>NC_062579.1:99643771-100281271 GCF_022837055.1 Prionailurus viverrinus
GGCTGTATGGGGTCAGACAAGTTGTTTAACCTCTCAGAGCCTCAGTTTCCTCATTTTTAATGATATAATATCACATATTTCACAATACTATTTGGAGGGAAAAAAGATATGAGAAAGTACTTGATAAAATATCCTGTATAATCTGAAATATTTTAGTATTATGTGAGGCACCCAAAACAGTACCCCCACTTCCTCCCTACAATGCCTACCACAGGTACCTGAAACCCAACCATCAGTCACACCCTTGGATTAAGGCTATCTTGGAGACATAATACATTGAAAACCACATGAACCTTTAGTGCAGGCATTTGACCTGAACATTACCTGGCAGAGAGGTTTCCCTAGAGGGTGGCACCCAGAATAGACAATCTCAGGATGAGGGGTGATGGGAGGAGAACCTTGAAATGCCTTAAGCTTCGAAGACTTTTAGAGAGTGAGTGCAGGCCAGGAGAGGGGGCAACTGCAGCAGAGGCCCTGCTCAAGCCAGGCCACTGAGTTGTTAGGCAGAGGGAAAACACAGCAAGGAAGGTGCAAGTGCCAGCTACAAACTTTCTCTCCTTCACCTGTGTGTATCTCAGGAACACTTGACTTTATAGAATCCATGTGTGTGCACTAGAAAGAAGAGAGGGAAGCCAGGGAAGCCAAAGGAGCCGGAGAGCAGGAAACGGAGACCAAGGGAGCTGTACTTAATCATAATAACCATTAGTATTGACTTTGGTGCCATCTTAAAGGAGCCATTTGTTATAAGAACCAATAGTCAAAACCCCAAGTCAGCCAGGCTTTGTCTTATGAGCTCTAAAAGTAATGGTATTTTGCTGTTCGTTTGTTTTAATTTTCCAAATTCAAATGCAATTTGAAATCAATTCAAAAATTGATTTATTTCTTCTAAACAAAGAGACATTAAAAGGAGAAAGGAAGGAAGAAAGAAAGGACAGACAGACTGGGTTTTTCAGTGAATCAAATACTAATACCCCAAAAGCAGGAAACCAAGGAAGTAATTACTCCCTGAACTGAGAAGTATGAAAGGAAAATGGGTGAGAACCATGACTACATGGACAATATATAAAACCTCTCCAGAGTGGAAGCCAACAAATCACTTACCTACTCCTTCAACAATGACATATAAAGCTAGAAGAAACACAGTTAAGGTCAATTGGCTCCTGGTTTTAAAAGTACCACCTCATTTTAATCAGCTCCCCATGCCATTCTGCATCTCCAGATGGAAAACTGAGCAGCTAAATTGGAGTTGTTTGCTCTTTTTCCACGTAGCTCAAAAACAAAGTGGAAACAGTTGAGTGATCTTGCAGTCAAGACAGTTTGGAAAAGGTTAGCTGATTATTTTCCAGCCAGGCATCGTGAGGATGTCTACACCTTAGTATGATCACCACAATCCAGGGTCTGGCACTCTACAAGATCTTAGTTCTGTCATTTTCCCCAGCCTCTGGGGACTGGCTCAGACTAGCCAAACTCACACTAAACTGACTGATAACATGGACTTCCAAGTTCTTAACAGATAATAGTGGGATGGACCTATCCAATAACCAGAATACTTAGGCCTGCTATCCTGGTCTCTAGTAAAGAAACTGAATTCCTTAAACAATCTAAAGAAGAGAAAATAAACATGAGCTACATTAGTTTAAATCTAGTTTCATAGCAGTGCCTGGGTGGCTCAGTCGGTTGGGCATCTTGATTTCGGCTCAGGTCATGATCTCACAGTTCTTGAGTTTGCGTCAGGCTCTGTGCTGACAGCTCAGCGCCTAGAGCCTGCTTTGGATTCTGTGTCTCCTTCTCTCTCTGCCCTTCCCCCACTTGCACTCTGTCTCTCTCTCTAAGAAATAAATAAACATTAAAAAAATTTTAATCTAGCTTCATGACTTCATATTAACGATGCTTTGGTCCTTGATTTTCTGATCTGTATAAAAGAATAATATTTATCACTTAGCATTGTTTTTTATGATACTTGAAAATATTTTGTGAACTTAAGAACATGATACAAATGGAAGTGGTTATTTTTAGCAACAAGAAGACAATTTAGTGCACAAAACAATCTGAGAAAGGAGAACTGGAGCATTCTGTAGGCAGTTTTACTCCCACTCTGGTGGAACCCAAAACATTCTACATTCCACTCAGACTGCTTTTCTAAGGACTCAGCTACCACACACACCCTCAGTCCCTTGGACATGTAGAGAAATCACAGGTCTCTAACTCACCTATTTCAAAATTTCCTATCATACAGGAAGAGCTTCCACCATCCTGACATCTCCTGAAGCACATGCTGAACTTAGTAATACCGCAGGGTATCAATCATGAATTCCCTTTGAGATGGACACCTTCCTGAGGACATCTCCCTGTCTGGCATTTAGACTTATCCCACCTCAACAGCTGCACCTTCATGTATCTGTCACAGGGGGGCCACAAGAAACTGCACTTATCTACTCCAGGAAGATTCATGAGGCCTTTAATTTTAGGGGGAGTCCTTTTCTGACCTGATCCTCCAGTTCTGGAGAGGCTCCTGTTTTGAGAACAATGAAAAATGCCCATTCAGAGCCAGGGCATGGAAAGGTGAAATTGGGGAGGGGCAGTGACAGTATAGAATGCATAGTTCTAAACCACTGGATATTGAATCAATTCTCTGGGACAGTGAAAAACAGGCATCATTCACAATGGCAAGGCATAGAACATGAGAAAATAAGGGGACCCTAAGGCACATTTCAGAAGTCAGAGTGGTAAACCCAACAGGGATTTCCCAGTGTCCTTAGAATCAAATTCAAGGGGCGCTTGGGTGGCTCAGTCAGTTAAGCCTCCAACTTCGGCTCAGGTCATGATCTTGCGGTTTGTGAGTTCAAGCCCTGCATCAGGCTCTGTGCTGACAGCTCAGAGCCTGAAGCCTGCTTCAGATTCTGTGTTTCCTTCTCTCTCTGCCCCTCCCCTGCTCATGCTCTGTCTCTGTCTCAAAAACAAATAAAACATTAAAAAAAAGAATCAAATTCAAGTTGTGTATCATGGCTCATGAGGGTCTGAGTGACCCACACTCTGCTTTATTACATATATTCACACCCTCTCCAGTCACTACACTCCATCCACATTGACCCTTATATTCTTTACACCTGCCAATTCATTCTCAGCTTGGAGTCTTTGCACCTGCTGTTCCTTCTATCTCAGACCCCCTTCTCCCATATCTTGGTCTGGCAGAGTCTTTCCCATCAATCAGCTTCCAGCTCAAATGTCACCTCCTCTGATGGCCTTTCTGCTAATGTTGCCACTCCCGCAGCCACTCTCTCTCCCATTGCCATGTTTTATTTTCTTCATGGCACTTACCTAACATTATATTACTTTTTCCTTTATTGTATGATTCTCCTGCAACAGACAGGACAAAGAACCAGAATAGGAGAGATTGAAGAATTGCAAGGCAATGGAGCACCTGGGTGGCTCAGTCAGTTGGTTGTCCATCTTCAGCTCAGGTCATGATCTCATGGTCTGTGAGTTCGAGCCCTGCATTGGGCTCTGGGCTGACAGCTTACAGCCTGGAGCCTGCTTCAGATTCTGTGCCTCCCTCTCTCTCTGCCCCTCCCCCTCTCACACTCTGTCTCTCTCTCATTCTCAAAAATAAATAAACATTAAAAAAATAAAAAATGAATTGCAAGCCAGAACAGTTAACAGGCTGTGGGGAGAGACAAATGCTGAAGGCCAGGAGAGAAAGGTCTGGTCTTGTGCATGTGTCTGAGCAGACTGGGTCTTTTTAAGTTAGCTAGGGTCAACATGCATGGAGCATCTACTATGTACCAGCCACTTTGCATACATTATTCCCTGCCTCATATCTCCATAGAGGGAGGAACTATTCCTCTAATGCTTAGGAGGAAACAGTATTAGAATCCCCCATTTGTCCCTCTCCACTATAGGAAGAGCAAACATTAATTGGGCACTAACCAGAAGGTTTAGGGTCACTTTACTGAAATGATAATGTGGGCCTTTTGTCTCTAGCACTTTCTCAGCTTCTAGTCTCCCATTCTGTAAGCCCATCTGTGTGTGGGAGTCTCAACTGGAAAAAAAAAAAAGGCCAGCATTCTCCAGCTTTCTAAGCCTATAGCTATTTTGGACTTGGGATAATCAGAATCCCCATTCTATCTCACACCACATCATCTGGCCCAACTTTAACAGAGAATCTTGTTTTTTAGATATAGACAGGGAAATGATGGAATGTGTTAGAGTTGGGTCACTGAGGTTTTTATCCTAGCTTTGCCACCTACTGCATGACCTTGAATAAATTATTTAATATTTCTGTCTCTTAATTTTCCCCTCTATAAAATAGGAATATTAATAATATCTATTTCATATGGTTGATATAAGGATTTAGCAATATGATACAAAGGATCTAGGGGCACTTGGGTGGTGCAGTCAGTTAAGTGTCCAACTCTTGATCTCAGCTCAGGTCATGATCTCATGGTTCAGGAGTTCGAGCACCACATCAGGCTCTGCATAAAAAGCACAGAGCCTGCTTGGGATTCCCTCTCTCCCTCTCTCTTTGACCCTTGCCTGCTCGCTCACTCTCTCTCAAAGTAAATAAACATTTTTAAAAATCTTAAAAATCATTTACTCTCTGGGCGCCTGGGTGGCTCAGTTATTTAAGCGTTTGACTTCAGCTCAGGTCATGATCTCATGGTTTGTGAGTTTGAGCCCCACATCGGGCTCTGTGCTGACAGCTCAGAGCCTGGAACCTGCTTCAGATTCTGTGTCTCCCTCTGTCTCTGCCCCTCCCCTGCCCACACTCTGTCTCTCTCTCAAAAATAAGTAAACATTGAAAAAGGGGTTTTTTTTTAGAATCATTTACTCTCTTTAAAAAATATATCTTGCAAACCATTGATCAATTAATAAATTTCAGTTATCACTAATGAGGTACTAAGGGTATGGCATTGATCTACAACTAATTCCTTGTGTTTGCTGTCAGTTGATTAGATCCAAGAAGGGTAGGTAGACAGATTAGACTCACAAATCTCCAACATGGCCTGGAAAACTTAGGGAATAAACACAAAGAATGGCATTTGGAGACTAAGGTACTATGTTAAGAGACCAAAGTTTCTGCTGTGCCTCACCCACATTTTTGTTCAAAGCCTTCAATGTAGCTTCATTTGGTATCCTCAGGTTTGGGTCTGGGACCATTATTAACAAGTATACATCTTTATTTTGGGTATCTAAGGACTCAGGGATATGGCCTTGGAAAAGATCAAAGTGAGCTTCTGAGGCCCTTAAATTACAAAGGCAGCAGAATTTTCATGAGCTTCACAATCCCCTGGGAAGAGGACAAGGTCCTTACTAGTCTCAGGAATGGTTCATCTCAAAACAAGTAGGCCACTAGGTCTAGGGTAAGCATTAGTTGATCTCTAGTTAATAGAGTTGGCCTTTTTTGTTTGCTTAGAGAGATTGCTCCTCTGGTAGATTTCCCAACTAGGACAGTGGTCCAAGACTTTAAACCAGAATAGCAGCTAGATTCTTTAGGAGTTAAAGAGCACTAATGTGGAATGGGGGCTTTTAAGTGGTTAGTGTTGGGCTTTGTTAGGTGGCATAGTAACAGCTGCTCCAAATTTTGTCTCCCTTGATCTTGTCTGAAATACCATGCAGGATCAAGGAGTAAGCCTTAAAGGGACAAACCTTGGGTCTATTTGAAAGGTCCACAGGCTCCCTGGAGTCTCTCCCTGGCCAATTCAACCTATTCAGGGTATGCGGACTTCTTGTTTTATAATTAACAAGGAATAAGTGGTCCTTTTCTGATGTTTGCCAAGGGGCCTACATCATAAGTTGTGAGAGATGGCCACTTACTCTGACACTGCATCTTCCCCATTCTCCTCCTCCTTTTCCCATCTCTTCCAAGTCTCTATTTACTTATTCTACAGACCCCAAACTGAATATTCCCCAAGTGTGTTGGCTTGTTTACTTTGCTCTTTTCTAACCTATGTTGTGTAGACTCATCCACTGCCAAAGCATCAACTCTCACCTCCAAGATGATTCTAGAACTAGGTCCTATTTGCATCTGTATTTCAGATCTGCATTTCATATCTTCTATATGTAGCGCTATGCTAGTAAATTTTTAACAGTCTGCTTGTGTCAAGAGCATGGAAACTCTGATTTCTAGTTTTTGCCAATTTCCATGCTATCAGTACTCCCACCATGGCCAATTTTATGCTATCATAATGAGGTCACTGAACACAGAGTTGAAAAGAGACATGCACAATTGCCTCTCCCAAACCAGTACATGCTAGATCCCCACATTACTGTGGCTATAGGTAGCCTCCACTTGCTGGTCTTACTGTTTTTCTGTGTTGCATTTTATAAGAGTGGTGAGGACACTGATGGACAAAACCAAAGTTAGGCCCTAGACAAAAAGACTCAAAGAAGCTACTTGGTCTGTTCCTGGTCTAGGGCAGAAGCATGAAGGACAAAAGTAGTCTTTTCAAATATAAGGTCTGGAATAACAAACCAGAGGAGGAGCTTACAAAAGGGTTACAAGGCCCTAGACAGGAGTATAAACAGATAAAGTATGGCTTTATGGGTAACAACCATTCTCTGGAGCCAGACTACCTGGGTATATCTTCCAGCTTCACTTCTTGCTAGCTATATAACTTTGGGCAAGTTTCTTAGCATCTCTGAGCCTCAGTTTCCGTATCTTGAAAGTGGGGAGACTAACAGTTCCAGTTTCATAAGGTTGTGTTGAGGATTCAGTGAAATCATTTTCACAAATATTGCAGAACGATACACTCAATAAATGTTAGCTGTTATTATAAGACAATGTGCCTTCCCTGCTAGAGATATTCCTTGGCAGATGTTATAAGAAGGGCTATGGTCATAGAGTTTGAGGTTCTGCCCTAGTTACACATATACTTGAAAATCACTATGCCAGCCAAGTACCTCTCCTCATTCCTCCCTTTTCACTTCTTCTCAATTCTATCCCTTGCTAGGCTATTCCCTCCTGCTTAAAACGTTTTTCCCCTCCTTTATCTCTACCTATCCAAATGTAGCACAATTCCACCTCCTAAAACACCACTGTACTTATGATCAATACTATGCAATTTAACACTTAATTGTTCTTTAAATCTTTCATGATGCCTACATTAGTCACTCCTAACAATTAAGACATTAAATGCCACTATTGAAATGAAAATATCATCTGGTTCATAGTAGGTGCTCAGTAAATGTATAGGCACTCTGGAAAATGGTTAGGGAAGTAGGCAAACATGCCTCAGCAACTAGTCATTACCAGGCATTAGTGAAACATATTTGGCATAACAATTTGGTTTGTAGACCATGGCTCCAGTGTCAGACAACTTGGATTCAAATCCCAGCTCCACAGCTTGCCAGCTATGTGATCTTAAACAAGTCACTTGGACCTTTATTTCTTCATCTGTATAATGGGTATAATAATACCAATCAACCTCATAAGGTTTTTGGGAGGATTTAACGAATTTGTATAAAGCATTTAGCAGAATGCCTGTAAGTGTTGGCTTACATTTTAAGTGTTGGCTGCTAATGTTACTATAAATTGCTTTGTCAGATTAAGTAAACAGGGTCTCTTTAAAATTGAATACAGAGCATATATACTTAAAAAAAAAGAGTCAAAAGGATGGGGTCAGCATGGAAAGGACAGGCCTAAGGAAGAAGCTGTAGGGAGGGGCCCTGGGGGCCCTAAGAGAAGCCATACTATGAAAGGGGACTCCTAAATTTAGACCACTCAACACAAACTTCTGCAGCCTCCCAGTTCTAGTCTGTGACTAGAGTACGCTAGCCTGTCCCAAGTTGTGCTCTAAGAAAGAGAAGAGCTAACATTGCATTTTTGAAAGGCTCCCATTTGGTTTATTAAGTAATTAACTTCTTGATACACAAAGGACAAAGCACTAAGGGGCCCTCTGAAGCCAATTAAAGCCCAAATGGCTGGATTGCAGTAAAGAATAGGTACTCAGGGAAAAGCCTTCCCTTTCTGAGGCTACCTCCCACCAATCTACTAATTAGACTGGGGAGAGGAAGAAAGGATGGCAAGGAAGCCGGGAAGTGCCAACCTGTAGAGGGGTGGGAGGTCTGGGAGCCAAAAGGAAATTAGGCAAAGCTCAGGCTGTCCCTCACTGAGTGTTAAGCAGGAACTACCCAAGCACAAAGCACCACATCTGGCCCTCTGCTGGACTGGGACCACCGACCCTCTACAAAGGCCCAGAGCCAATTTATAATGCTCTATAATGTGATTATCCACAGCTACTTTGGAATTACAGACTAACCTCCCTCTGGGTCTCTGAATATTCCCAAGAGGCCCAGGTCATTGGTACTCAGTAGAGAGTCATTCTAATGTTAAGATGAATCAGGCATAACATAAAAGATAAAGCCCTCAAAATGAGCAAGTTGGGCTTGTAATGGATCAAATAATGTTATTCCCTTTCCATATTATTTGAAAATGTATTTTAGATACACATTGTTCTTCCCCTCCAAAATAAAGCTCCTTGTGTTGTGGAACCATCTCTTACTTGTTCCTCTATTTCCCAGTAGTGCCTAGAACAGTGCCCACAGAAAGTAAGTGCTCAATACATGTTTATTGAATTGAAATATGTTTGTATCTCAAATATGGCTAAGGATGAGAGAGGAAAAGAACTAGGAAAATTTTCTGGTCATCTGCAGCAACATTCCTTCTCTTTGTAGATTTTCTGCTCAGTAACCTTGACTAAAGACCCTGGGCATACAAGAACTATTTACCAAGATGTGTGACGAATTATACAAGAAATAAAATTCACTGGGATCTAGATTTCCTTGTTTTCCCATTGTCAGCAATGGCCTTACCTCCTAAAAAAATGTCCTCTAAAAAAGAAAAGTAAAAGACACATAAAGTTAAATGTTTTTAACTGAGATTCAGCTCTAGGTTCTATATAACTCGAGGCAGTGTGGTTTAATAGAAAGAGCACAGACTTTGAAGTGTAGGACCTTGAACAAGTTACTTAACCTCTCTGAGCCTTTGTTTCCTATCTGTAAAATGGAAGAATATTAACAGAACTTATCTCATAAGATTTTGATGTCTAATCAAGTTTATGCTTCTAATACATTTAGAAAAAATGCCTGACAATAATAAGCACTTTATAAATGTTAGTAATTCTCTGTGTGAGGATTAAGTGAAATAAAATGTGATGAAGCATGTAAAGCAGGGGTCATAGTTTTTATATAATTAGGACTCAGACATGTTTGGGTACATCCAGTACAATCTTTAGACAGCCCTAAAGAGAGCTATTTCTACAAATAGCTCCTGAGGTAGCTCCTGGAGAAGAATTGTGGGACTAGAAGGAATAAGGCACATTGACTTTGATCAAGAGGGAGAGTGGGAGGGATAAAATAGCATGGTCCTCGAGAATCCTGAGTACAGTGGGGTATCTGCCACTTGGATTTGTTTCCTAGCCCCAATCCCACATGGCTTATGTCTGAATAAGGAGTAATGGAGCATGTAAGGACATTAAAGAGTATTACTAAAAGCTGTAAGAGAAAAGTTGCTGAGCTAAGTAACTTTGGAGGTAAGTGGAGACAGTAAGACTAATGACAAAAGGCACCATACATAAGCACCATACTCCATTTGAGAAAGTGGTTTCCCACAGGACTATGGGTTAACAATTTTGATACCACTATACATGTATACTAGAACTGAACAATTAAGTAAATGGATGGCAGATGGTGGGAGCCAGTTACCTTGCTATTGGAATGGGAGGTCACAGATAATTAAGGAGAGAGGCTAAAATGATCCATGTGATAACAGAGGTGGAGACATCAATTTTACCTGATGCTTAGCTTAATATAGATTCATATCACTACATGTAGAAATATTTATATAGATATATGTATACACATGTGTTAGTATAGACACACATCTCTTTACTGTCAGCTAAGAGGGTCTAGAAGCAATGACACCTCGATAGCAACAAGCACACCTAGTGCCGAGATCCTGGCTTCTAATACCACTCTCCAAAAATAAATAAATAAATAAATAAATAAATAAATAAATAAATAAATAAATAAATAAAAAGGAACCATGGCTCTTTGGAGAATGGCTGACTCTACAAATGAGGTATAAAATTAAGGAATTGCTAGAAATTAAGGAACTGCTTTGAAAGTAATTTCACACACACGTGCGTGTGCACACAGGCACACACCGATGAGATATTTATACCAAAGGAATAAAAGGATACAAGAGTCAAATGAAAAAGCTTCCAGTGGCCAAAGTTGTAGCCATCATAGCAACAAATTAATAAAATACTAGAAAAATCTACACTCATTACTCATGGTAATTATGTTCCATAAAGTCTCCATGAACACTGAATTAGCAAACACTCAACCATTGCTCCTAAGGAAAATACAGGGTTGGGTTCCTACAAGCCTCCTGATACAACATTTTCTTTAATTTATCAATATATAACCTTGTTTTATGTAGGTTTCTGTTTAAAGACAACTTATTTAATATATACTGTTGAATCATTAACATTGAACATGGACAAGAGCACTATAACTCCTGACTGGACAAAGTTTATCCAACATATGTATTTTCTCCATCACAGCCTTCTTACACTTGGGAGCACTAGACAGTACTTTGGCACTAAGCTTGCAGGACATTTTAAGGTGTGAAATCACTAATAAAAATGGAAAAAAATGAGAAACATGACATTAAATAGATGATGAAAAGGGTACTTGTTTATAATATGAGAGGCAGAACAAAAGGCAGAGTATTGCCTTGTTCGACCTCAGTTGGGAACATGCACTTAAGGCTACTCAAGTGTTTTGTTGTTCTGCACATGTCTGAAAATGAACATGAAAGTGCCACAAGTATTGATTTGGGAGTTACAAATAAATTTTAACAAGCAGGCAAATTCAAAAATACAGAATCCATGAATAAGCATTAACTAAACTAGGTTATAACCCAGAAGTTTAAAATAAATATCCATGAGTCCATACTGATATAAATAGTTGAATAAACAAATGGGGAGAAGAAACCAATCTCCTGTGCATAAGATTCCAAATAATGTATATAAATACTCCACCCTCAAGATATTCCCCACTCCTTAAACATTGGCTATGCATAGTGACTTCTTTGCAAAGAGTATAGAAAGGTGCTTAAAAAATAGTAGCTCTACAATAGAGAAACCTGACAAACACTACCTCAGCCAGGTAATCAAGTTCAACAACAACTGTAATAAGTCACACTGACAGTAGGTACCCTTGATATAATGTGATGAGAATAGCATTTTACCTGTGTAGTCTTCCTCCCAATACCTATAGCTCATGGTTATGTAACCATGAAAGAAACAGACAAATCTCAATTGAGGGAAATTCTATGAAATATTTGACCAGTACTCTTCAAAACTGTGAAGCTCATCAAAAATAAGGACTCTTAGAAACTGTCACAGACAAGAAGAATCAAAGGAAATATGACTATTAAATGTAGTGTGATCTCTTGGATGAAATCCTCAAAGAGAAAAAGGACATTAGGAAAAGACAGAAGAAATCTGAGTAAAGTATGCACCTTAGTTAATAATAATGCATTAATATTGATCCATTAATTGTGACAAATGTACTATAATAATGAAAGAATATTACATAATAGAGGAATCATAATAGGGGAAACTGTAAGGTATATAAAAACTCCCTGTACTATCTTCTTAACTTTTCTGTAAACCTAAAAACTATTCTGAAATAAAATATTAGTCAAGAAAATTTTTAAGGTTATCATCATTCCTGCTTGAGGACACCTACCAAAAATAAATACATATAAAGCAAGAGATACCCATTATCCCCTACCTTAAAACAAATATCCAGGGGCGCCTGGGTGGCGCAGTGGGTTAAGCATCCGACTTCAGCCAGGTCACGATCTTGCGGTCCGTGAGTTCAAGCCCCGCGTCGGGCTCTGGGTTGATGGCTCGGAGCCTGGAGCCTGTTTCCGATTCTGTGTCTCCCTCTGTCTCTGCCCCTCCCCCGTTCATGCTCTGTCTCTCTCTGTCCCAAAAATAAATAAAAACGTTGAAAAAAAAAAAAAAAAAAACAAATATCCAGATGCTCTGGCATTGTGAGCAGTCCTGTGCTTTGTTGTCAATACCCAGAAGATCCACAGGAACAGAAAGAGACACTGGAGTTAAGCAGAGAAGGGGCAGCACCCAAGAAACAGCAAAGCCTAATGGGAGATAGCAAGAAAAGATGAATACCTACTTAATGTGCCACAAAGCACCAAAACATGGCAGACTTATTCATAATCACAAGAGAAATACAAACAAAGAACTTAAAGAAAAATTTAAGAGACACAACAGAGGACTGGGATCCTACAAGCAGCAGATGGAGCAAGGGCCAATGGTATTGAATTATGTACTGTTATTAAGACTGCTGAAAACTAAGGAATCTTAGAGGTTACATATACAGCATCTAGCCTATAATAGGTTCTGCAAGAGTCCAGTTGCCTACCAATGTGCCAAAGTTGTCTCATCCCAGCTCACAAGAAACCATTGTTAAATCTTCAGAAAATCTTGTTAAACCTTTTTGAGCTAATTGTTAAACACAGCCATTATTAATAATTATGTATATCTACAATTAAATTATGTTAAAACTAAAGGAAATACTCAAAGCATATCATTTCCTAACTCTTATACTATATTTTACTATTCTCTCTGTCGTTGAGATTATTTGCATCTATAGTCTCTGTAAGGTGGAAATACCTTATAACACATCTCTTCCAACTCCTCATTCAGTGACATCACAATTTTAGCTCAACATCAGCCATAGTGGAAAGTATTTACAATGTGGGGATTTGTAAATGCTAAAAACCAAGGTATGATTGATAATTCTGTTAGTTATCTAAGCTAAAAAAAGTGATGGGAAAAGTGTTAACACATTATTTTTTAAATATTGCATTGGCATATTGGGGAGCTTGGAAAGATCACAGAGTATGAGGATGCTGAGTTCACCCTGCCCCATATTTACATCTAGATATCATCCATATCCAAGTCAAAAGACAGGAGAGCAATCTGAAGACAGGCAGAACAAACTCCACAACTAAGTATAGAAAGGATGTTGCATCTAATAGGTTAGGAAAGTCTGAAAAGTGGAGGGAGGCTGCCTGCAGGAGAGAGGGAGCTATGCACATGGAAATGGCAGAGATACAGGCCCTTGAACCAGGGAGCTCACATAGGGACAGCTTATCCCCATAAAGTTTTGCTTTAAAAACCAGAGGGGCTAGAGGCACCTGGGTGGCTCAGTCAGTTAAGCATCTGACTTTTGGTTTTGGCTCAGGACATGATCTCACAGTTTGTGGGTTCGAGCCCTGTATTGGGCTCTAGGCTGACAGCATGGAGCCTGCTTGAATTCTCTGTCTCCCCCTCTCTCTGCCCCTCCTGTGCTCACGTTTTCTTTCTCTTTCTCTCTCTCCCTCTCTCTCTCTCTCAAAATAAATAAACTTTTTAAAAAATCTTTAAAAAAAACAGAGGAGCTAAATTCTATGAGTTTACAAAACCATTAGGACTTGAATCCTGGAGCTTTACAAGTTAGCTCCCTCAGCACTGGGCAAGCCAGAAAGGCAAGTGATAGCTGGGTCACCACACTTAAAGAGACAGCAGCCTATGAAGAGAGGCAACATAAAAATGGCAGTTTAACACAACACCAGGGGGAAACAGATCTCTTCCTATTGATTTCGGAGCATGTTGGGGGACTTCTCTGAAAACAAGGAAGCTGGCAGGCACCTTTTTCTCCCCCGTCCTGCAGCATAAACACACAGCCACTGTGAGAGGCAGGAATGTACAGATACTTGCAGCCTCAGTCCAGGGCTCAGGGCAAATTTTGTTAAAACTGCATGTGCGCTTCCCAGGCACTAGATGCATAGCTGCTGCACAGCACACAGCTGTACACCCACAGCCACCATCACACACAGGGCCCAGCCACACCTAGGACCCTCACATGCCAGACCCAGCCTTTCACTCCTGGCCACCCCAGCATGTAGACTCCAGCCAACACAGCACTTCAGGGAATCCAGCAATGGCCCACCAAAAATTCTACTACCACCATCACCCTGCTCCCAAGTTCCCCAGTGGGCCACCTCAGAGCTGGCCTGCCTGGTTCCCCCTAACACCACAGAGAGCAATTACAACCAACAATGGTCAGAAGGTCAGGGCAGATGATTACACTGAAAGGAAAAGTGATTCCTACAACAGCAGGGCATGAAGAGCACACAGAGGATACTCTCCTAAAGTGCCAGGTTCTGGTGAACAGGAGACACTGCACTGCAGGGCACTCCAGGATCTCATCTTCATAAAGTCACTACTTTTAATAGCAGAAGACATAGTTGACTTTCTTAGCACAAAGAAACAGACACAGGGAGGCAGACAAAATGAGAACACAGAGAAATTTATCCCCAATGAAAAAAACAGGACAAGGCCACAGCCAGAGATTTAAGTGACGCAGATATAAGTAATATGTCTGACAGAGAATTTAAAGCACTGATCATAATACTACTCACAGATCTGAGAGAAGAATAGAAGACATGAGTGAGATCCCTAACACAGAGATAAGCAATAACAGAGATAAAAGGCTCAATAAACAAAATGAGAAACCCACTTGATGGAAGGAAGAATCAGTGGAATTAGTCACCTAGAAGACAGAGTAATGGAAAGTAATCCAACTGAACAAAAGAGCAAAAAGAATTACACAAAACAAGAATATATTTAAGGAACTCAGTGACTCCATCAAATGTAAAAACATTCATATTATAGGAGTCCCAGAAGAAGAAAAGGGGGGGGGGGCAAAAAACTTATTTGAAGAAATAATAGCTGAAAACTTCCCTAATCTGGGTATGGAAACATACCTAGATCCAGGAGGCATAGAGAATTTCCATCAAAATCAACAAAAGTGGTGTGACTACACCAAAACATTGTAATTAAATTTGCAAAACGTAGTGGAAAAAAATCTTAAAAGCAGCAAGACAAAATAAGCCCGTAACTTACAAGGGAAAGCCCCTAAGGCTCATAGGAAATTTTTCAACAGAAACTTTGCAAGCCAGAAGGGAGTGGCATGATATATTCGAAGTGCTGAATGGGAAATATCTGCAGCCAAGAACACTCTATCCAATAAAGCTATCATTCAGAATAGGAGAGGTCCTTTCCCAGACAAAAACTAAAGGAGTTCATGACCACTAAGCTAGCCCTGCAAGAAATATTAAAGGGGACTCTGACTAGAAAGGAGAAACCAAAAGTGACAGTATAAAAGGTATGAAACACAAAAGCAATAAACATAAAAATTTCTCTTAAAAAAAATCAGTCAAGAACTCACAAAAAAAGGATATAAAATATAATAACATTTACCTGAAACATGGGGAAGAGAGAAGAATGGGTTCAAACTTAACCATTAACTTAGTATAGATTGCTATATGCAGAAGAGGTTATATATAAATCTAATGGTAACCATATATCAAAAACCACTAATAAACATACAAAGAATAAAGAGAAAGAAATGCAAATATATCACTAAAGAAAAATCAGCAAAACATGAAAGAGAAAGATAAGAAGGGATCAGAGAAAATCTTCAGAAACAAACAGAAAATAAGTAATAAAATGGCATAAATACATATTTATCAATATTATTTTGAATGTAAATGGGCTAAATGCTCCAATCAAAACACATAGGGTGACAGAATGGTAAAAAGGGGGGAGGGGCACCTGGCTGGCTCAAATGTAGAGATTACTTAAAAAAAAAAAAGTCCCTTAAAAAAACAGGACCCATCTACATGCTGCCTACAAAAGGTTCATTTTCATTTTAGATCCAAAGGCACTTGCAGATTGAAAATCAGGGTATGGAGAAACATCTATAATGCAAATGGATGTCAAAAAGCCAGAGTAGCAACACTTCATTAGAAAATATAGACTTTAAGACAAAGACAGTAACAAGAGGCAAAGAAGGACACTATATAATAAAGGGAACAATCCAACAAGAAGATATAACAATTATAAATATTTATGCACCCAACACAAATATTTATGCACCCAAATACACAAAAGAGTTAATAACTAACACAAATAAACTAATCAATAATAATACAATAATAGTAGGGGACTTTTAACACCACACTTAGGTCAAAGGACAGATCATCTAAACAGAAAACCAACAAAGAAACAATGGCTTTGAATAATATACTGGAGCAGATGATTTAACAGATATATTCAGAACATTTCCTCCTAAAACAGCAGAATAGACCTTCTTTTCAAGTGTACATGGAACATTCTCCAAAATAGATCACATGTTAGCCAACTAAACCGGCCTCAAGAAATTTAAAGGTCAAAGTCATAACATGCATCTTTTCTGACTCCAATGTTATAAAAATAGAAGTCAACCACATGAAAAATTCTGGAAAGAACACAAATACAAGGAGGTTAAATAACATTCTACTGGGGCGCCTGTGTGGCTCAGTTGGTTAAGCATCTGACTTCAGCTCAGGTGATGATCTCACTGTTTGTGGGTTCAAGCCCCACATCAGGCTTTGTGCTGACAGCTTGGAACCTGGAGCCTACTTTGGAATCTGTGTCTTCCTCTCTCTCTGCCCCTCCCATGCTTCACCTCTGTCTCTCTGTCTCTGTCTCTGTCTCTCTCTCTCAAAATAAATAAACTTATAAAAATAAATAATATGCTACTAGACAATGAATGGGTCAAACAGGAAATCAAAGAAGAAATTAAAAAGTATATGGAAACAAATGAAAATGAAAGCAACAATCCAAAACCACTGGGATGCAGCAAAAGTGATTCTACGAGGGAAGATGATAGCAATATCTCAAGAAGCAAGAAAAATCTTGCTATCTCAAGAAGCAAGAAAAATCTCAAACAACCTAACCTTACACCTAAAAGAGCTGGAAAAAGAATAACACAAAAAACCTAAAATGAGAAGGAAGGAAATAAGATTATTGCAAAAATAAACGATATAAAAACTAAAAACACAACAGATCAATGAAACTAGGAGCTGCTTCTTTGAAAAAAAAAATCAATAAAATTGATAAGCCTCTAGCAAGCCATATCAAGAAAAAAAGAGAAAGGATTCAAATCACAAGTGAGAGAGGAGAAATAACCAAAACCACAGAAATACAATTATAAGAGAATATTATGAAAAACTATATGCCAACAAATTGCACAACCAAGAAGAACTGGAAAAATGCCTAGAAACAGAGAAACTACCAAAACAGGAAAAAACAGAAAATTTATACAGATGGACTACAAGCAAAGAAACTGAGTCAGTAATCAAAAAACTCCCAACAAACAAAAGTCCAGGACCAGATGGCATCACAGATGAATTCTTCCAAACATTTAAAGAAAGTTAACACAAGGGCGCCTGGGTGGCTCAGTAAGTTAAGCATCTGTGGCTCAGGTCATGATCTCATGGCTCATGAGTTTGAGCCCTGCATCAAGCTCTGTGCTGGCAGCTCAGAGCCTGGAGCCTGCTTCAGATTCTGTCTCTGTCTCTCTCTGCCCCTACCCTGCTCATACATGTACACTCTCTCTCTTATATAGAAACATTAAAATTTTTAAAAACTTTAAAAAATTATTAAAATTTAAAAAATAAGGAGTTAATACATATTCTTCTCAAACTATTCCAAAAAAATAGAAAAGGATGAAAAATTTCCAAATTCATCCTATAAGGTCAGCGTTATCCTGATACCAAAACCAGATAAAGACACCACAAAAAAGAGAAGTATAGGCCCATATCTGTGATGAACATAGATGCAAAAATCCTCAAAGTATTAGCAAGTCAAAAATTCTCAATAAAATAGTAGCAAATCAAATTCAACAATACATTAAAAAATCATTCATCATGATCAAATGGGATTTATTCACGGGTTGCAAGGGTGGTTCAGTATTCACAAATCAATCAACATGATACATCACATAAATAAAAAAGGATAAGAAACATATGATCATTTCAATAGGTGCAGAAAAAGCATTCAACAAAGTACAACATCCAGTCATGATAAAAACCCTCAACAAAGTAGGTTCATATGGAACATACCTCAACATAATAAAGGCAATATATGAAAAACCCACAGCTAACATCATCCTTACTGGGGAAAAACTAAGAGTTTTTTCCGTAAGGTCAGGAACAAGACAAGGATGTCTACTCTCACCACTTAATTAGTCTTCAACAAAGCACGAAAGATCATCCAAAGGGAAAAAGACAGTCTCTTCAACAAATAGTGTTCGGAAAACTGGACAGCAACATGCAGAAGAATGAACCTGGACCACTTCTTATACCACACACAAAAATAAATTCAAAATGGATTAAAGACCTAAATGTGAGACATAAACCATAGAAATCCTAGAAGAGAATATAGGCAATAACTTCTTTGACATCAGCTGTAGCAACTTGTTTCAAGATATGTTTCCTGAGGCAAGGGAAACATAAGCAAAAATAAACTACTGGGACTATATAAAAATAAAAAGCTTCTGCACAGCAAAGGAAACAATAAAACTGATAGGCAACATACAGAATAGGAGAAGATATTTGCAAATGACATATCTGATAAAGGGTTAGTATCTAAAGCATATAAAGAACTTCTAAAACTCAATACCTAAAACACATTCCAATTTAAAAAAATGGGCAGAAGATATGAACAGACATGTCTCCAAAGAAGACATTCAGATGGCCAACAGACACATGAAAGATGTTCAGCAGCACTTATCATCAGGGAAATACAAATCAAAAATATAATGTGATATCACCTCACACCCATCAGTATGGCTAAAATCAAAAACATAAGAAACAACAGGTGTTAGCAAGGATGTGGAGAAAAAGGAACCCTGTTACACTGTTGGAATGCAAACTGGTGCAGCCACTCAGGAAAACAGGATGGAGGTTCCTTAAAAAGTTAAATATAGAAGTACCCTATGATCCAGCAATTTCACTACTGGGTATTTACCCAAAGAATACAAAAACACTAATTCAAGGGCTCCTGGGTGGCTCTGTCAGTTAAGCATCCAACTCTTGACTTCAGCTCAGGTCATGCTCTCCCCATTCATGGGATCAAGCCCTGCATCAGCACGGTCAGTGCAGAGCCTGCTTGGGATTCTCTCTTCCCCTGTCTCTCTGCCCCTCCTCCACTCATGTGTGCACACATGCTCTCTAAATAAACATTTTTTTAAAAACACTAATCCAAAGGGATACATGCACCCCTATGCTTGTGGAAGCATTATTTACAATAGCCAAGATATGGAAACAGCCCAAGTATCTACTGATAGGTTAATGAATAAAAAGTTGGCACATATGTAATGCAATGTATACATATACAATGCAATATAATCACATATATAGGAATACACATATATAGGAATACATATATATATAATGGAATATTATGGAATATTATTCACCCATAAAAAAGAATGAAATCTTGCTATTTGTAACAGCGTGGCTGGAGCTATGGAGTGTAATGCTAATCAAAATAAGTCAGAGAAAGTCAAATACCACAGGATTTCACTCATATGTATAATTTAAGAAACAAAACAAAGAAACAAAGGGAAAAAAAGAGAGTGAGACAAACCAAGAAACAGACCCTTAATTACAGAGAACAAACTGATGATTACCAGAGGGGAGACTGGTGTCAAGATGGGTTAAATAGGTAATGGGGATTAAGGAGGGTACTTGTGATGAGCACTAGGTGCTGTATGGAATTCCTGAATCACTATATTGTACACCTGAAACTAATATAATACTATATGTTAACTAACTGGAGGTGAAATAAAAACTTTCTAAAAATCATGCATGGGGGAAAAGAAACCTAATAATTATACAGAAATCAGGCAAGAGTTTGATTAGATTATCAAAATTTCTTCTCCAAATAAAGGACATAAGGACATCACATGGCACCATATACCCTGAGAAGAACATAACATCACCTATACAGTACTCAGGCCAAGATGCAAAGACTTAATGTCAATACAAGCAAAGGGCGGATACAAACAAAAGGAGGAATACTTTATTTTTCAAAGAGGAGAGTTTAAAAATAACTTTTACACCAATGAAATTTAAAACGTTGGTATTTCAAAGACCACCATCAAGAAAGTGAAAAGGCAACCCATAGAACTGAAAAAAAAATTGTAAATCCTATCTAACAAGGAACTTTGTAGCTAGAACATTTAAAGAACTCTTACAACTCAAGGTGCCTGGGTGGCTCAGTTGGTTGAGCATCTGACTCTTGGTTTCAGCTCAGGTCATGTTCCCAGGGTCATGGGATCAAGCCCCAGATCAAGCTCCATGCTCAGCATGGAGCCTGCTTAAGATTCTCTGCCCCTCTCCTCTGCTCACTTGTGCACATTCTCTCTAAAATAAAAATTTTAAAAAAGAACTCTTATAACTCAATCATAAAAATACAACTTAAAAATAACCACAGGATGTGAATAGGTATTTTCCTAAAGAAGATAAACAAATGGCCAATAAACACATGAAAAGATGCTCACCATCACCAGCTATCAGGGAAATGAAGATCAAAACCATAATGAGACATAATTTCACACCCACTAAGATAGCTATAATCAAAGAGTCAGAAAAGAACAAGTGTTGGTGTGGATATGGAGTCATTCAAACCCTTATACACTGCTGGTATAGGTGTAAAGTAGTGCAGCCATTTTGGAAAAATCTGTTAATTCATCAAAAAGGTTAAACATAGAGTTACTATATGACCCAATAATTCCACTCCAACAGAAATGAAGACATTGTGCCCTCACAAAAACTTGTAGATGAAAGGTCATAGCAATAGTAATCATGATAGCCAGAAGTTAGAACAATTCAAAAGTTTATCAACTGAATGGATAAACAAAATATGATATTAGAGATATTATTCCAAATGGTATTCCAAATTATAGAATATGACTTGTCCATGAAAAGAAATGAAGCTCTACATAGATGAACCTTGAAAACATTGTGTTAAATGAAAGAAGCCAGTCATAAAAGGACAAATATTGTGTGATCCTGGTTATATGAAATGGCCAGAATAGGCAAAATCATAGAGACAGAAATTATAGATTACAAGGTGCCTAGGGTTGGAGAGTTTGGGAGGAAATGGGCAGTGATTGCTAAAGGGAACCTAATTAATGTCTTTTGAGGTGATGAAAAGGTTCTAAAAATTGATGTAGTGATGTTTTCACAGTTCTGAGAATATACTAAAAACCATTGAATGGTACACATTCAATTTAAAAATACACATATGAATATTACAGAAAAAATAAGTAAAACTGTGTTGCATTATATCTATAGCTATTTCATAGTGATTAACACAAAAAACAAAGGATGCTTTCTTCTGGTATTTGAAAACTATTATCCAATTCAACCAAGGAATTGCTCACATCACTGATGAATAAATGAAGTTCTGCCATGCATATTTATTGTTTCACTTTCAACTTACTCATTAACAAATGAAAATATCAACCAACACTTATGTCAGGACTATATTCATTCATCAATCACAACCATAGTTTGGCTACAGATACAAGATTCAACAACAAAAAAAAATCAAAAAAGCATTCGGTGAGAATGAACTGGCGATATGAAATTTAAAGTAAGTAGTAATGTATATTTTACTGTTTTAAATTGTATGCTACCCATCTTTCACATCAGTAAAATATAGGAATACACATATATATCCTCATTCTTTATTTTCTGGAGAGTCTGTTATTAAACTTATACCAGAATACACAGGCTCCTTGCCCCTTTGCTCTGAGGAAGGCTGTACAAAATACATATCAGCAGTCACTATAGTCCTAGTTCATTAAGTTTCTTCAAGTGACTAAAGGGTTGTTGGGCAACAGCTCCAGCCTGGGAAACAGAGATAAGGAAAGACTGCATGAAGCAGCTGGGCAGAGTCTGGAAAATGGGCAGGAGATACCTATGAAAACTGAAGGAACTAGAGCCCAACCTCACACATGTTAAGCAGTTCTGGACAAGCTCAGCTCTGGCTGTCTTCTTCCCCCACCTGGACCAACTGCACGCAAGGATAGCTCTTTTCATTCATCCTGGTCATCCAAGCTAGGGTAAATACATTTAATTTGTAGAAGCTTCTGCTGGCTGCAGAAATTGCTATATTAAAAAGTAAAGGGAAGCATATTGTTGATGTAGGTTGTAAAGGCATGGAAAAAAGGTGAAATACAAGAGTGAATAATGTGGTACTTGTTTATATTTTAATACCACTGCTCCCCATAAGCTTTACCATAGCTAATGGAGAGACAACTGTCTATTATAAGACATGGCTCAGGGGACCTACCATCGGCATAACTAGAGCTTACCTTTTAGAAAGGTTCTTGTCAATTCACAGAGGGTATTACAGAACCACAAAACCACAGTCCTTCCTGCTGCCTCTGCCCTAATTACTACAAAATATTAGCAGCCAGCACCCATCCTTGACACAACCTTGATATCATAGTATATATACTAAGTCTGAAGGAAATACTTTCATATTGTTGCCCCAGACTGGAGTATGAGAAGGAGATTTAAAATTTAATTCTGCTATTGTGGCTACTGAATATATGTTGTATGGGGGAATGGAGAGGAAAAGGGTCAAGACTACATAATCATAAAATGTCAGAGCTTAAGGCAATAGGATGCTGGAGCACAAACTGGTTCACAAGAACCAATTATCAACATCTCCCAACCCTACATTCAGTGACTACAAGTACTAGCTTAAAATCCACCTTGATGGGAATATTTATACCACAGAAATAAGGAAACATTACAAATCAGGGATTTTCCCTCCTAGATATCCAGTTTATTAGCACATCACAAGCACAAAGGGATCTTAGTCATTACCAAATATAACACCATGGAGAACACTGAAGAGGTAGGATTAGGTCACTGGGAAGGGGGGGGGGGAGCCAAAAGGAGTAAATTTGTGAGGGAAAGGGAGGTTGGAGAAATCCCACCCTATTACCATCCCCTAGGTCTTGGCTTTTCTCAGCCCAGCACTAGAGTGTGTGTGAGAGAGAGGACCAAGGTAGCAGTTGCCATAAATATGCCCCCAAATGGAGAGCCATTGAGAGCTCAGCCTGCCCAACAGTGAAAGTACAACTTCCTCTGCCTATAGTGTCAGTCCCCAGAAACACTACAAGACAAAGGGGTCTCAGACCCCCACCTGATCACCAGGAGAGCAAAACTCCAGTACAACTTAGCACAATGTTATCTAGTTACAGATTAGCTACACGTAATTCACCTGCTCTTCCAAATTGTTAGGCTGGACTCAAGTGACAATTCCAGAGAAATACAGGAATTAAATGACCAAGTTTATTTGCACCCATCTCCTTGCCCCTCTCATTTTCCCTGGGTCATTCAAATGCACACTCAGCAGGGGCACACAGCACTCAGAAAAGCTCCTTCATTGCTCCTGCCCCTCCTGTTTAGTTGATAGATTCTGAAACTGCTCAGGAAAGAAGCTATTAATGCTGTATCATAATCATCTAGCACTTGATGCATGTACTGAATTCAACAGCTACAGCTGGCTCTACACACTTTTCAGGCAGATTTTCTAACCACAGATATTTAGAGTGCCTACTATGTGCAAGCAAAATGCAGATTTATCTAAAATGATACATTCATTCATAATGTATGGACCTTGACTTCTAAGAGTTTATGGCTACACAAAAAAGACATACATGTTACTTTACTACAGGACAAAAGGAAATTTGGTGAATTGTAGCAGAGGCCCAGAGATCTGTAAGTCCCCAGCATCTGAAAAGATGAAAGCCAAGGAGAGTTAAAATGAAAACTACCAGCTGATGTTTAGTGAGCATTTACCATGTGCCACATTCCATGATAAGCCCTTTATGTAAATCATTTCATTTAATCCTCACAACCACCAAGTAAGATAAGCAGCATCACCCTCACTTTACAGCTGAAAAAAAAAAAATCAAGGCGTAAAGAGGTTAAATAATTCACCCTAAACCATAGTTAAATGTTGGAATGAGGGTCTGCTCTAAACTGAATGTTTGTATCCCCCCAAAAAATTCATATGTTGAAACCCTACCCCGAAAGTTGTAGGAGGTGGGGCATTTGGGAGGTGATTAGGTTATGAGGGAATAAGCCTCATGAAAGGCATTAGTTCCTATATGAGAGAACTCAGCTCTTTTGCCCCTCTGCCATGTATGAGTACAAGGAAAGGTCATAGTCAGCAGTTAGGAAGCAGGCATTCACCAGAACCCAACCATGCTGGCACCCTAAACTTAGATTTCCAAGTCTCTAGAATTGTGAGCAATACGTTTTTGCTATTTATAAGCAACCCAGTCTATGATATTGTTATAGCAGCCTGATGGACTAAGGTGGAATTTATGCCAGGTCTTTTTTTTATGTTTATTTTTGAGAGAAAGAGTGCAAGCAGGAGAGGGGCAGAGAGAGAGAGGGTGAGAGAGAATCCAAAACAGGCTCCATGCAGATCAGCACAGAGCCCAGTGTGGGGCTCAATCCCACAAACCATGAGATCATGAACTGAGCCAAAATCAAGAGTCAGACACTTAACCAACTGAGCCACCCAGGGGCTACAATGCCAGGTCTTTCTGATTCCAGAACCCAAGACAGGGTTCAAGGGAAGCTAAAATGAGGTACCATACTCTTCTATACAGGAATGTGGAGATCATTTTATCACTTTGAAGGCTGTTAACATAACTCACATTCATTCTTTTTACTGTTCTTACAGTAGTGAAGACAACAAAATTCTTTGCCTTCAAGGATGTTATATTACAATGAAAGATAGATCCTCTTAGGGAGAAAACTGTATATATTGGGACAAATACTTTAATAACTGCTTGGAGCAGAAAGCCATAAGGCCCATCTGATAAAGACCACCATGGATACCCCTGTAGTCAGACAAAGTTAGGTTTTAACTTGCTACAGCAAGGGATACTGCACACCAGAGTAACCATGAAGCAAATCACCGAACAAAGGAAGTGGCAGTGTTATAGTATTCCACCCTTATCTGCAGGGGTTATATTCCAAGACCCCCAGTAGATGCCTGAAACCACAGATAGTACTGAACCCTATATAGACTGTTTTTTCCTATGCATACCCAGGATAAAGTTTAATTTATAAATTAGTCTCAATAAGAGATTAACAATAAAATAGAACAATTATAACAGTATACTGTTATGTGAATGTGATACCTCCCTCCCTGCAGCTCTCACTTTCTCTCAAAATATCTTATTGCACTATACTCACCCTTTATGTGACAATGAGATAAAATGCCTATGTGATGAGATGAAGCAAGGTGAGTGACACAGGCATGGCGATGGTGTTAGACTACTATTGAGCTTCTGCTGATTTGTCAGAAGAAGCATCTGTTTCCTGACTACACTTGAGGGCAGCAGCAGGTAACTGAAACTGGGGAAAGTGAAACCAAAAACACCACAGATCAGGGGAAACTACCAAAATTTGGATCAGGGGAGAAGAGTATAGGCACAGTAGAAATGAAACCCCGGTTTGATGATCTCAAAAAAGAACAGAACTGTATAAAGGGGCAAACATCAGCCCTTGGTTGAGAAGTAGACCCAGGGTCCTCTTTCCTTGGACACTACCAAGGAGTGTAGTGTAGTGGAATGGAATATTCCATTATTACTGATACAATTTCATACAGCAAAGTTGTGACAACCTAAGATTTTAGAGGACAAGATTTCTCAGCACTACTTTTGTTAATTAGCAAAAAGAATCTGAGTTTGTACAGGTTCATGGAAGTGATCCCACAACACTAACAACCTGAGTGTTAATTGGCAACAATACCACAAAAGGGTGAGAAGGCTGCTCAGTCCATTTAGAGGGTAAAGAATTTAGTGTTCCCAGGACAATATGGTAAGGAGAGGTGAGGAGCAGAAACAGGAGGGTCATAGGGAGAGTGAGAGGGAACAAGCCTGGGAGGCAAGGGTAATGTGACCCTGACCACATACACACTGGGAAAATCTACTGACCCCATGGATGGTTTGAGAGAGAGAAAGGGTGGGGGGAGGGAAGGAAAGGGAAAGAAAGGCTATCTTGCACACCAAGTAAATATAGTGTGGGATAGGGACAACAGGAGTGCCCAGGAAGTATATGAGGCTCCCCTGGAAGTTAACCAAAATCTTTGGGACGTGTTGGAGCTTCCACAGGCCATGAGGCAATCTCAAGTCTTAGATCACAAAGGCAGGAAAACGCCATATAGGTCACAGGGCAAATCAAAGAAGTATTATTCAACCTACAAGGAATAAATTTAGAGAACACATTCCCCCAACAACCTACAAGGAATAAATTTAGGGAACATATTCCCTCAAGAAGTAGACCTGGATTCGAGCTCCACAACTGTTAGTCAACAACTGCCAAATTCAAAATCAGCCAAGAGAAATCAAAAGGGCCAAGAAGTTAGCAGTTGCGACAAGCAAGATATTAAGAATTTAAGAAAGCCAAGATGGTTAGAACAGCAATATTTCTATTCGCTTCTTCCTCAGGAAGCAGGTGGTTCCAGGGAGTTCTTGTGGCCTCACTCTAAAGATAAAGGCAGGAAAAGGGGCACCTGAGTGGTTCAGTCGGTTAAGCATCCAACTCTTGATTTCAGCTCAAGTCATGATCTCTCAGTTCATTAGTTTGAGCCCCACGTCGGGCTCACCACTGACAGCATGGAGCCTGCTTAGAATTCTGTCTCCCTCTCTCTCTTCCCTTACTCCACTTGTGCTCTCTCTCTCTCTCTCTCTCTCTCAAACAAATAAACTTAAATTTTGTTTTTATTTTTTTTAATTTTGTTTTTAAATATAAAGGCAGGGCAATCAGTTTCATCTGGCTAATGGAAATGGAGGGTATACAGTTGTACGGGGAATGTAGAGAAGCAGCTAAGGCTGCAGGAAAGCAAAGATCTTCATAAAACTGACTCTTTAAAATCTTAACATCTTGGCATTTTAAGAACATACAACCTAAACATGACTGGCTGAGCCACTAAAAGTCCCCAGGAGAATCAAGAGCTATCATACTGAATAGGAACCACAGATGAGCCGGAGTTAAGACTTCGAGGCTTAGTGAGACATATCTATCCTTCATGTTTGTCCCCCACAGTGACTTTAAAAATTTCTTCAATAAGATAAAAATTTTTTTTAATTTTTTTTTCAACGTTTATTTATTTTTGGGACAGAGAGAGACAGAGCATGAACGGGGGAGGGGCAGAGACAGAGGGAGACACAGAATCGGAAACAGGCTCCAGGCTCTGAGCCATCAGCCCAGAGCCCGACGCGGGGCTCGAACTCACGGACCGCGAGATCGTGACCTGGCTGAAGTCGGACGCTTAACCGACTGCGCCACCCAGGCGCCCCAATAAGATAAAATTTTAACTTTTGAACATTTAAAAAATGGAAACTATTGTGTTTGGAAAAAAACCAAGCTGCCTCCTTCTCTTGAAGAATCAGAAGATATAACAACATTTGGCCCACATTCCCATGTGGCAAAAGGAGGCTGGAATGGTTGGGAAATGTATTCTGTTTCCCCAAAGTCCATACCACTCTCAATGCCTCATAACCCAGCCAGTTTTATTTATTTATAGTACCTGGCAGCCTTATGGAGGAGTTTGTAATTCCTGACTGAAGTACCAGAGTCCACAGTACTTTGCTGAAAAAAAAGAGTGAATACATCCCATCTGTTTACTCATATACTCAACAGCAGTTTGGCGGGGGTGGGGGGGGGTGGATAGATTTCTAGAATGTGATATTGTGTCTTGTCAGGCTGTTTTTTTCTAGGATGTGCAAAGGGAGTTGCTTACCCTTGCCCCAGATTTCCCTCTTTGTTCACTATGATCAGTTTGGTGTTTGTTTGGCTATCAGCATTTGTGAAGGATGGTGTGACTTCTGGGGCAGAAGGACCCTTAGAGTGAAGAAAGCTGTTAGCAAATCAATCCTAAAGTGATTTATTTGCAAACAGATAGCAAAGAGGCAATGTATATTTATCATTTGGACAAGGCCTTAATAAAGATAAATTCAGAGTTTGAGTTTCTGTAAGGAAGTGGCTTTAACTTCTGACATATGCCAAAATGCACATCACAGCTAATTAGGTGGTGTCCATGTGTGCTTTGCAAGTGGGTACAGTTAGGCAGTGGATAGGAATGATGTGCTTGTCTGTATTTAGAT
Organism: Prionailurus viverrinus; assembly: GCF_022837055.1. Classification (NCBI taxonomy): domain Eukaryota; kingdom Metazoa; phylum Chordata; class Mammalia; order Carnivora; family Felidae; genus Prionailurus; species Prionailurus viverrinus. Next base: position 99,671,894 of record NC_062579.1, read on the forward strand.
GTGCCATTGATGGTCTGAAAATTCAGGGGGCTCTGAGACCAAGGAGCAATGTCAAGAGTTAAATCAAAGGAGATCCCCAAAGCCAATAATGAATGTATGCTTATTATAAAATCTATGTCAAGACTTTGTTTAGCTCTAGCATAGAGGGCAAATGAACAGAATGACAGTCTTACATTAATATGATGAATAAAATCATGATTGCTGAATTTCATTTTTATTTTCTCCCATCTGCATTTGTCAGATCTCTACATTTACCAAAAAAGAAAAGGAATATGAGGTTTTAAAAGCCTGACTGTTATTCAAATGATCTCAGAAGCTAGTACTTTGGGCTCTCTGCCTTGAGAATCAGAAACTGGACTAAGATAATGCAAGCCAGTTCCCTAAAGCACAAAATTTAAGAAGACTCTGACTCTCAGGGTCATACAAGTGCAGGGTCAGCATGTTTGAGTGAGTACCTCCTTAAATTGTGTTCTCCGGTGGCCTGGCTTGGCTCACCCTAGTCCCAACCCTGTTGGGAACATTTTCATTCTTGAATTGTGAAGCTATAAGGTCTCACCAAGGAGTGGGAAGGCCAAAACGTGTGGAATACTTACAAAGTCATGTACAATAACGCGCAATAACAACTTATTAGGACACACTGCACTGATAATACCATAAACCCTTACATAATCACAGTAAGGAAAGGGACCAGTCAGTAGAAATTAGTAGCATGTCTGAATATCCTTTTCTCAGTTCCAAAGCCCAGTCACGGAATTAAGGACTAACAAGGTACTGCCAAGGAGAGAGCCTGCAGGTGAAAAGTGAGGACCCCACTCTGAAGTTCTGTGGTTTGTGATTGGTGCATTAGTTGAGGGGCTAATAGAGACTAAAACTTATTTCTCCAACTAGGCTAAGAATCTCTAAAATCTTGGTAACAGGATTCATTTGCTTGTGAAACCTTTTTCCATACAAACACCAAAAGAGAAACTTCAGCCCTATCTCATTTATGACAATTTCCAAGTAGAAAGCAGTTCCAGTTTGGTGTTTCATGATGCAGGCTGGAGGAGTGAGGCAGAAGATCTCAGGTCTCCTTTGCTCCATGTGAATCAGACTAGATTACAAAATAGTCTCTGTTTTCAACCCCAGCCCACTTCATCTCTTCTCCCTTCTTCCACTCTAAACCTCAAGGCCCAGAATATGAGGCCCAGAACATATGTCAGGACTGAAAAAAAGAACAGGTTAAAACGGGGGAAAGCTGAGAAGAGTCCTTCTCATTCAGCTTTAATTGGAACTCAACTTGAGACTTTCCAAATGGAAGATCATGGAGTGCTTCCAGGTGGAAAAAAACAAAAACAAAAACAACCATCTCTTCAACAAAAATTATCAAGCTGGCTCATGAAGCTCTGTGGGCACAAAACTACTCTTGTTAAACAGAGAGGCTCTCTGGAAATGAATTCCAAACATAGGGATTAGCATTTCCTTTGAAACAGTCACAGCCCATGTAGGGGAAAAGATTTGATAAAATGTGATTTCCATTTGCTGAATTCCACTTAGCTCGGCTCTCTGGCAGATTCTCCCTTGGTTTGGCTAGGTTATGTGGCAGTGGGGTTTTCAACAAACCATTTTCAAACAAGTGATTGCATTAAGCATAGTCCAAAACCAGGCATAAGTAGTGTTGCCTTTTTAAAGTTTATGCTCCTTGTTGTGATGACCACCAGGTCATGTATGGAAGTATTGAATTCCTATATTGCATGCCAGAAACTAATATTACACTATATGCTAATTAACCAGAATTTAAATAAAACTTAAAGTTTATGCTTAACATTCTAAATTAGTTGATACTACTCAATTATTCAAATACTTAGTAAGTACTTCTAAGTGTACAAGACTATTCTTGGTGCTAGAGAGAAGCAGGATGAGAAAAACAAGATGCCAAAGAAATCCAGAGCCTGCCATGAGAGTTAACAGTCTATTAAGGAGATGAAGATATGCACATGAATAGCTACTATGAAGGAGGAAAAGTTACATCCCACAAGAGAGGAACAGAAAATGGGCTTGATCCTCCACACACACAGTGCGTTCTGCAGACCAGCACATGAGTATCACTGAGGAGCTTGTTGGAAATGCAGAATCGCAGGCCCTGCCCCTGAACAACTGATGAAAACTCTGGTTTAACAATACCACAGGTGATTCTTATACATGTGACAGGTGGAGAAACCTGGACTACAATAGTTCAGAGGAAGGAGAAATCACTTTCAGCTGAGGGGTTCAGGAAAGGCCTGAAAGGAGGATGGCACATGAACCAGATTTCAACAGTGTAACCTAAACTTCTACCTGACCACCAAAATTTGCCCTCCACTTCTTCCATACATGTGGCTAGACTACAATGCCTAGCCTCCTTTGCAGTTATGTGTGAATGTGTGACTAATTTATTGCCAATGGAATGTGAAAAGTGGCATGTGTCTCTTCCAGGCTTAGACCTTAAGAGAGTAGACCTTATTCACTCCTTCCTCTTCTTCCAGCTGGAACCTGGATGAGGTGGGCCAGCACTGACCACTCAGATGAGAACTAAACCCTAAGGGATGGAAGAGCAATAACTTGTTGAAATGAGAACCTGTAAGGAGGCTAAGGTCTTGAATGACCATGCAAAGCTGAGCCACTGCCATTCTGAGACACGACAGAACAGTCACTGGAGAGAAAAAAAGAACTTCCGAATTTTTAAAGCCATTCTACACTATCATCTCTCCGTCTCTCCCTCTGTCCATCCATCTCTCCACAAAAGCCTTATGTTTACCCTAACAAATGCAGACACCTAAAATGAAGATACAGAGAGATGGTGAGGAAGAGATGCTGGTTTGAAAGAGCAGTATATATAGACACAGGGGTATGTGTGAATATGCATGGAGTGTTCAAGGAATCACAGCAGTTCCACTGGCTGGAACACACCATATATGAAGCTATAATAGCAAATAGACTTGGAAAGGTAAGTTTACAATTTAAATTATGGGATATAGAATTCCAGGCCAATGGTAATAGGTAGCCATTGAAGATCTAACAAGGGAATGCACAATGTTTTCGGAAAATGATTCTGGCAATGGTGTGTGATGGGTTGAAGTGCACAGAAAAGATAAGTAGGAAGTCCAGCTGGGTTTTTGCAATAGTTCAGTTGAAGCATGGCAATAAGAATCTCAAAGAATAGGAATATGAACCTCAATGAAATTAATTCTAATACAAAATAGTGATGAAAGTGTTCTCAATTTAGGTATTTGTCTCAAAAAATCTAATAAGCAGCTTTGAGATCTCAGAGGCAGAACTAATGATAGAATATCTAGTGTGGGGTAAAATTAATTGTTCCAAATTCCATAGAAAAATAGTCACCATAGATCTTTGCACATGGACTTGAGCAATATATACATATATGTCCATATATATTTATAATATGTGATATGGGGAAGGTTTCAGAACCAGAAAAGGCTAGCTATTATGTGGAAATGTATCTAAATATACTTATCTTTATTCTCTGCTAAAACCAAATTTTGTAAATGGAATGTTACTGCCCCAATGAGCTTCTGTCATTTGTGAGTCTTCTCTTTAATTGTCCACAGTGAACACCTGACATCTGACCTTTAGTTTCTTTGCCCCAGGCTCTACTATACAGCTAAAGGCATAGGAAATATTTCAATATACTCTTCACTAAAGCCAAGTAGCTTTTTTATATTTTAAACTTAAAAGTGCTTTTGTAATTTGGCTTTTCAGAAAATTTAGATTTCGTATGTTATGCTCTAAATCATGGCTCAGCCATACTAAAAAATAAATTAGTTAAATGACAAATACTCTCCAAGTTGGTGACTGGTTAGAATTCTGGGATTATAATGGGATCCAACTGAAGCACTCCTGAGGGTACAAGCACACAAATATTGAACTTGAAAATTACAGGCTTCAAGAGTGTAGAGAGTGCACTAAAGAAGTTGATTGAAATCAATTACCCTCCTGAAAATTGGGAGGTGTTCAGAGAACAATTAGGAAGAGTCCAATCCATATTCATTAATACAGAGTGGGTCCCCAAATGACAGAGATATCTGCTGTGATTAACAAAGAAGTTAAAAAAAAAGACTGCCTCACAAGAAACAGGCGTGGGAAAGGCTTACAGAGCACAATAGATAGTAACATTCTTAAACTATATTAAAAAGAAGCTGCACTAATTAATAATGAAATGTATTTCTTAGTAATAAGAGAAGTGAGGGGCTCCAATTCAGGCATGTTACCCAATACAAAGAGGAAGTGATGAAGCCTCCTTTGCTCCTGCTTATGATTTGTCTGATAGCTCTATGATATTCCATATGGTAGGTCAGGGACCAAACATAGGCATAGGAGGAAGGCTTCTTTCTACCCGGAGAAAATCCCTAGCCAGAAAGTTCTCCCCTGCCTCATTTCCATCATCTAGACAAGTCCCAGAATTCACTTCAGGCCTTCCGAAGAAAGACATCCAGAGCTCTGTGTTCTCATGAAAGGCCTATTACCTACTTGCTGAGGGTCTTTAAGGAAATTGTCCACCAGTCTGTGAAATGGTGATAATATTTGTCCTGTCAACCTCACAAAGTTGCTTAATAAACAAATGTGACTGCATACATGAAAGTTGATCCTTGCAACATAGTACAAGGAATTTGTTCTGTTTTACTATTGTTCTTAACAGCAGCTTACCACGTACCAGATACTGTGCTAAGTACTTAATATGCATTAATCGTTTACTCTTATTAACTATCTTATGGATATGGGTTCTATTATTATCCCATTTTAGAGGTGAGGAAACTGACCCTCAGAGTTTAACATACCCATGATCACACAGCTAATAAATGGTAGAACAGGAATGTGAGGCCAAGCAGTTTGATTTCAGAGCCCATGCTCTAAACCATTACATTCCATTACCTCCAGACATTAATATCAGATATTTGCATAATGTTTCACCTCCTCTGGGCTGTTATTCCTCTGATGATCTCCTTCTGTACTTCACAGGTTATTGTGTACTTTTGAATGCCTTCTCATTTAATCAACACCATAATCCTGTGAGGTAAGGAAATTATTCCCTTTATCATGGAAGGGAAACCAGATTCAGGGGAAGTGACTAGACCAAGGCCTCATAGCTAGTCAGTCAAGTGTTCTGAAGCTGCCTTACTAATTTAGTTTCCTGGGTACATGGAGATCAGGAAATGTTCTCTTGCCCATCTAGCATGAGTATTGTATTTCCTGGAAAACACTTTTTCTTTTAAATGTTTACCTGATTAAGTTCCATAAAATTTAGGAATGGCAATTTCCTGAGGTGCTAGAGCACAAGGCAACAAAAGTTAATAATTGGGGCATAAGTCAAGCTCTAGTAAGGTGCCATAATGGGGACTCTGAGCATCAGTACACATTCATCAATGACAACTTAAGAAGCAAGCTGAAGATACAAAACAATTTTTGAGAGACTGCACTTCATAAGCCCTTCAATGATAAATTCATAGACAAGCAGGATTCATTAGCATACTAAGCACAGATTACAAAAGGACTCATCTATGGAGATTTTAACTGCAAAGAGTAATTTGTTTGAATGCTGAATTCAGCATCAGTGAATGAAGGTCAAGATTAGGTGACCTCTCTTCAGCAGACTTCAAGTCAACCCTGAATCTTAACTACCATTATATTCCCCATCCCTGCCACTGCCCCAAAGGCAAATGAAGTACACCTGAAAGGCAAAAAAAAAAACTTGCTTAGAGCATGCCTTCATTCCTCTTGTGGCTCTCTGCTCTCCAGATGCCCAGCGCTCTCATGCCTCCCATTGCTATGAACCATCTGGTGTTGCCCTCCCTGCAGTATCTCACGTCTCTCACCTACACTTATCTGTTTAAGTGACCCCTTTCCTTAGGATATCACATGGGAATGCAAGCAGCTCTGAGAAATTAATTACAACTAATTTTTTAATGTCTGAAAGTGAGTTTTGTTATTCATCTCCACATCTAGGCTACTCTAGAAAATAGGAAGCAGTACAGTAAATGAAAGCTGGCCTAAAACTCCAAACTGAGAGGACCACAGGGTCCAAATTCAAGGTCTCTATGGCTGACTGTGTGATTTATTTTCTTTGGGCACTAGTTTCTTAATTGTGAAAAGAACCTGTTACCCATTCATGGATTACTAGTGCTCCCCTGCCTGCCTCCACAATCTCCCTGCCTAGCCTAAGGTGAAGAGGAATTATTTTGGATTTCTGTATATTTTTCTACAAAATAGGACTGGCTTTACCTACATTTAATTTTTTTTAATATTTATTTATTTTTGAGAGAGAGAGCACAAGCAGGAGTGGGGCAGAGAGGGAGACACAGAATCCAAAGCAGGCTCCAGGCTCTGAGCTGTCAGTACAGAGCCTGATGCAGGGCTCAAACGCACAAACCGTGAGATCATGACCTGAGCCGATGTCAGACGCTCAACACACTGAGCCTCCCAGGCCAAATCTTTTGAATTGTAAACCTCAAAATAAGAGTTTAGAACTTGATTCTGTAGGACAGTAGGAGATCTTGGAAGATTTCAGAGCAGAGGAGTGGCATGAATGAGGTTGTATTTATAATACTAAATATTTAAATGATCACTATATGTTAATACCCTTCTCTACATTACTTAGTGCTTAAAACAGCCCAGTTAGCTATTTTCATCCACATGTTACAGTTGAGGAAACTGAGAAACAGGATACAGAACTTGTTTAAGGCCACCCAATTGTTAAGTGATGAATCTGGGATAGAATCCAGGTCAGTCTGATTTCAAAGCCTATGCTCTTTACCATTGTACTGAGCAGAGAGAGATCACTTGCTTGTTGAGATTCAAATTCAGAGTGCATTAAGAAGGAAACAAAACGCCCCCATCCCATCTCACCACGGCCTCCACCCCAACATCCAATGGGGGACAGATGCCAAAATTTTCATATAGAGATCTCTCTCTTAAATGGAGTCATGGCACTCTATACAGTGGCTCTTGGAGCTGCTGTCAGTCATTTTCCCTTAATGAAGTTTTCCAGGCTTTCCTGGAGCAGGATTTAACAGCGCTGGGACACAAGAAAGGTTGCAGGCTCAGCGAATCTAGAAAGGGATGAAAAGGAAAGGGACAGACCATCAAAGGGATAAAAGGAAGTAGGACAGGAAGCCAATGAAGATGAGGGACTACCAAAGACAAATTTTTCTGGCCTCATAATTTTACCTATGGTTGATTTGTATATTAGAGAATAAAAACCAAAAAAAAAAATGTTAAAAAAAAGCTGACAGTGTTCTTTCTGACACTTGCCATGAAAAGAGAAATACATGTTCCTCAGTATCCCAACCTGTGTAAAATAGTTCAAAGATTCCATTTTGACACTAACAAAAACTGGCTCAACTGGCCAAGATGGATTTCTCTAAGTTGCTGCCTCAGCTAATGTCACCTCTATCTTCTGTTATTTCCTTCCTCATTCTTCATTCCTAACTCACATGTGCCACCTTTAACTACTACTAGGGGCAAGTGTAGCTTGTTTCCAGATTTTGTGTCTTTCTTGAGTAAGGCATTGACCACTTCTGGTTCTAAGTAAAAGTGGCAGCCATGGGAGATATAAGGGTCCTAGGGCTGCCTCAACCAATGCAGCCAGGCTCTAACAGTATATGGGATGGCTCTTAAAGACCTCAGCTGAGCACAGATCCCCACAAGGTAGAGAAATGACCAGAAGAGTGATGTGTGTGTGTGACAGAGAGAGAGAGCAAAAGGGTCATATCTCATTCATCACAAAGGTGAACCCTTGATACAGAAATGACTCTGGCTGCCAGGACTTATCTCTGTGGCTGGACCTTATACACTCTTCTGGACTCCAGCAGAGTTGTGTAATTTTACCTCTTTGGAAATTCAAAAAATATTTTAACCTCTTACTGTTTGTCAAGCAAACCCTTGCAGATGCATGTGACCACAAAGATGAAGAAAACACATCCCCAATAACCTCCCTTTGATGACCAGGCTTTTTCTCACTCATGTCTGTTATTGAGCTTACCACTCACTTCCCAGAAGGGAAGATCTTTGAGGCCAGAGAATAACTTTTCTTCTCCAGTACCTATTACAATGCCTGGTCCATCGAAGAAATTCAATACAGGTGGCAAGCAAACAGGATTATAAAATGAATTTTCACCAACTCGAGATGAATGCATTTTCCTAATGGATCTTCAAATGATCGGATAGCTGCAAAAACTTTAGTTTTGACTCCTCTCAATCAATGGTCTATAGGTTAAAGCATAAAGGCACTAAAAAAAGCACCTTAAACCTTAAGGAACCCCTTTGCACTCTAAAAAATAACCACCCTGTAGTGGCCACTTTTAGGGAAACAGGCTTGAGCAATGAAATGTAGAAAGGGCCCACAGCAAACCCCTGGCTGAATACAGACAGGCCCATCAGGCGACTAACCAATAGGCTACTTACAACTAGGCAGAGTTACCAAAAAAGGGGAAACCCTTTAAAAACAACCCCCACTCACCGCCTCGTTGCAGACTGCCTCCTGTTCCGTTGTCCTGCCCGCTACTTCCTTGCTGTGTATTAAAATACTTCTATCTCCTTTGTTCTGCTTCAGGTGAATTGTTTCCCTGCCCTGGCCACTGGCTTGCTACCGGCTTCCACCCAATCATTGCCCCACATTTGGGGGCCCCCATCCGATCAGACAGACACCCCATTTAACCGCCACACACCCCAATAATGTAGTTGATCTTTTAGGTAAGTTTGACAAACCTTGTCTTCCTAAAGCAGGGCCACTGGCAACAGCAAATTCTTCCAGGCACTCTTCCACCAAACAACCTCCTTGATTTAAATATACCCCAGGAGGAAAACAATGTTTCCTCCCAGCAAGTGTTCAAGTGAACCCACAGCTGCTGCCTTTTGTTAAGCATCAAGCAAAGCAATCAGCCTTTCTTTGTATCAGCTGAAAGAGGAAATCACACATCCATGCCTAACTGCCTCACACCTGTGCTCGAAAAGGTGGCAACAGCACTGAGCATCTTGTGACTAAATCTGGAAAATTGTCTACTTCAAGCAAAATGACTTTTAGTGTTTCAGGTAAGCTTCAAACCTTTCTAACAGGCTACATATGATTTGGAATACACATTATCTGTTCTTCCTGGTAATCTTTCAAGTCTAAGCTCTGCCTAGTACAGGACTTCCAGATTATGGCTATATGCAGAGATCCCAGGCATAGATCTAGAGTGTTCAGTCTGCCAATTAGCAGCTGGACCCTCCTTAAGTACAGAGACATCCCAAGACAGAAACTGGAACTCAAGTCATGAGCATACTGTTTTTAAGTTATAATGGCAACAATTTATTGTGTGCTTACTATAAGTCAGGCACTGTTTTAAGCATTATCTCATTTTCTACAGGTAAGGGAACTGAGGCATAGATCTGCTAAGTAACCTGCTAAAGATTGCACAGCTAATAGATGTGAACCAAAATAAATCCATGTTTTTTTAATTTATTCAACTCACTACTCTTAACACAATAAAAATACTTATGTTAAGCCAAGTATCATAAATTGCTGATTTTTTAAAAAATTTTTTAATGTTTATTTATTTTTGAGAGACAGAGAGCATCAGCGGGGGAGGGGCAGAGAGAGAGAGGGAGACACAGAATCTGAAGCAGGCTCCAGGCTCTGAGCTGTCAGCACAGAGACAAGGGGCTTGAACCCACAAGCCGTGGGATCATGACCTGAGCCAAAGTTGGATGCTCAACCGACTGAGCCACCCAGGCACCCCCATAAATTGCTGATTTTAAATCAACAGAGCCTTTAAATTACTGTCATTTTTATTCTTTTACCTTTGCCATAGCACTTACAGTTTGCTTTACTCAGACAAATAGTAATGTCTATGCCCTAAATTCTCTAGGTAGGACCCATGATCAAGAATCATTCCAACTCTCTGCTCATGCTCTTCTCCCAATTCTACCTCTACCTGTCAACATCCTACACACCTCCAAGATCCATCTCAACTATTCCCTCTTCAGTGATCCTTTCCTTATCACCTAGCTAAATACAATCTCTTCCTCCTCATATTTCTTCTTTGGGAGACTGTTACGGTCTAACTATAAGTAGATATTGGGGTGAATATTTATCCTCACCGTCTACTCAACCATAAGTTCCTTAGACACAAAAATTGAGCCACACTTATCTCTGAAATCTCCACAGAACCTAACACAGTACCTTGCAAATAGTGAGTCCGAATATATATCAATTGAATTGCATTTTCAGTTGAGAACTGCAGATACATGTTGCTGTGAAACAAAAAATCAAGAACAGTAAGATATAGGAGGGAAAAAATGTAAAGTGAAAAAGATGTCAGAATTTTAAGAGCTTAAGAAATAGCCAGAAGGCAATATGTACAAATACCAAAAGTCTGCATGATGAAGCTAAGGAAAGGTATGAACCATGTGGGATGAGAATGTGCTAGGATGAAAGCTACAAAGTCATAAAGAGGAAAGCATTGTTAGAAAGAAAACCACAGGCCCAAGATGGAGTCACTTATGCTATGCCAAGTCACCAAACTAGAGCTTACTACCTAACCTAACTGCAATTTTGATCTTCCCCAAAAATGTAGTCTTAATCATTTAGTCAGGAATTTGCTGATCAGCACCAAGGATGTAATCTGTCACTTGGGCCCTCTCCCATTACCTCCCCCTCAAAGGATGATGAGGTAATCTGCATGACAAGACCCCTTGCCCCTTCTTCTAAGGGAAGATGACTTGTCTAAAACAATCTTTTGTTTTGCTAATAACTTCCTTGAACCACCCTCCTTCTCATAAAAATCTATTTTGTACAACTCCTCAGAGCTCCCCCCTACTCACTAGAACGGATGCTGCCCAATTCATGAATCACTTAATAAAGCCAATTAGATCATCAAACTTACACCATTGAATTTTGTTTGTTCTTAAGTTTTATTTGAGAGAGAGAGACAGAGAGAGAGCATGCAAAAGCGTGAGTAGGGGAGGGGCAGAGAGAGAGAGAGAGAGAGAGAGAGAGAATCCCCAGCAGGCTCTAAGCTGTCAGTGCAGAACCTGATGCAGGGCTCGAACTCATGAAGGTGAGATCATGACTTGAGCTGAAATCAAGAGTTGGATGCTTAACTGACTGAGCCACCCAGGGGTCCCAGAATTTTGTTTTTTAGCTGCATATAATTGCTACTATCCAAATCACAGTGTCAACGAAACAATGGCAATCCAGCATGATAGCCAAAATGATAAAATAATTAAATGGGCAAATGGCAGAACATAAAGCCAAAAAGATTCAACTAATGGAAAGAGAATAGTCAAAGCCATACAGAAAGTTTAACTGCTTAATGTAGTATGATAATGGTCAGCTGGTTAAATGTCAAATTATTTCAGTAGAAATTTGGGCAAAGAGTATAATTTCAGGAAACTTACCATTATTGACTGACTCTTCCAAGATAGAAGAGGAGTAGCTTCACTTTGTAACACACTAACAATTTTTCTGACCAATCACATTTTCACATCCCATTAATCATCCTGTTGCTCTTTTGGATGAACTGTCACTAAGTAGTCAGCAGACTAGAAAATCTAAGCTATACCTAGATCTTTAAAAAAAAAATGCTTACAGATCTTATCAAAATCCTATAATATGAGATCATGGTCTAGTCAATAGAGAAGCTCCACATTTGAAATGAGGCTTTCTGAGGGACCTGATTCAGAGCACTAGTCCATAGCCCATTTCTTATAGCTGAGATCAACTCAAACTTTCATTCAGTAGGTGGTTCCTATATGTCAGCTTATGGATCTGTGCCAGTCTGTGATGGAATTTACCCCTGCTGGAGATGTAAAAAAAACAAAGATAACAAAGACTAAATTTAATTATGTTTTTGTCTTTTATTTTTTTATTTTTTTATTTCTAAATTCTTATTTATCTTTATTTACAGAGACTAAGTTAGTCATATAATTTAATGCAGTCAACTAAAATGGTTTTTATTTTAATCTCTTGCCTTCCTACTTGCTGGCTTTTAAACTGACTTTTTTTTAATAAAAGAGTAACTATGGTAGTTGGTAGTTGTGTGTATGTCTTCTTGCCTGGCAAAATAAAGTTCTGGTAATTTAATATTAGTTCTCCAAGTATATATCTATATTTATCTATCTACACACACACACACACACACACACACACACACACACAATTTTTCCCTCTTTTTTTGGCTGGCCTAGGAACCTCTGCTCAGAAAAATGTTGATAACCTTAATGAGTATGTACAAGGATTAGAGTAAGCCAATTCCAGTTAACAGCCAAACTCAGTAGTCTTATCCTGCTGGTGGTAGGCACCCATTTTCTTCAAGTACAAAGGACAGAATAGTTATACAATGGTATTAATTTCTTGCAAGGGTCTATCTTAGGAAAATCTATAAATTAATACTGTTAAGGTAAGAAATCTATTAAGACATTATTTATACTTATTCCACTGAATGTGCATAACATGTAAATAGTGCTTCTAAACATTCTAAAGAGAGATGCATTCATATATTTACCCTTGAATCAGGCACTCCCATATTGCAACATATTTGTATTTATAGATTTTTTTTTCCTTGGAACTCAGCCTCACAGACACTTCAGTGCAGTCTCTCGCCATCCTTTTTGCAGCTTCCTGGTGGAGATGACATTTGCTCAGCTAGAGAATAGACACTTTCAGGCTGAGTTGCTCATCACACTTATACCCCAAGGCCTGGCTGATTGGCTGTCAGAGGACTCCAGCTGTTTAGCTGCTGTGATGTGTCTTTCATAAGAAAAGACATTTCCTGGAACATCAACAGCTTATTAAGGACTGGGGAGTGCAGGAGAGAAAACTTGAAATTTTGGAGGAAAAGAGTGGCTTGAACTTAGAGGAGGCTTGAAACTGAAACAAAGAAAGGGATGATCGGAAGACTTTTCCCCCATCTGTGTTTGAAAGATTCATTTTCAGAGCTAATGTTACAATTCGTGATGAGCAACCCTCCACAGCTTAGAAGGTCAAGTGTTGGTAGAAGCAGTCTATTACCTAACCTAGTGGTGCACAGATCACATGAGGATGTAAAACTCATCAAAGAAGCTAGAAAACTCCTCATGAACTTGTCAGAAATTTCACTTCAATCTGATTTTCTTCGTGCCTTGATTTCCTCTTCTAAAAATTAAGGGTTAAGAATACTCTAGGGATGCTTATAAGAGAGAGCAAAAAGCTGACCGAAGATACTTGGATTCTAAAGGCCCCTTTGGGAAGTCGAGTTGGTAGCCAGAGCACGCAGAAAGGAGGAGCAAGCACAGTGCTAATGAGGCCATGCTTGCCAATTTGAAGCCCTTGTGGGCCAATTAGCTCTGCTTTCTTCCACAACCATTGACTGACCCCTGAACTCTGGCCAGTCATTTCAAAGTTCTGTGCCATTGGTCACTGGGGTCACCAAGAGATAGTAAGTATGTGGTTGGCTCAGTGAAAACTAACTAGCAGATACATGGCTCCAAGTGTCACCTCTGTGTATGAAGGGAAACACAGCAACTCTTCAGGGCACCAAGTACTGTTTAATGGCCTGCTGGAGTTCTTCTGCCACCCGTACTTTCCACTCTCACAGCTTTTATCACTCTATATTGCCATTGTTGGCTTCTCTATTTGTTTCTCCTGCCAAATTATGGGCTCTTCGAAAACAGAAATTGTGTCTTATTCAACTACGTAACCCTGGTACCCTGCACAGTGTTGGCACATAGTAAGTGCTCAATAAATCTTCGATGAATGAATAATGGAATGTGAAGAGCCTAGTTTTACTATTCTCAACCATGGTTTGACAACAACTCAGTGGGTCACCAATTTCACCATAAAATTCTGAAAAAAAAAATCCCAGAAGAAAATGCATGTAATTCACTATGAAAATTTTAATGGATGAATGTCTTTGTAAAAATATTACCTAGGTGCCAAGAGACAGATGTGGATAGTAACAAATTAGTTTGCTAGAGTAATACCAGCCTCTAGAGATTGCTGATCAGTAGTGGCTTAACCCTGGATCATTCAACTACATATAAAACAAAACAAAACTTGCTTGAATAAAAAATAAAACTGGGGCACCTGGGTCGCTCAGTAGGCTAAGTGCCTGACTTCAGCTCAGGTTATGACCTCACAGTTCGTCAGTTCAAGCCCCACATTGGGCTTTTGTGTAGAGCCCACATGGGATCTTCTGCCTCCCTCTCCCTCTCTGCCCTTCCCCCCCCCATTGCATACATGTGCTCTCTCTCTCAAAAATAAACATTTTTTAAATTAAAAAATAAAATAAAAATAATAATCTGAGCTCACAGTGGTGATATTTTGATCCCAAATATCATTTGATGAAAGTCTGAGGAGGTAGAAGAGCAAGGTAGCTGCTATTAGCATGCCATTTTACAGATAGAAAAACTAAAAATCAGACCATTTATGTGATTTTCATAGTCACTGTTTAACTACCAAAGCCAGGATTCAAACGCAGGTCTTGGTTTTTTCCAAAAGTTTATTTGGAAAAGTTTTTTTGAGAGAGCTAGAGCATGCACTCGTGCAATCACAGGTGGGCGTGGGGGAGAGGGAGAGGGAGACAGAGAATCCCAAGCAGGCTCCATGCCCAGAGCAGAGTCTGACATAAGGCTTGATGTCACAACCATGAGATCATGACCTAAGCCGAAATCAAGAGCCAATACTCAACCAACTGAGCCACCCAAGCACCCCTGGAAAAATGTTAAATATTTATTTAAGTAATCTGTACACCCAATGTGGGGCTCAAACTCATGACCCTGAGATCAAAAGTCACGTGCTCCTCTGACTGAGCCAGCCAGGCACCCCTGGAAAAAAAAAATTAATGCTCAGAAAACACTGGGCAGTGGGAAAAGATAAAAACTAAGTTGAGCATGGTAGGAACTTCAGGTCCATCTTGGGGCACAGGGGGAGATGAAACTGGAAAGAGTGGAAAGGGCTGTTTATGTAGCTTACACCTATTTCAGCAGGCAATGGAGAGCTATAGAATTAGTCTGAGCAAGAATGGACCCAATCACAACCACACTGTAGGTTAATTGAATTTGTGGCATTCCTTTCAGTTGAATAAACATTTTGCTGTGTCCATAATGTGTTGCAAACAGAGGGTCTTAGTAGGGAGAAAGTAAAGACTATAGTGGGGAGTAGGAGAACTGACGAGTTAGGACAGTGAACATGTTAACTAAGGCTATGGAAATGGTAATTGAAAGATGGAAAACTTATTGAGAAGGTAGAATTGAGATCCTTGGTGACCAGATATGGTCGTAGGAAGGCTTAAAATCTCGTTTGCTTGAAATAGTATGTAGCTACCCTCTAGTAAGCAAAAATTTGAATATTGACATCAGTTCCCATATATGATGGGGTCTTCCTTTTGTAGAATTGGGTGTTTTTCCATTGCCTTTGCTAGAGCATGGCCCTCTACCTTCTACTTTCTAGTGTTTGTGCCTAGTTGAATTTCTGTTTCTATGCAACATAATAGGAATGTCAACCACTTAGGCCATGGCATCCAAATGTGTGAAAAATTCTCACTAGGATTTTTGCACATGGCTATTTCCAAGGAATATCAAAAGGAAATACCAATGAACACTACCACCAACCAAAAATTTTCTTCCCCTGACTTGTCTAATACCTAAAATTCTCACCACTCAGTGACAGAATTCAGAAACAAATATCCAGCATTTAGCCCTTTCTGGAATCATGTGCACTGAAATTATATGGAGGTATCCTTGCTTGAGAAAAGCAAGAGATTAGCATAGGTTCATGTATCTGTTGTCTCAATCACTTTTTCACTGAGTATAATGAGGTCCTCAGAGAACAGGACTCATGAAATAGTCAAGTGAGAATGGGTGGTGGAGATATTAAGAATGTCTACCAGAAAACAGGCTCAAATAGGAGCTCCAGAGATACCTATGTCAGCTTGCTCAATGGTATGAGTGAATGGGAGAATGGGCCACCAGAAGTCAATCTTAGCAAGATACCTTCTTCAAAGATTTTCCTGTCATCAAAATTCTGAGGTATGGAAAGTCCAAAAGGGTAAGAATCCCTGGCCAACTAATGAAGCTTTATCTGCAATAAACCAAAGCTCTGAAACTTAAAAATGCCAGTGTCATAAGTAAGCTTCCCAGCCTAGGCACCTCACCATCCTCTGCACACATCTCAAATATTTCCTCCTTCAGGGCCCTCCACTCTCTCAACATGCAGTATGAAATCACTAAAGAGGGCCTCCAAGTTTAGCTCTTGTTCAGCATCTGTTGCATACATGTCAGTGTACTCAGTGAATGCCTGCTACTTGGTTAAAGACACTGATGCCTTTCTCAGCAGTGAGGGGAGTGAGGATCTCAACTCACTAAGTGTCAAAGTAAAAGGGAGTGGAAGTGAAGCAAAGGGAAGCCAAGAATCAGCAGCAGCAGTAGCTACAAAGAAGCCTGCAGCCAACCTTCATGCCTTTCACTTTAACTAAAGAGCCACTAAAGAAAAGGGACCTATGAGGCATAGGACAAAAGATAGTGCCTGGACAGAGTAGGCATTACACCAATATATGTTGAGTGAAAAAGTAAGAAAAGTAGCATGAAGGTAGGTAGAGGTGCCCAGTGACTAGAGATAGCTATTTTCTTTTCTTTTTTTATCTTTTGAGGAGAAATCCTGCACCTCCCCCTATATTTCATAACACCTGTTATTTTCTCCTAAATACATGAAACTGTTTCTCTTTTATTCCTTTAAAATACTTAAGAAATGCATCACTTTCCATGGGATCTGTGTGGGTGTACCTGCAAGTGACCGTAGCATAGCTTCTTGTAACCCAAAGAATGAACTTGGTTTACATGAAAAATCCATTAATTTGGAGTCTACACATGTGGAATTGGTGATGACTTAACCAGTGGATATTGTAAATGAGATAACTGGAGGGATACTTAAATCTATTCAAAGAAATATCCAGGTAACTGTTTATAGAAGACACAAGAATAATTCTTATTAAGATTTTTAAGTGGCCCTTCTAAGGACCCATATCCCAGGAAATACAACATTAAAATGCTTCATTAACTCAGACTGCTCTTTGCTCAACATCTCTATCCTTTATCACAAATCACTGATGATATATCTTAGTTTAAGAAATATGGAGACTGATTTGATGGTACAGGTATAGCTAATGCTAAGTGGTCCCTGAAAAGCTTGGAGTTTAAGCTGAGAGACTGAAAGACATTCTCAAATGTGGAGAATTCTCTAATTCAGCCAAAGACATTCTCATGGGTTAAAAAAAAATAAGAATCTTTATCCATTTCAGCTAAACACTATCACTCTGCAGACAGCTTCTACTTGTTAAATACCACTAAGCTCTGCTCTACCTTGGGAAAAAAAATTTAGCTCTCTACAGATGTGAAACAATGAACCAAGTAGTTTCTAAAATGAAGTGGACACTCTACATTGTCTTCCCATTTATGAGCAAATACGTCTTTCCTAAGAAGTTTCCCAAGTCTTTAAAACACATTTTGAGAGACAGAGATGGAAAGACAGAGAGACAAAGAGAGAGATTAAGTGAGATCTAGGAAGAACTGAGAGTCAAGACCAATCTGTGAAGGCTACAAATTCCAGCCCCTACTTGTCAAAGTATACCTTGGTTGAAATTAGGACAACCAGAGGGTTCTCTATGTTAATAAGTAATCCATCTCATTATAGTCCAGATGAAATAGAAAATGATGAAATACTTGGGAAGAAAAAAAAGAACAGAGTCCATTTCTAAATAACCAACAATAGCTTTTGTTCCAAAAATAAATTATAAGATGAGCAGTCCCAGCAATCCAAGTACAATAAGGCAAGTAAGAATAAAGGAATTTGGGGCTCCTAGGTGGCTTAGTCAGTTGAGCGTCAGACTTCGTCTCAGGTCATGATCTCGTAGTTCGTAAGTTCAAGCCCCGCGTCAGGCTCTGTGCTGACAGCTCAGAGCCTGGAACGTGCTTCAGATTCTGTGTCTCCCTCTCTCTCTGCCCATTCCCCACTCATATCTGTCTCTCTCTGTCTCTCAAAAATGAATATACGTTAAAAAAATTTTTTTAAAGAATAAAAGAATTAAACTTAATGGATTATTTTCTCCTCAATGTGGAGTATTGGAGAGAGAAACTAGTAACATGGACAAGCCCAATCTGAATGCTATGGAGGAAGAGAACAAGCTAGAAGGACAGCCTCTACCTTTATATTTCTTTTGCAATGCAGCTTGCTTTTAGCACCTCAGGAAAAAGAGGAGACATGCTTGCCAGGGAAAGTGCTTTCTTTTTTGATAATGAAATAGCAGTCAGGAGACCCATCCTCTAGTCCAGCCCTGTCGCTTCCTAGCTGTGTGACCTTGGACTTTTAACTAAGCCTTCCATGATTCCAGTTATCTGGTGTGTAAAATAAGGGCCTTAGTTGAATTGTGTAATATTGTGTATAAAATGCAATTGTGTAAAATATTTCAAGGCTCCCTGAATATTATAAAAATATTATATGGTATTATAACTTCTTTAATAGTCTATGATTCAATGATTTCACGTATCCAGGAAATAATTTCCAGACCCCAGAGATTCAGCTAAAGAGAGTACATATATGTGTGTATGCACAGAGGAGGGAAGAGGGGAACAGCAAAGGAAAGAAATGATTCATTACAAGCGCACAAGAAAACCAAGAAGAAGAAAATAGAGGTTTCAAAAATAAATTGATGTCTAGTTACTTTGATTTACTCTAAACAAACCTGTAACGGTGTAGGGTCACAGCCTGAAGAGTCTGTCTTGAAAGCTCACTCAGATTTTCAACCATGAATCCTGCCTCAAAGTCATGCAAAGGAAATTCTCTTGTGAGCCTTTAAATCTCCATCAGCTGTTTCATGAAAATGAAGGTTAGATGAGCTGCAATATGGAGAATAAAACAAAAATACCCTATTTCTATACCATGTAAATGCCTTATAATTGCATTTAGAGTGTAAGGCAGCTTGCTTTGTTTTTTTTTTTTTTTTAATTTTTTTCAACGTTTTTTTATTTATTTTTGGGACACAGAGAGACAGAGCATGAACGGGGGAGGGGCAGAGACAGAGGGAGACACAGAATCGGAAACAGGCTCCAGGCTCCGAGCCATCAGCCCAGAGCCTGACGGGGGCTCGAACTCATGGACCGCGAGATCGTGACCTGGCTGAAGTCGGACGCTTAACGGACTGCGCCACCCAGGTGCCCCTGTTATTGGCAAGACAGGTATGATTTTTTCTAAGACAAAGAACTAATCCATACTCAGAATAGGGGCTGGCAAACATTTTCTGCAAAAAGCCACATATACAGTAAAGATTTTAGGCTTTGCAGTTCACATACTGCCTCTGTTACATATTTTTCTTTGGTTGGGTGGGTGTTTTTTTTTTTTTTTTTTTTTTTACAATCCTTTAAAAATATGAGTACAAAAACAGGCAGGAGGCTGGATTTGACCTGCTGGCTACTAGTTTGTTAACCCCTGCTCTAGAATTCTAAGCTCTCAAGCAGTAGTAGTAGTGAGAGCTGAAATCTACCAGGTGTTTAAGTGACCACAGTTAACTGGACTTAGAGCAGATAAATCTATCAAGCTATGTTCCAAAAGAACTGTGGAAGAATATACAAGCCAGGCAGTACATTGAGGCCCTTGGAGAAGAGCCACAGCATTTCTTCAAAATATTACTACTATATAGCAAAGATTTGAATTTAGGCAGACTGACTCCAGAGCCAGTATTCTCATCTACTGTGCACATTTTGGAATAGCACCTTGTGACTGGCTTTACAGAGGTATCTCACATTTTAGATAAACAGGGTATTTCTTACTCTTTTAATAAAGCAACTCTTATTTTCTTACTGATTTACATGAAAATTTTAGATGGACTGTCAATATGTACTTGTTCTTAACAAATTAGTCTTATGCTTCACTGCCTCCTCCCCTCTTTCCTCCAATCTTCTCTGTCAAGTACTTAATGATATATAAACAGTTAACAAATGCAAAAGGCAACCCAATATTTATAGGACTCTTGTAAGAATATTTTAATAAGCTGAAGAGTCCTTTCAAAGAGGAAGTGATTCTTCAATAGAACAGACCACAAAGTCCAGAAATAAACTCAAACATATACAGGAATTTAGTATATGCTAAAAGTGGTATTTAAATCCATGGGGAAGGGATGCCTGGATGGCTCAGTCAGTGAAGCGGCAAGACTTTGGCTCAGGTCATGATCTCAAGGTTTGTGAGTTCCACCCACACGTTGGGCTCTGTGCTGACAGCTCAGAGCCTGGAGCCTGCTTCAGATTCTGTGTCTCCCTCTCTTTCTCTGTTCCTCCCCCACTTGTACATTTCCTCTCTCTCTCTCTCTCTAAAAAATAAAAAATAAATAAACTTTAAAAAAATTAAAAAATAAATCCATGGGGAAGAGAGAGTTAAATAAACTGGTGTTGAGACAACTATGTAGAAATCCAGAAATTAAGTAAAGTTGAATCTGCAACTCATACCTGACCCAAATAAATTCCAGATAGATCATTTTTAACACTAAAAATAAAACCATGAAAAAACTATAAGAAGGAGTAAAGTCAGTTTTTAATAATCTTGGAGTACAGGATAAGTCCTTTCTAAGTCTGACACAAAACCCAGAAGCCAAATAGAAAAGTCCAATACAACTGACTACATAAAAATAAAAATTCATCCCTTGCAAAAACTTCTGTGAAGTTAGAAAAAATGACAAACTGAAAAAATATTTACAATTTATATCACTGAATAGGGACGTTCTTAATATAAAAACATCTCCTATAAATCAAATTTATTTTTTAAGTTTATTTGTTTTGAGAGAAAGAGAGAGAGAGAGCAGGTGCACGCAAGTGAGCAAGGGAGGGACAGAGAGAGAATCCCAAGCAGGCTCTGCACTATCAACACAGAGTCCAGTGCAGGGTTCAGTCTCCCAAACTGTGAGATTATGACCTGTGCTGAAATCGAGAGTAGGATGCTGAGCTACCCAGGCACCCCTATGAATCAATTTTAGAAGACCAGATAGAAAATGACCAAGTATAATAGACAGATTATTTGTAGAAAATCAAATACCAAATTAAATACATGATAGTTGCACAACTTCATCCAAAATAAGAAAAATGCAAATTGAAACTTCATTTAGATATTATTTCCACCCATCAGATGGGCGATGATGAAAAAGTTTGCTAACACACCGTACTGGTGAGGATTTGGGGAAAAGGTCACTCTCATAAATTGCTGAAGGCAGTGTAATTGACACAACCTGTATCAAATTTGGGATGTGCTTACCTTTGAACCTAGAAACTCCACTTTTGGGAATTTATTCTACAGATATGATCATGTATAATAAATGACAAAGTCTGTGTAGTAGATTAGAAGAATTTTAATTTTTTTAAGTTTTATTTATTTAGTTTCAGAGAGAAAGATAGCATGAGCAGGGGTGGGGCAGAGAGAGAGGGAGAGAGAAAGAGAGAATCCCAACTGGGCTCCATACCATCAGTGCAGAGCCTGATGCAGGGCTTGAACTCACAAACCATGAGATTGTGACCTGAGCCAAAACCAAGAGTCAGACACTTAACCAACTGAGCCACCAAGGTGCCCAGATTAGAAGTATTTTATTTTTTATTTATTTTTTTTTCTGAAATTTATTGACAAATACATACATACATACAACACCCAGTGCTCATCCCAAAAGGTGCCCTCCTCAATACCCATCACCCACCCTCTCCTCCCTCCCACCCCACATCAACCCTCAGTTTGTTCTCAGTTTTTAACAGTCTCTTATGCTTTGGCTCTCTCCCATTCTAACCTCTTTTTTTTTTTTCCTTCCCCTCCCCCATGGGTTCCTGGTAAGTTTCTCAGGATCCACATAAGAGTGAAACCATATGGTATCTGTCTTTCTCTGTATGGCTTATTTCACTTAGCATCACACTCTCCAGTTCCATCCACGTTGCTACAAAAGGCCATATTTCATTTTTGCTCATTGCCATGTAATATTCCATTGTGTATATAAACCACAATTTCTTTATCCATTCATCAGTTGATGGACATTTAGGCTCTTTCCATAATTTGGCTATTGTTGAGAGTGCTGCTATGAACATTGGGGTACAAGTGGCCCTATGCATCAGTGCTCCTGTATCCCTTGGATAAATTCCTAGCAGTGCTATTGCTGGGTCATAGGGTAGGTCTATTTTTAATTTTCTGAGGAACCTCCACACTGCTTTCCAGAGCGGCTGCACCAATTTGCATTCCCACCAACAGTGCAAGAGGGTTCCCGTTTCTCCACATCCTCTCCAGCATCTATAGTCTCCTGCTTTGTTCATTTTGGCCACTCTGACTGGCGTGAGGTGATACCTGAGTGTGGTTTTGATTTGTATTTCCCTGATAAGGAGCGACGCTGAACATCTTTTCATGTGCCTGTTGGCCATCCGGATGTCTTCTTTAGAGAAGTGTCTATTCATGTTTTCTGCCCATTTCTTCACTGGGTTATTTGTTTTTCGGGTGTGGAGTTTGGTGAGCTCTTGATTGATTTTGGATACTAGCCCTTTGTCCGATATGTCATTTGCAAATATCTTTTCCCATTCCGTTGGTTGCCTTTTAGTTTTGTTGGTTGTTTCCTTTGCTGTGCAGAAGCTTTTTATCTTCATAAGGTCCCAGTAATTCACTTTTGCTTTTAATTCCCTTGCCTTTGGGGATGTGTCGAGTAAGAGATTGCTACGGCTGAGGTCAGAGAGGTCTTTTCCTGCTTTCTCCTCTAAGGTTTTGATGGTTTCCTGTCTCACATTTAGGTCCTTTATCCATTTTGAGTTTATTTTTGTGAATGGTGTGAGAAAGTGGTCTAGTTTCAACCTTCTGCATGTTGCTGTCCAGTTCTCCCAGCACCGTTTGTTAAAGAGGCTGTCTTTTTTCCATTGGATGTTCTTTCCTGCTTTGTCAAAGATGAGTTGGCCATACGTTTGTGGGTCTAGTTCTGGGGTTTCTATTCTATTCCATTGGTCTATGTGTCTGTTTTGGTGCCAATACCATGCTGTCTTGATGATGACAGCTTTGTAGTAGAGGCTAAAGTCTGGGATTGGGATGCCTCCTGCTTTGTTCTTCTTCTTCAAAATTCCTTTGGCTATTCGGGGCCTTTTGTGGTTCCATATGAATTTTAGGATTGCTTGTTCTAGTTTCGAGAAGAATGCTGGTGCAATGTTGATTGGGATTGCATTGAATGTGTAGATAGCTTTGGGTAGTATTGACATTTTGACAATATTTATTTTTCCAATCCATGAGCAGGGAATGTCTTTCCATTTCTTTAAATCTTCTTCAATTTCCTTCATAAGCTTTCTATAGTTTTCAGCATACAGAGCCTTTACATCTTTGGTTAGATTTATTCCTAGGTATTTTATGCTTCTTGGTGCAATTGTGAATGGGATCAGTTTCTGTATTTGTCTTTCTGTTGCTTCATTGTTAGTGTATAAGAATGCAACTGATTTCTGTACATTGATTTTGTATCCTGAAACTTTGCTGAATTCATGTATCAGTTCTAGCAGACTTTTGGTGGAGTCTATCGGATTTTCCATGTATAATATCATGTCATCTGCAAAAAGCGAAAGCTTGACTTCATCTTTGCTAATTTTGATGCCTTTGATTTCCTTTTGTTGTCTGATTGCTGATGCTAGAACTTCCAGCACTATGTTAAACAGCAGCGGTGAGAGTGGGCATCCTTGTCGTGTTCCTGATCTCAGGGAAAAAGCTCTCAGTTTTTCCCCGTTGAGGATGATGTTAGCTGTGGGCTTTTCATAAATGGCTTTTATGATCTTTAAGTATGTTCCTTCTATCCCGACTTTCTCAAGGGTTTTTATTAAGAAAGGGTGCTGGATTTTGTCGAAGGCCTTTTCTGCATCGATTGACAGGATCATATGGTTCTTCTCTCTTTTTTTGTTAATGTGATGTATCACGTTGATTGATTTGCGAATGTTGAACCAGCCCTGCATTCCAGGAATGAATCCCACTTGGTCATGGTGAATAATTCTTTTTATATGCTGTTGAATTCGATTTGCTAGTATCTTATTGAGAATTTTTGCATCCATATTCATCAGGGATATTGGCCTGTAGTTCTCTTTTTTTACTGGGTCTCTGTCTGGTTTAGGAATCAAAGTAATACTGGCTTCATAGAATGAGGCTGGAAGTTTTCCTTCCCTTTCTATTTCTTGGAATAGCTTGAGAAGGATAGGTATTATCTCTGCTTTAAACGTCTGGTAGAACTCCCCTGGGAAGCCATCTGGTCCTGGACTCTTCTTTGTTGGGAGATTTTTGATAACCGATTCAATTTCTTCGCTGGTTATGGGTCTGTTCAAGCTTTCTATTTCCTCCTGATTGAGTTTTGGAAGAGTGTGGGTGTTCAGGAATTTGTCCATTTCTTCCAGGTTGTCCAATTTGTTGGCATATAAGTTTTCATAGTATTCCCTGATAATTGTTTGTATCTCTGAGGAATTGGTTGTAATAATTCCATTTTCATTCATGATTTTATCTATTTGGGTCATCTCCCTTTTGTTTTTGAGAAGCCTGGCTAGAGGTTTGTCAATTTTGTTTATTTTTTCAAAAAACCAACTCTTGGTTTCGTTGATCTGCTCTACAGTTTTTTTAGTTTCTATATTGTTTATTTCTGCTCTGATCTTTATTATTTCTCTTCTTCTGCTGGGCTTAGGCTGCCTTTGCAGTTCTGCTTCTAGTTCCTTTAGGTGTGCTGTTAGATTTTGTATTTGGGATTTTTCTTGTTTCTTGAGATAGGCCTGGATTGCAATGTATTTTCCTCTCAGGACTGCCTTTGCTGCATCCCAAAGCGTTTGGATTGTTGTATTTTCATTTTCGTTTGTTTCCATATATTTTTTAATTTCTTCTCTAATTGCCTGGTTGACCCACTCATTCGTTAGTAGGGTGTTCTTTAACCTCCATGCTTTTAGAGGTTTTCCAGACTTTTTTCTGTGGTTGATTTCAAGCTTCATAGCATTGTGGTCTGAAAGTAAGCATGGTATAATTTCAATTCTTGTAAACTTATGAAGGGCTGTTTTGTGACCCAGTATATGATCTATCTTGGAGAATGTTCCATGTGCACTCGAGAATAAAGTATATTCTGTTGCTTTGGGATGCAGAGTTCTAAATATATCTGTCAAGTCCATCTGATCCAATGTCTCATTCAGGGCCCTTGTTTCTTTATTGACCGTGTGTCTAGATGATCTATCCATTTCTGTAAGTGGTGTATTAAAGTCCCCTGCAATTACCACATTCTTATCAATAAGGTTGCTTATGTTTATGAGTAATTGTTTTATATATTTGGGGGATCCGGTATTCGGTGCATAGACATTTATAATTGTTAGCTCTTCCTGATGGATAGACCCTGTAACTATTATATAATGCCCTCTTCATCTCTTGTTACAGCCTTTAATTTAAAGTCTAGTTTGTCTGATATAAGTATGGCTACTCCAGCTTTCTTTTGGCTTCCAGTCGCATGATAAATAGTTCTCCATCCCCTCACTCTCAATCTAAAGGTGTCCTCAGGTCTAAAATGAGTCTCTTGTAGACAGCAAATAGATGGGTCTTGTTTTTTTATCCATTCTGATACCCTATGTCTTTTGGTTGGCACATTTAATCCATTTACATTCAGTGTTATTATAGAAAGATACGGGTTTAGAGTCATTGTGATGTCTGTATGTTTTATGCTTATAGTGATGTCTCTGGGACTTTGTCTCACAGGGTCCCCCTTAGGATCTCTTGTAGGGCTGGTTTAGTGGTGACAAATTCCTTCAGTTTTTGTTTGTTTGGGAAGACCTTTATCTCTCCTTCTATTCTAAATGACAGACTTGCTGGATAAAGGATTCTTGGCTGCATATTTTTTCTGTCTAGCACCCTGAAAATCTCGTGCCAATTCTTTCTGGCCTGCCAAGTTTCAAAAGAGAGATCAGTCACGAGTCTTATAGGTCTCCCTTTATATGTGAGGGCACGTTTACCCCTTGCTGCTTTCAGAATTTTCTCTTTATCCTTGTATTTTGCCAGTTTCACTATGATATGTCGTGCAGAAGATCGATTCAAGTTATGTCTGAAGGGAGTTCTCTGTGCCTCTTGGATTTCAATGCCTTTTTCCTTCCCCAGTTCAGGGAAGTTCTCAGCTATGATTTCTTCAAGTACCCCTTCAGCACCTTTCCCTCTCTCTTCCTCCTCTGGGATACCAATTATGCGTATATTATTTCTTTTTAGTGTATCACTTAATTCTCTTATTTTCCCCTCATACTCCTGGATTTTTTTATCTCTCTTTTTCTCAGCTTCCTCTTTTTCCATAATTTTATCTTCTAGTTCACCTATTCTCTCCTCTGCCTCTTCAAGCCTAGCTGTGGTGGTTTCCATTTTGTTATGCATTTCGTTTAAAGCGTTTTTCAGCTCCTCGTGACTGTTCCTTAGTCCCTTGATCTCTGTAGCAAGAGATTCTCTGATGTCCTGTATACTGTTTTCAAGCCCAGCGATTAATTTTATGACTATTATTCTAAATTCACTTTCTGTTATATTATTTAAATCCTTTTTGATCAGCTCATTAGCTGTTGTTATTTCCTGGAGATTCTTCTGAGGGGAGTTCTTCCGCTTGGTCATTTTGGATAGTCCCTGGCGTGGTGAGGACCTGCAGGGCACTTCCCCTGTGCTGTGGTGTATAACTGGAGTTGGTGGGCGGGGCCGCAGTCAGACCTGATGTCTGCCCCCAGCCCACCGCTGGGGCCACAGTCAGACTGGTGTGTGCCTTCTCTTCCCCTCTTCTAGGGGTGGGATTCACTGTGGGGTGGTGTGGCTCATCTGGGCTACTTGCACCCTGCCAGGCTTGTGATGCTGGGGATCTGGCGTATTAGCTGGGGTGGGTAGGCAAGGTGCACGGGGGCAGGAGGGGCAGGCTTAGATCGCTTCTCCTTAGGTGATCCACTTCAGGAGGGGCCCTGTGGCAGCGGGAGGGAGTCAGATCCGCTGCCGGAGGTTTGGCTCCGCAGAAGCGCAGAGTTGGGTGTTTGCGCGGAGCGAGCAAGTTCCCTGGCAGGAACCGGTTCCCTTTGGGATTTTGGCTGGGGGATGGGCGGGGGAGATGGCGCTGGCGAGCGCCTTTGTTCCCCACCAAACTGAGCTCTGTTGTCAGGGGGCTCAGCAGCTCTCCCTCCCTTTGTCCTCCAGCCTTCCCGCTTTCCGAGCAGAGCTGTTAACTTATGACCTCCCAGACCCTAAGTCGCGCTTGCTGTCGGAACACAGTCCGCCCGGCCCCTCCGCTTTTGCAAGCCAGACTCAGGGACTCTGCTTGGCCGGGAGCCGCCCCTCCGCCCCGGCTCCCTCCCGCCAGTCCGTGGAGCGCGCACCGCCTCGCCGCCCTTCCTACCCTCTTCCGTGGGCTTCTCGTCTGCGTTTCGCTCTGGCGACTCTGTTCTGCTAATCCTCTGGCGGTTTTCTGGGTTATTTAGGCAGGTGTAGATGGAATCTAAGTGATCAGCAGGACGTGCGGTGAGCCCAGTGTCCTCCTAAGCCGCCATCTTGCCGCAACTCCCAGATTAGAAGTATTTTAAATGCCAATCAATAAGGAACTTGTTTATAGACTATGGTAGATCCAAACATTAAACATCTATATGTTACTGATAGAAAATTCTCTTGAAAATATAAACTTAAGTGAAAAAGTAAGGAATATAACAATGTTTATAGTTTATATATGTTACCATTTGTCTAAAATTGGGGGAAAATATATGTACGTATGTGTCTGTGATAGTAAGCAGAACATAATGGTTTTAAGTGTATAAACTCTGAAGTCAACCAGCTTGAATATGATTCTTGGCTCTACACTTAATAATTACATGACTTCTTTGTGCCTCAATCTCCTAATCTGTAAAATGGGAAAATAATATTACTTACATTGTTTGGGATTCCTAAGGATTACATTAGTTAATATTTATAAGCCTTGAACAGTGCCTACCACATAGTAAGTACTATTCAAGAATTTGTTTCATAAATAAATATTCAAAGAACATATTTGGGTGGATACATCTGGCTAAAGGGCAAGAATGAAAGTAGACTTACTTTTATACCTTTGAATATTGTACCAACACTTAAATAATATCTATTTTAAAATTAAATTGCTTTTTAACGTTTATTTATTTATTTTGGGGGTGGGGGAGGGGCAGAGAGAAGGAGAGAGAATCCCAAGCAGGTTCCACACTCAGCCTAGAGCTTAACACAGGGCTCTCTCACAACCATGAGATCATGACCTGAGCCAAAATGAAGAGTCGTATGCTTAACCAGCTGAGCCACCCAGGTGCCCCCAAAATTAAATTATACTTAAATAGAAATAATTTCTGTTCCCTAGCATTTTAGATAAACTGGCCTCATCTCCTGCCCACCTATCTTCTACCTCACTTATAATTTCTACTCTCCATGCTTTCCACTACTGTTTCTTATTAACTTTAGTATCCTTTTTCTCTCCATCACCTCAGTGTCCTCTCATTTGTCTCAAACTTTCTATACTCATTTAGAATTTCTACCTTTATTCAATTGCTGACACTCCAGTTAACCTTTCACAAAAACACCAGCATCCATGGATTGTAAGAACAAATATTGTTAAAACATCAATACTACCCAAAGCAATCTACACATTCAATGTAATCCCTATAAAAAAGAGCACCACCATTCTTCACAGACTGGAACAATCTTAAAATTTGTATGGAACCACAAAAGACCCTGAATAGCCAAAGTAATGGTGAAAAAGAAAACCAAAGTGGGAGGCATCATAATCCCAGACTTTAGACTCTACTACAAAGTTGTAATCATCAAGACAGTATTGTACTGGCACAAAAACAGACATATAGACCAATGGAATAGAATAGAGCATGCAGAAATGTACCCACAAATATATGGCAAACTAATCTTCGACAAAGCAGGAAAGAGTATCCAGTTGGAAAAAGACAGTCTCTTTACCAAATGGTGCTGGGAGAACTGAACAGCAACATGCAGAAGAATGAAACTGGACCACTTTCCTTCAGCATACACAAAAATACATTTGAAATGGGGCACCTGGGTGGCTCAGTCAGTTAAGTGTCCAACTTTGGCTCAGGTCATGATCTCCTGGTCTGGGGGTTTGAGCCCCGCATCAGGCTCTGAGGTAAAGTTCAGAGCCTGGAGTCAGCTTCAGATTCTGTGTCTCCCTCTGACTCTTCCCCTCCCCAGCTCATGCTCTGTCTCTCTGTCTCAAAAATAAACATTAAAATAATAAGAATAATAATAATAAATTCAAAATGGATGAAAGACCTAAATGTGAGACAGGAAACCATCAAAATCCTACAGGAGAGGGGCGCCTGGGTGGCTCAGTCGGTTAAGCGTCCGACTTCGGCTCAGGTCATGATCTCACAGTTCGTGAGTTCGAGCCCCGCGTCGGGCTCTGTGCTGACAGCTCAGAGCCTGGAGCCTGTTTCAGATTCTGTGTCTCCCTCTCTCTGACCCTCCCCCGTTCATGCTCTGTCTCTCTCTGTCTCAAAAATAAATAAACGGTAAAAAAAAAAAAAATTAAAAAAAAATCCTACAGGAGAAAACAGGCAGCAACCTCTTTCACCTCAACCAGAGCAACTTCTTACCTGACATGTATCCAGAGGCAAGGGAAATTAAAGCAAAAAGGAACTATTGGGACCTATCAAGATAAAAAGCTTCTGCATAGCAAAGGGAACAGTCAACAAAACTAAAAGATGGAGCTAAAATTCCTGATGGAATGAGAGAAGGTATTT
This sequence comes from Prionailurus viverrinus, assembly GCF_022837055.1. NCBI lineage: Eukaryota > Metazoa > Chordata > Mammalia > Carnivora > Felidae > Prionailurus > Prionailurus viverrinus. The sequence goes on from NC_062579.1 coordinate 99,701,657, forward strand.
GCAAATGACATATCAGATAAAGGGTTAGTATCCAAAATCTATAAAGAACTTAACCAAACTTAACACCCAAAAAAACAAATAACCCAGTGAAGAAATGGGCAAAAGACATGAATAGATTCTTCCCCAAAGAAGACATCCAGATGACAGACACATGAAAAGATGCTCAACATCACTCATCATCAGGGAAACACAAATCAAAACCACAATGAGATACCACCACATACCAGTCAGAATGGCTAAAATTAACAACTCAGGAAACAAAAGATGTTGCCAAGGATGTGGAGAAAGGGGAACCTTCTTGCACTGTTGGTAGGAATGCAAACTGGTGCAGCCACTCTGGAAAACAGTGTGGATGTTCCTCAAAAAATTAAAAATAGAACTACCCTACAACCCAGTAATTGTACTACTAGGAATTTATCCAAGGGACAGAAAAATGCTGATTTGAAGGGGCACATGCACCCCAATCTTTATAGCAGTGTTATCAACAATAGCCAAATTATGGAAAGAGCCCAAATGTCCATTAACTGATGGAACCACAAAAGACCCCAAATAGCCAAAGTAATGTTGAAAAAGAAAAACAAAGCGGGGGAGGGGGGGGATCACAATCCCAGACTTCAGCCTCGATTACAAAACTGTAATCATCAAGACACTATCGTATTGGCACAAAAACAGATACATAGACCAGTGGAATAGAATGAAGAACCCAGAATTGGACCCACAAATGTATGGCCAACTAATCTTTGACAAAGCAGGAAAGAGTATCCAGTGGGAAAAAGACAGGCTCTTTAGCAAATGATGCTGGGAGAACTGGACTGCAACATGCAGAAGAATGAAACTAGACCACTTTCTTACACCATACACAAAATAAACTCAAAATGGATGAAACACCTAAATGGGAGACAGGAAACTATCAAAACCCTAGAGGAGAAAACAGGCAATAACCTCTTTGACTTCAGCCGCAGCAATTTCTTGCTGGACATGTCTCCAAAGGCAAGGGAATTAAAAGCAAAAATGAACTGTTGAGACCTCAATAAGATAAAAAGCATCTACACTGCAAAGAAAACAACCAACAAATCTAAAAGGCAACCATCAGAATGGGAAAAGATATTTGCAAATGACATATCGGATAAAGGGCTAGTATCCAAAATCTATAAAGAAGTTACCAAACTCAACACCTGAAAAACAAATAATCCCATGAAGAAGTGGGCAGAAGACATGAATAGACACTTTTCCAAAGAAGACATCCAGATGGCCAACAGACACCTGAAAAGATGCTCAACATCGCTCATCATCAGAGATATACAAATCAAAACCACACTGAGATATCACCTGAAATGGGCAAGAGTGACTAAAATGAACAACTCAGGAAACAACAGATGATGGTGAGGATGTGGAGAAAAGGGAACCCTCTTGCACTGTTGGTAGGAATGCAAACTGGTGCAGCTGCTCCAGAAAAAAGTACAGAGGTTCCTCAAAAAATTAAAAATAGAACTACCCTACGACACAGTAATAGCACTACTAGGAATGTATCCAAAGGATACAGGAGTGCTGATTCATTGGGGCACTTGTACCCCAAGGTTTATAGCAACACTTTCAACAATAACCAAATTATCGAAAGAGCCTGAATATCCATCAACTGATGAATGGATAAAGAAGATGTGGTTTATATATACAATGGAATACTACTTGGCAATGAGAAAGAATGAAATCCTGCCATTTGCAGCAACATGGATGGAACTGAAAGGTATTATGCTGAGTGAAGTAAGTCAGCCAGAGAAAGATAGATATCATATATTTTCACTCATATGTGGAACTTGAGAAACTTAACAGAAGACCATGGGGGAAGGAAAAGGGGAAAAAATAGTTACAAATAGAGGGGGAGGGAGGCAAACCATAAGAGACTCTTAAATAAAGACAACAAACTGAGGATTGATGGGGGGCAGGGGGCGAGGGAAAGGGGAAAATGGGTGATGGACATTGAGGAAGGCACCTGTTGGGATGAGCACTGGGTGTTGTATGTAAGTGATGAATCATGGGAATCTACTCCCACAACCAAGAGCACACTGTATACACTCTATGTTAGCCAATATGACAGTAAATTAGATTAAAAAATAAAATAAAATAAGAAGATGTGGTATATATATACAATGGAGTACTACTCAGCAATGAAAAAGAATAAAATCTTGCTATTTGCAACAACATGAATGGAACTGGAGGGTATTATGCTGAGCGAAATAAGTCAGTTAGAGAAAGACAGATATATGATTTCACTCATATGTAGAATTTGAGAAACTTAACAGATGAACATAGGGGAAGGGAAGGAAAAATAATATAAAAACAGAGAGAGAGGCAAACCATAAGAGACTCTTAAATACAGAGAACAAACTGCAGATTGATGGGGTGGTGGGTTAAATGGGTGATGGGCATTAAGGAGGGCATTTTTTGGGAGGAGCACTGGGTGTCATATGTAAGAAATGAATCATTGGGATCTACTCCTGAAGCCAAGACTACACTGTATATTCACTAACTTGAGAATAAAAAACTAAAATAAAAAAATTCCAACATCCCATCCTCAAATTTTCAAATCTAGACACACCATTGCCTCCAACTCAGCATGTCAAAGTGAGCATGTCATCCCCCTCTCATCTCAACCTCCTACTTTTTATCTCCCAAGTTAAAAACTGGATTCTTTACTGACTATTCCTTCTACTTCATACCCTAGATCTACTGAATCCATAAGTATACTGTTTCACATATCTTTTCCTCACCTCCTCATCAATTGCTGTTTTAGGAATATTGCCCTAGGCCATGTGAATACCATGTATACATGTCACCTGGAAAGCTTGTTAAAATGAAGATACTGAACCAGGAGGTATTGTAGCCACCCTACAAGATGGCCTCTAATGATCCCCATCTCCCACTATTTACTTCCTGTTTTATCTCCTCCTATATTGTATCAGGGTTGGTCTGCATGACCAAGAAAATAGGACAGAAATAATGGTATATCATGTCACAGATTAGCTTATAGAAGACAATATGGCTTTTGTCTTAGTTGACAATATGGCTTTTGTCTTAATTGCTCTGTCTCTCTCTTTCTCTCTCTCTTAGATCACTCACTCTGTGGGAAGCCAGCTACCCATGCTGCAAAGTCACTCAAGCAGCCTATGGAGAGGCCAACATAGTGATAAATTGAAATGTCCATCCAGCAGGTAGTGAAAATTGAAGGCTCTTGCCTACAGCCATGTGAGTGAGCTTGGAAGTAGATTCTTCAGCCCCAGTCATGCCTTCAGATGACCACAGCTGCAGCCAAAATCTTGACTACAACCTCATAAAAGACGACCCTGAGCCAGAACCACCCAGCTAGGCACTCTGAGATTCTTGATCACAAAAATGTGAGATAAATGCTTGCTGTTTTAAACTGCCAAGTTTTGAGGTGATGTGTTACACAGCAGGAAATAACGTACACAGTAGGTCTGGGGTATGGCCTGAAAAATTCTGCATTTTTAACAAGCTCCCAGGGGACACTAAAGATGATGCTGCTGGAACTTGATTTAGTAGTAGGCCCTATACCATTGTAACAGCTTCTCACCAACCTCAATGATCTCTCTGCTACAGTCCCATTATATCCCTGTTTCCCAACACACAATGGCTCCTTATTACCTACCACATAATCTCAGTCTATTATCAAAAAGACAAGAGACAACAAGTGTTGGCAAGGATGTGGAGAAAAGGGAACCCTTCTACACTGTTGATCAGCATGTAAAATTGTAGAGCCACTATGGAAAACAGTATAAAAAAAGTTCCTCAAAAAAATTAAAAATAGAACTACCATATGATGCAGCAACCCCGCTCCTGGGTGTATATCCAAAGGAATTGAAATCAATATCTTGAAGAGATATCTGCAACCCCAGCTTTATTGCAACATTATTCACAATAACTAACACATGGAAGCAACTTAAGTGTCTTTCATCAGATAAATGGATAAAGACAATGTGATACACACACACAGGAATATTTTTCAGCCATAAAAAGAAAGAAACCTGCTATTTGCAACAACATGGATGCACTAGGAGTGTATAATGCTAAATGAAATAAGCCAAACAAAGAAAGACAAACACTGTATGGTATCACTTATATATGGCATCTGAAAAAAAAAAAAAAAAAAAAAAAAAACCTCAGGGTGCCTGCATGGCCCAGTCGGTTAAGTGTCTGACTTCCATTCAAGTCATGATCTCCTGGTCCATGAGTTCAAGCCCCACATCCGGCTCTTTGCTGACAGCTCAGAGCCTGGAGCCTGCTTCAGATTCTGTGTCTCCCTCTCTCTCTTTGCCTCCCCTGATTGCATGCTCTCTCTCAAAAATAAACATTAAAAAATTTAAAAAACAAAAAATTACTCACTTCATAGAAACAAAATAGAATGGTGGTTTCCAGGGCCTGGAGGGAGGGGGAAATGGGAGTGGTATAGGTCAAAGGGCCTAATTTTCAGTTATAAGAAGGATATGTTCTGAGGATTTAATATAGAGCATGGTGACTATTTTTAATTATACGGTCTTGTATACTTGAAAGTTAAGGAGAGTAGATCTTACACATTCTTACCACACACACACACACACACACACACACACACAAAGGGTTAACTATGTGAGGTGATGAATGTGTTAATTATTTTGTTCTTGGCAATCACTCTGTAATGTGTATGTATATTAAATCATCACATTGTACACTTTAAATGTATATAATTGTATTTGTCAATTATTCCTCAATACAGCTACAAAAAAGTCCTCATCCTGGCCTTTCAATCCTTTAGAAGTTGGCCATATTTATGCTTTATATTCATATTTCCCACTGCTCTCTATGAGGCACTTTCTGCTCCTGTTAACCTGATCTCATTATCTCCTGTACAGATCACATTTATTCCTGCTACCAAGCTTTCTATTAGCAGTTATCCCTCTTTATTCCTCACCACCACTGATATATGTATAACTGGGATGACTTCCATCCCTGTCTGCTATCTGAACTCAACCCTCAAGACCTCGCTTAGGTCCCATTTCCCCCACGAAACTTTTCCCACTTCATTTTCATTTAATAGTTTTATGAACTATTATTTATAATATTATTTAACTATGAAATAAATAACCTCAACTTCTAAGATAGATTTTAAGCAACTTGAGGCCAAGAATAGTATTTCATAAGTCTTAGCAGCTCCGGGGCACCTTGCATAGAACTGGACACATAAAAAGTAGGTGTCAATTGACTGAGTCTGCTTGTCACATTCAGTGTGGCTGCATGCCTACAAGCACAGCCAAAATTTACTCCTGGGTTTTATAGCGATAGAATCCCTGCAAAATCCACTCCCCTTCTCCCTACCCCTTTCGTCTATACCAAATTATTATCTCATTTATTCGTTCCACATCACTGGCAGGTAAGAAGGTAACATATTGAGAGAACAACTTTTATTATGGGCAGCAGTGAAAAGGGGAAATAATGTCACAGTTAATCCAAAAGCTATTTAATTTTGGATTTAAAATCCCTTCTATGATCAGGAAGGCAGATGTGCTGTGAACTCATTAGGATTTCCCTGAACAGTGTTGAAATCATCCACAAGAACACAATGAGGAGGGAGCCAGGGAAGATAGACATGAGAAGGCAGTGGCTAATGAAGGAAAACTATCTGAAAAAGATAAATATTCCATAGATAACCCACAACAAAGATAATAAAAAAAAACAAATAACACAGAGGTGGAGATAGAGGGAAGGAGGGTGGGAAAGTGGGAGGGGATAAAGGAAGGGGAGAGAGAAAGAGGGAAAGAGATGGCCCTGAGGATTTGCATACTCCACACATCAGACTATAAAGACCATTTTACAAAAGGATAACAGTCGCTATTTTTTGAGGGTTTATTATCAGCAACTGTGCTAAGCTCTTTACACAAATCACTCTAGATCTAGTCCTTATGTCCTCATTCTGGGAGATCTAGCATGGAAAGATCTATAGCAGATTCAGGAAATTTAGAAATCAGGAAAAAGTTAGTATTCAGTGCCCATCCACACCCAGATACCTGATAATCTCCTGCCCCATAACTTCACTATGGCTACCCAGGGGACCTCATCAGGCTGGGAATAAATCTCAGCCTTATTCTTCTAAAAAAAACATATTAATCCATATTTCAGGCCCTTAGTTGCACAGCCTGAGGGGTGGCAATGAATGTCATGAAATAATCACATCCTGTTACCAGGTAACTAATGGGTTACCCCTCCCAGGTAATATAAAGCACTAGCTCCATTTAAACAGAAAACCCTAAAGAGGAAACCTATTGACAGGAATTTGGGCACCTTGGCAGGCCCTCAGGGAAGAAGCTTTGGAGCCAAAAGACCTTTTTATTCCTCTCCTATCATCCCTATTCTTCCTTCTGGGTTTGATGTGTGCCTTAAACATACCAGTTTGCACTTTTCTTAGTTAACAACCAGCAGTAGAGGGGCGCCTGGGTGGCGCAGTCGGTTAAGCATCCGACTTTAGCCAGGTCACGATCTCGCGGTCCGTGAGTTTGAGCCCCGCGTCAGGCTCTGGGCTGATGGCTCAGAGCCTGGAGCCTGTTTCCGATTCTGTGTCTCCCTCTCTCTCTGCCCCTCCCCTGTGTCTGGAGCCACAACACATTCTTTCTCTTCTATAAAACACTGCTCAAAGGGCGCCTGGGTGGCTTAGTCGGTTAAGCGTCCGACTTCAGCTCAGGTCACGATTTCGCGGTCCGTGAGTTCGAGCCCTGCGTTGGGCTCTGGGCTGATGGCTCAGAACCTGGAGCCTGTTTCCGATTCTGTGTCTCCCTCTCTCTCTGCCCCTCCCCCATTCATGCTCTGTCTCTCTCTGTCCCAAACATAAAAAATAAACGTTGAAAAAAAAATGTTAAAAAAAAAAAACAACCAGCAGTAGAACAAAACGTGGCTTCTTTAAAAAAAATTCTAATGAAGCTTCCAATTCTCAATTAAAAGAAACATCTTTCTATCCATCTTTTATCCCTGCCAAGTATTTGTGTTTTGAAGCTGGAAGTTTCATTATCTGAAATTTTCAGGCAATTACTGGGTCTAGTAACTCCCAAGATGTGAACATTTTTTCCAACAGTCTAAAGTGAAAAGTGGTTTTGAGTAAGACTGTGTGTGCTTTAAGGGGAGCATCTGCTTAGAAAAGAAAGGCATGATAAAGGCAGGTGGGGGAAGGGACAATAGGAACCATATTGGGCCGTTTATTTGTCTTATTTGACATTGGCAGCTCCAGAAGTATTAATGAGCAGCCCTCCATGTCCCAGGGGAAGCTTTTGGATTTACAGCTTTAAACAACTACTCATCCTCATTTTGGCACAAAGTCAAACCAAAATTTGTCATAGTTTATGATGTTTGTTAACGAAGAACATCAAAAATTAATGCTCATTAGGGTGCTCATTAATATGCACAGTGCTCGCCAGTTTGACTTAATTAAGTGAAGCACCACTTCACAATAGTATTGTGGCCCAGCAGAGAGAGGAGACTGTTCAGGTCTGAAGGATGTCCCATTGGGACAGTATGAGAAGCATTGCAGGGCAGGACACCTGCCAGCCGCTTCCATAAACTCTTCCTGTTAGAAAACAGGAAGCTCTTAGAGAGCAAGTGGCAGTGGTTCCTGCTGGGATGTCTTATTCCAGACTCCAGTTTCCCTGTTCTACATTATTTGGTGAAATTAATTGAATTGGGGTCAGTGGTACAATCAGATCTTGGCCAAGAAAAAGACCCCTAAAGAGAAAAGTAAGCTCAAGAGCTTAAACTCAAGACAAAAGATTGAGGTGGACGAGATGAAGAATAATAAGAGAAGATGATGACAAAAAAATACAGAGCAAATTAAAAAAAAAAAAGGAAGGGGTATGGAAGAAACAAGAGTAAGACAGCTATCCAGATGCTGTCATATTCCAAAGCAGAGGACACATAAGTGGGGCATTACTATTTGCATGAGGATTTATTACTCTTTTTCTTTGTCAGTTTAAGATTTTTGACTGTTCTTAAATGTTGGGGGTATGTCAAAATCATTAATTCCAGTGGGCCACTGAAGATTTTTAAAAAAACAAATACTTGGGGCACCTGGGTGGCTCAGTCGGTTAAGTGTCAGACTTTGGCTAAAGTCATAATCTCATGGTTCCTGGGTTCCAGCTACATGTCAGGCTATGTGCTGACAGCTGGAAGCCTGGAGCCTGCTTCCGATTCTGTGTCTGCCTCTCTCTCTGCCCCTCCCCACTCATTCTCTCCCTCTCTCTCTCTCAAAAATAAATAAAAACATTAAATTTTTTTTAATTTTTTTTTAATATTTATTTATTTTTCAGAGAGAAAAACAGAGTGCAAACAGGGGAAGGGCAGAGAGAGGGAGATACAGAATCTGAAGCAGGCTCCAGGCTCCGAGCTGTCAGCACAGAGCCCGACGTGGGGCTCAAACCCATGAACTATGAGATCATGACCTGAGCCAAAGTCAGACGCTTAATCAACTGAGCCACCCAGGCGCCCCCCAAAAACTTTTTTTTTAATTAAAAAAAAAACTAATACTTGAGCTCTGGAACTTGCATCCAGGGCTTTTTAAGGGAATCTTGAACTTAAAAGAGCAATGGAGAAAATGAAAGTGAGACAGGGAAATTTGAATCCCAACTACGCTACTTAGTGTGTAAATGAGTGACCTTGGAGAAGCCACTTAATCTCACTAAACTTCAACTGCCTCATCTGTAAACTATGAGGGTGACTTGTATGAAATTGCTGTTTCATTTTTGTAGGTCCAGATGTTCAAATATTGACAATTTCATACAGTTAAACAATAGTGTATTTTAAAACAACTTTTAAACTGTAAAATGCCAAAGATCATTTATGATCAGTCATAATTTTTGCTACTTCAAAAAATATATGCATATGTGCTATATTATGATCTACTAATAAGAGGAGGTAAATCAGATCAAAGCTCTTTCTCAAATTTTGCCAAAGGCCTTCCTGACTCAAGATTTAAGGTTAGCTCAGGTCTATCACTGTGAAGCAATTTTATTGACACTGTTTAAGATCATTTTCAAATTCCTGCCTTGCTGCAATAGATATTTAACAAGAGTGATCAAAGTAATTTCCAAGTGGTTCCCTAAGTGTGTGTGAAAGTGCGCACATATACACACACATGCACGCATGCACACACACACACACACACGCACCCTTCAGCAATCCTTCTCCTCAAATTGACCCAAAGCCTTATTGGAAAAAAAAATAGTACAGAGTTGTACAAGAAAAATATCCATAGTGGCATCACTCCAAAGTATCCATTATATCAAGTCCAAGTATTACCTAGGAGAGAAGGCAGGCCAGGAAAGTACAGAATTTTAGTAAAGATTATGCAAGTTCTAGAAACCAGAGCAGGCAATGGGTCTGGGCCAAGCAGACTAAACAAGGTAGAGTCATAACAAAAGGGAACAGGGAAGGTGAGGGTAAGTAGTGGGCCAGAAGCCTAATACACAACCAATAACCAAGAGGTCACAGACCCTTAAAGACAGAATAAGACATAAACTAGAAGCTTGGTAAAAGGTACAAACATGAAGACAAGTGACCAAATGTCCAGAAACTATGAGATATAGTATAGGACAAAGTACAGTTCAAACAAAATAAAAACACCAGTTTGGGGGAGGACCTAATTCAATGGGGCAAAACATAACCTTGTCTCTCATCTCAGAAAATCATTATGCATCTTGTGAAGGCAAGGACTCAGTCTGGTATTGCCAGACTGGGGCTTACAGAAATATTTAGAATACATGGCTAGAGTGAAGAAAGAGGGGGTTAAACAAAAGACCATTTGTGATCAAGGATGGGAAGTTATCAATAGGAAAGAGGGCTCTATCTGCAGCAGAAGGAAAGCAGCTAGCATTAGGGGATGTACACAGAAAACCTGCACATACATTCATGCCTCTGCCAATGAAGCTGTGAAGACTGGGAATCTATCTGAGGAGCAGAATATGATATTGTATTGGAATAATTTATCATTCAACCCAGATAAGAGACAAATGGCTTATTGTACTGGGCACACATCTCTAATAGAGATAATGCTGCCTCCTTTGATAGGTGCATTGTATTGTGTCTGTCTAGCAGGCAATCTGGGCACTTTTTCTTCCTAAATCTGAGCTTCATTCTCAAACAAACTGACAGTAGGGAATTTCAGTAATGACTTGACACCCTGCTTTAGCCCTTTCCGGCTCTGAATATATTTCCCCTTTGGGCTTTCTGTGCAGAGATATATTAGTCTGGATTTACATTTTTTGGATTTTGTTGTTTCTTCCGTCATTGTTGTACTTCAAAATGTAGCATTCTCCAAACTTGGGATTTTGTTCACTGCATTGTCTTCCAGCTCATTAATGTAAATAATAAAGAGCCTGGTTTCCGATGCTGTTCCCTTTCAGAGCCGTATTAATAATTCATTTCCAGCTTGACAAAGTCCTTTCGGCAGCTGCTTTGTTCAAGGCTTTGCTCCTTACAGTGGCGATAGGTCAATTATCTTATGGTGAAATTGAACTGGAGGGCCTGAGGAAGGCATTTGTATTCCCCCCATGTGACCATTGGGGATTAATGGTGTAGGGGGAAATGCACCGAGTCCACTTCTAAGGCTCCCTCTGGAGACTTAGCCTCTTGTTCCCGTGTTCTTTCCAAATCTGTTCTTTTTAGCATTAATTATGAGGACAACGAGCTTGGTGCCGAAGTGTAGGAGCTGAATCCCTGCTTACACACAGGGAATGAAAAGTCTGTTTGTCAGTCAAGTTAGCTTTTTTCTCTGTAAGAGCTGAGAGTGTAATGGCATAGCGAAGTCAGTTCAGAGCGCCTAAAGCATATAGTAGCTTATTTACCACCCTATGCATAGTAGGTGTTTGGATTTCTCGTGACTGCTGGACTTAATTGTAGTATCTAGCTTGGGAAAATGTTCCAGTGACAAGGACTGGTGGGGTAATGCCAAAATCATCACCACCCCCTTTTCTATCAGATACTTCTTTGGAATATTTAGTGAGACATAGAAGTCCAATACAAGAAATTGTGGTTTCGAAGAGCCACAAACAGGGATTTTAGAGACTAAAAGCAATGGGCTATGTGATCCCAGGTGAAAACATTTCTGGACAGAGTGGCCCTTTGCCACATGGTACCAATAGAGGAAGCAGTCAGTCACCTATAAAATACAGTGTGTGGATGAAGCATGATGAGGAAAAGCTAATGGGAGCTCTGAATGATCAGCGAGCAGCATCTAGTACAAAATCATCCACAGGGAAGCCAGGCAAGAGGAAGAAATCCTGCTGTGTCTGCTTCCACAGAGCTGTCCTGGGAAAGCAAGGTGCACCCACTCTGAATATAGAATTGGAAACCAGTTCTAAGATGGCCACCCATGGATTCCTAGTCAGCCCCAAACATTCTTTGTTCCCTGGGTGAATGGGAGTCCATCTGTTTATCAGCCTGTACCACCTCTGAGTATACTAAACAAATCAAAATAAATTAAAATAAAGACAAGAGGTGAGACTGAAAATGTTAATCACTGGAATCAAATTAATACAAACTAGGAGAAAGAAGTGAGAGCAGTATTTCTTGAATGTTGCATGTTTAGGGAGCACAGATACTGGGGGATCTAGCCCTTATCCTGATACCCTCATCCCTGCAACAGTTTCATTAGACCCATTTATGCCCCTTCCTTTCAAAGCATTCAGAGCCCTGTTCTCTACTAGGTAGAAGGGATGATATTATGATTAGGTAAAAAATATCTGCTAGAATGGGTTACACATCTCCAAAATAAATGTAATATCCTATGCTCTGAGAGACAGAATAGTATAAGGGTTAAGAGAAGACTCTGAAATAAAAAGGAATAAGTATGTTAATATCTATAAGGCCCTTAAATAGGGCCTAGCATATAGTAAATGCAACACAAGTATTTATTAAATAAACTACATTTATTAAAATTGCTTTAGAAAGTATATATATATATATATATAAAACTACATTTATTAAAATTGCTTTAGAAAGTCTCTATATATATATATATATAGACTTTCTAAAGCAATTTTAGATATACTAAAGCAATTTATAGATATACTTTATATATAATTTATAGATATACTTTATATATAAAGTATATATATATACTTTCTAAAGCAATTTTAATAAATGTAGTTTATTATGTATATATAGTTTATTTTTATATATGTAGTTTATTATGTAATAATATGTAATGTTTTATTTATTTTTGAGAAAGAGAGAGACACAGAGCTCAAGTGGGGAAAGGGCAGAGAGAGAGGGAGATACAGAATCCGCAGCAAGCTACAGGCTGCAGGCTCCAGGCTAAGAGCTATCAGCTGTCAGCACAAAACCTGACAAGCCTGATGCAGGGTTCTAACTCACAAACCATGAGATCATGACCTGAACCAAAGTCAGACACTTCGACTAAGCCACCCAGGCACCCCTGCTTAAGAAAGTTCTTAAAAGGTAATCTTTAATAATAGGATGTAAGGCACTGCAAGAAAAGGATATTTTGGAGCATTCCTCACATCACATTACATGGATAACCATCTACCGATAACAGGGCACTAACACCCTTAGAAATCTATTCATCCAGAATGGATTGACTGCCCACGACTCTCTACCTTCAATTATTCTTTTGCCATCTAGTGAAAATATACAGGACACAAGCTAAAAAGCAAAAGCTATGGTTTCTATGCCTTTGTATCTCCAGACCTTTGCCTCCTGTCTGCCTTTGCAAAGTGCTTTCAGCTAAATACAAATCAGATTCAGCTCCATTAACAACTCTGCAGACAAAAGCTGAGGCTCACTGCTTGACAACCTCCACGCTCCCATTCACCTCCCTGTTTCCTGCCGAATCAACTCATGCTCCAGCCCAGGTGGTTAAGGATGTGTGGGTAAGTCACCAGCGTGGGTCAATCTCTCACAGTCTGTAGGGTTATGGAGGAGGGGAGGATGAAAATGAACTAGAGGTCAGTCATGTTTGTATAAAGTGGCCAAGCAGGAAACAGAACCCAATACCTATATGAAAAGATTTGCCTCATACATAATAAGGCTCCCAGTAGGCAGCCTGACACCAACTGGATAGTTAAGAGAAAGTTTTTGCTTCACTGTGACCTGAGCAAAGATCAAGAATGATGAAATTGATGGGCTTTTAATTCTTCTGGTGTGGTACTAAGTTGAAAAATCTTACAAGAAGCAGGAACCTGCTGGAGCATACTGAGAACCAGGGCTTTGGAAGGATTTTGTTCCCACTCCTTGAAAAAGACAGATTACTGGCAGAAATAGGCACAAGATTAGATTATTCACATTTTGAAGACCCTGACTTGGCAAGCATTTTGAATAGATATTAGAATCAAGTCTAACCTGAAACAAAACTGAGACATTATTTTTATCTTTAATTTGTTTCCATCCCTTTGTTTCTCCTCTTCCCAGTACCCTCATATTGAGCCCTGGCTTTCTGAGAGTCCTGTCCCCCAAAATTTGTCACCTCAAAGAAACCTGACCTTTGTGGCTCAGTCAGTGGATCATGTGACTCTTGATCTTGGGGTCGTGAGTTTGAGCCCCACATTAGGCATAGAACTTAATTAAAAAAGAGAGAAAAAGAAAGAAAGAGGCCTGACCTTTCCCCTGACCCATATATTGGCAATATATTCCCCTGATTCCTCCTATTTCACTCCCCTAATCTAGCCTATATCCTATTCTTTTGTAATCTGCTTCCTAAAATATTAGCAATTTAATGAACAAAACTGTGTCAAAGTATCAGAGGCTAAAAATGTATCAGTGTGTTATCCTTATTTGGTATGGCAGAGACAGCTGTCCTTCAAAATCTATTCTTTCATTTTTTCCCCTGGTAACATGGCTAGACAACATTCCCAACCTCCCTTACAATTAGTTGTGGCCATGTGATTGAATTCTGACCAATGACATGTGAGAATAATGTCTAGGCACCACCCCCATGCCAAAGCTTTTAAGAAAAGCGTTTGACTCTCCAGGCTTACACTTCTCTTCCACCAGCTGGGTGTAGATGCCAATGAGGCCTTAGGGAATTGAGGGGCCACAAGATGGGGGAAAATCCAGATCTTTAAATGACTGTGGGGAGAAGAAACTTTTGCTGACCTGAACTCACACAAACTGCTATATGAGCAAGAAGTAAACTATTGTGTTGATATATTATATATTTATTTGGGTTTACTCATTACTACAAACTAGCCTAATCTACCCTTACAAAGATACCTGGAATATATGCATTTTTATAGATGCCTGCTATAGACACAATCCCCTATCTAAAAGAGCTGAGTCTGATAATAATAAATTGCAGATATCAGAGACAGACATTTCAGGGATACAGCTTTTTGTAGTATCCATCACACCACCTACAAAGACAAATCATAGATGGATTCAGCCACAGACTGTGATGGAAAAGGAGGCTGGATGAAGCAAAGACCCATTAACTAGGATAGGTGCTGAGGAAAACTGACCAGAATGCAGAGGCTGGCCTCAGCCAGGACAGTCGAGATTTCCAGAGCAGTGTCTACAGATTCAAACAATGGTCAGAAGGAGGAGATCCAATCCTGCAACAAGAAATTCTAGAAAGTTTCCAACCCAGAAGACAAGCATAGTGTCTGTCATCATCATGACTTGTCCATATCTTGCCGGTTGATAAAGTATCAAGGAGTGGGCTGGAGCAGAGCCTAGGGAAAGAAGATTGACAGGAAGTTGGCAAGATGTAGGGTGGGGACACAGTCCTGGAAGGTAACAAGGCAGAACTACTGGATAAACTGGATAAAATGAGAGATTAAAGCAAAAGTCACCTAGAAAGAGCAGTGGGGAACACTGCAATTCAGGGGCAGAATGAATGCATAAAGCTCATTCCTGGCTCAGTGTTTCAAACTCCATTAAAGAGGTCCCAGATTGCTGGAATATTTTCTGTCATTTAAAAAACTGATTTAGGAATAGGGTAGGGTGTGGTCTGGGCTGCAAGCGGGGCCCATCAAAAGAGTACCAGGGCACAAGGGAAGGCAAAGGCAAAGGAAATGTGGGGAGGAACTGACAATATAAAGACCTAAGTTTCAGATAACATCAGTGCTGGCCAACAAATCTTCATATTTGTCAGAAAGGCATGGCTAATGTCAAATCATAGGTGAACAATTAAAAATGCATAACATCATCTTCATTAAATTGGTATTATTAAAGACCAGAACATTTAAGCATGCATGACCAGTACCTCTCTTACTGGTTAGTGAGCAAATCCTCTTTGTCCTTGCAAAATTCCACATTAGCCAGATTCAAAGAATCATCTAGCAAATATTGGCCATGGCTGGAGTTAGGACTTCCTCAGTAGAAATTGAAAAAAAAAAAATAGGTTTTCAGTCTCATTTTGCAATAGTGATCATTTCTGACATTGGATTGTTTGTTGTACATTTACTACCTGTCTCCCTCTGAGCCCTTTCACAGCAGCTAAAGTACTCCCTCTGATGGTCTCTGGGTTTCACTTACAGCTAACAACAGGGCATTGTTCTGTTGGATTTTTCCTCACAAAGCTTCTAACAACCCCCAAAGCCAGAACCCTGACAGCACTTAGTTCAAGCTTTGATTTAGTTCTTTTGGTCCTTTTTTAGCAAAGGAAGAAAAAAAGAAACCGGTATTGGAAGTTGGATACACATAAAAATATACGATGTGCATATAACATATACATAATTTAGCAACTTCGCTCTCCCTGATTTTAAAAGACTTTGCTTACAAAACACTTTGAAAAATTCAAATCAATTTTGAAATGCTGTCTTGCCAGCCTGGAATCTGGTAATATCAATGGTGCCTTATAGAGGAAGAGGGATTGCAGTACCCGATCATTGAGAAAAGGAAGCTGGCTGCACAGTGTGATGTGGACAGCAAAAGGCCAACCCCACCATCCAAAACCCTGTAACTCCAACCGTTCACATTGGACAGGTTGGGAGAACCAGGAAAAGAACCTGTAGGCATTCTTCCTCGAACAGCCAGGTTTGTAAAATCCCTATGACGCCTGTGCTACCCTTCCCCACTGATCAGGTCTTACTTGTCTTTCCTAAGCCCCATGCTTTCTTTCTACTTTACCCCCACAGCCTCTGGTTACTCTCCAACACCTAAGATGAGCCCCACAGCCTTTTCTGCTCTATTCCATAACCATACTTCACTCCATCACAGAAAATCAGTAACAAGAAACACAGCCCTCTTTACTGAACACCACAGCAATGCTACCAAGTTAAAAAAAAATTTTTTTTCAAACACCAGTTTGCAAAATAGTGTTAGTCTGTGATGAAGTCTCACTGATTTTCTTCACAAAATTAGAAAAATAAGGTCAATGTAATGAGAGTTTGTCATAAAGCTAAACGTGTTCAATTAAAAGGATTGTCCTTTATTCTGCAATTATATCCTTCCTACTTTCATTGCAGTGGGGAAGGCTATTAAAGTGCCCTTTCATTTATGAAACTATGGTGATAGTAGTTGGTGACGGAGATTCAGCTTATTTTGGTCTTGTTATTATTATTGTATTACTTTGCAAAAATAAAAATAAACTACCTGGGAGAAATAACGAATAAAGACATTGACTCGTGTATCAAATTAGCTCCTTTAAACATACCAGGAATGAGATTAGAAGTAGGGTGGAAAGTAAGATGGCTCTGTGTCAGGGGGAGGAGAAGAGAGGGCCAAAGGTAGACTCAGCTTCAGCTCTACAGGTGAGGCATTTTTTTGTTAACTGCATCCTGGAAGGCAGTGAAAGGACAAAGAGGTTTGTTGCAGAAAAGGACCTGAAAATAAACTCTTTTTGATTTTATATTGAATCCCAACTCCAACTGCAGCCCTCTCATTTGCCTAATTACAGTGACTCTCAAAACTGCACACTAGGATACATTGCACTGACATCATCTGGAAGTAAGACTCAAATTTTATTCTGATAGCAATTAAATTCCCAATTACCTGGAAGGCAAACACAGTTATGCAAATTACAGATGCAGGCTGACTAATATTAGAACTCAAATGGTTATCACTTCAGAAATAGGCATTTTGCATCTCCTTTCCCTATTTAAAGGCTGCAGTGAAATTTAGTTTAACTGGACTTCGTGAGTTACAGAACCAAACTCCATTAATTTTTCTGAATATAAAATGTTAGTTTAGCTTATCTGAAAATTGATCTTCTCCCAAGCCTATCCCCTTAATCTTTTCTCCCTCTACTTCTTCATAAATGTATTATCTCATTCAGTCACTATATTATTTATCATTTATTATTATTTATTAATTCACTAACACTATCGTATAATTCAGCAATGGAATTTTTGCTGTAACGCTTTTCGGTATATTTGCATACTGAATAAAACCATATTGATTCTTAAGGATTTTTATGCTGTAGAAATGCTTTCTGCAGACAAATTTGCAAACAAATTTTTATTTGGTTTCCGAAGACATTATTTTGACATGATTTCAACTGACGCCAACAAATCAAACCAAGTTCTGCAATAAATGCCTTCTTAATGGGTTTTATGTTATTTGTTTTAGTTGACACCATTTATTATAATTTAACAGCATTTCCTTCCTAGTAAAGTCCAAAATCAATAAAAAATGGTGACATATGTTTGTATTTATTTGGAAATACAAATGCAACCAAAGGGCTCTGTCAGTGTACGATTAATAGAGTATAAGATGTTGTGGTTTAGGGGCATCTGATTGTCTGTCTTGTAATATGAATTTTGAAATAGCTTGGGATTCTTGCTCCTCGACTTTCAGGTTAGGATAGAATTTCACATTAATGATAAATCACCCTGGATATGTGGTTTTCTATTTCAATTTGCTGCAATGTAGCTTCATCCATTCACAAGGGGTAGGGGGAGTGGGACCACATGTGGGATGAGGAGAAAAACAAGCCGGTAATAAAATATTAAGACAAAGAAATAAACACATTTGAAATGTTATTACTGAGAGAGATGCTGAAACTGATGTATCTGTCTTTTATTCCAAATATCATGGTGCATAGGCTGGCAATGAAAAATCCCAAAGCCCAAACTTGGGCACAGAGGTTCAACATCAAGATCTTCTCACAATAAGCCTCTGGCCTTTTAGATAAATTCTTCTTCATATTGACAGTACAGAAATATGATTAAGGATTCCAAGGAGAAAAATGCCCTGCTCTGCCAACCCTTTCACAAACACATTTTCAGGATCTGCCTGTCCCCGACCCAGGTTTAGTCCCTTGGTTCTCTTCTGCAGTCCAGGTACAAATGCAATTCTATCATAGAATTATAACATCTCATGGTTAGAAGTATCTTAAAAGTCATCTAGTTTAGTGGCTCCCAAAGGCTTGTCCAGGGACTAGTGCCAAATCCTAATGAAATTTTGCAGGTCTGTGAAAAATAAGGGCAATGTGGTAGAAGGCTATAAAAAACTTTGCTTTATTCTATTTTGGGGATATGAAATGATGGTGTTTGAAATGGTAGTTGTTTTTTTCCTTAGCGTCCTCATTAGAGGGTGAACCTTCATTTCTTAGATATCCATGGGGAGAGGGCTCCACTCAAATAATACTCCTCTTTTATCCCTCATTTACTCCTCTCATGGGAGGAGAAGTGAATTATTTGATTTAATAAGTTTGAAAGAAGGAACTGAGCATCTTCTACTTGGCCCCTTCTGAGTTTCTCACTTTCTGGAGCCATCTTGTTCATATATGTTCACATTCTGTGCCAAACAGGAAAGGTACTAACTCCTACAGAGAAGATCTATGGTTGCTCAGCTGGGACAATGACCAGGTGGGGAAGCTGAACAGGGATAACGTATTAGCATACCCACTTGGCTGCAGATCTAAAGCTACAATCTCTGTTTCTGCTTTATCAGTGGTAGCAGTGATCCTTTATCTTCCAGCTGACTCCTATACCTATATCTCAATTAAGAGCCAATAGATAACACTTATGGAACGCTTATTATGAACAAGGCACGGTTCACATGCTTTACACTTGAGGTAGGTATTATTATCCCATTTTACAGATGAGAAAACTAAGGCACAAAAATTTAAAGGAATTTTCCTAAGGTCATTCAGCTGGTAAGTGGCACAGTCTATATTCAGACTCAGGCAGCCTGGCTCCAATTTCCAGTGGGTTTCACTCAAGAAGAGAATAAAAGTATTATGCATTGCTAAAATATGTTACCCCAAAAACCTCATAAGGCCTCACTTGGTTAAAAAAATTAAAAGTTGGAGATCTATATTGATTGGTACTTTCAATTTTTTTTGAATCTTTATTAACTAGTCATACAGATCCAATACTCTACCAACAACTAACTTGATCCTAACATTCATACACTTCAGGAATCCTCTCGTCCTCTTCCTGCCCTACATCTATGTACTTGAAGATGAACAAAAATAGGAAACACTATCAAGGCTTCCCTTTCTTGTTAGGACAGCTTCCAGTTGATATTGAACTGAAATCTGCTCTTAGATTTGTCATAAGTAGCCACACAGAACAAATTTAATGCCTTGGGAATGAAGGAGCCCTCCCTAAACATTTCTTCACTCCTTTTTTTTTTTTACTGTATGTTGTATTGTTTTAATATAATTTATTGTCAAATTGACTTCCATACAACACCCAGTGCTCATCCCAACAAGTGCCCTCCTCAATGCCCATCGTCCACTTTCCCCTGTCCCCCAACCCCCATCAACCCTAAGTTTGTTCTCAGTCCTTAACAGTCTCTTATGGTTTGCCTCCCTCCCTCTCTGTAACTTTTTCCCCCTTCCCCCTGACCCCATGGTCTTCCTGTTAAGTTTCTCAATATCCACATATGAGTGAAAACATATGGTACCTGCCTTTCTCTGCCTGACTTATTTCACTTAGCATAATACCCTCCAGTTCCATCCACGTTGCTGCAAATGGCATGATTTCATTCTTTCTCTTTGCTAAGTAGTATTCCATTGTATATATAAACCACATCTTCTTTATCCATTCTTCAGTTGATGGACATTCAGGCTTTTGCCACAATTTGGCTATTGTTGAAAGTGCTGCTATAAACATTGGGGTACATGTGCCCCTATGCATCAGCACTCCTGTATCCCTTGGGTACATTCCTAACAGTGTTATTGCTGTATCATAGGCAGTTCTATTTTTAATTTTTGAGGAACTTCTACACTGTTTTCCAGAGCAGCTGCCCAGTTTGCATTTCACTCCAAATTCAGTATCCTGGGTTCCCTATGTCGTGGCTTGGAATCCCTTCATCGCACTGGTAATCCTCTTTATTTTTTTTAAGTTTATTTATTTATTTTGAGAGAGAGAGAGAGAGAGGAAGAGAAAGTAGAGGGGAGAGGGCAACAAGAGAGGGAGAGAGAGAATCTCAAGCAGGCTCCCCACTGTCAACTCAGAGTCCCACAAAAGGGCTCAGCCTCAGGAATGGTGAGATCATGACCTGAGCCAAAATCAAGAGTCAGAAGCTTAACTGACTAAGCCACCCAGGAGCCCCTGGTAATCCTCTTCTGAAAGGGCACCAGTCTGATCATATCTCTTTATTTTAAAAAAATTTTTTAACGTTTATTTATTTCTGAGAGAGTGCAAGCTGGGGAGGAGCAGAGAAAGACACACACAGAATCAGAAGCAGGCTTCAGGCTCTGAGCTGTCAGCACAGAGACCAAAGCGGGGCTCAAACTCATGAACCATGAGATCATGGCCTGAGCCGAAGTCAGACGGTCAACCGACTGAGCCACCTAGGTGCCCACACACAATTAGGGCTGGATGGGCCCTTACATGCCCCGTGTTGCATAATTTGTCTACTCAGTTCCCTTTTGGAGAACTGTAGTTTACGCCTGAAAAATTTGCAGTCCCTGTCATATTGAAACACACTCCAAGGAAGTACCTGAAGAGGCCAGCCCTTGGTTAGCAGAGATTGCTAATGACAGTCACTTTGGCTCTGGATGTGTGGGTTTCCAGAACCACATGGAATTTGAGGAAGTCATATAATTTATTAATTTATTTTGAAATTTATAATTATTTTAAAAAATATTGATGTTTATTTTTGAGAGAGAGAGAGGAAGACACACAATCTGAAACAGGCTCCAGGCTCTGAGCTGTCAGCACAGAGCCCGATGCAGGGCTTGAACTCACAAACTGTGAGATTATGACCTGAGCTGAAGTCGGACACTTAACCAACTGAGTCACCCAGGCGCCATGATCATATCTCTTTACAGGATGATTTCTGATGTGGGGAACAAAGGCAAAATAAAAACATTAAATTTCCTTACAATTTACAGTCCATTGGCCAGTCCTTAAGACAAGCAGTGTGACCTTCTAGGAATTCAACTGCCTCAATGTTAATACTTTGCTAAGGGCAAAAGGCAACCTTAGTTTAACATTATCCCAACTTCCAGGATCCTGTAAGCCCCCTTTAACATAAAACATTCCTTTGGAAACTTCCTTTATTTCTACCACCCCCCCCCCAAAGGTATATGTTAGCAATCATCCTCTAAGCATATGGCCCACTGATATATATCTAAAGGGTGTTATGACTAAGGTTTTACTAGATAGTAATAAATGACTTTTTCCTAACAATAGCTGGCCCCCTCAAGGTCCTAGAAACCTTGCTTCCAAAATTCCTTTGAGACACTATCCCTAACCCTCTCCCAAATTGAAAGTATATAATCAGTCACCCTCACATCTCCAATGCAGCTCTTTCTGCCCAAAGGTCCTGCCCCCATGCTTTAATAAAACCATCTTTTGCACCAAAGACATCTCAAGAATTCTTTCTTTACCATTCGCTCTGAACCCCACCATTTCCTCATCAGTTTCCAAAAGAAATCTAATACTCCATATGAAGTCTGGTTAATAATGATTAGCTAGTTCCATTTCTTTGCTAGTTTGGGATTTTACACTTCTATTAATATCCCCTCCTTCCCTCTTCACCCAATTTAAATGAGTGATTTTGTCTAACTAAATCATCTGGAAGCATATGGCCCAGACCATGGGAGTTTCCTATTATGATAGGGAAAGATGGGATAAAATAGGCAAAAAGGGAGATGCTTAGGCTTTTAAAGGTGCCTGGGTGGGGAAAAACACGTTTTAAGACATTTCTTCTGGAAATGTCTGGCTTGAGTAAACTCCTTCAGTCTTAAGGTTCCTCTTAAGAATGTAAGGGACACTACCTACTCCCCCTCAGGTTCCCCTCAGGAATTTAACAATCAAAATACCTAACTAAAATAAGTAAACCATAAAACTTATGATATATGAGGGCCAGTATGACCATAGTCTGACTCCTCACACAATGGAATCGAGCCAATCAGGAATGGACAACCCAGCACATAGAGTTATCAGGCCAATAAGGGTAGAATCTGAGAAGGAATGAGGGGGAAGGGAAGGGCCCACCCCTCCCAAGACCAAATCCTTATAAAAGAAAGTCCCTTGCCTACAGTCGTGGGCATTCACTTTCAAATGTCCCGTCTCTGTGCTCCCTTCGGCATCACATATACTAAAAATTGGGGGGATACAGAGAAGATTAGCATGGCCTCTATGCAAGGATGACACTCAAATGCCCCCTCTCTGTAAAGAGAGCTTTCGTAATATTCTTACTTTCTAATCTTATATTCTAATAAACTTTTGCCTGCTGCTCCTTTTATTCTGTGCCCACCTCTTCATTCTTCGAAGCTTAGAGACAAAGAATACCGGGTACTGAGGTAAAAGAATCCTGCAACACTATCTTAACTCTTATCTTGAAATTAAATGACTGTCCAGTTTACATGTGGTAAGGTTAGAGAGGTCATTTAAACTCACATATATGTCTAATACTGTGGGACCCAAGGAATTTAACAAAAATCCCCTACCCCTGGACAAGCAGAGCAAGACTAACTCCATTTTGTGCTACACCCACCATCTCATGTATAACCCCCACATGACCTACTTATTGCTTAAGACACTCCCCCACCCTAGTCAAGCTGCTGAGCACACCCTTACTGGAAACTGGCTCATATAGGAATGCAGAACCCCTAACTGCCAAAGAATGTAAACCCCGCCTTTTGCCCGCCAAACTTGTGCGCCAATTCTGACCAGAGTGATAGGCTAGTTCAAACAGTTACTATAGGGTAAATTGTAATTCAATTGGCCACCTGCGTGTGGACTGACAATGACTATGCAACTTTCTGTGTGTGTTACAATCTCATTGGCCACTGGCCCCTATAAAAATGCTACGCCTCTTAACCTAGGGGTCCAAGTCCCTGCTCTGCTGTGTCAGGTATACTTGGGCCCAAGCTCGAGCTTGCAAATGAACCCTGGTGCGTTTGCATCGGCATCTGCTCCTTGGTGGTCTCTCGGATTCGAAATTGGGGGGCATTACAATACCACCTGGTACTTAGGTCCTCACCCAGGTCTGCCATCAGTCCCTACACTTTTCTTTGGTTACTGATATTTGATGCTAGCCTGATTTGACAATTGGTCCTGTCATGCCCTTTGGTTTCACTGAAAAGGGATCTTGAATGCCAGGAGACCTTGACAGTGCCCTCAGGCCTAACTGTCACAAATGTTTTCCCTATTCAGTTTGTTTATTTTGTGTGCCTTTGGCTGCAGCTATAAAATACCAAAACACCCAACTTATTCTGTTAATAAATCAAGCAATTCAATGTATAAAGATTAGTCAGATTACTTGTTTATCAGCATGTAGGAAAATACAGTGGTCCAAATATAAAATACTTAATAACGATATTAAGTATTTAATACATACATTTATGTATGACAGATCCTTAATGAATTGGGGAGTAGTTAGGATTTTTAGGGAGTGTTCCTAAACTTTTAAGATTGATGTCATGAAAAGCAAACATATCTATCTTCCCACCAAAATTTCTCTTCCTGCCAGAGTTGAAGGTAGAATCTTAGGCTATAGGGAATACTGATATGATTCAATGAGGAAGGTCTTAAATTTTTATAAAAACATGAGAAAGGAACAAAATAATTCAGAGAAAGGATATGAACATTCAGAATGCATAAACTGGTTATATCATAAACTAGTTGAATGCCTGAGACAGCTTTAGCAGCCAGATTCATCCATGAATCTCAAAAGATTTTCTGATCATTAATCCATAAATTCACATAAGACTGTTAAAACACACACACACTCACACACACACACACACACACACACACAGGCCCAAGATGGAGCACTTATGCTATGCCAAATTGCCAAACCAGGATTTAACACCTAATCTATTTTGCAGTTTCAATCTCTCCCAGAAATGTAGTTTTAACAGGTTAGTCAGAAGTTTTCTGGTCAGCACTACTGTGGTAATCTGCACCAGGGCCCTCCATCCCCACCCCCCAAAGGAGGATGATGTAATATGCATGATAAAACCCTCTGCCTTTCCCCCTAAGGAAAGGTGATCTGGCCAGAAAATCCTTTCTTTTCTTTCTCTAATAACATCCTTGTCCTACCCTCCTTCCTTAAAAACCTGCTATTTTTGGACAGACTCCTTAGAGGATCTCTCTACTTGCTAGAAGGGATGCTGCTTGATTCAGGAACGATTTAATAAAGCCAACTAGATCTTCAAATTTACTCAGTTTAATTTTGTTTTTTAACAATACTACGAAGAAATAGGATAATGATAGATTATTGTTTTCAATGTAACAACCCAGAGGCTGTGTAGCTTGTCTGAGGATAACAAATATGACATTCAGAAACTGAAACACAAGAAAGAAATCCTCAGTTCTGTTTTATCAATTCGTGAAGCCCGTATGGCCGCAGTCATCTCAAAAAGAAATCAGTAGCAAATGGGGACTAAGTATTTGGCTTTTTTCTAACTTTTTATACATGAAACCCTAAGCCACACGAAAGCATTTTGACAATGTTGTTAGAAGGGGGTGATAGAAACCTGAGCTTTAACTAAAATGATATCTTGTTCTAAATAAATTCACTTTACCTGAAATCTAATATGGATAATTGAATTTTTAAAGGTCATTTACTTTTTCAAGTATCTGTGAATGTAACATAAGGAATTTTCATGCTGGAATGAATACCTTGTGTTAAAACATAGTACTTAGTGATGAGATATAGCATCACACCTATACTTCCTAGATGGTATTTAGATCCATAGAAAGAGTCAAGATGTATGCTCAAATAAGGCTTAGGATAAATCTTTCCTAAAGAAGGATAAAATGAACAATGGACCTATGGCAGAAAAGAGACCCCAAACAATACCCCCCTGAAATAATCATGGGAATAAGAAATTCTTCTTGACAGATAACTCAGTATTTGTAACACATTTCATTTGGCAAGGGGGAAGAGTTGCTCATGGGAACACATCTCCAGTGTTCTAATGTGAGGTAATAGTAAATAGGATTTGTCTTACAATCAACACTGTTGGAATACAGCAATTTAGTCAAGCAAGAGGTACTCATAGAATATTGAGAGATTAAAGAAATTTCCTATCCCAATGCCTTTCACGTACTGAATATGAGTTCCATTCCTAACAGGAATGCTCACTTTAAATCCTGAAGGAAAAAATGGTGAAAGAAATATGGAGAGGAAAGAATAAAAATGAAAGCAATAGAAAGAGGCTTAGCCAAAATGAGTTGAAAACAATATTTGGAGAATAATTATTTTACTCTCTCAATTTGCTTATAAGTTTTATGGCAGAACTTGCTACAAAAAGTGTACCTTTGGTTCTGTTTCAAATTAATTGCCGTTTAGTATATCCAACAACTATTCATCATGTTTACTAGTTGTGTATATCAATCAATAGGCCTTTGAATTCAGAACAGGTTATATGGGAATCCAAGTTTGGGATTACCAAAATGTTTTTCCTTTCCTACCCAGAAACTATTGACCTCCAGGCAGGACTGAAACTCAGTAAGGTCAGTTGTCTCACCACAGTACCTTAAGGAAGATAATTTTGACCTCAGGCCTTTCCTGCCCTGCTGCCCTGGTTCTATTCACTGTTTCCCTCTACTCCCATTTGCTACCTACCCTTCTTGAGCTTCTGTTTCTACCAGGATACTCCGGGATCTTACCTTTCTTCCTAACTACTCACCTCAATAACTATTTTCTCTCTTTTTTAATTGTTTATTTATTTTGAGAGAGAAGGAGAGTGCACACATGCACACATGAGCAGGGGAAGGGTAGAGGAGAGAGAGAGAGAGAGAGAGAGAGAGAGAGAATTCCAAGCAGGCTCCATACTGTCAGCATAGAGCCTGATGTGGAGCTCAGTCTCACGAACCATGAGATCATGACTTGAGCTGAAATCAGGAGCCAGATGCTCACCCAGGAACACCAATAACCCATTTCTCTTAAGTGTTCCTTTCCTCAGGGTCCTGTTCTCAATTTTCAATATGAAGACAAAATATCCTATAACAGAATCTGCTAATAAGGGGAATTTAACATAGTTGTTTGAGAGTTCCAGCTCCAGAATCAGACTGAAATGCATTAGAATCTGCCATGTAGTAGCTGAGGAACTTGTGGGCACACTGCTTAACTACTCTGAGCCTCAGTTTTCACATATCTAAATGAGGATAGATAGATAGATGATAGATAAGGATAATAATACTTACATGACATGGTTGTTTGGAGGAATAACTATAGAAAAGTAAGAAAGTGCCTTATTCTCAGATTTTTTCTTGAGTATCTGAGTTGGAGGGGAAGGTGATGAGTTTTGAGGATATATGGTTTATGGTGCCTCTGAGTCACCAAGGTAATGCTCCCCCTGTTGTCAGCTGAATATTGGTTTGGAGCTCAAAATAGAAAGGTCAGAACTGGAGATACAGACATTAAAGTCATCAGTCTACACCGATACTGCAGAAGCATATGGGATTGCCCAGGGAACAGGTATAAAGTAAGGAACACAGAGGATTATGGTCAGGGCTCCGGAGAACAGCAACAATTAAGGGGTGATCAGAGGAAGACTAAGGAATGGACACAAAGAAGAAGAATCGGTAGGGGTGTGGTGTCAGCAACTGAGAGAAGAGCGAATTTTGAAAATGTATGTCAACAATGTTGAATACCACAGAGATGTCAGATGAAATAATAAAAAATATTAGTTTACTGAATTTGACAGGTAAGACTCAATTACTTTTGCCAGTGTTGTTTTATTGGGGGTGGTAGGGGGACAAACAAAACTCTTAGACAAACATTTTGAAATCTGTAAAGTTATTTAAATGCATATAGAACATCGTTTCTGAGTAGACTACTAGAGTATGTTTCCTTTAGAAGTGATTGATAACTGTTAAACAGTCCTGGAAATGAGAACCTGACAGTCTGAATTGGCTACTTCCACAAAAAACATTTAAGAAGGGAGCTTTGTTTAATCAGATTAAGCAACAGCTAATGACTCTGGAATGTTGCCTCTTACTACGTAAAAGGAGAAGCTGGTTTGTGCACAGTGTGGTTAATAATGAATTAAAACTTTAAGTCTTTTGCTGCACACACTGATTATAATATAGTGTAGGATTAAATGATCATGTTTGTTTTAACCCAGATTTTAGCCCACCAAGAACAGGGAGGTCCATTATGTAAACTGCAGGCTATTAATTTGGTGCAGAGCAAGTAAAAAGTACCTTTTTTTAAATTCAATTGAATCTATTAAATAAATAGGACTGTAGTCAACACAACTGAATCTTATAGCCTGGAGCTCTATTCCACAAGCATTTGTTGAGTGAACATAAAGCTAGGTTAAGTTTGTTTGTTTATTTACTTATTTATTTATTTTTAATGTTTTTATTTATTTTGAGAAAGAGACACACACACACAGCATGAACAGGGGAGGGGCAGAGAGAGAGGGAGATGCAGAATCTAAAGCAGGCTCCATACTCTGAGCTGTCAGGACAGAGCCCAACACAGGGCTCAAACCTGTGAACCGTGACCTAGCCAAAGTCAGAGGCTTAACTGACTGAGCCACCCAGGCGCCCCATAGGTTAAGTTTCCTGAACTGAAAAAAACCATGTCTTGTGAGGGCTAATTGAAAGAATTAGAGGGGCGCCTGGGTGGCGCAGTCGGTTAAGCGTCCGACTTCAGCCAGGTCACGATCTCGCGCTCCGTGAGTTCGAGCCCCGCGTCGGGCTCTGGGCTGATGGCTCAGAGCCTGGAGGCTGTTTCCGATTCTGTGTCCCCCTCTCTCTCTGCCCCTCCCCCGTTCATGCTCTGTCTCTCTCTGTCCCCCAAAAAATAAACGTTGAAAAAAAAATTTAAAAAAAATAAAAAAAAAAAAAAAAGAAAGAATTAGAGATATTTGTCCTGAAGATGAGCCAACTCAAAGGAACATGAGCACTTCTTAAAACATCTGACAAATGAAAAAAGGACAAGAAAGTTGTGACCCCCAAAGCTGTTCTAGAACCGATAGGTGGACTCTACATTAATACAAATTTGTGCTCAATAAAAAAGTTCCTAATAGTAATAGCTGTCCCAAAATGGACAGACCACTTCAAAGGTTAGTAAGTCCTCCACACTGGAAGTATTCAAGTCAAAGTTAAATGACCACTTGTTCCAGATGCAATTAAACAATATAGCTTAATCAGTTCAGGTTGTATCAGGTGTATATAACATAAAGAAAGCAAAAAAAAATCAGAAAATAAGACATGGTTTTGAATAATATAGAAGAGTATTTCCTTCTCATGAGAAAGATGTTTGGAGGTAAACAGTCCAAAGCTGCAGGGTTAACTCCATGGTATTATCACAGACCTAGATTCCCATCCTTCTATTGTATCATCCTATCATTTGTCTTTTACCCTCATGGATTCATCATGGTCTCTTGGAGTTCCAACCATCATATCCTCAGTGTAGGCCTGAAGAAGGAGGAAATTCACAAAAACAAAAAGGGACACCCCCCCGTCCTTAAATGTGCCAACTCCATTTTAGAAGCCTTCTTGAAAGTCCCACATTAAACTTTTGCTTACATATCACTGCCTAAAAGTCTCATGGCCTTGGCTAGCTGCAAGGCATGCAGGAAAATAGAATCTTTTATTCTGGATGAAAGGTATCCATCTGAAAATTAGCATTCTATACCTAAGGAGAAAAAGGAGAAGAGATATTGCAGTAGGTAGGCAATAGAGACAACTATGACACAACAGCCATCTGATGAGTTTGAGTTGAATGACATTTAAGATTCTGTCCAAGCCTTAGATCATGTGAGCTTATAACAGAATTGTGTATTAAAAAGCCACTTTCAACATATTCTTAATCTGGGAGATAAGACTGCCCTTATATGTACTCCATCATCTGTGTAACCAGTTCTCTGTATATAATCCCCTCTGTTTCAACCACTTAGATTAGTTTTCTTTTTTCTGGCTGGAATGGATTAATGTAGTGATGGAAACTATTAATCTTATTGGTTAAAATCCCTCTTTTGAGAGTCCCTGAGGGAATAAAATATAAAGTAAGGAGGTTTTAGTGACAATCATTAGGCAAGGAGACATGCAGAGAGCCTAGAGGCATTCCTCAGTAGGGTAGGAAACCCATGAGAACTTTCAAGACAGCCATGAGGACAACTATTCATTCAAATACCAAATATTTATTGAGCACCCACTATGTGCCAGGCACTGTTAAATGCTAGAGATACAGTGCTGAACAACACAGAGACCTGGTTTCTGGCCCCAATTAGAATAATAAGAGCTCAAAAAAGTGCAAGAAAATTAAGAGATTAGAGTTGAGGTTGGGGATATTAGTCCAGAAGCAAACTTCAATGACTTGATAATTTGGCCTTTTTCTTGATTCATGAAAGAAATTGGAAACATGGGGGCTACTCAGAAATGTTCAAGCAATACTGCCCTTGAAACTATTCCTCCCTTTTCATGCCTTCCTTTGTGATTCCTTAAAGGCAGTGTTCTTCTGTGCTCACAGATTTCCATTCCTGCTTTCCATAATCCTTCCCTTGCCCTGTACTGGATTATGCAGCACTGTGTCAACCCATTGTAAATATTGCTGCATTTGCAAGTATAATAACAAATTCCATGCAACTTCGCCTTTCCATATTGTCTGACAAGAGGCCATTATTGTTTTAAATTTGTACTTACATACTGTAATATTTGCATTTTGCATTTAATCACTGTCACATTTTAGTGACAGGAAGTGGAGCTGGGTACAATTTGTATTATGTATTTTGACCTGAAATAGTACCCACAGCTGGGATGTTGTTTGGACCCATATAGCCTTCAGTGATTCATAACTCAATGATTTTAATGTGTCTGTTGACCTTCTACAGACAGTTCAGTAATCATTGTTTTGTACCTAACTTGCTTGAAATCTAAAACCACTATATCTAAGCAAAGGGAAGCAAGCACTATATTTAAAAGAAGTCTCCATTTAGCTGGCTTTGACAACCTCCTCCCAATAGCCTTTTCCAAGTATCTTGACTTCTCCCATTTATGCCCCTTGTTTATCTTCCTCAGGAATAATACACAGTTTGGACTTGACTAACAGTGTTGCTTATTATATTTTCCTGTCTCTCTCAAGAGCTCATCATCTTTCTCTGGGTGAATTGTAAGCAATTTAAAGACAGGACCAAGCCTTTTAATTCATTGTTGGTCGATGACACCGTATCTGTTTTTCCTTTTTTTTTCCTTCTGTTTCTCTTTTGTTAAGCCTGAGATTTTACCCAATTTCCCCACAACACCCAGCCTTCCTATTACTAGGCTCTGTTAACAACTAACCTTGTGACCTTGGTCAAGTTGCTTAACCTCTCAGAACCTGTTTTCCTATCCCTAGAATTGATTTGTTAACCACCTCTTAGTGTTGCAATTGGAATGAAAAGAGAACCACCTTTTAAACAATAGCACCTGGTACAAAGCTAAGCACACACAAGGGGTTCAGTTAGTCTACTTCTCTCCCTGACCCATATGCCACCAAAAGAAACTTACCTGTTCTGAGACCCACACCCTCAGAGTTCTATCCTCCATTGATATAACCATTCTAGTGAGTTTAGTGCATTATGCCTGCTACACAATGTATTTATATTTTAAATGGAGTTCCCTCTAGAGGAAGGTCTTATTTCTCAACTGAACTGACCCCTGAGCATGCTAAGTAGTTCTCTTTCTGGTATCTTCTATCATTGTTCCTTGCTGTGTTCATATTCATCATAGCATTTAGAGCAATATGAAGTGAATTGCTTCATTCCTTTACTTACTTATTGTCTATCTCTCCAAGTAGGCTGTACACTCAAGGGCAGTAACTATGTCTGCTTTAATCAACAGAATTCCCAGAACCCAGCAGAGTGCCTAGCACAGAGCAGACAATAAGAATTTTTTTGATAGATTTGATGGATGGATGTATGTAATAAGTGGAAAATTAACCAAGTAAATGAAACATTAAGGTGGAAATTTCAGGCTCACTGGGAAGATGGTAAGAGTAATATTTGGGGCAGACAGGCTATATGTCACCTCAAATTGTATGGAGATAGACTTCCTTGAAGGGAAAGGGTTAAGAAAGGGTTGGCTGAGTGGAGCAATGGACTTGTACAAATGGCAAGTAAGATACATGTTGAGAACTTTCAGAGGATACTGTGTCTAAAGGCACAGGAATTCCTAAACCATGATGCTTATCAACAAATACTTTTCATACAAAAACACCAGAAGCAGCCTGACATATAATTCATTTTCTTCTTTCCTTTGTCTCCCCTGCCCAGAATTTACATTAAAACCTGGGTACTTGGACCCCCATATTCTAGCAAAAGTCCTTAGCTTCTGAAGTGAAAAATACACCAAGACCTGTCACGGCTGAGGAATCAGAAAACAAGTTAGGTTTTTGAGCTGTCAGGTTGAAAAGGATTTGCAAGCCCCTTCCCACCTACTCTATGCTATGAAGACAGATTTCCAGAGGTTTGAGAGAGATTTGTACTGTGGCTTCAAGGTTTACAAAATGCCACCATCCTAGGAGTTTGAATTATTCCTCCCCTGTATTTCATTTGTAATGTGCCTTTGCACACATAAAGAGTATTAAAAGGGCATTTGAACAGTAATAAGGCCCTTAACACTTATGAGCAGTTAATTCCCTTGCAATACAGTTGTTGCGGTGAAGGGAAATAACCAGTAACAAACTGGTTTAACCTCTTGTCTTCCAAACTCTAATGCCACTTGGCGTGTACTTAGAAGTCAGTGCCCTGAGTGATGAATTACTGAAAGACACAAAAATTAGGATTTTCAGTGAAATACTTTTGATTTACTCCTTCTCTCCTCTATTCTCCCTACCTCTTCCTCACTGTGAGGGAGAATTAATTCACTCAAGAAACCCCCAAATTGGAAAACCATCAAATTTAGGGTAAAATTCCTGTGATTCAAAATATTTGGGTGAGTTCATTCATAATTAAGAAAATATCTGAGTTGATATTTTAACATAAAGTTTTTTGCTTTCAAGCAAGGGGTAGTAGGGTGTAGAAGTTAAGAACATAGACTTTGGAGTCAGGAAGTGTCATTTTTAATCCCAGTTCCGTGTACCAGCTATGGGACTTCTGGCAAGTCACTTAGCCTCTCTGAACCTCAATTTTTTCAAATATAAAATGGGAATATACAATAACTACTTAATGGAGTTCCTATAAAGGTTTTAAAAGATCACTGATGGGGGCGCCTGGGTGGCTCAATTGGTTAAGCATCCGACTTTGGCTCAGGTCATGATCTCATGGTTTGTGAGTTTGAGCCCCGTGTTGGGTTCTGTGCTGACAGCTCAGAGCCGGGACCCTGCTTTGGATTCTGTGTCTCCCTCTCTCCCTGCCCTTCTCCCACTCGTGCTCTCTCTGTCTCTCTCTCAAAAATAAATAAACATTAAAAAATTAGAAGGTCACTGATAAAAGTATATACCATGATCCCAGTAAATTCTAAGTACTTCCTATATGTTAGCTAAGGTAGTGCTAACCTAACCAAGTACTTCTAAGTAGAATTCCTTAGGAGACTGCCTTTGAACGGTTATTCTTAGACTACTTATTTTAACATCTTATATTTTTAAGTAGAGACTTCTAATTGTTATACTAATATTTATTTATGAATACTTCTATAGTTCTTGAAACTTTGTGCTATTGTCAACATTATTCTTCACTTCTTTATAAATAGTATGAAGGAAAAATTCATTCAGCCAACACTCTTAGTATCGCCAAAAACACCAGTTAACAATATTTTACCATATTTTGATTTTTCAAAGTACTTCTGGGCATTTAAACTAAAACAAACAAACAAACAAAACATTTTCATAGTTCCTTGCTCAAATTCAAACAAGAATTGTCCTGAAAAGGGTCCAGATGCTGCAGGTGAAAACTTGACATTCAGCCAAGACTTAATTCAGAGTCAATAAAGTAATACTCCTATGCCTAGGTAGATTTGTAACTTTTCTCCACATGATAAATAAGTGGTCTGTGATTTCTATCAAATCAATCTTGGCTTGAGTCAGTCAGTCCTTCTCTAATCAATAAATCTGGATGTGCACTGAAATATGAAGTCAATATATGCGGTGTTACATTCACTTTAAACTCCTTCATCAAAAGTACCTACAATTTTTCTATTATTGCCATAAATTCTAATTCCAAGCTTCTTTCTTTTTTGAAACTACCACTTTAAAGGGACAATAAGTTTCTGGGTCCTGAGAAAGCTCTTACTTGGACCTGGTTAGAAATCCACCTAGATTCTCTGACCTAATCAAAGTAGTATTTATAATTACATTGGAACCATGCTATAAAGCAGAATTGGGTATGAGGCAGTATTAATGAAAATTGTGGTGTTTGAAAGTTATTACTTGGATATTTAGAGTTTTTATTAGGAATTCTAAGAAGTTGGAGGTTTTTGAGTAATGTGTGAATAATATGAAAGAGATCCACCATTTCCTAGACAAGGTAATGGGCGTTCCACTGTTTCCCTTAACAATATTCCTTTTCATTTTCATTATATGTATGTATACAACAGAACCAGCCTCATTGAAGCCTTCAAGTCTTGGCAATACAATAAGTGTGTGCAACTTCCTTGGAATTTTAAGATTGCCAGGAGGTCCCAGCGTGCCCATTCCTTTTCTGTGCTCTAAACAATTATAATCAGGGGCACCTGAGTCGCTCAGTCGGTTGAGCATCCGACTTTGGCTCAGGTCATGATCTCTCGGTCTGTGAGTTCGAGCCCCGCACCTGGCTCTGTGCTGACAGCTCAGAGCATGGAGCCTGCTTCGGATTCTGTGTCTCCCTCTCTCTCTGCCCCTCCCCTGCTTGCTCTCTCTCTCTCTCTCCAAAATAAGTAAATTTAAGCAATTATAATCAGCCCTCTTTGCTTCCCTCTAGGCTCATTTCTGTTCAGTAACTGCTCCTGACACCCTTAACTGGGGGATATGGGATATTGTGGAGATCAATTCTTGTCATTATCCTATACTACCACCACAAAGCTGTGTATGGCTAGGATCTGTGTCTATTTCAAGCTTACTCAACTCAGAAAAGACTTTCCATTCATTCTGAATTAAGTGCTTATTGAATTGTTAACAGGTGTATTTTTAACTCCTTATCAAGACTCCTAGCTCAGGGGTTCTTATACTGGGATCCATAGACAGAATTCAGAAGGCCTGTGAATTTGAATGGAAAAAATTTAAATATTTATTTTCACTAACCTCTAACTATAATTTAGCATTTCCTTCAAATATGAATGTACAAATCATAGTTAATATTAGCACTATGAGTTTATTACCAATAACAAATTGCAGACATTTTATATCACATTACTATTGTATTGTATTGTAGATATCTCAAAATAATATTTATTCCCATTGCTACTTCAAAATTATGAGTTGTCAGACCCATCAATAGTCTTATTATTTGGCAAAACATGCCTGCTGCCTGTTTTTGTAAATAAAATTTTTCTTGGAAGACAGTCATACTAATTTATGTCCGTATTGTCTGTGGTTACTTCCCTGCTACAAATGGCAGAGTTGAGTAGTTTCAACAGACTGTATGGCCCAAAAAACCTAAAATATTTATTATCTAGTCTTTTATAGAAAAAGTTTAACAACTCCTCATTTGATACGTTAATATGGGTACATATTCTATTACTAAATGTATTTCAAAATAATTGTATGGATTTTAATTGCGTGGATTTCATTTTGTTCATTAAAAATTTTTATTTATTTTTTATTTTTTGAGGGAGAGAGAGAGCGAACAGGGGAGGGGCAGAGTGGGAGAGAGAGAATCTGAAGCAGGCTCCACACCATTAGCACAGAGCCTGGTGTGGGGTTCGAATCCATGAACTGTGAGATCATGACCAGAGCCAAAATCAAAGTAACAAACTGAGCCAACCAGGCACCCCACATTGAAAAACACTACTCTGAGAAAAGTTTCATAAGCTTTACCAGACTGACAGTTTCATGAACAACAACAAAAAGCTTAGGAACCCCTGGCTAGCTGTAGAATGAATCTCAAGTCCTATTAGTGTGCATGTAGACTTAGTTTATGGTTACATTTTCACCCTCAGCAAATATATTTAAGTACTTAACTATGGGTTTTCTCCTGTTCTTCATTTTATTTGACTGTTTTAGTACCCTAACCTCATTTTATTGTGTGTTGTCTTATTAAATAACTCATCACTCATCAATTTATTTATTGAATGCCTACTATGCATTCACAACCACTGAGGATACAGTTATGAACAAACAGATGAGAATCTCTGCCCTCACAGAGCCTACATTCTGGCTGAGGGAGATATACGTCTAATAAGACAGTAGTATGTAAGATGTGACAAGTTGTATAAATGAAAATAAAGCAGAAAAAGTGAATGTATTTTAAATGGAAGACCAGGGAAGGCCTCAGTAGGAAGGCAGCACTTGAGCAAAGATCTGAAGAAGGTGAGGGAGGAAGCCATGCCTGGAAGTGGGACTAGGCAGAGGAAACAACTATTGCCAAGACCCCAGGGGAAGAGTGTGCCTGGCTTCTTCCAGCAAGAAAGCCAATGTAACCAGAATAGAGAAAGTCAGTGAGTAGTAGAAGATCAAGAGGTAATGAGGCCAGGGATTCTCAACCCTTCCTGAGCCTCAGAACAAGTTGAGGAATTTTTTTAAAACTGCAGATACCTGGGCCACACCACATATTATCCCCTCTGGAGGTATGGCTTCAGTTTATTTGGGAGTGGGCCCTGCACACTGGTATTTTCTTTTTCAGTTTTTTTCTGTGATCCTAATGTGTAGTAATGGTTTACAAACCACTGGGGTAGGGCCATAGACCACTATATAGACATTAGTTTTTGCTTCAGGTGAGATGAGATGAGCCATTGGAGGATTTTGATAAGAAAAGTGACATGATCTGAGTTAGGTCTTAATAGGATCACTCAGGCTGTTCTGGGTTAGAAGATTAAGAGTAGAATCAGGAATTTTAGTTAATAGGCTATTATAATAATCTAGGCATACCATGCTGATTGCAGAGATGATGGTAAAAAGTGGTTAGATTCGAATTATATAAAAATTAAAGGATAAACTATTAAGATGGCTTTTAGACTGAGGTGGGAGGATGAGAAAAAGGGAACAGTCAGAGATGATGCTAAGGAACCGAGCAACTGGAAGAATCAATGGCCATTAATTGAAATGACCCAAAGAATGGGAGGATCAGATTATGAGGAAAATATCAGCAGTTCAGTTTGGACATGTTAAGTTTCAGATTCCTATTAGATATACAAGAGGAGATAGAAAAGAGGCAATTGGATATACAAATATAGAATTTAGAAGAGAAATCTGGACTGTAGGTATAAATTTGGATTCAACAGCATGTACATGGTATTTAAAGCCACAAGACAGGATGATATCACTGAGGGAGTGATTATGGATAGAACTGAGAAGAGTCTAGGACCCTGACATTAAGAAGTTGGGCTGGGGCGCCTGGGTGGCGCAGTCGGTTAAGCGTCCGACTTCAGCCAGGTCACGATCTCGCGGTCCGTGAGTTCGAGCCCCGCGTCGGGCTCTGGGCTGATGGCTCAGAGCCTGGAGCCTGTTTCCGTTTCTGTGTCTCCCTCTCTCTCTGCCCCTCGCCCGTTCATGCTCTGTCTCTCTCTGTCCCAAAAATAAATAAACATTGAAAAAAAATTAAAAAAAAAAAAAGAAGTTGGGCAGATAAACAAGAACCAGCAGGAGGAAACTGGAGCAGCCACAGAGATAGGAAGAAAACCAGGTGTGATGCCCTGGAAGCCAAGGGAATTACCTGCTATACAAAACAGTGCTAAAAGGTCAAATAAGATGAGAACTGAGAATTGACCTTTACATTAGAAATGAGGCCATTTCTGGGGCGCCTGGGTGGCTCGGTCAGTTAAGCGTCTGACTTTGGCCCAGGTCATGATCTCACGGTCCGTGAGTTTGAGCCCCGGGTCGGGCTCTGTGCTGACAGCTCAGAGCCTGGAGCCTGTTTCAGATTCTGTGTCTCCCTCTCTCTCTGCCCCTCCCCTGTTCATGCTCTGTCTCTCCCTGTCTCAAAAATAAATGTTAAAAAAAAAAAAAGAAATGAGGCCATTTGTGACCTTGACAGAAGCATTTTCAGTGAAATGGTATGGGAGAGAGTCTGACTGGAGTGATATCAGGAAAGAATGAGAGGACAGCAAATGGAAATAGTAAGTAGAGACCATTCGTTTGAGAAATTTTTTGCTATAGAAGAACAAAGAAATTGACTTTTAAAATAATGCAAGTTGGGGCATCTGGGTGGCTCAGTAAATTGAGCATCTGACT
Organism: Prionailurus viverrinus; assembly: GCF_022837055.1. Classification (NCBI taxonomy): domain Eukaryota; kingdom Metazoa; phylum Chordata; class Mammalia; order Carnivora; family Felidae; genus Prionailurus; species Prionailurus viverrinus. Next base: position 99,739,292 of record NC_062579.1, read on the forward strand.
CTTAATTTCAGCTCAGGTCATAATCCTAGGGTCGTGGGATCAAGCCCTGAGTTGAGTTCTGCACTGAGTATGGAGCCTGCTTGGGATTCTCTCTCTCCCTCTCTCTCTGCCCTTCCCCTGCTTGCTCTCTCTTAAAATAAAATAAAATAAAATAAAATAAAATAAAATAAAATAATGCAATTGATTATAGTATGTTTAAAGGCTGATGGAAATAATTCAGAAAAGAGGGAAAAAATTGTTGGTGCAAGAGAGAGAGAGAAGGATTACTGGAGCAATTCAATATATTTAAGGAAGAGTCAGACTGACTTGGTGCAAATCCTGGCTTTTCCCTTCTAAGTTGTGAGATTTGGGGCAAATTACCTTCTCTGTGTCTTCATTTCCACACTGGGAAATGGAAATATAATAGTACCTACCTCATAGGTTGTTTTCAGTATGGGATTAGATATGTAAAGCACTTACTAGTACATAGTAGGGACTCAAAAAATGTTAGCCAGTAATAGTTGTTGTAACTACATTCTTCTCTTAACAAAACACTGCTTAAGATCTCTTTTTCTATAAATCTTCCTAACCGAGTAACCCCTACCTCATTGCAATTCCAGGTTCAGTGACTGTTCATTCAACCAATCTCTTAGTGCATAATGGATACATAGCCATATGGTCATGTTGACATTTGCTTCTGTTTTCCCTTTATATATGTAATTTCCATGTCTACATTTCCACAAGACCCCTCTTTACCCAAAGGAGCAGTAGTTACTATAGAGGCCAAGAGCACAGGCTTTCAAATCAAAATGTCTTAACTCAGATCCCAGCTCTGTCACTGGCTGTCTAACTTTAGACAATGTTTTAACCCCTGAATCTCACTTTTCTTTTATGTAAAATAGGGATAACAGTATTACCTACCTCACAGATTGTTGAAAGGGTTAGATAAGTTAATATGTAAAAAAGTTCTTAGAACAGTATCTGGCACATCATACATTTATAACATATTTTTGCCACTATTATTATTCCTAGAAATCATAAACTATGTCTTCCAAACATTTGGCACCACTGACTACCCAACATCATACCATGACCATACTACCACAATACATCCATGCTCTTCTCTAAATCAGAGCTTTATATTCAGGGACATTTGCAGTATAGCATTCATGTGTTTACTAACTGCCAGCCTGCCTTCTGGAGCATGTGTGCAAAATGTAATAAAAGCCCTCTTTTTCTCCAAATGACCTGAAAGAAGTCTGTCAGGGGACCATTTATTCTCATCACAGTAATGCAACTCTATCTAAAATTTAAAATAAATAAATAAGTAAAATGGCTATCTTTATACACCCAACATTTTTTTACTAGTATTAATGTTTAAATCAACTAAATTTATTTAAAATATATTTTTTAATTTTTCTCTCTTTCCTTTCCATAAAGAGTAAGAGGGAGTCTACATAACTAACTTCTATTCACCCTTCAGATCCTAAATTAGACATTACTTACTCCAGGAAGCCTTTATAGCCTTTATTCTCTGCTATGTTATCCCTATGTGCCCCTGTATTTGTGCTCATCATGTCACCAGTCACACTATATTAGAATCACCTAGTTACTTGCCAGTCTTCCCCACTCCATGTGCATAAGTACTGTGTCAATCTCATTCCCTAGTGACTACAACAATATTTAACACATTGTTCGTACACAATACACATTTGTTTGTTATTATAGCTGTGTTATTCCCAGTAGCCAACTTGGTAGGATTTTTCCCTTTTCAAGTTAGAACTTTAGTGTCATGTAGGTATAATCACAATTCAAAATAAAGTGCATTGATATCAAGGGAAAACTTATGTATGATCAGATTAGAAACCTTATGTATGATCAGATCTCCACAGTGGGATTTGAAGGAAAATTAGAAAACTCCTATACAAAAACATCTTCTCTACCAAACCATCTATCTCAAGACTACAGATTGCCACAGGTTCATAGATTATAGAATAATAGCGAAAACAGAGAAACATTCATTGAACGCCTACTACGGCAAGCATAATGCTAACTCCTTTCATCTTCACGATGACTTTATGGTGTGCATATGACTAGTCACATTTTATGAATGAAGAAACAAGGTCATAGAAGTTGAATAATTTGCTCAGGGATACACAGAGAATAAAGAGCTAGAATTTAAACACAGGTCTTCTTGACTTTACATTTATGTGTTTTCTATTATTTTACATCAACACCAAGGAGACAGATCCTAGACAATTGAGTAAGGATAGAAGCAAAATATAAAAAATAGCCTAAGAGGTAGCTGTGTTCATGGAGGGTATGGGCAAGAATGGTTTTAGGGATGAACAGTCTATGTATGTGCTATGGTAGGGAGCATAATAGCCCCCTAAAAGTGCTCAAGTCCTAATCTTGGAACCTGTGAATGCATTACCTTACATGAAAAAAATGATTTTGCAGATATGATTAAGGTTAAAGACTTTGAGACTTGGAGATTATCCTTGATTATCCTGGAGAACTCTGTGTCATCACATGGGTCCTGTATTAGTTTCCTGTGGCTGTTGTTACAAGTTATCACAAACTGGGTGGCTTAAAACAACAGCAATTTATTCTTTCATAGTTCTGGAGGCTGTAAGTCTGAAATCAAGGTATCAGCAGGGACCCACTCCTTCTGGGAGCTCTGACGAGACTCCTTCCTTCTTCCTTTCATCTTTTCCAAGTTCTAGCTGCTCCAAGTATTCCTTAATTTGTAGCTGCATTGTTCCAATCTCTGCTTCTATGATCCCATTGCCTCCTCCTCTTCTCTGTGTCTTCTCTTAATTCTACCTCAAATTTTCCCTCTGCTTTTCTCTTATAATGACACTTGTTATTAGGTTTAGAACACAGCCAGATAATCAAGGATGATATTTTTTATAACAAGATCTTTAGTTATATCTTCAAATAATCCTTTTCCAAACAATAATATCCTGTAAAATCCACATGTTCGGATAAGTAGGATGTGGATCTATATTTTGGAGAATGAAAATTCAACCAAAAAGGTGGAGAACCTTTTCTGGCTATGGTCAGGGGGAGATGTGAGTACAGAGGAATGATCAGATAGACGCAGTGTTGCTAGCTTTGAGGATGGAAGGCCATGAGTCAAGAAATGAAGGTGGTCTCTAGAAACTGAAAAACTGAAAAAGGCATGGAAACAGATTTTCCTCTAGAGCTTCCAGAAGAAAATGCAGCCTTAGTTTAGCCCAGTGAAACTCATTTTGGACTTTGGACCTTTGGAACTCTAAGATAATAAATTTGTGTTGTTTTAAGCCACAAAGTTTGTAGGAATTTGTTACAGCAGTGATAGAAAATCTATACCAGTGCTGAGGAAAGTTAGAGCAAATGTTTGGATCAGAACAAGTGTGGAAGCCAGAGTCCAGAGGGCAGGTCATGGAATAGAAGGATGTAAATTCTGGAAGGTAGATCAGGCAACAATTAGGAAAGCCAAAGGAAGAAATTCAGGATAAAGAAAGTAGAAGCATTGATATGCGTTACTAATATCCAGAAGCACCCCTGATAATGGAGGATCAGGCCAGAGGATTGATCCCAACAAAAGGAGCCCAGACCCTATAGGGTAAATATGGTTGGAAACATGCTGTCCAGTTAGAATATGCATGGGCAGAACAGAGTGGCATCATCTGAAAAGAATATCCATATAGAGTTGCCTGCAATGTTCACATTACTCACTCTTTGGATTAAGGCATTTAAGGTTCTCATTCAAGTTTAAGTTTCATACTAGTATCACTCAGTTAACACAGAGAGACTTGTTAGAAAGATGTGTTAGTGTGTCACCTAACAGGGTCTAAGAGAGAGCCCCCAAGACTGATCAGTGCAGATAAGAAACAACTAGGCGATGTGGGCACATGGGTGGCTCAGTCAGTTGAGTGTCCAACTCTTGATTCTGGGTGAGGTCATGATGCCAGAGTCGTGGGATTGAGCCCCATGTTGGGTTCTGCGCTGATCATGGAGCCTGCTTAGGACTCTGTCTTTCTCTCTCTCTCAATCTCTCCCTCTTTCTCTCCCCCTCCCTCTGCCCCTCTCCCCCACTTGTGCTCTCCCTCTGTCTCTCTATCTCTCTCAAAAATAAAAAAAAATAATAATAATAAAGAAAATAAAGGAAAGAGAAGAAAACAACTAAGCAACGTTTACAGTATGGAGAATCTGTCAGGTACAGTACTGAGTCTGGCAGGTGGTAAATGCAACCAATGTCTGTTGAATGGATGAATAGATGAGTGAATGAAAACACTGAAAAATCAGGAAGTTTTTAGGACATGATGACTTAAAGAAAGAAGGATGCACAAAAATGGCATGGGCCTCCAAAGGCAATCTTGGCCCATTATCCTAAAAGCTAGTCATGGACAACACTTCCCTGTGACTGGGCTGATGTGTCTTTTTATAGCATTTATCTCCTTTCATAGATAATTTTATTATTTCCAATTCCTAATTTCAAAAATAATACATCTCACAGGAAAGGAAAAAATGTATGTAATATCATCACCCCAACATAACTATTTTGGAGAATTTACTTCTAGTCCTATGTCTTTGTTTATAACTCTATGTGTCTCAATCTCTCTTTCTTTCTCTCTCTATTGTGTGGGTGTGGGTGTGTCTGTATGTGTGTGATATTTTAAAATATGGTATCTTACTCTTTATTTAGTGTTTATAAATTGGTTTTTTTTTTAATTTTTTTTAAGTAGGCTCCATGCCCAGCATGGGTCTCAAAACAGGGCTTGAACTCACAACCCCCAAATCAAGACCTGAGCTGAGATCAAGAGTCAGATGCTAACCAACTGAGCCAACCAGGTACCCTGACTATTTTTAGTTTTTTAAACACACCACATATTGTGGTTACTTTTCCAGGTCAGTAAATATTCAATTATAATATGATTTTATATAACTACATAATATCTCAATCTATGAGTTACCTAGTTTATTTAAGCAATCTTCTGTCTTATACCTAATTTATTTAAGCCATCTCCTACTGTCTTTTTCTTATTTCCACCATTAAAAACAGTGGTGTAGTGAACATTTTTTATAATCAGTGTTTTATACACATCTCTAATTATTTCCTTAAGGTAATTTCCTATAAGTGGAATTGCATATTTTGTGGACATAGATACATATTGTCCTGTTACCCCATAAAGAGATTTACCTATTTATATTCTGACTTGAGTATATAAAAGCTGTTTCCTCAAACTTTGTCAACACAAGTTTTATCAATTTTTTAATTTACCAATGTGATGCATGGATTTAGTTTGTATCTGTTTGATTGCTAATGAAGGTAAATATTTCTTAATCTATTTATTGGCCATTTTTTGTTTCTTCCTTTGTGAATTACTTTTATGTCATTTGTCCATTTTCCTATTTATGTTTTTATCTTTCTGAAATTAGATCGTAAGAACTGTTCAAGTAGATCAATCTGCTGCAAATATTTTCCCATTTGTTGTTTTCCTAAAATTTTTATTATGAATTTTTAGGCTACAAAGAGATTTAATATGTTTGTTTTTGCAGCATTAACTCAATCTTTTCCATCCCGATTTTATGCCTTTGCTTAGAAAGATGTTGCTATACAAGAGTATATAAATATGATAAATACATATATTTTCTTTTTGTTATTTCAGTTTAATTTTCACATTTTACTTGTTAAATTATCCAGCAATTTCTATTGAATGGTATGAGGTGTCTTATTTTAGTTCATTCTTAGTAGATAGCCATTTATGAGATGATGAATTTTCACTAGAAATTCACTACAATAAATCCAGAAAAGAGTGTACTAACTCTCAAACTAATGAAATAATTTTTTTTCAAAACCTACATTTTCCATACTGCACCTTAGGTCTCAGTAAGTAATGAATTCTGATCTGCAAACAGCCCAGCATGCCAGCATTTGCAGATGTACCCATGAGCCAACCAGATAGCAAAGCTCCTTTGCAAGCAAAAGGTCAGCTTCTCAGTGTGAAGTCTTAAGTTACAGATTCACATTCATTCTCAAATCACCCTAACACACAGAAAACAGAGATATTTACTCTTCACAAGACTCATGGGTGAATTTTGCTCTGATACAAAGTCAACAACCAAATCTCTCCTCAACAAGCTGAAGCACATTCCACACTGGTCTCTGGATAAAAGGCCCTCTGCTAAACTTGGTGAGAGCAACAGGAAAAGAGGTATTTTTAGATTAGAATAAAACCCTCCTGTATCACTACAGTGTTCTTTGGACCTAAATACTTTTGTTTCTGAGTTATATTTCCTGTAAAATGCTACCAAGACAAATGTGCAGGAAAATGGCAGCTGGAGCCATTTGAGGGTTACTAATTACAGGGCATCACAGGTACAATTTATAATCCTCTTTGACAGATGTGACCCATTATATTAAGCATTGTTGGCATGCTCTGCAAGCCAGATGCAGGCTGGGAATAGGTTGGTCCTTGAGTGGCACAGCTTTTCAGCAAGCTTCACTATTACAAGTAGCTCTGTACAAATGTAGGACAAACAACTGCTAATGTGGTATAATAGGCATTTTTTTAAAGACCAATTGATTTTAAAATATCACTCCATCCATGAAATATTGATAGTTCTATTAGATTATTAACTACGCCTATTTTTCAATACCACTGATGTCAACATTTGAGTTGAGATCAGGTTTTTCTGGGTCTGAGCCACATGTTTCCATTATTTTAAAAATTTAGGGGGGTTTTGCAAGATGGCGGCTTAGGAGGACGCTGGGCTCACCGCACGTCCTGCTGATCACTTAGATTCCATCTACACCTGCCTAAATAACCCAGAAAACCGCCAGAGAATTAGCAGAACGGAGTCGCCGGAGCCAAACGCAGACGAGAGGCCCACGGAAGAGGGTAGGAAGGGCGGCGAGGCGGTGCGCGCTCCACGGACTGGCGGGAGGGAGCCGGGGCGGAGGGGCGGCTCGCCGGCCAAGCAGAGCCCCCGAGTCTGGCTTGCAAAAGCGGAGGGGCCTGACGGACTGTGTTCCCACAACAAGCTCCACTTAGCGTCTGGGAGGTCATAAGTTAACAGCTCTGCTCGGAAAGCGGGAAGGCTGGAGGACAAAGGGAGGGAGAGCTGCTGAGCCCCCTGACAACAGAGCTCAGTTTGGTGGGGAACAAAGGCGCTCACCAGCGCCATTTCCCCTGCCCATCCCCCAGCCAAAATCCCAAAGAGAACCAGTTCCTGCCAGGGAACTTGCTCGCTCCGCGCAAACACCCAACTCTGCGCTTCTGTGGAGCCAAACCTCCGGCAGTGGATCTGACTCCCTCCCGCTGCCACAGGGCCCCTCCTGAAGTGGATCACCTAAGGAGAAGCGATCTAAGCCTGCCCCTCCTGCCCCCGTGCACCTTGCCTACCCACCCCAGCTAATACACCAGATCCCCAGCATCACAAGCCTGGCAGGGTGCAAGTAGCCCAGATGAGCCACACCACCCCACAGTGAATCCCGCCCCTAGGAGAAGGGAAGAGAAGGCACACACCAGTCTGACTGTGGCCCCAGCGGTGGGCTGGGGGCAGACATCAGGTCTGACTGCGGCCCCGCCCACCAACTCCAGTTATACACCACAGCACAGGGGAAGTGCCCTGCAGGTCCTCACCACGCCAGGGACTATCCAAAATGACCAAGTGGAAGAATTCCCCTCAGAAGAATCTCCAGGAAATAACAACAGCTAATGAGCTGATCAAAAAGGATTTAAATAATATAACAGAAAGTGAATTTAGAATACTAGTCATAAAATTAATCGCTGGGCTTGAAAACAGTATAGAGGACAGCAGAGAATCTCTTGCTACAGAGATCAAGGGACTAAGGAACAGTCACGAGGAGCTGAAAAACGCTTTAAACGAAATGCATAACAAAATGGAAACCACCACAGCTAGGCTTGAAGAGGCAGAGGAGAGAATAGGTGAACTAGAAGATAAAGTTATGGAAAAAGAGGAAGCTGAGAAAAAGAGAGATAAAAAAATCCAGGAGTATGAGGGGAAAATTAGAGAACTAAGTGATACACTAAAAAGAAATAATATACGCATAATTGGTATCCCAGAGGAGGAAGAGAGAGGGAAAGGTGCTGAAGGGGTACTTGAAGAAATCATAGCTGAGAACTTCCCTGAACTGGGGAAGGAAAAAGGCATTGAAATCCAAGAGGCACAGAGAACTCCCTTCAGACGTAACTTGAATCGATCTTCTGCACGACATATCATAGTGAAACTGGCAAAATACAAGGATAAAGAGAAAATTCTGAAAGCAGCAAGGGGTAAACGTGCCCTCACATATAAAGGGAGACCTATAAGACTCGTGACTGATCTCTCTTTTGAAACTTGGCAGGCCAGAAAGAATTGGCACGAGATTTTCAGGGTGCTAGACAGAAAAAATATGCAGCCAAGAATCCTTTATCCAGCAAGTCTGTCATTTAGAATAGAAGGAGAGATTAAGGTCTTCCCAAGCAAACAAAAACTGAAGGAATTTGTCACCACTAAACCAGCCCTACAAGAGATCCTAAGGGGGACCCTGTGAGACAAAGTCCCAGAGACATCACTACAAGCATAAAACATACAGACATCACAATGACTCTAAACCCGTATCTTTCTATAATAACACTGAATGTAAATGGACTAAATGCGCCAACCAAAAGACATAGGGTATCAGAATGGATAAAAAAAAAGACCCATCTATTTGCTGTCTACAAGAGACTCATTTTAGACCTGAGGACACCTTTAGATTGAGAGTGAGGGGATGGAGAACTATTTATCATGCGACTGGAAGCCAAAAGAAAGCTGGAGTAGCCATACTTATATCAGACAAACTAGACTTTAAATTAAAGGCTGTAACAGATGAAGAAGGACATTATATAATAGTTACAGGGTCTATCCATCAGGAAGAGCTAACAATTATAAATGTCTATGCGCCGAATACCGGAGCCCCCAAATATATAAAACAATTACTCATAAACATAAGCAACCTTATTGATAAGAATGTGGTAATTGCAGGGGACTTTAACACCCCACTTACAGAAATGAATAGATCATCTAGACACACGGTCAATAAAGAAAGAAGGGCCCTGAATAATACATTGGATCAGATGGACTTGACAGATATAGTTCGAACTCTGCATCCCAAAGCAACAGAATATACTTTCTTCTCGACTGCACATGGAACATTCTCCAAGATAGATCATATACTGGGTCACAAAACAGCCCTTCATAAGTTTACAAGAATTGAAATTATACCATGCTTACTTTCAGACCACAATGCTATGAAGCTTGAAATCAACCACAGAAAAAAGTCTGGAAAACCTCCAAAAGCATGGAGGTTAAAGAACACCCTACTAACGAATGAGTGGGTCAACCAGGCAATTAGAGAAGAAATTAAAAAATATATGGAAACAAACGAAAATGAAAATACAACAATCCAAACGCTTTGGGATGCAGCGAAGGCAGTCCTGAGAGGAAAATACATTGCAATCCAGGCCTATCTCAAGAAACAAGAAAAATCCCAAATACAAAATCTAACAGCACACCTAAAGGAACTAGAAGCAGAACAGCAAAGGCAGCCTAAACCCAGCAGAAGAAGAGAAATAATAAAGATCAGAGCAGAAATAAACAATATAGAAACTAAAAAAACTGTAGAGCAGATCAACGAAACCAAGAGTTGGTTTTTTGAAAAAATAAACAAAATTGACAAACCTCTATCCAGGCTTCTCAAAAAGAAAAGGGAGATGACCCAAATAGATAAAATCATGAATGAAAATGGAATTATTACAACCAATCCCTCAGAGATACAAACAATTATCAGGGAATACTATGAAAACTTATATGCCAACAAATTGGACAACCTGGAAGAAATGGACAAATTCCTGAACACCCACACTCTTCCAAAACTCAATCAGGAGGAAATAGAAAGCTTGAACAGACCCATAACCAGCGAAGAAATTGAATCGGTTATCAAAAATCTCCCAACAAAGAAGAGTCCAGGACCAGATGGCTTCCCAGGGGAGTTCTACCAGACATTTAAAGCAGAGATAATACCTATCCTTCTCAAGCTATTCCAAGAAATAGAAAGGGAAGGAAAACTCCCAGACTCATTCTATGAAGCCAGTATTACTTTGATTCCTAAACCAGACAGAGACCCAGTAAAAAAAGAGAACTACAGGCCAATATCCCTGATGAATATGGATGCAAAAATTCTCAATAAGATACTAGCAAATCGAATTCAACAGCATATAAAAAGAATTATTCACCATGACCAAGTGGGATTCATTCCTGGAATGCAGGGCTGGTTCAACATTCGCAAATCAGTCAACGTGATACATCACATTAACAAAAAAAGAGAGAAGAACCATATGATCCTGTCAATCGATGCAGAAAAGGCCTTCGACAAAATCCAGCACCCTTTCTTAATAAAAACCCTTGAGAAAGTCGGGATAGAAGGAACATACTTAAAGATCATAAAAGCCATTTATGAAAAGCCCACAGCTAACATCATCCTCAACGGGGAAAAACTGAGAGCTTTTTCCCTGAGATCAGGAACACGACAAGGATGCCCACTCTCACCGCTGCTGTTTAACATAGTGCTGGAAGTTCTAGCATCAGCAATCAGACAACAAAAGGAAATCAAAGGCATCAAAATTGGCAAAGATGAAGTCAAGCTTTCGCTTTTTGCAGATGACATGATATTATACATGGAAAATCCGATAGACTCCACCAAAAGCCTGCTAGAACTGATACATGAATTCAGCAAAGTTTCAGGATACAAAATCAATGTACAGAAATCAGTTGCATTCTTATACACTAACAATGAAGCAACAGAAAGACAAATAAAGAAACTGATCCCATTCACAATTGCACCAAGAAGCATAAAATACCTAGGAATAAATCTAACCAAAGATGTAAAGGCTCTGTATGCTGAAAACTATAGAAAGCTTATGAAGGAAATTGAAGAAGATTTAAAGAAATGGAAAGACATTCCCTGCTCATGGATTGGAAAAATAAATATTGTCAAAATGTCAATACTACCCAAAGCTATCTACACATTCAATGCAATCCCAATCAAAATTGCACCAGCATTCTTCTCGAAACTAGAACAAGCAATCCTAAAATTCATATGGAACCACAAAAGGCCCCGAATAGCCAAAGGAATTTTGAAGAAGAAGACCAAAGCAGGAGGCATCCCAATCCCAGACTTTAGCCTCTACTACAAAGCTGTCATCATCAAGACAGCATGGTATTGGCACCAAAACAGACACATAGACCAATGGAATAGAATAGAAACCCCAGAACTAGACCCACAAACGTATGGCCAACTCATCTTTGACAAAGCAGGAAAGAACATCCAATGGAAAAAAGACAGCCTCTTTAACAAACGGTGCTGGGAGAACTGGACAGCAACATGCAGAAGGTTGAAACTAGACCACTTTCTCACACCATTCACAAAAATAAACTCAAAATGGATAAAGGACCTAAATGTGAGACAGGAAACCATCAAAACCTTAGAGGAGAAAGCAGGAAAAGACCTCTCTGACCTCAGCCGTAGCAATCTCTTACTCGACACATCCCCAAAGGCAAGGGAATTAAAAGCAAAAGTGAATTACTGGGACCTTATGAAGATAAAAAGCTTCTGCACAGCAAAGGAAACAACCAACAAAACTAAAAGGCAACCAACGGAATGGGAAAAGATATTCGCAAATGACATATCGGACAAAGGGCTAGTATCCAAAATCAATCAAGAGCTCACCAAACTCCACACCCGAAAAACAAATAACCCAGTGAAGAAATGGGCAGAAAACATGAATAGACACTTCTCTAAAGAAGACATCCGGATGGCCAACAGGCACATGAAAAGATGTTCAGCGTCGCTCCTTATCAGGGAAATACAAATCAAAACCACACTCAGGTATCACCTCACGCCAGTCAGAGTGGCCAAAATGAACAAAGCAGGAGACTATAGATGCTGGAGAGGATGTGGAGAAACGGGAACCCTCTTGCACTGTTGGTGGGAATGCAAATTGGTGCAGCCGCTCTGGAAAGCAGTGTGGAGGTTCCTCAGAAAATTAAAAATAGACCTACCCTATGACCCAGCAATAGCACTGCTAGGAATTTATCCAAGGGATACAGGAGTACTGATGCATAGGGCCACTTGTACCCCAATGTTCATAGCAGCACTCTCAACAATAGCCAAATTATGGAAAGAGCCTAAATGTCCATCAACCGATGAATGGATAAAGAAATTGTGGTTTATATACACAATGGAATATTACGTGGCAATGAGCAAAAATGAAATATGGCCTTTTGTAGCAACGTGGATGGAACTGGAGAGTGTGATGCTAAGTGAAATAAGCCATACAGAGAAAGACAGATACCATATGGTTTCACTCTTATGTGGATCCTGAGAAACTTACCAGGAACCCATGGGGGAGGGGAAGGAAAAAAAAAAAAGAGGTTAGAATGGGAGAGAGCCAAAGCATAAGAGACTGTTAAAAACTGAGAACAAACTGAGGGTTGATGTGGGGTGGGAGGGAGGAGAGGGTGGGTGATGGGTATTGAGGAGGGCACCTTTTGGGATGAGCACTGGGTGTTGTATGGAAACCAATTTGTCAATAAATTTCATAAAAAAAAATTTAAAAATATTTTTGGGGTGCCTGCGTAGCTCAGTCGGTTAAGTGCCCATCTTCGGCTCAGGTCATGATCTCACGGTTTGTGGGTTCGAGTTTCGTGTCAGGCTCTGTGCTGACAGCTCGGAGCCTGTGGCCTGCTTTGTGTTCTGTGTCTCCCTTTCTCTCACTGCCACTTATGCTCTCTCTGTCACTCTCTCTCAAAAATAAATAAAACATTTTAAAAAATTAAAAAATTTTTTCAATGATTTTCCTCCAGCTCATGCCGCCGCTAAGTAGCATCTATATTATATAGAAATGAATGCTCAGTTCAAAGCATTTCAGGAAAAAGAAGAAAAATGTCAAAACTACTGATGTCATCTGTGCAGGCAAAACAGCTGCTTGAGTGGCTTTTAGACTTTTCAGTCATTCCTGGAGGTATGGCCAGTGGGTTCCTCAGACACAAATACAGGGAACTATTATCCCCTTCACACAAACAATGAAAAGACTCAAAGAAGAATCACATACACCTTTAATCATTATTATTTTTTCTAAGATCTCCTTTAAAGATAAAACAAAAAGATAATTTATGTTTATAGTTCTGTGACACATAAAAATATAATTAAAGTACTAAATCTCTCCAAAGAAATGTGATGTACAGAATTAAATTCAGCATTTAGCTGGAAAGGAGTCCCCTCAGAGAAATAAGGTTGATATGTGAGGGATCAGTCTTGAAGTCCTGTTGGTGTTTTTTTTCAAAAGATTGTATTTTGGTCAGCCTTACTTTGATTTCTCCTCACAACTGTCAGTCAGTATGGATTACAGGAACTATTATGTGAATCTCAAGATCTAGCCACATTAACAGCCCCTGATTTTTGTTCTTTTGAATGGCATTTAAATATCTGGAAGTTGTTCTTTTCTATCATATTTCCAGCACCCTGTGACAAAGCAGTATTTAACATTTCCCACACAAGAGGGCCTTTTTTTTTTTGTAATGGATTTCAGAATACAGAAAGTTACAGTTTATTTTTTAATCTTCTTTATTAGTTGTATAAAACTGTCAACAGCTTATGCTAGTCTTGAAAATATCAAGCTGATTTAAAAGAAATTTTCTTTACCTGGGTGGGAGTGGGGAGAGGAGATAAGGAAATGGAAGAATACGGGGGCTGGAAGGTGGCAATATTTTTCCCCTAAAGGGTTTCAATCTATTTTTTTTCATAAAAGCATAGTTCATCTTTCTAACACATTATTGGCTCTAATAAGGATACCACAAACTCAAAAAGGTCAGAATGTAAGCTTTAAAGATTGGGTATGTTATTTACAGACTTGGGCACTGACCACATTTGCATGCATGAATCTTGAAACATTTTTGGCTCAGCTCATGAAAAATCTATTGGGAGGCCATATATTTGAAAGTGCTGTCTTCCTTCCTTGTAGGATGGGAGCCCCAATCAATCTTTTGTGTTATGACCAGGTGTAAGTCATAAAACAGCAGTTATTGCAGGTTTTATGGAGCTGAGAGCTGGGACACTCATGAGGAGGATAAGTTCGTAATAGCCTTAAAGAGCAAACTATCCTTCAAGGTCTTAGGTTTCCATAGAGAGGCTGCTCCAGTGATCAGCAGCCTTACTTTTGTACCAGTGTTTCTTAGGAAACACTTCTACATTTACCAACTCAGCAAGATACAATTATTTATTGTATTCAAAGCTTTGTGTACTGTAAGATCTTTATCCATGGCTTTGAGCCTTCCTAAAAACTATTATGTTCAACAGCCTGCACCACATCTTTTGGGGTAATAAGTCTTTTCTCTATCTTAAATTTGCGTTTTGCAAGAATTCATAAAGGGATCCTTAGCAATAATGTAATTGAAGTATGTCTTTAACATCCTGTACTTCATCACCCTAAAGAGCCCCATTCTTCCCTTGGCCAGCTGTCTCTAGCCCAATACCTTGATACCACATCACTCTAATCCACTGAATACAAATATGTAAAGTTCAGAGCCGTTTTCATTTGCTATAGTTCATACTGTCTGATTTCTATGTATTAGCTAACTGAATTTTAATTTTTTTAACATTTGTTTATTTTTGAGAGACAGAGTACAAGCAGGGGAGGGGCAAAGGGAGAGAGAGAGAGAGAGAGAGAGAGAGTGAGAGAGAATCTGAAGGAGGTTTCAGGCTTTGAGCTGTCAGCACAGAGCTTGACATGGGGCTTGAACATGACCTGAGCCAAAGTTGGACACTTAACCAATTGAGCCACCCAGGCACCCCATGGCTAACTAAATTTTAATCATGCCAACCCATACTAGTACAATAATGGAAGGTGACCTAAAGTTTTTCTACAGAAAACTAGTATAGATGCACTTTTTCTGGATCCCTCTGGAAAAAAATGTTATCTCCATCTTTTTTGTCTAATCTAATTTTACTAATGGTAGAGAGGACCAAGGCAGGTTGGAGGGATGGGCAATAGGGTAATAAGAGCAATACCTGGAGTGAGATGTAGCCTCTTAACACATATCAAGTTAAATCAAGTATTCACATACCCAGATGTCTTTTTGGTGAGTGGTGTGTGTGTGTGTGTGTGTGTGTGTGAGCTCTTGAAGAACAGAAACCATTCCCTGAATCAACTAATTAATTAAACATATGGGTTTCTTTTGTATAATCGCTTTATTTAACAAATGTTGGCTTAGCTTCTCACCCTGTGAGCCAAGCCCTGTGCTGGGTCCTGGTGACACAGCAATAAATCAGACACAGGCCCAGCCCTCAAGTAGACTTTCTGGTGGGACAGATAATCAGTGAAACAGAATCACAAGGTTTTAAGGGAACTGTGTTGGTGCTGAGAAGCACTAAAAGGAAAAGTCTTTGGAGGGAATGAATTCTTCATGTGGTAAAACTTAAGACTGAATAGCTCTGATTTGGGGAAATACATCACTTAAAACACAAAGTAAAATTATGCTACAAAATAGGAAGACAGCTGTCCTTTTGTTTGATTTTGCTGAAGTGAGTTTAATATGGAAAGGAAGTTTTTCATGGAACCCCTGACAAACCCATGACAAATAGCCCCAAACTGAAATAGCCAAACTTTGAAAGAACCAGAACAGCAAAGCCTCTCCAAGTTCTTGTGATCTGGAAATACTTATTTTTCTGCATTTTTCTGTTTTCAACTGAGAGAAAAATAACATACAATTAAATGCACAGATTTTGTTTTTAGTTCAATGCATTTTGACAAATGTAAACACCCTTGTAACCACCACTCAAAACAAGATATAGATTATTCCCATCACTCCAAAAAGCTCCCCTTGCCTCTTCCCAGTCATTTCTATGTATATACACACTCAGAGACTATCACTGTTGTAAATTCTTCTATTGCTGTGGATCAATTTTACCTGTTCTTGAACTTCATATGCAGGGGATCATACATTTTTACTCTTTTGCATCTGGGCAGACACACCAGCATTTCGGGCAGCACACCTGAAGGGATTAAAAGACTGAAAACAACATTAAAGAAGTGAGAAATAACTACAAAACAATCCTCACTGCAGTGTTTCTGTATCTCGCTGTGTTTATACAAATATCTACAGTTATGTATTTTCATCACCCTTCAGCCCTAAATCATTTAAGCCAAACTGTTTTCTCCGCAAGAAAAATTCTCATATGTTTCAAGACATCCAAGATCTTCCCTTGATGTGGCCTGGCATGCTATGCCTATTATGTCTTCCTCAAACAGATTGCACTTGTCTCTACTTCCATGTAGCACATGTCACTCTCAAAGTATGATCCCTCAATTGTGATATACACACAGTTTACATGATGATCAAAATTTCACTGTGCAGCAGGGAAGGCCTCAAGGACGCTGTTGTCCTATAGTACACTGGGTGAGAACTGCTGGGGAGCCAAATGAAACAAGTGCATTTGCCTTCCTATTCTAGGTTTTGTTCTACCTTCATTTCCTTACTAGGTCACTGAATAACACTGCCCATCATAACTGGTTGCACCAGTTGGATTTTTCCTGCCCCATTCAGCCCAGATGCTGCTGTTGTTTTCCACTCTTTAATCAGAATACAGAATGCTACATGCTGTGTGCATCAGAGAGGAAACAGAGCAGAAAAGACAGTTCAATAGTGAAGTTAACTGGGTAGGGAAGGAAAAGATGTCTTATAGCCATGACTCAAGCCTTATATATTTCCTTCTTTCAACACTGGGAAACAGTTATTATTCAATATTCTGTATTCTGTATATGCATACAAGTATAGATCTATTATGTATATATGCTTGAATATGTATGCAATAGCCTGAGACCAAAAACTGGTTCAAGATCACAAAAAGGAGAATAATTCACAGATATGTGACTGCTATTTTCATTTATATTTTTGTCCTCAGTGAATTATTTTTTAACAAAATCCCCTTCTGCTTCAATTTCTACCTCTCCCTTAATGGATTACTGATTATCTATCTGTGAGGAAATGGGACCACTGACAGGCAAACACATTTTCAAACATTCTTTGGAAACCCAATCACACTTCCATTTCTTCTGTGGTTACAATCCTCTGGGGGAGAAGGTTTCTACTTAACCCCAGTTTAGCAATTTGCTTTTAGTTCTTCCCTGCTAAATATTGAGCACTGTTAGGTCTTTAGTCTCAGAAAAGATAGGGACATCTAAAGCTAGCTTGATTAAGAAACACATTTTACAGAGTCTGGGAAGGTAAAGCAGAGTGTCCTTTGCCTTGAAAATTCTTCAAGGCAGCGTTGTCCTGGATCTTGAATATGAGGGAAGGTCTGAGATTTAATATGTTTTTTTAATATATGTTTTGTGGAATAGCAATTTCCTACAGATATGAGTTACTGGATTCAGTTATAGAAAAAGGAACCTCATGATAATCTCAATAACTTCTCAGTCCCACTCTGGGTCTATGGAAACAAGAACACCATCCCTTAATATATTCCCCTTGTGTACTAGAGATCATTTAGCTCACTTACTTGGGCTAGAAGCTAAGGCTTCCCTGTCCCACCACCAATACCTGAAGGGAACTCCAAGCCAACAGATCCAGGTTTACAGAATCAGGCTTCTCAGGGGTCCAGTCCTGGTGCAGATATTCATAGTGATGCTCTCCTACTAACTACCCCTGAGTAGAATCCCTAGGAGCAGAGTGAAGGGTGGCAGGTTGCTGGTGGCTGACTCTAGGGCTTATAAAAAGGCAAGCAAAGTTTCCCCCTATTCTAGGCCCAGGCAGCCTCATTGGCATTTTCCTAAGTTTGGTTTCAAAAGGGAATGTAGTTGTGTGTGTAAATTGAAAGAAATCTGGGAGAAGACAGAAGACAAGAAACTCCGGTGCCATTTACCATTATCTTGATAAAATGGCAGTGACACACACTCCCGCCTGCCACAATTAGAGTGATAAATGCCTGTTTCTTTGAGGCTTGTTTGAAAGTCAATTATGTAGATTATTTGGAGAATAGTAACAGATGGCTTTCTTCCCCAAATGAGACAATCAAGCTGAACTTTGATATGTGCATAAGAAACGCTGTCATTTCTCAAACATAGGAGGCCTCCCTAAGAAGCTTACCGGAGGACTGGATGAAATTTTGGCATTGGCCACTTTTGATGAACCTTGCCTGTAGGTCTTTTTTTTCCCCTAAGATCTTCCTCTTCTATCCTCAATGGAAGCTTTGCTTCTTTTCATCTTGTAGTCAAATATTGATCCTCCAACCTATCCTCAAGGTTTTGATTAACACAGAAGATTGCCACGTAAGCAGCTTTTTGTTTGTTTTCAGCTAATTCGTTTATTATTCACTCGCTGCAGTAAATCTTACTTTTATTGTCCAACCACTGAACAGAGAAAAATAGATTGATTTGAGTAACTAAATAATTCAAGCTGCAATGTGTAGTGAAGAAGGGGGGGAAGAAAGGAAGTATTGGGGGGAGCCTAAGAAGCTTGATGCAACACTGCTGTTCAGTCTCTTAGTTCTCTCCTGATCCCCAACCCAGGTTACAATTTTGATTAGACTGTGAAGGGGTTTAAGAAAGTGTCATTGTGGTACTGCAGTAGTGATTTATACCAATAAAGGTTAAAAAATGATTGTTTAAAAAGTCTTCCTTCACCAAAAACCATTAAAGTTTCACCAAATGAGATGTTGCTTGTTACTTACTCTTCATTATATTAAGTAATTTGCTTGGCACAATTATTTCAATCCTGGGTGTATTTAATTTTTATTCCTAATGGCACAAACTAATCTTCTCCACTGATATTTCCTGGTGACATCAAGTAGATGGGAAAGTTTTGAAGAAAGCAGCCCAGCAGAACAGAGCAAAAAACATATAGATGTAAAATTGAACAAATCAAGCAAAAAGCAGCCTAACTTGTTTGTTAAAGGCATCTATTTCAGGATGGGGATAAAGGGAGAGAAAAGGAAGAAAAAAGAGAAAAACAAGAATGAAGGGGTTGTCTCCACCCTCTATCATCTGCCCATCCAGTCCTCTTTTCCCTCAGGTACTCAGTACACTCAGGGTTCCTTAAACAAAACACAAACACACAAGCTATAAATAAAAAGATGGATAGGTTTCACTCCATGAAACCTACAAAATATACAAAATACATCATAAACACAAAAGAAAAAAACAAACCACAGATTGGATTTACAAAGCATATAATGGGCAAAAGATAGAGATCTAAAATATATAATGAATATCTGCAAATCTATAAGAAAAGCAATACAGTAGGAAGATGGGCAAAGGACTTGAACAGGCATTTCACAGAAGAGGAAATTCAAATGCCCAATACACATATGAAAATACATTCAACCTCAATAGTTATCAAGATAACACTATAAATTAAAGCAGTAAGGTACCATTTCCACTATTGGAAAAATGCAAAATCTAACAATACTGTACATTGTCAAGAAAATAGAAAAAGGAAGAAATTAATGTTGGTGTAATCTCATATACTTTGGGATATCACATAGGAGAGCAATGTGGCAATATCTAGTCAATCTGAATATGCACATTTTCTAATGCTAGTAATTTCACTTCTAGTCATTTATCTTAGGAAAATGCTTGCACACACAAAGAAGTAGCATATTCAAGGATATTTGTCACAGCATTGTTTATTTTTAAATGTTTATTTATTTATTTATTTTGAGAGAGAAAGAGAGAGAGCACAAGCAAGGGAGGGGCAGAAAGAGAGGAAGAGAATGAATCCCAAGCAGGCTCCATGCTATAAGCACAGAGCCCGATGTGGTGCTCAAACTCACAAACTGTGAGATCATGACCTGAGCCAAAAATCAAGAGTCAGAGTCTTAACCGACTAAGCGACCCAGGTGCCTCTGCCACAGCATTGTAATAAGGAACTATCTAGCTATTCATCAAAACAGAAATGAATAAATTATGTTATATTCATATAGTAACACAAAACAGCAGGTAAAATGAATGATCTGGATATGCATGTATCAACATGGATAAATATAATAATCATAATGTTAAATGAAAAATGCAAGTTTCAGACTAGTTATGTATACAGGAAGTAATTTATATAAAGTCTGAAACACAATAATACTGTATATCATCTGTGAATATACACACAAACACACAAAATACACTAACATGCATGGGAAGTATGCACACAACCTGTAGGATACAGGATACTTATAAAAAAAAGGGCAAAGCAATGAAATAAGGAAGGCTGAAGAATAAAGGGTACTAAAACTTTAACACTATATTTCTTACATAGAGGCAACACATTGGCATTTATTTGAGCTAGAGTCATGGGCATTCATTATAATGGTCTTTATATTTTTCTTTAGAAATATTTCATAATATAAAATAAATAAAGCAAGATAAAATAATTATATTGTATCCTACCCTCCATCAAAATGTCCATTCCAATGCACTTCTCTTGCAAGCAAATTCCTACTAAGGTGTTTATCCATTCAGCAAATGTTTGTAAAGTATACACTACATACCCATCATCTGCATTTTATTTATTATTTATTTATTTTAAGGAGAGAGCATGCAAGTGGAGGAGGGGGGCAGAGGGAGACATAGGGAATATGTTTTTTCATTTTTTTAAGTTTATTTAATTTGAGAGAGAGAGAGAGAGCACATGAGCGTTCACAAGTAGGGGAGGGGCAGAGAGAGAGGAAAGAGAGAATCCCAAGCAGGCTCCATACTGTGCAGAGCCTGACAGGGGGCTGGAACCCATGAACCGTGAGACCATGACCTGAGCTGATATCAAGAGTTGGACATTTGGTGTGCCTGGGTGGCTCAGTCAGTTAAGTGTCCAACTTTGGCTCAGGTTATGATCTTGCGGTTCATGGGTTTGAGCCCTGCATCAGAGTGTGGGCTGACAGCTCAGGGCCTGGAGCCTGTTTCAGATTCTGTGTCTCCCTCTCTCTCTGCCCCTTCCTCACTCATGCTCTGTCTCTCTCTCAAAAATAAATAAACATTTAAAAAATTTAAAAAAAAGAGCCAGACACTTAACCAACTGAGCCACCCAGGTGCCCCCATCATCTGCATTTTACAACAAAGGCTAACAACAACCCAAATGTCCACCAATAGATGAGTGGATAAAGAAAATGTGACACACACACACACACACACAATGGAACATTACTCAGCCATAAAAAGGTTGAGATTTTTGCCATTTGCAACAACATGGATGGACCTGGAAGATATTATGCTAAGTAAAGTAAGTCAGACAGAAAAAGATAAATACCATATGATTTTACTTACATGTAGAATCTAAAGAACACATGAACAGATAAGAACATACTCTTAAATACAAAGAACAAATTGGAGGTTGCTGGCAGAGGGGGATAGGTGAAATAGGTGAAGGGGATTAAGAGGCATAAACTTGCATCTATAAAATAAGTCATGGAGAGGGAAAGTGCAGCACAGGGAATAATATTGTAATAACATTGTATGGTGACTAATAGTAACTACATTTATCATAGTGAGTATCGCATGATGCAAAGAATTGTCAAATCAGTATGTTATATACCTGAAACTAATATAAGGTTGTATTGTCAATTATACTTTAATAATAAACTTAAAAATAAAAAAATGATACCTGAATCCAGACAAATGAATCCATAATATTAGTGTTTCAGGTACCAGGAAAGACAAGTAATTAAGATTTAGGAACCAGTAGGAGGAGCTTTCATGGTATCTCTTTTTAAAAAAAAAATTTTTTTTAACGTTTATTTATTTTTGGGACAGAGAGAGACGACAGAGCATGAATGGGGGAGGGGCAGAGAGAGAGGGAGACACAGAATTGGAAACAGGCTCCAGGCTCTGAGCCATCAGCCCAGAGCCTGACGCGGGGCTCGAACTCACGGACCGCAAGATCGTGACCTGGCTGAAGCCGGACGCTTAACCAACTGCGCCACCCAGGCGCCCCATCATGGTATCTCTTAAATACTAACACAGATCTGGACAGAAAAGAGAAAGGAAAAATTAAAAAATAAAAAGGAGGGAAAAAGCAAGGTGGGGAGAACAGGCAGTGAATTAAAAAACAGGAATACCTGGGAGCACCTAGAGCTTACAAAGTTGCCACTAGTTTTTAGAAGAACCACTTTCTCTCTGTGAGTGGCCCCCCTTCTATGTTTTACACTTATATCCCAGTACTTCTATAGTTTAGCAGTTCTAACCTTGGTGTTAAAACCGTGGCCTTAGGTTAGCCTCCAATAATGCCCACGTCAATTCCAAACCAGGATTCAGAATTACACCACATCAAAAGAAAAACCCTCTATAACTAATCAAAATCCTTAAGGAATAGGCATTTCTCCCCCAAAGTTCCTCTTCAACAATCAGTTGCCAGTTTCTTTCTCCTTCTTGTTCCGATCTTCATTCAACTATTTTCCCCTTTCTTACCCAGATTAATTTAGCTCCATCCCATCTCTGGCAGCAGCTAAACTGATAAGCTTCCAGCTATCTCATCAAAACTTTCAACAAAAGTAGGTCTCTCCCTAGACTGGAAAGACATTATCAAACATTATCCTAAAGAGACTATGATGAAGTACTGAAAAATACCTGAAATGTCCTGATAAAATAAACAGACTGACCAGAAATCAATTGTCAGTCAACTATTGCTAGTGAAAGCAAAAATAAACAAACAGCACCTCAAACTCAATGACTTTAAAGAACCACCATTTATTCTTACTCACGAGTTTGCAGATTAACAGTGGTTGGCTGATCTAGACTGGATTCAGCTGAGCAGTTTCTGCTTCTAACTGCAGGTCCAGCTGGGCTTGGTTCCTTGCTCAAGGATAGGCTCAAGTCTGCTTATGTACATTTATTCTGGGACCCAGACTGAAGGTATGGCTCATCTTATGGTGATGGCAGCAGCACAAAAGACACATGCACATTTCATGTCTCTGCTCACATCAGGTCTGTTAACATCCCATTGGCCAAAGAAAATCATATGATTGAGTTTAAAATCAAGGAATGGGAAGGTACACTCATCCCATGGAGTTTGGAGGAGGTAAATATTTTTTAAGTATAATCTAATCTACCACATCAATCCAAGTATGCCATTTCTTATGGAAACCTTTCATTTCTTACCATCCTGGCAGATGTTTCCACTGTTTCCCCTACTAAATTTCTAGAAATCTTAAAATTCTCTCTTTAGGGAATATTGAATCACATCTTTACTGTAGTGAAGGAGATAAATGATGTTATTTGACCTGAAGAACAGGTCCATGAGTAGAATGTGTGGACAAATCATGTCACATTAATGGGTTAGGAGTTCCACAAATCACCCAGTGTATCCTCTAATTTAAAAAGTGTTATAGGGGCGCTTGGGTGGCTCAGTAGGTTAAGTGTCTGACTTCAGCTCAGATCATGATCTCTTGGTTCATGAGTTCAAGCTCCGCATCAGGCTTTTTGCTGTCAGCACAGAACCTGCTTTGGATTCTCTGTCCCTCTCTCTCTCTATCCCTCCCCTGCTTTCTCTCTCTCTCTCTCTCTCTCTCTCTCTCTCTCTCAAAATAAATAAGTAAACTTTAAGAAATTAAAAACATAAATGAAAAGTGTTATAAAGAACCCAGATGGTCAGGGCGCCTGGGTGGCTCAATCGGTTAAGCCTCCAACTTCAGCTCAGGTCATGATCTCAAGGTTGATGGGTTTGAGCCCTGCGTCAGGCTCTGTGCTAGCAGCTCAGAGTCTGGATCCTGCTTCAGATTCTGTGTCTCCCTCTCTCTCTGCCCCTCCCCTGCTGGTGCTCTCTCTGTCTCTCTCTGTCTCTCTCTCTCTCTCTCTCTCTGTCAAAATAAATAAACATTAAAAAATTTAAAAAAAAATAAAAGAAACCAGAGGGTCAAGGAAGATGAGGAAAGGCACTTTTAATGAATGGAAATTGTTGAAATAGTTTAAGTTCCTTATTTTATTCATTCATTCATTTATTCAATAAATATGTATTGAGTACCTACTATGGGTCAGGCACTATGCTAAGGGCACATGGTAAGCAAAACAGCTTAAGATACTTACAACTGCATGGTGCAATAAAAGAAAGGAATGTAGTGCTGCAATACAGAGTAATGGTTGTAGGAGAGGAAAGGGCAGCTTATAGATAGAGGTGCCAGAGGAGGCCTCACTGAAGAGGTAGCATTTAGTCTTAGACCTGAAGGGTAAGAAAAATCTAGCCACATGAAGAACTAGAGAAATCACATAATCAAGAGGTATAGATCAGAGTTTACTCCTATAACATTAATGAGAAAAGTAAAAGGAACAAAAGGCATTATATGACGGATGTCATTGTAACAGCTTTAGAGACAGATGTTATGAGAAAGAAATCTATGGTATATAAAAAGGGAAGCAAAAGGGTAGAACAGGAGTACAGTAGCACTTTGTCTTGTTGTTACCCTTAGCATTATACCCTCTACTGGAAGTTGCCAATGCATATTGCACCTAGCAACAAAAGATTGATGTATTGCCCTAACTCTGCTAGGGGATTGCCTAAATCAGTTTTTTCAAGTGTATCCATCAAGAATCTTGTTTCCTGGGATGTTAGTAAATGTGATGCAAAAAATGAGTATAACACTGGATATAATTAATCAGGTTTCTTTACTACAATGCTTCTCAGAACCCTCAAGTGCACTCACACAGAGTGAGAACTTCTAAGAAGGAAAAAGGCTGTGTATTTTCAAAACTTAATTGATCAAGGATCTCTCTTACTGACCACATTCCAGAGACAGTGTTCCAAGGAGAACACTGTGACACTCAGGGAAATGCTGCACTGGATGCTTTTCAAGGTCCAGTTTAGCTGCAAAGGTTCTGTGATGAGCGCAATCACCTCAGAGGTAGACCCTGTTTGTGCCAGATTTTCCCTTAAAGGATATAATCTATGTATGTAATCATACTTCATTTGACCAAAAGAATTCAAGTAAGGTACAATCCTAGCCCCTTTTATAACAAAAGCTACTCTTTAGTAAATAATAGCAAGATTGTAGAGTAAGGTATATGTGCAGAATACAGGCTATGATCAAACAGGGAAATGATTATCAACCAGAAAATGAGGATAAGAATACTTTTCTGCTGAAGTTTGGGAGGGATGATGTAAAAAAGAAACAGATTGAAACAGACCTATGCTGAAAACTGTAAGAATGGCACACTTTTTTATTTAAAACACTCCCTTGTTCATGTATTCTGAAATCATGCCAGAAGTTCAAGAAATAATCCATGATTAAGTGCGATTAAGTGAGAAGCATGGTACTAGCTAGCCCTTTGTCCTCTTCAGGAGACCATCACCACATCAATCATTTCCGGATTATTTATTATCTTTCCTCATTTTGCACCATTTGGCCAGAAAAAAGGTTAAGAATTTCTTTAAGCCACTTATAATTTACCATGTCAATGAGTGTGTCAGCTTTGTCATTTCGCAGGTTATTTCCCAGGTGATAGACATGCATTCATTCTATCTTTCTATGCTTCTGCCATCCTTAACAAGTAAAATCCAGGGTACTGGAGTCATCCGTGTGCATCGAGATTACTGAGAGCTTTCATTTTGTCCCCAGACTGTGTGACCTTGAGGAAGTCCTTACCTTGACTGGACCTCAATTTCCTCATCTGTAAAATAAGTGATTTGGACTGGATATTTGCTAAAGTTCTTTTTAGCTTTAAAATTCTCTGATTGTATTTTCCTTTCTAATTCAAATTACTAGAAAATTATACACTTTATTTACAAATCCTCCTTCTACCTACACACATTCTAGTCTCTAAATACATTTTTTAAATTCTTAAACTATCAAATTTTAGATACCTAAAAAAAGAGGTAGTTAAATACCCACAGAACATTCAGACTAACAATTCTTTCATTAACTAATGTTGGTTTAAGGTGGTGACTGAAAAATGAAATAAACAAAAGCTGGAGTGATGGCAATTTAACAGCTTATAATTTTAAGTGGACAGCATAAATATCACCTTCTCTAGATTCTTGTGTACACTTTCATTTTCTTAATATCTTAGTCTCTCACTAATAACATTTTAACCAATTATTAGTACTTATTAAGCATCCATATATAGAATGCTCATTCTTGTACTAGTTGCTGAAGAGAATTAAAATAGACTTCACTGACTTCAAAAAGCTTCAATTTGGACTAAGGAAACAAAACTTAACCCCAAGAAAAAATTAGGGGCTAATATCAGACAATATATAATTAGGTGCCAAATTGTGTGGTGTAAGTGAGCAGTTGTCAACTTTTTTCCTCTCTACAACATATATAATGAATATGTTCCCTATAATTGGAATAGGCTAGGGACTCAATAAATACCTACTGAATGAATATATATGAATGCATGTTTACATGCTAAGATAATCATATAAGAGTATTCAGGTTTCTGATAACTCAAGCCCTTTTCTCTCATCCAAAAAATTATACCCATCTGAGTACAAGTGTTTTAAATAAATGTCTATCAGTGTGCCTGGGTATCTCAGTCAGTTAAGCATCCAACTCTTGATTTTGGCTTAGGTCCCAATATCACAGTTCATAGGTTTGAGCCCCACATCATGCATTGTACTACCAGTGCAGAGCCTGCTTAGGATTCTCTCTCTCCCTCTCTCTCTGCCCCTCCCCCACTCACGCTCTCTCTAAAAATAAATTAAAAAAATAAAGAGATGTCTATTATATGACTAATACATTTGAACACACATGCATACACATATATATATATAATCCCTCTCAAAATACATTTATTATTATTATTATTACCAAATTAAGACACAATTCACAAGTTGTATTGCAACATCATGGTTGAGAACACTCAGTGGAGACTATAGGTACCATAAAAGCTCAGCAAAACAGAGACTACTATAGAATGAAGTAGCTCCGAACTGCCTTTATGGAGGCACAAGGAAAACAACTTCCTGAAAATATGTAGGAAAGGTATCAAAAGGCCACATGGAGTCAGGAGGGTAGAATAAATATAAAGTGAGCATGTAGCAATGAAGATGCAGGCCTGAAGTGGGTGATCTTTGTTAGGGAGCAAAAGGAGACAGGTTTGGATAGATGAAGTAGGACTGAAGTATTCAGAATTGATCCAATGGCAACAGAGAGCTAGTGTAAAAACTCAAGCAGAAGCTAGCAGAAAAGGGGTTTGTGAGCTCTGTCTATCTATGTGTGAATATAAGACACAGGGTGAAAAGATGAGCAGGGCAAGATTTATCCTTTTTATAGACCTTTTCTAAAGGGGTGGCAACTGAAGCTTGGCATTTTAATACCATTTTATGAGGCTTCATACATTTTAATTAATGTTAAACTGATTTATACCCTGAAGGGTTATATACAAATGGCACAATCAAATAAAATAAAGGAAGACACATGTGCACAAGTTTGCATGTGTCTATACGTATTTATAGACACATCCTTCAACTACATTTGACTGTGCTTCTGTTGTGAGTGCCAGGTTCTACCCACAGCCCAGTCTTCCTGGCTTCAATCAGGAAGGCAGATTTAATAACACATGATGATTTGGGGGGTTTATTGCCATTATTTTATTTAAAAGAACTTGAAAAGTATTTAAAAAGTGCTGCTCTAGGAAGAAAAAGGAGATTAATCATGTAGCCACCTTGCTGGCCCCTCTGTTGTGCTTTCCATCTATAGGCTGTATTTTTTTTTCTCCATCCTAAAATCAAGTTTCTTAAAAGCCTGCCATGTAACTTAATACAATAGCTTGCATTTTTCCTTTGGGAAGGAAGAAAACAAGACTTTTCTTACATGGTAACAGAGAAAGTGTTGCTTAGCCGGAAATGCAGAAGTGCATTGTTGCAGGGAGTTGCAAGGACATGACCAGAGAACGATAAGAGAATGAAATGGCAGGCTTTTCTAAACTCATAATCCCCAAGCATAACTACACAGCCCTCCTAGACTCTGTTGCGGTCGATGGCAGAGGTACTTGACTATTAGTGCAGGAGAGGAATTAGAAGCATAAAAGAAATAAGTCTTTGAATTTATAAAGCATTTAATGCTTTTTATCTTTTCTTGCATTTGATCCTTAACAATAGAAGGGGCAGGGGTTGTGTTCTCCTTTATTTGACAAAGGAAGAAACCAAAATGAAGAAGGCTTTAGTGACTTACCTAAGATCTCACAGACAGGCCATATATACACTTTTAGAACAACTTTACTGAGATGGAATTTACTACAATGACATTCATCATTTTCAAGTGTACACTTCAGTGTTTTTTAGTATATTCACAAGGTTATGCAAGCATCACTGTTATCTAATTCCAGAACATTTTATCAACCCAAAAAGAGACCTCATACCCATTAGCAGTCACTCTTCACCTCCTACCTCCTTCCAGGCCCTGGAAAATACCAGTCTACTTTCTGTCTCTAAAGATTTGCATATCCTGGACATTTCATATAAATGGAATCATACAATGTATAGCCTTTTGTGTCAGGTGTCTTTCACTTAACATAATGTTTTCAAGGTTCATCCATGTTGTAGCATGCATCATGTTCTTCTATGCTCAAATAATATTCTACTGCACACATATAACACATTTTTTATTTATTCATTAGTTGATGGACAGTTGGATTGTTTTCAGCTCATGAACACAGGTTTTCATTTTTCATGTCTAGGAGTGGATTTGTTGGGCCATATAGTAATTATATGTGTAACTTTTTTTTTGAAGAACTGCCAAACTGTTTTCCAAGTGTCTGGCAATCCCACCAAGGAAGAACTGAGGATTCTGATTCCTCCACATTCTTGCTGATCAATACTTTATTATGTGTATCTTTATTAGAGTCATCCTACTGGACCTGAAGTGGTTTCTTATTGTGGTCTCAAATTGCATTTCTTACTAGCCACTGATATTGAGCATCTTTTCATGGCCTATTCATATATCTTCTTTGTAAAAATATCTATTCAAATTCCTTGAAAAGTTTTAATTGGATTATTCACCTTTTTATTATTGAATTGTAAGAGTCCTTCATGTATTCTGAATACAAGTCCCTTATCAGATACATGATTTGCAAATATCACCCATTCTCTGGGTTGTCTTTTCACTTTCTTGATGGTGCTCTTGTATACAAACTTTTTCTTTTAATTTTGATGAAGTCCAACTTGTCTATTTTTTCTCTGGTTGCTTGAGCTTTTGTTGTCATATCAAAGAAACCATAGCCTTCCCCAAAGTTATGAAGATTTACCTCTATATTCTCCCATAAAAGTTTTAAAGCTTTAGGTCTTATTTAGGTTATTGAGCCATTTTCAGTTAATGTGTATATATGGTGTTTGGTAAAGAAACAAATTCATTCTTTTGCATGTGGATATCTAATTGTCATAGCACCATTTGAAAACACTATTCTTGGGGCACCTGGGTGGCTCAGTCAGTTAAGCATCTGACTTCGGCTCAGGTCATGATCTCGCGGATTTTGAGTTTGAGCCCCGTGTCCAGCTCTGTGCTGACAGCTCAGATCCTAGAGCTTGCTTTGAATTCTGTGTCTCCCTCTCTCTGCCCCTCCCCTGCTCTCTCTCTAGTTCTTTCTCTCTCTCTCAAAAAATAAACATTAAAAAATGAAAAGACTATTCTTTCTCTCATTGAATCCTCTTGGCACTTTTGGCAAAAATCAATTGACCATAAACCCAAAAAGTGGGTTTATTCCTGAACCCTCAATTCTATTCCACTAATCTATATGTCTATCCTTTTGTAGATATCATATTGTCTGGATCACTATAGTCTTGTAGTAAGTTTCAATGCCAATACATGTGAGTTCTCCAATGTTGTTTTTCTTGAAGATTGTTTTTGCTATTGTGGGTCCTTTGCATTTCCATTTCTGATTAGCTTGTCAATTCCTGCAAAGAAGCCAACTGTGACTTGTTAGGGATCATATTATATCTGTTGATCAATTTGGGGAGTATTGTCATATTAAAAGTATTAAGTCTTCTCATCCATGAACATGAGATGTCTTTCCATTCATTTTGATCTTCTTTTACAGTTTTCAGTGTACAAGTTTTCACTTCCTTTGTTAAATTTATTCCTAAGTATTTTATTCTCTTTCATGCTATTGTAAATGGATTTCTTTTTTTGAGTTCACTTTCAGATAGTTCATTGTTGGTGTTTAAAAATATAATTGATTTTTATATATTGAGCTTGTATCTTACAACCTTGCTGAACTTGTTTATTCTAATACTTTTTTGTGGGCTCCTTAGGATTTTCTATATAGAAGATTATATCATCTGTGAATGGAGATATCTTTATTCCTTCCCCACAAATCTAGATGCATTTCATTTCTCTTTCTTACATAACTGCCTGGCTAGAACCACTAGCATAATGATGAATAGAAGCCATGAATTTGGGCAAGCTTGTCTTGCTCCTGATTCTATCAGTAAGTGTCCTGGCTTTCACCATTGAGTATAATGTTAAATGTTGTCTGTGAGTTTTTCATAAACAGATTTTATCAAGTTTAGGAAGTTCCCTTCTATGTCTATTTTGACAGATAGCATATTAAGACCAGACTAGTAATTAAGTCTCTGACTCTATGAATGTGCTTTCTATTATACACTTTTTCCTGCCCCTATTTCCTGCTTTGTTTCAGCATAGATTAAAATACAAATTTTCAGGACTTCAGTTGAATACAGAAATCTGTGAACCAAATCAAAATTTCAACGTAGATGATAAATAGATGATGGAACCAAATAAGCAAATTCAAATACATGTATTCCAAATAAGATTTTTCTTTCTGAATCTTAGGACAATTTTGGATTCTCTGGCTGTACTTATCATGTGGACAATACTAAACAAAAACTACACCATTTCCTTTGGCTTATGGGGAAGCAAAGTAAACTGAGAGCAAGAAGACACACTTCTCAAAGACTTTGACTCCATTTAGAGACTAACTTCAGATTCTGGGTTCAGAAAGCATGCCTTTAAAACAGACAGAAAAGCATCTGTGATGGTTGATTTTATGTGTCAACTTGACTAAGCTAAGGGGTGCTTAGACTAAACATTATCTCGAGGTATGTCTATGAGGATGTTTCCAGATGAGACTAGCATTTGAATCAGTGAACTCAGTAAAGTAGATCACCATAATGTGGGT
The DNA here is from genome assembly GCF_022837055.1 of Prionailurus viverrinus. Classification (NCBI taxonomy): domain Eukaryota; kingdom Metazoa; phylum Chordata; class Mammalia; order Carnivora; family Felidae; genus Prionailurus; species Prionailurus viverrinus. The sequence continues at coordinate 99,770,413 of NC_062579.1, forward strand.
GGACATCATCCAATCAACTGAGGACCTGAATAGAACAAAACAGTGGAGGAAGGAGGAATTCACCCCTCTTTGCATTCTGCCTGCGTGCCTGAGCTGAGGAATCAGTTTTTGTCTGCGTTCAGAATGGGATTTATGCTTCCCTGGTTCTTAGGCCTTCAGACTCAGACTAGAATTACAGCACCCACTTTCCTTGTTCTCCAGTTTGGAGGTGGGAAATCGTGGAGCTTCACAGCTTTCATTATTGTGTAAGTCAATTCTTCATAATAGTGAGGATACACCAGATTTTATGAGGTCATACCATATATTCACATATATGAATCAATAAGAGAGTATTTATTTATTTATTTATAATCTGTTTCTCTGAATATCCCTGAATAATACAGCATCCAAAGGAGAATGGTCCTAGGCCTTGAATAGAAACATCTTGAGCCAGGATTCAAATTGTGATTCTGACCCTGGGGGAAGGAAAAAGTACATAGGGGCATCAGGCAGTGTAACCAGGTCCTTGGGTATGAGGACTGACCTAATTCCAAGATTCACAAAGCTGTTGAGGGGTATTCAGGAGGTGCAGAGAGGCATTATGAATAAACACCTTGACTGTAATGGAATTGACTCAGTACTGCAGCAGTTCTAATATGACCAGTTTGTTCAACTAGGAAGAACTAGTAAAGGCAGAGGCAAGTGGCTAACCACCTTTACCTATTTGAAAAGAACACATCACTGACAACATAGTTTCTCCTGGGCTCCATGAATTCAAATAAGTATTTCCATATATCCCAATATCCCTCTTTATCTTACTTTGTACATTTCCTTTCTGCTCCTGTCCCTTGAGTACTTCCCACTCTCAATTACCAACTTCTATATTGTACACTTCACTCCACCATCCACCCCACATTCACATACCCAACAGCTGTCAGATTAGAAGGGAAAGAATTTGAGTTTTTCTAGCATGCAAGAGCTATTCAGTAAGGTGAGGCATTCCAGCAACAGAGAGCCACATGTAAACATCACCTACATACTTGGAACACTGTAATGGAACTCTTACTACTTAAAAGTATTTTGTATTTACAGGGCAGTCACATTCCTTTCAGAAGTTTGAGAAAGACCTCTAGGATTGAAGGATCCATTTATAAGAATATTTTAAAAAGGTTAACACCATCAGCAGATCCAAAACAGAATCAGCATCTACTTCAACAGAGACTAGTAAGTATCTCCATGACTAAACATACCGTGCAAAGGTACAAATATAATGACTAAAGTAAAGCATCTCCTGAATTACAAAGAACTGGGCAGAAGCTTCTAAAGGTCATTTTTTTAGTCTTCGAAGTATTGGGAAAATAAAGCAAAAAATGTTGTGTAAGAAAAGCCAATACCTATAGCATGAGTTTCATTTAATGAAATAAATTCCTTAATATGTTGCAACTAAACTGAACTCCTGAAAACCAAACTCTACTTTCGTCACTTACCTCTCCAAGGTATTTTCTCTTTATTATAGATGAACTTCCATGACCATTTGGTTCTAACACTTTTGTTCTAAAGTTTTGCTGTCTCCTTTGGCCTTTTTCTCAAGTGCTTATATGATCTAACAACCAACAATGTGCTAAGGAAGCTCTATGTTTAAAGGAGATGGACATTATTTGGTAAACCAAATAATCATTTTATTATGGGATAATAGCTCCCTAATTATATGTTCCTTCAGGTTGGATTGGAATAGTATAGTTTCTTAAAGAAAACCTATCTGAGTGCAATATCTGAAGCACCTATCTGAAGCAATAGCATGGGATCTAAAAGCAAAGGGTCTCCTTTCAAGTCATCCTACCCAAACATATAAACAAAAGAGAAGTAGAAATCCATGCACATGTCTTCTCCTTTCCCATTTCAACAGCAATACCTTACTGATCCTATGTCCCTGTTAGTCAGGATCCTATTTTCTATTGTAGTAAGTAAGAAATAATGGATTTGATAATCGGATTAAACTAACCCTTAATGATGTATTTGTATATTTTTGTGTGACATGTTTCCATCTTATTTATTTATTTATTTATTCATTCATTCATTCATTCACTCATTCATTTTAAGTAATCTCTACACCCAACGTAGGTCTTAAACTCACAACCCTGAGATCAAGAACTGCATGCTCCACTGACTGAGCCAGCCAGGCACCCCCCTACCCAATTTAATTACATATTTCCTTGGCAAGAGCCTTAGGATGAGCTACTTAGGGTGTGATGCTGATCATGAGGATCCTCTCAGGCAGGCTGATGAGGGAAAGCCCTTTAGATTAAAGAGGACTTCTGACACCCTTTACATCACCTATCAATTCTACTTAATGTGTAAAGCCAATTTTTCTTGCATTGCACCATTTCTCAAATTTAGCCATCCATATCCACCTTCTCAATTCTTTCCATAAAGGAACTGCCAGTACTATGATTCTCCACACATTATGCATCAGTGTACTATTATTTACTTAATATTTTCTTTAAATTAACTTCTATTTAAGTATCTACTTTAGGGGCACCCGGGTGGCTCAGTTGGTTAAGCATCTGACTCTCAATTTCAGCTCAGGTCATGAACACATGGTTTGTGCAATTGAGCACCACGTTAGGCTCTGTGCTAACAGCAAAAGAGCCTACTTGGGATTCTCTCTCCTCTCTCTCTGCCCCCCCTCCCACTTGCACTCTCTCTTTCTCTGTCTCTCAAAATAAATAAACATTAAAAAATAAATATCTACTTTAGTCTTATTCTATGCTATAATATATATAAAATCATGAGTCTTTGTGTTAGCTACATGAAATCTTTTAGGTAATACACAGATGGACATTTTTATCTCAATATTTATAGATTTATTTTAATGTATAATTAGTGAAATAAAAATGTTTCTTTGTTACTACCTAAAAGAATTTAATATAGTAGTAGTGGCACATATACCACACTTTAGGAAACTAGTTTGGGAAACTAGTCCAGCCCCATCATTTTGAAAATCATGAGATTTCATCAAAGATAATTACACAAATGCCAAAATGTATAGAATTCAAAAAGATCTTTAAAACTGTTTCTCCATGCCCAGCATCAGCAACAGTGACACTGTAAAATAAAGCTCTGATATTCTACAGCAAAATGTCAGCAATTATTGACCAGGCTTATCTGACAGCTCTAGAGCCCCCAACCACTGAGGGTTAGTCAAGTGTGCCCAGTGTCAAAACCAAACCCCAGCTCATATAATAAAGTTTACATTAAAAGTCAAGGTTTTGATGAATGTCACATTTGGAAGCCAATTAAATGGGCTGAAAGGAAGACACAATTTCCCATTGTCTAATTGACTTGCAGCACCTTCAAGGTAATAAATTTGTCACATTGAATTATTAATGAGAAACGAATATTTGACTTGCCGCCTTGAATAGAAAATAGTTCATTATCGGATAGCATTGTTCTTACCAAATAAGTCTGGCATTCAGGGAGTTTAGGGACAATGTGACTAAACACTGTATTTTTCTTCATCACTGTATTTCCCATATCATACCTCTCTTTAAAACAACATCTTGTGATCATTTTAATAGGCAGTAATGGTACCTTTAATTTAGAGTTTAATTCTGCATTAATTTTCATTGTCATAGACTTAAAAGGTCTCTTCAATATTTTCAAATATTCCAACATATGCTCATGGTTAGGAAAAGGAATTCCCTAGATCTTATTATTATTTATTTATTATTTTCTTTAAATCAATTCTCTTGTTTACTTTTTACACATCCTAAACCATAATATCCATAAAATCATGAGGTTGATATATCAAAACAAACATGAGACTATTAAAATATAAAATATTGACCTATGTACCACTTGTAAATATCACCTACACACTTTGGGGAACACTGCACATATCATGTTTCTTGAAACACTGCATTAAAATACGAATTTAAGGGGCACATGGGTGGCTCAGTCGGTTAAGCGAACAACTTCAGCTCAGGTCATGAGTTCACAGTTTGTGAGTTCTGGCCCGGCATCAGGGTCTGTGTGGACAGCTCAGAGCCTGAGCCTACTTCAGATTCTGTGTCTCCCTCTCTCTCTGCCCTCCTCCACTTGTGTTCTGTCTCTCTCTCTCAAGAATAAATAAAACATTTAAAAAATAAAAAAATATATGGATTTAAACAAAATGTGTTCTGGAGAAAATAAGGGAGAAGGAAAACATGTAACCTACAAAATCAAAATTTCAAAATATTTTTTGGGGCAGAGACCTGGGACATACTTAATTTGTTACTCTTTTATTGAGAAATCTACTACTACCACTTCACCTAACTCCATCAAACCCTATTTTCTCCCTATTTAAAGCTGTGCCTATTCTTCCTTCATAAAGCCCTCCCTGATTCCCCCAATAAGTTCTGATCTTGCTTTCCTCTGAAATCTCATAACATTGTGTATTCTTTTTCAGGTCCTTATCATATTCTGACATCAGCTGTAGATGTTTGCACTGGACCTATACCTCTCATTAGACATTGTATCCCCTAAGGTGGCTAACACAGTTCTTTGAACACTAAATGTTCAATAAATATCCTTTTGAATTGAAAGAGTATGGCACAAATCAATACATTTTGCCAAGTCTGCCAAGACTTTGCCAACTTTGCCAAGTTCACACACCTTTGTTTATTGAGAATCTTAAATGTCAATTATCTAAATCTCAGTGTCCAGACATAGAAAATGATGATGAAGGTATAGAAGATTTGGGAGAACATACAGAGACTGTGTGTGTCTTGTGTTGGGTGCTGAGAGTCTCATTCAGCTTCCATTATAAGTGGCAATGGGTGGCTTTTTGCAATGCTAGTTCCATAAGCCTACCTACTGAGACAACATATTTTATTTGATGGGTTCATCAAGTAGCAATTAGGTTTTCTTACATAGGCCACATTTCTTGATCATGTCTCTGTTGTGTTCATTATGCTCACTCCCTTGACATCAATAAGTCAATTTTAAAGAGCATCCAATGCTTTACAGGGCATTATGGAAAGTTCTTTTTCTGAGTAATGCAGTTTTTTTCATTGTCCCTGATTATGTGCAGCTCTTGAATGGAAAATAGGATATTATATTTTCTGAAGATTTATTCCTCTTAACCCCTCTCAACCCTATTTCCTAAACCTAAAGTCCAAAAAAGTAGGGAAAAAAATAACATATCTGGAACAATCAGGCCCAGGTATAATGTAAGTATTTTTAAATATGCACAATTAGGAGAGATATTTAATGCCCCTTTTCCTGCCTAGGCAAAGGGCTGTATAAGCAGACACACCGTACCCACTGTAGCATGGAAAAAATGCCAAGATGACATTTATTCTTACACCCCCATGAAATTAGAAGAGGAGTTCTGTGATTGATGCCTGCATGCAAAGTTACAGAAGACCATTTACCCAAAAAGTTCATATCCACTGCTCTTCCCACTGTTAAAGGCACTAATAGGTTATTTTTCCCTCACTGATATTTATATTTGGTAAAGGATTTGACATACCTTATAATTAAAGATATGATGAGAGACAGAGAGAGAGAGAAAGATGAGCCACTAAAACCAGAATAATAGAGCCAAAGTTTTATCATAGAGAGAAGAGATATTTGAAAGAGAAAATATGATTATATAATATAATTAATGATAGATATAGCAATACAAAAAACTGCTCTGAGCTTCCTATAAGTCAAGGCAAGACTGGTATAGAATGATTATATAACACTCATTATCCAGTAACAAGGAAAATCAGGTAAAGTAACTTTGTCTTAGCACTGAATCCTAAGAATCTTTTGGATGAATCATTTTGTAGAAAAAATGAACAGCATAATTTAATCTATCAAACATTTACTCAGCTAGGGGCCTAGAATTAAAATAAATAAGAGCCAATCATAGAGCTTAAGATACTAACAGTAAAATTTATGTGATATAAATACGTGGATATATGCACACATATTTATTTGTAGATAAGATATGTTTCAGTGTACTTGAAGTGAAATTCTCTTATTGCTTAGTTTTGGGTAGACCAGAGAGGGATATAGTAATCTAAAGTAATGGTCCTGAAAGTGTGATCTCTCGGGTACCAGCAGCATCTGAATCACCTGGGAACTTGTTAGAAATACAAAAATATGGAGTCTACTCCAGACCTACTGAATTTGAAACTCTGGGGCTGGGGCCCAGAAGTCCATGTTTTAACTAGCCTTCCAGTGGATTCTGGTGTACTCTAATGTTTGAGGTCCATCGGCTTAGTAAAACCCATCCCTAATCTATATTATTCTCTTTGGGATCCAGGTCTTGAACTCATTCTCCACAACTGAGGAATGAGATTGTGTAGGTGCTCTGCCTTTCAATCCCTGCTTCTACTCCAGAATGCTTCCTAAAGCACAGAACAGAATGATACAGACGTATTCTAAAATAAATTTCCCAGAGTTCACTACATGCTTTACCCATATCAAACCTTCAGAACTACTTGGGATAATAAACTCAAATTCAAAAGTAAATTGGATCTGTTTGAAGATAAAAGTATAGCTAGAGATCAAGCAGTGTAAATGATTCTGGAAGTTGTATAATAAATTTTGGGAATTTCTTTAGACTTTGAAATAAACTGCCAAATTATTTTACAAATGAGGACCAAAGAAATACAGTAATCTGTCATATTTCATTCAACTAGAGATCACTTTTACAGAAATCTCATCTATCTGCAATAAGGTGGGGAAAAGGAAAGTAAGAAAAAACAAAGTTAAGTAAAATAAAAAAACAAGCTTCAAAGAAGCTAAAGTATCTATGATTTAATGTGATTTGGTCTACACATAGGGTAATTTCTCAGACCAATATACAGATACAGTAAAACGTTGGATTATGAGTAACTTGTTCTGTGAGTGTTCTGCAAGATGAGCAAACATTTCTAATAAATTTTAACTTACAAATGAGCGATGTCTTGCAATACGAGTAGTATGTGATGCTGAACATCACATGATCACAACTGAGCCAAGGGTTCTCTCTCTCTCTCTCTCTCTCTCTCTCTCTCACTGTGGGATTGTGGGTGATTTTCTCCCATGCTCAGATGCTCCGAATCAGGCTATGGTGTTTGGGAGAAATCAATGATTTTTCAGAACATTGGAAGGTGCCCACAAGTGGTACTAGTATAATTTTTGTCACTTCAAAGCACCTATGGTTTATATACACAATGGAATACTACTTGGAAATGAGAAAGAATGAAATATGGCCTTTTGTAGCAACGTGGATGGAACTGGAGAGTGTTATGCTAAGTGAAATAAGTCAAGCAGCAAAAGACAGATACATTATGTTTTCACTCTTATGTGGATCCTGAGAAACTTAACAGAAAACAATGGGGGAGGGAAAGGGGGAAAAAAAGTTACAGAGGGGGAAGGAGGCAAACCCTAAGAGACTCTTAAAAACTGAGAATAAACTGAGGGTTGATGGGGAGTAGGAGGGAGGGGAGGGTGGGTGATGGGCATTGAGGAGGGCAACTGTTGGGAGGAGCACCGGGTGTTGTGTGGAAACCAATTTGACAATAAATTTCATATTTAAAAAAAAACACCTATGGACAGTCCTTTGCTTTTCCATATAAGAGTAAGCTTAGGAATGCTTTGCTTCATTCTAGGTCAGGCTGCCTGCAGGTATATACCCTTTCCTCTGTTGTCTTATTGACAGTTACATTAAATACAGTACATGACAAGAGTTTATTAATACTGTACTGTAGTCAACATCCGTGTGAGCATATACAATGGACCCTATGCAGAAAAAGGTTGAAAAGAAAGGTGATAAGGAGATGATTACAGTGGAAGTTAAGAAGGGAATCATCCAGAAGTATGAATGAGGCATGCAAGTGGCCAAAATTACAAGGTTTTATAAGAAGTCTATGTTGACCATTTGTACAATATTAAAGAAGAAAGAAGAAATAAGGCGGCTAGATGCAGCAAAAGGAATCATGAAGACATCAAAGCAATAGCCATGTGTTCTGGAAGATGTACAAAACTTGCTTCTGGTTTGGATAAACAGGAAGCAACTATCTGCTGATAACTGTGACTGAGAACTTCATCTGCGAGAAGGCAAAGGCCTTGTACACTGACCTTGTAAGTAAACTGCCAGGTATGTCAACAGAAAATTAAGAAGGCTTCAAGGCAAGCACGGGATGGTTTGATAACTTTAAGGAGAGAAGTGTCATCCATAGTGATTTGAGGCATGGAGAGGCTGCGAGTTCAGACACTAAGGTAGCTGAGGCATTTGCTACCGAGTTCCAGAAGCTCATGGTTTCCAGGTGTTACCTGCCAGGGCAAGTTTTTAATTTTGATGAGACAGGGCTTTTTTGGAAAAATATGCCAAAGAGGACCTACGTTACAGAAGAAGAGAGAGTGCAATGCTTGGTCACAAGTTCATGATAGACCATCTCACCATCTTGTTTTGTGCTAATGGAAGCGCGGGTTTCAAAGTCAAGCCCTTGCTCATGTATCATTCCAAGAATCCACGAGCCTTGAACAAATGCTAAGTACAGAAGAGCCAGTTAAATGTTATGTGGCGGTCCAACAGCAAGGCTTGGGTCACTCATATCTTGTTTGTTGAGTGGATCAATGAGGTCTTCAGTCCTGCAGTGAAGAAATACCTTTGAGAAAAGAATCTGCCATTCAAAGCCTTGCTGGTTATGGATAATGCTCCTGCTCATCCTCCAGGCTTTGAGGACAACTTACTGGAAGAATGTGAGTTCATTAAGATCAAGTTCCTTCCTCCCAACACCACTCCAATCCTCCAGCCCATGGATAAGCATGTCATTTCAAACTTTAAAAAATTTTACACCAGGAGCGACTGGGTGGCTCAGTTGGTTGAGAGACCGACTTCGGCTCAGGTCATGATCTCATGGTTTGTGAGTTCGAGCCCCGCGTCGGGCTCTGTGCTGGCAGCTCAGAGCCTGGAGCCTGCTTCTGATTCTGTGTCTCCCTCTCTCTCTGCCCCTCCCTCACTCATGCTCTGTCTCTCTCTGTCTCAGAAATAAATAAACATTAAAAACATTTTTTTAATAAAAAAATAAAAAATTTTACACCAAAGCACTATTTCAGTGATTCTTCAAGGCGACCAAAGAAGCAAAACTTACCCTCCAAGAGTTTTGGAAAAATCATTTCTACATTGTGAACTGCCTCAAGATCATTGATAAAGCCTGGGATGCTGTCACCAAGAGAACCTTCAATTCTGCTTGGAGAAAACTGTGGCCTAATTGCATTCTTGGACATGACTTAGAGGGGCTTGTTCATGAACAGGAGCTGCCAATTGTTGATGAAATTGTGTCCTTGGGGAAGACCATGGGACTGGAGATAAATGAAGACAACATTCAAGAGCTAGTGGAGGAACATGGCCAGGAACTGACCACTGACAAACTGATGGATCTGCATCGTGAGCAACAGCAAGAGGTTATGGAGGAGATCTCATCTGCAGAGGAGGAGAAAAAGGTGGAGGAATCCCTCACTTCAGATGAGATTAGGGAGATGTGTAAAATGTTGGAAACAGTGCAAATTTTGTAGAAAAGCACCACCCAAATAAGGCTGTAGCACTGCAAGCAATGAATCTGTTTAACAACAATGCAATGTCACATTTCTGTTAAATCCTCAAGAGGAGGCAAAACCAAGTGTCATTGGATAGGTTCCTTGTTAAAGTTTCATTAAAAGAAAAACATTCCATTGAGCCAATAGATAGCAGTGATTCTGTTAGTGATAGTGAAAGTTGTCCTACACAATAACCCTCCTCTCTTATCTCCCTCACACCAGTCATGAAGGTTTTCAAAGGAAATGAAGGTTACTTTATTTTTCTTTATATTTTGTATTTTCTTTATTATTTTGTACTATATTACAGTATTGTGATCTTTGTTATATGATTATTTTTTGGTTGTGGAACAAATCATCTGAGTTTCCATTATTTCTTATGGGGAAATTCTCTTTGATATACAAGTGCTTTGGATTACAGGCATGTTTCTGGAACGAATTATGCTTGCAAACCAAGGTTTTACTGTACCATCTTTATTTAAGACATAGCTTTAATCATCAATTAGTGGGACTATTTGGGCTTTATCCATTGACAGCAGTAAGAAATTCACCTGGGGGACAGAGAAGACCAGGGAGGAGGAGGTAAATTCCCCAACACCAGCAACAGAGGACATGCCATGCCTCCCAGACACATATACAGTCTTCCCCCATATAAATCTAAGTCAGATGACCAAAATTTGCCAGTTGGCCTCATAATCAACTTACCAACTGGCCAATGACTTAAATTCCTTGCTTTTTTACCTATTTGGTTTCAGTTTTCATTTTGTCTTCATATAACACCATTTTGAGAAATGTTCAATTTATTTCTGCCTTAGCTCCCTACTGCTACAGCTGGAAAATGACAGAGACTGAGGGTATAAGGAGAATGCATTCATAGAATACTCTATTGTATAAAAAGGAGCCTTATGAATATTTTTTCAAGAATATCTTAACATGGTTTCATACACAAGAATTCTTCATATTCAAGAGCATAGTCAAGAATGTATTCAAGGATATATTTAAGAACCCATTTTAAATATACTTAGGGAGATATTGAAGAATATATTTAAGAATTAGTCAGCAGATATAGTCAAAATGTATTAAGTGCACTTAAAATGTATTCAAGAATATATTCTTCATAAATACATTTTTCTTCAAAAATATTCTCTTCATGTGAATTTTTAAAATATATTTAATAAATTATCAAATGATTATATTTTCCTTGTTCATTTAGTCTTCCTATTTGTGATGGAGCATGTTCAAAATGAAAGTGGAACCAAATTATGCATGATATTTGTCTACTTTACTTCTTTGGCACAGTCCAACAATCTTGACTCGATTTAAGCAAAGATAGAGTATGTTCATGAGATAACACAAGGCTAAACTTTCCTTACTTCTCATCAAGAGAAAACCACACAGAACATCACACTACATACACATCACAATATAAACATATTACCTGACAATGTACAGTAGAATTCCATGGCACTATCACTAATATAACAAATCAAACTCTTAATAATAAATATTATTTGAGAATAATGTTTGCATAATTTTCAAACTAGAAAACATTTTGCTAAAACTATTTTATTCATGTGGCTCCTGGCTGGCTCAATTGGTTAAGTGTCCAATTTCAGATCAGGTCATGATCTCACAGTCCGTGAGTTTGAGCCCCACATCAGGCTCTGTGCTGACAGCTCAGAGCCTGGAGCCAGCTTCAGATTCTGTGTCTCCCTCTTTCTCTTCCCCTAAATCTCTCATGCTGTGTCTCCATTTCTCAAAAATAAATAAACATAAAAAAGTTAAAAAAAAAACCTATTTTCTGCTATACACGTTTATGACCTGGAGACCATCACTATATCACAGCCCAGTACAAGAGTGAGTTTTCATAATGATGGCAAAGTATTTCAAAAATTAAAATAAAATATAATAATATTAAATCATGTTTAGTATACTTCGTTTACAAAAGTAATAAATATACAACTCATTGTAAAAATATTTCCAACAAAATGTTTAAAACATAATCAAAAGCAAAAGTTTTTGCACTTAAAGGAATAAGCATCAATTATTAGGAAATTTCAATTTATGTGTAAAGGAATACTTCGTGTTTCTTCTAGATACTATTGTAAAGGTTCTCAATAAAATATTAACAAATCCAACAAGTAAATTTTTAAATATTTTTCCAGCTTTATTGAGATATTATTGATACATAACATGTAAGTTTAAAGTATACAACATGATTATATATATACATATATATATATGCATATGTGTATATATATATATATATATAGCCAAAATAAGGTGTGCTAACATCTCCATCTTCTCACATAATTACCATTTTTTGGTACCAATAACATTTAAGATCTATTCTCTTAACAATTTTCACATATATAGTACAGCACTATTAATTATAGTCACCATGTTGTACATTACAGAACACATTCATCATATAGCTGGAAATTTGTACCCTTTAACCAACATCTCCCCATTTTCTCCACCCCTCAGTCTCTGGCAGCCACCATTCTACTCTATTTCTATGAGTTTTGCATTTTAGGAATCCATATATAAGTGAGAACATGCAGTATTCATCTTTTTCTGACTTATTTCACTTAATATAATGTCCTCAAGCTCCATCCATTTGTCACATATAGCAGAATTTCCCTTTTTCATAGCTGAATAATATTCCGTGTGTGTGTGTGTGTGTGTGTGTGTGTGTGTGTGTGTGTAATATAATATATACATGCCACATTTTCTTTACCCATTCGTCCATTGCTGGACACTTAAGTTGCTTCCATGTCTTACTTATCATAAACAATGCTTCAACAAACATAGGAGTGCAGGTATCTCTCCAAGATAGGGATTTCATTTCCTTCAGATATATATATTCAAAAGTAGAATTTCTGGATCATAATGGTAGTTCTAGCTTTAATTTTTTGAGGCGTTCTCATCATATTTTCCATAGTGGCTATACCAATTTACATTTTCATCAACAGTACACAAGGGTTTGCTTTTCTCCACAGCCTTGCCAGTATTTGTCTCTTGTCTTTCTGATCGCCATTCTAACAGATATGACATAGTATCTCATTGTGGTTGTGATTTGTACTTCACTGATTAATCATTTTAAGTATCTTTTCATGTATCTGTTGGTCATTTGTACGTCTTCTTTAGGAAAAAAATGTCTATTCCAGTCCTTTGCCCATTTTTTAAAAAGTGTATTTATTCATTTTAAGAGAGACAAAGAGAGAAAGGGGGGGAGGGGCAGAGGGAGAGGGAGAGATTGAAAGGGAGAGAGAATCCCAAGCAGGCTCTGTGCTGCCAGTGTGGAGCCCAACACAGGGCTCAAACTCACAAACCATGAGATCATGACCTGAGACAAAACCAACAGTGAGAGGTTTAACTGACTGAGCCACCCAAGCACTCCTGCCCATTTTTAATTAGTTTTTTTTTTTTGCTATTGAGTTGTATGTACTTTAGATAGTAGCCATTTATCAGATAGATTGTTTGCAAATATCTCATTCTGTAGGTTGCCTTTTCATTTTGCTAATTGTTGTTTTGCTGTGTAGAAGCCTTTTAGTATTAAGTAGTTTCATTTGTTTATTTTTTGCTTTTTTGTAAGATTTTACTTTTTAAGTAATCTCTACACCCAACATGTGTCTCAAACATACAACCCCAAGATCAAGAGTAACATGCTGTACCAACTGAGCCAGCCAGGTTCCCCTATTTTTGCTTTTGTTGCGTGTACTTTTGATGTCATATCCAAAAATCATTGCCAAGACCAATGTCAAGGAGCTTTTCCCCTATATTTTCTTCTAATATTTTTTTAGTTTCAGATTTTATATTTAATTCTTTAATCCATTTCAAGTTAAGTTTTGTGAGTGGTGTAAGATAGAGATCCAATTTCATTCTTTTGCATGGGAATATCCAGTTTTCCCAATACCATTTATTAAAGAGACTATCCTTTCCTTGTTGAATATTCTTGGCTCTCTTGTCAAATACTAGTTGACTATATATGTGTAGGTTTATTTCTGGGCTCTCAATTCTGTTCCGTTAGTCTATGTGTTAGTTTTTATGGCAATAGCATATTTGTTTTGATTACTATAGCTTTATAACAAACTTTGAAATCAGAAACTGTGATGCCTCCAGCTCTGTTTGTCTTCTCAGCATAATTTTGATTATTTAGGGTCTTTTAAATAGATTAAATTAGTTATCATAAGAACTTCCTACAGAGAAAAGCCCAGGTCCAGATAGCTTCACTGGTGAGTTCTACAAACCATTTTTAAAGGAATTATTAATTTTTTTCCAAAAAAAGATGGGATGAAAACACTTCTCAACTCATTGTATGAGGTCAGTGTTTCCCAGATATCAAAACCCAGACATCACAAGAAAAGAAAATTACAAATTAATATCCCTATGAATATAGGTGCAAAAATCCTCAAAACAATAATAGCAAATCAAGGCCAGAAGCATATAAAAAGGATTATACAACATGACCAAGAGTGATTTATCTGAGGAATGTGAGGTTGATTCAACATATTATAAGCAATCAATATGATGCATAATATTAGTAGAATGAAGGACAAAAAAACCCATAATCTCAATAAATGCATTAAAAAATTTCATAAATTCCAATAGCTTTCCCCCCACACACAAAAATTCTCAACAAACAAGATACAGAAGAAAACTTTCTTAAGATGATAAACAGAATCTCTGATAAACACATTGCTAACATCATACTTAATGGTAAAATACTGAAAGCATTATCTCTAAGATCAGGAACAAGATAAGGATATCAGCTCTTGCCTCTTCTATTCAACATTTTACTGGAGGTACAATGCTAAGCAAGGAAAAAAGGGCATCCATATTGAGAAGGAAGAACTAAACTAATCTTTACTTACAAATGACATGCTATTGTATAGAGAAAATCATAAGGAATTCACTAAAAATACTATTAGAACTAATAAACAATTTCATCAAGGTTTCAAGATACAAGATTAATATAGAAATCAATATATAGAAATGAATATTGTTGTTATACACTACCAATAAAAAATATAAAATAAAGTTAAGAAAATAATTTCATTTACAATGGCATCAAAAAATGCTTAAGGATATAGCTAACAAAATAAGTGAAAGTCTTATATATTGAAATATACAAAGCATTACTGAAGGAAATTACAGAACTAAATAAATGGAAAGATATCCCATCTTCATGGGATACTGTTAAGATGACAATAGTCCCCAAACTGATGATCAACAGCGGCAACATGATACCTAGCAAATCCCAGCTAATTTCTTTTCAGGAACTGACAAGATGATTATAAAATTCATATGGATATGTAATGGATTTCATGTAGCCAAAACAATCTTTAAGAAGAACAAAGTTAGATTTATACTTTCTGGTTTCAAAACATATTACAAAGCTACAGAAATCTAGATAGTGTAGTACTGATGAAAGGATAGACCTATCAATCAATGCAATAGAACAGAAAGTCTAGGAAAAAGCCATGCATTATTGTTGATTCACTTTCAACAGTAGTGCCAAGATATTTCAGTAAGAAAAGAATAGTCTTGAACAAATGGTGCCTGGATCCACTTACAAATGTATAAAATGATTTTCCTACCAAACAATGTATACAAATAGTTACTCAAAATGTAACAAATATCTAAATACAAGATCTAAAACTATAAAACTCTTATGAGAAACATAGGACCAAATCATCATGGCCTTAGATGAGGCAAATGTTTCTTAGATATGACACTATAAAAGCACATGAAAACAAATAAAATCAGATAAATTTGATTCCATCAAAATGTGAAACCTTTGTGTTTCAAAGAGCATTGTCAAGAAAATGAAAAGACAACCCAAAAAACAAGAAAAAATATTTGCAAATCATACATCTGAGAAAATATTTGCAAAACCTATGTGTTAGCGTGAGCAGTTAGTTAGGTTCTAACAGGATACCTGGAAGGCAGCAAAGAGGAAGCCATGGCCAATGACAAGGAAGTCAGAGATCTGTTCTGGCAGCACTCTAAAACAAAACTACAAGAAACTGGATCAAGTCTGACAGGCTCAAGATGGCTGACAAAGTAGGCCAAAGTTCACATTATTCCTTCATTATACATTACCATACTAAATCTCCTCCCTAAGGGTGCCATGACAGGAAACCCCTGACCAAATAAGGAAGAAAAAGTACATAACCTACATTCCTGGAAGAGACTGTCTTGCTTCCAAGAAATCTCCACCTCAAGTAATGAATATCCCACCCCTTTGTTAACAACTGTTAATAAAAGATAGAAACCAAAACCCCAGGGGATGCAGCTCTCCCTTGAACTTGCCCACTCTCACATCTCAAGAGTGTACTCTCACTTTAATAAACTTTCCTGCTTGTATTGATCATTCACTGTGCTGTCTGTCCTTGACTTCTTTCTTATGGAGAGACCAAGAGCCTCCAGTGACATCTTTTGGGTGAGCTGGGTTGAGGCCTCAGCGCCCAATGACTCCCCAGTCCACCCAGCAACAATATGTATCTAGAATATATATGGGGCGCCTGGGTGGCTCAGTCGGTTGAGCGGCCGACTTCGGCTCAGGTCACCATCTCGCAGTCTGTGAGTTCGAGCCCCGCATCGGGCTCTGTGCTGACAGCTCAGAGCCTGGAGCCTGTTTCAGATTCTGTGTCTCCCTCTCTCTGACCCTCCCCCGTTCATGCTCTGTCTCTATCTGTCTCAAAAATAAATAAACGTTAAAAAAAATTTAGGATATATAAAAGTTTCTTTAAACTTAATACAAAAAGGCAAAAAAAAAATTAATGGTTCAATGATCTGAAGAAATTTCTCCAAAGATGATACACAAATGGCCATTAAACACATGAAAAGGATGCTCAGCATCATTGGCCATTAAGTAAGTACAAATCAAAACCACAATGGTTATATATGGATATAAAAAAGACAGTAATAAGAGTTGGCAAGAATGTGAAGTAATTGAGACCCATACAGATTGCTGGTTAGAATGTAAAATGGTACTGCCACTTTGGAAAACAGTTTGACATTGCCTCAAAATTTTAAATATAGACTTACCAAATGACCCAGCAATTCTACTTCTAGGTATATACTCAAGAGAATTGAAAACATATCCATACAAAAACCTGTATATGAATATTCATGGCATCATTGTTCATAATGGCCAAGAAATGGAAATAACCCAAATGACCATCAATTGATGATTGTAAAAACAAAATGTGGTATATCCTTACAATGCACTATTATTTGGCAGTACAAAGGAATGAAATACTGGTATGTGCTACAACATGAATGAACCTTAAAATATGCAAATTAAAAAAAAAGCTAGTCACAAAAAGAAACATATTGTATGATTCCATTCATAAAATTTTCCACAATAAGCAAATCTATAGAGACAGAAAGTAGATTAGTGGTTGCCTGGAACTGAAAGGAAGGTGAATGAGAGTGACTGCTGATGATATGATTTATTTTTCAGTGACAAAAGGGTTCTGGGTTTAGATAGTGGTGATGGTTGTACAACTCTGTTAATATATTAAAAATTACTGAATACACCTTAAAAGATGAATTTTAAGGTATGTGAAGTATATGTCATAAAACTATTATTTAACAAACTATGAGTATCTTCAATTGCCAAAAAGGTATTCAATAAAAGTCTGTTCCATTCCATGACAAAAAAAAAAACCTCTAAGAAATAGAAATAGAAAGGAACTTCCTTAATTCAATGATTATTCATCAAAAACCAACAGTAACTATCATACTAAATATTAGAATGCTATAGGAGGGGAGGAGCCAACATGGCAGAACAGCATGGAAGTTTTTTGTGTGTCTCACGTCCATGAAATACAGCCAGACCAACACTAAACCATCCTGCACACCTAGAAAACTGATTGGGGGATTAACACAACAATCTGCACAACCTGAACGACAGAATTCAGCAGGTATGTGGAATGGAGAAGTGAACTTGGCGAGCGAGAAGCCATGGCGGGCATGGAGGTGCTTTGAGAGGATGGAGATGGGGGGAGGGGAGAACACAAGTCTCACTGCCTGCTTAGTTTCTGGACTATGAAGCGCTTCATAGTCTGACTTCTAGGGGAAAACGAAATAATTTCAGTCCTATTTCAATCTGTTAGTAGGTCCATCTATTCAATTTTCTTTTTTTTTCTCTTTTTCACTTCATTTCTTTTTCTTTATCCAGAAAGAGAAAAACGTTCATTTTTATTTTTAATTTTTATTAAAATGTTTTTCTTTAATTTTTATACTATATTTTTTACTTTTATGTAAATTTTTTCAAATTCTATTTTACTTCCATCATTTTATTTTAGTCTACTTCAGTGCATTCAATTTTTCAAATTTTCAAATGATTTCCTTTTTTTCTTTTTCTTTTTTCTCTTTTTAATTTCTTTTTCTTGAATGCAGAGAGAAAAGCTTCATTTTTACTTTCAATTTATATTAAAAATATTTTTATTAAAATTTTTTAATATAATTTTTATTTTTATGTAAATTTATTCAAATTCTATTTTACTTCCATCATTTTATTTTAGTCTACTACAGTGTATTCACTTTTTCAAATTTTTAAACGATTTCCTTTTTTTTCTCTTTTTTTCTCTTTTTCATTTTTCTTTTTCTTGAATACAGAAATAGAAAAACTTAGTTTTTATTTTTAATTTTTTTTTCAACGTTTATTTATTTTTGGGACAGAGAGAGACAGAGCATGAATGGGGGAGGGGCAGAGAGAGAGGGAGACACAGAATCAGAAACAGGCTCCAGGCTCTGAGCCATCAGCCCAGAGCCCGACGCGGGGCACGAACTCATGGACCGCGAGATCGTGACCTGGCTGAAGTCTGACGCTTAACCGACTGCGCCACCCAGGCGCCCCTATTTTTAATTTTTATTAAAAATATTTTTCTTTAATTTTTTTCTACTATATTCTTTACTTTTGTGTAAATTATTTCAAATTCTATTTTACTCACATCATCTCATTTTAGTCTACTTCAGTGTATTGATTTTTTCAAATTCTCAAATGATTTCCTTTCCCCCCCTTTTTTTCTCTAATGTGTCAAACGACTTTCAACACCAAGACCAAAACACACCTAGGATCTAGCATCATTTATTCTATTTGTGTGTGTGTGTTTAATTTTTTAATTTTAATATTTTTTATTTTAATTTTTTTTATTTTAATTTTTCTACCTAATTAATTCCTTTTCTCCCTCCAAAATGACAAAATGAAGGAATTCACCCCAAAAGAAAGAGCACGGAGAAATGACAGCCAGGGATTTAACCAACACAGATACAAGCAAGATGTCTGAATTAGGATTTAGACTCACGATAATAAGAATATTAGCTGGAGTCAAAAATAGATTAGAATCCCTTTCTGCAGAGATAAAAGAAGTAAAAACTAGTCAGAATGAAATAAAAAATGCTATAACTGAGCTGCAATCATGGATAGATGCCACGGCGACAAGGATGGATGAGGCAGAACAGAGAATCAGCAATATACAGGACAAACTAATAGAGAATAATGAAGCAGTAAAAAAGAGGGAGATTAAGGCAAAAGAGCACGATTTGAGAATTAGAGAAATCAGTGACTCATTAAAAAGGAACATCAGAATCATAGGGATCCCAGAAGAGGAAGAGAGAGGGGGGTAGAAGGATTATGTGAGCAAATCATAGCAGAAAACTTTCCTAACCTGGGGAAAGACACAGACATCAAAATCCAGGAAGAACAGAGGACCCCCATTAGATTTAACAAAAACCGGCCATCAACAAGTCATATCATAGTGAAATTCACAAAATACTCAGGCAAGGAGAGAATCATGAAAGCAGCAAGAGAAAAAAAGCCCCTAACCTACAAGGGAAGACAGATCATGTTTGCAGCAGACCTAGCCACAGAAACTTGTCAGGCCAGAAAAGAGTGGCAGGATATATTCAATGTGATGAATCAGAAAAATATGCACCCAAGAATTCTTTATCCATCAAGGCCGTCATTCAAAATAGAAGGAGAGATAAAAAGTTTCCCAGAAAAACAAAAATTAAAGGAGTTTGTGACCACTAAACCAGCCCTGCAAGAAATTTTAAGGGGGACTCTCTGAGGAGAGAAAAGATGAAAAAAAATACCAAAAGCAACAAAGACTAGAAAGGACCAGAGAATAGCACCAGAAACTCCAACTCTACAAGAATCATAATGACAATAAATTCATATATTTCGGTACTCACTATAAACGTCAATGGTCTCAATGCTCCAATCAAAAGAGATAGGGTAACAGAATGGATAAGAAAACAGGATCCATTTATATGCTGTTTACAAGAGACCCACTTTAGACCTAAAGACACCTTCAGAATGAAAATAAGGGGATGGAGAACCATCTATCATGCTAATGGTCAACAAAAGAAAGCCAGAGTAGCCATACTTATATCAGACAATCTATACTTTAAAATAAAGATTGTATCAAGAGATGTAAAAGGGCATTATATAATAATCAAGGGGTCTATCCACCAAGAAGACCTAACAATTGTAAACATTTATGTGCCAAATGTGGATGCACCCAAATATATAAATCAATTAATCACAAACATAAAGAAACTCACCGATAGTAATACCATAATAGTAGGAGACTTCAACACCCCACTCACAGCAATGGACAGATCATCTAATCAAAAAATCAACAAGTAAACAATGGCTTTAAATGACACAGTGGAACAGATGGGCTCAACAGATATATTCAGAACATTTCATCCTAAAGCAGCAGAATATACATTCTTTTCCAGTGCACATGGAACGTTCTCCAGAATAGAGCATATACTGTGACAAAAGTCAGCCCTAAGAAGGTACAAAAAGATCAAGATCATACTATGCATATTTTCAGACCACAATGCTATGAAACTCGAAATCAACCACAAGAAAAAATTTGGAAAGGTAACAAATACTTGGATTCTGAAGAACATCCTACTGAAGAATGAATGGGCTAACCAAGAAGTTAAAGAGGAAATTAAAACATATATGGAAGCCAATGAAAATGATAACACCACAACCCAAAACATCTGGGATGCAGCAAAGGCGGTGATAAGAGGAAAGTATATAGCAATCCAGGCCTTCCTAAAGAAGGAAGAAAGATCTCAGATATACAACCTAACCTTATGCCTTAAGGAGCTGGAAAAAGAACAGCAAACAAAACCCAAAAGCAGAAGACAAGAAATAATAAAGATTAGAGGAGAAATTAATGCTATTGAAACCAAAATAACAGTAGAACAGATCAATGAAACCAGAAGCTGGTTCTTTGAAACAATTAACAAAATTAATAAACCACTAGCCAGTTTGATCAAAAAGAAAAAGGAAAGGACCCAAATAAGTAAAAAAAGGAATGAAAGAGGAGAGATCACAACCAACACAGAAGAAATAAAAACAATAAGAGAATTTTGTGAGCAATTATATGCCAATAAAATGGGTAATTGGGAGGAAATGGACAAATTCCTAGAAACATACACAAATTCCTAGAAACTGAAACAGGAAGAAATAGCAAATTTGAACAGACCCATAACCAGTAAGGAAATCTAATTAGTAATCAAAAATGTGCCAAAAACCAAGAGTCCAGGGTCAGATGGCTTTCCATGGGAATTCTACCAAACATTTAAGGAAGAGTTAACACCTATTTTCTTGAAGGTGTTCCAAAAAATAGAAATGGAAGGACAATTTCCACTTTCTATGTAGCCAACATTACCTTGATTCCAAAATCAGACCGAGACCCCACTAAAAAGGAGAACTACAGGGGCACCTGGGTGGCTCAGTCGGTTGAACATCCGACTTCAGCTCAGGTCATGATGTCATGGTTCATGGGTTCAAGCCCCGCTTCAGGCTCTGTTCTGACAGTTCAAATCCCGGAGCCAGCTTCAGATTCTGTGTCTCTCTGCCCCTCCCCCGCTCATATTCTCTCTCTCTCTCTCTCTCTCTCTCTCTCTCTCTCTCTCTCTCAAAAATAAATAAATGTAAAAAATTTTAAAAAGTTTTTAAAAAATAAGTAAAAAGGAGAACTATAGACCAATTTCCCTGATGAACATGGATGCAAAAATCTTCAACAAGATATTAGCCAACTGGATCCAACAATACATTAAAAAAATTATTCACCATGACCAAGTGGGATTTATACCTGGGATGCAGGGCTGGTTCAATATCCACAAAACAATTAATGTGATTCATCACATCAATAAAAGAAAGGACAAGAACCCTATGATCCTCTCAATAGATGCAGAGAAAGCATTTGATAAAAACCCTCAAGAAAGTACAGATAGAAGGAGCATACCTCGAGATGATAAAAGCCATATACGAGCGACCCAATGCTAATATCATACTCAATGGGGAAAAACTGAGAGCTTTCCCCCTAAGGTCAGGAACAAGACAGGGATGTCCACTCTCACCACTGTTATTCAACATAGTATTAGAAGTCTTAGCCTCAGCAATCAGAGAACACAAAGAAATAGAAGGCATCCAAATGGGCCAGGAGGAGGTCGAACTTTCAGTTTTTGCAGATGACATGATACTCTATATGGAAAACCCAAAAGATTCCACCAAAAAACTGCTAGAACTGATTCATGAATTCAGCAAAGTTGCAGCATATAAAATCAACACACAGAAATCGGTTGCATTCCTATACACCAACAATGAAGCAACAGAAAGAGAAATCAAGGAATCAATCCCATTTACAGTTGCACCAAAAACCATAAAATACCTAGGAATAAAATTAACCAAATAGGTGAAAACTCTATACACTGAAAAGTATAGAAAGCTTATGAAAGAAATTGAATAAGACAAAAAAAATGGAAAAAGGTTCCATGATCCTGGATAGGAAGAACAAATATTGTTAAAATGTCAATACTACCCAAGGCAATCTACATATTCAATGAAGTCCCTATCAAAATAACACCAGCATTCTTCACAGAGTTAGAACAAATAATCCTAAAATTTGTATTTTACCAGAAAAGACCCTGAATAGCCAAAGCAATCTTGAAAAAGAAAACCAAAGCAGGAGGCATCACAATCCCAGACTTCAAGCTATACTACAAAGCTGTAACCATCAAGACAGTATGGTACTGGCACAAGAACAGACACTCAGATCAATGGAACAGAATAGAGAACCCAGAAATGGACCCACAAACGTATGGCCAACTAATCTTTGACAAAGCAGGAAAGAATATCCAGGAATAGAGACAGTCTCTTCAGCAAGTGGTGCTGGGAAAACTGGACAGCGACATGCAAAAAAATGAACCTGGACCACTTTCTTACACCAGACACAAAAATAAACTCAAAATGGATGAAAGACCTAAATGTAAGACAGGAAACCATCAAAATCCTTGAGGAGAAAGCAGGCAAAATCCTCTTATCTTTGCCGCAGCAACCTCTTTCTCAACACGTCTCCAGAGGCAAGGAAAACAAAAGCAAAAATGAACTACTGGGACTTCATCAAAATAAAAAGCTTCTGCACAGTGAAGGAAACAATCAGCAAAACTAAAAGGCAACTGACAGAAAGGGAGAAGATATTTGCAAATGACATATCAGATAAAGGGTTAGTATCCAAAATCTACAAAGAACTTATCAAACTCAACACCCAAAAAAACAAATAATCCAGTGAAGAAATGGGCAAAAGACATGAATAGACACTTCTCCAAAGAAGACACCCAGATGGTCAACCGATACATGAGAAAATGCTCAACATCACTCATCATCAGGGAAATACAAATCAAAACCACAATGAGATACCACCTCACACCTGTCAGAATAGCTAACATTCACAACTCAGGCAACAACAGATGTTGGCGAGGATGTGGAGAAAGAGGATCTCTTTTGCATCATTGGTGGGAATGCAAGCTGGTTCAGCCACTCTGGAAAACAGTATGGAGGTTCCTCAAAAAACTAAAAATAGAACTACCCTATGACTCAGCAATTGCACTACTAGGCATTTATCAAGGGATATAGGTGTGCTGTTTCAAAGGGACACATGCATCCCAATGTTTATAGCAGCACTACCAACAATAGCCAAAATATGGAAAGAGCCCAAATGTCCATCGATGGATGAATGGAGAATGAAGATGTGGTATATATACAATGGAGTATTACTCAGCAATAAAAAATAATGAAATCTTGCCATTTGCAGCTACGTGGATGGAACTGGAGGGTATTATGCTAAGTGAAATTAATCAGTCAGAGAAAGACAAAAATCATATGACTTCACTCATATGAGGACTTTAAGAGCAAAACAGAAGAACACCAGGGAAGGGAAATAAAAATAATATAAAAACAGGGAGGGGGACAAAACACAAGAGACTCATAAATATGGAGAACAAACTGAGGGTTACTGGAGGGGGTGTGGGAGTGGGGATGGACTAAATGGATAAGGGGCAGTAAGGAATCTACTCCTGAAATCATTGTTGCACTTTATGCTAATTTGGACATAAATTTTTAAAAAATCAAAAATTAAATTAAAAAAAATAAATTAAGAATATCCAAGGTCTTAAAAAAAATGCTATAGGAATTCCCTTCAAAGATCAGGGCATCCATTAAAGCCCTTATTATTCTAATTGTTCTGAAAGTATTAACTAACACAGTAAGCCAAAGAAAAATATGAGATTGAAATGTCAAAAATGAAATTTAATTTATTGTTTGCAGATGATATACCCATGCAATACAAGAAATATACCCATGTAATACAAGAGACAACTATAGATTTATAAGAACTAAGTAGGAACTTCATTGTGTTCATCAGATAAAAATGAAATATGCAAAATTCAAAACATTCCTATTTCAAATACAAATATGTAGTAAAAATAAATGAGAAAATGTAATGGCAAAAGGATACCATTCACATACACAGACATACACACATTTTAAATACAGAGTAATAAATTTAACTATAATTATGCAAGATCCATATGTAGAAAGCTTGAAATTTTACCAAAGGACACAAAATAATACCTACATAATTGGAGAGATATACCTTGTTCCTGGATGGGATGTGAAGCAAGAGAACTTTCATGCGCTACTGGTAGGAGTCTAAATTACTATAACTTCTTTGAAAAACTGACAAGTATGCACTAAATTTTAACATATGCATATCCTTATCACTCAGAAGTTCCACTCTTAGATGTATATACAACAGAAACAAAATATATTTACAAGAATGCTCCTAGAACAACAATCCAAATGTCCCTCAACATTAGTATGGATAAACTATGGAATACTACACAGTGATGAAAATGAACAAATGAATGCTCCATGAAACACCATGGATATTGATCCATGAACAATGAGTATTCCATGAAACACCATGAATCTCACAAACATGATATGAAGTGAGAAAAGCCAGACCCAAAAGAATATGTACCATAAGATTCCACTTACATGAAAGTGAAAAAGCAAGTGAATTAATCTATAATTCTAGAAATCAGGATAATATTTACTTTGGGGAGGAAGGAAGGAGTAGTGATAGAGAGGAATACATGAGGGGGGCTTTGGGTGTGCTGGTGATGTTCCATTTCTTAAACAAGTGGGTGGTGGCATAATGATATTTTCACTTTTATAACTCACCAAACTATGTCTGTGACTTGTTCTCTGTTCTGTGCATATATTATAACAAATGTTTATTTTTTTTAATTTTTAAAATGTTTATAACTCACCAAAATATATGCCTATGACTTGTTCTCTGTTCTATGTATATATTATACTATAATAAATGTTTAATTAAAAAAATTTTTTTAAATGTTTATTTTTATAAAATTAAAAAAATTTTTTTTTACTTTTGAAATGGTTATCCATGGTGGATAGAGGGAACACAGTAGAGGGAACGGAGACTGAAATTAGACCTTCAAAAATACACCTTTTTGGGGCGGATTTTTAACTCTGGATTTTTGTAATATCATACATAATTATAAAGTTAAATTAAAATTTAAGAAGTTATAAGTATAAAATTGAAAGAAATAACCCTGCATATACAGTTTATGCTATAACAATACATACAAGAACTATTTCTAGTTATTTTAAAATGTAATTTGGCTCCTCATTCCTAGTCTGGCATATTTTAAGGACTGAATTAATTTTTAAAACCCTTAATATGTTTTTAATAATCTTACTATTGGTGATAGTTTGGTGTCATTAAGGGATAAAGGAAATATGTGCTTTTATTAGTGTTGTTAAGAAGCAGGACTTCATGTGGATCCTGAGAAACTCAACAGAAACCCATGGAGGAGGGGAAGGAAAAAAAAAGAGGTTAGAGTGGGAGAGAGCCAAAGCATAAGAGACTCTTAAAAACTGAGAACAAACTGAGGGTTGATGGGGGGTGGAAGGGAGGGGAGGGTGGGTGATGGGTATTGAGGAGGGCACCTTTTGGGATGAGCACTGGGTGTTGTATGGAAACCAATTTGACAAAAAATTTCAGATATTGAAAAAAAAAGATAAAAAAATTAAGATATTTGTATATTATATTTTTAGCCCATTTAATTTATATCCCATTTATATTCTATTTAAATAGATAACATTTAAGAGATTAAAAAAAAAAAGAAGCAGGACTTTTGGCATAGACAAAAGGAGATACAGACATAAGATTGATGATGCCAAGTAAAAACCTTCCAGTCCTGGATTCTGATCTAGAAAGATCCTATAAACCCATGATGGATTTTACATTTAAAAAAGTATTTTCTAGTTCTGCTCACTGAAAAAGCCTAGAAACAGTGACCAGCCCAATAGCAATAATATCAATGAGAAGCCTCAGCACTCAGCTTGTCATGTCTAAATACCATTTCCCACTAAAAGGAACCAAGGCTTACAAACTCTCAGTTATAAAATAAATAAGTCACAGGAATAAAAAGTATAGCATAGAGAACACAGTTAATAATATCATAGGGGCACTTGGGTGGCTCAGTTGGTTAAGCGTCCAACTTCAATTCAGGTCATGATCTCATGGTTCGTGAGTTCGAGTCCTGCATTGGGCTCTGTGCTGACAGCTCAGAGCCTGGAGTCTGCTTCAGAGTCTGTCTCTCTCTCTCTATGCCCATCTCTCACCCACCGTTCATGCTCTGTCTCCCTCTGTGTCTCAAAAATAAATATTTAAAAAAATTTTCAAATAATAGTGTAATAACTCTATATAGTGACAGATGATAACTATACTTATTATAGTGAGCATTTCATAATGTATTTAGTTGCCAAGTCACTATATTGTACACCTGAAATGAATATAATATTGTATGTCAATTATACTTCATTTAATTAATTAATTACCAACCATGTTCTAGAAAAAAGAAAGAAAAAGAAACTAAAGCTCCTTGGAGAAATTACAGATTCTATGTCTGAGACAGGAAATTTTCAAATTGAGCCTGGATCATCTTGTCATACCAGATATCAAGGAGCTACCCAAAACAAATAGTTCATGTCAAAGGACTCAGGAGTTGATGTGAAGTGATGCCTGGGTAGCTCAGTTGGTTAAGTGTCTGGCTTCGGCTCAGGTCATGATCTCATGGTTGGCAAGTTTGAGTTCGAGCTCTACATGGGGCTCTGTGCTGACAGCTCAGAGCCTGGAGTCTGCTTTGGATTCTGTGTCTCCCTCTCTCTCTGCCCCTCCCCCACCTGTGCTCTCTCTCTCTCTCTCTCTCTCTGTCTCTCTCTCTCTCTCAAAAAAAATAAATATTTTTTAAAAATTTAAAAAAAGAGTCAGTGTGAAGAGGCTCTGACTAGCCAAAGTTTGAACAATTTCATCATCAATAAAAATGATAACTGCAACAGATTGAAACAAATTTATTAAAAATATGAATTCATAATGATAATAAAACAACTCATTGTTGGTGGATGCTAGCATACCAACTAATTATTTTGAAAACTGGTAAATAAAAGAATGGGGCACCTGGGTGGCTTAGTCGGTTGAGCGTCCAGCTTCAGCTCAGGTCATGATCTCACAGTTCATGGGTTCGAGCCCCATGTCAGGCTCTATGCTGACAGCTTGGAGCCTGCTTCAGATTCTGTGCCTCATCCTCTCTTTGCCCCTCCCCTGTGCTCTTTCTCTCTCTCTCCCTCAAAAATAAATAAACATTAAAAAAAAGAATGAAGAATCTACCTTGCTCTTCTTATAAATATATACCTCATTGAAACTGAATAGTTGATGAGGGGAAATTGGTCTTTATGGAGGTGTTCCAACTAATAAATGAGAAAGGAATATTAATAGTAATAGGATATCACCATTTCACAACACTTACAGATGTAGGTGATGAGTGTCAGTGGCTGCTGATATCACAAAAAGAGAAGGACATTATATGCTTCCTGATGGAAATTTGTAACCCCACCTATGGGGTATTCTTGTGAAAAGATCAAACCTGATTTTGATCAAATATCTAACTCTAACTACACATTTATAGGAAACAGAGGACAGATAAGTAATTTTAAGAGACACTACTAGGATGCAGTGAGCAAAATCCAGACTAGGAGACTCTACAGAACAAGTGATCTTGCTTCTTAAATAAAGGAATTATAAATGAGAGAGAAAGAGAGAGAGACATAAAGATTAAATGAGATTTAAGAAACATATCAAATAAATGCAATGTATGGGCCTTCTTTGGATCTTTATTCAAACAAACAGTTGAAAGAAAATTTATAAGAAAATCAAGAAGATTGATACACTGGCTATATTATTTGATGAAAACTGTTAAATTTTTAGATATAATAATGGTACTAAGAATATGATTTTTATAAAGAGCTTATATCTTTTAGAAATATACACTGAAATATTTAAGATGAAATAAGAAGATGTCTTGGACTTGCTTCAAAATAATCCTGGGTAGGAGAGTGGGATTATACAGATGAAACAAAATTGACCATGAACTGATATTTGTTGAACCAGGGTGATGAATTCATGGGAGTTCATTATGTTTTCTATTTTGGTAAATGTTTGAAGTTTTTCATAATGAAAGACATTTTTTAATGGTACAGGGAAAAAAGTTTATTAAAATTGTCCGTACTCCCAAATTATTCTATAAACCTCAGAGTGCCCAGATACTTAAAGATATAATTAATTACAGTTGTAATAAGTGTTTCTTTTGAAAAATGGAGTTTAATAAGAGCTTATGTCAAGGGGGCTCTTCACTTAGTTATTTATAATATGATTGTTAGTGGATCCATATTTTTCATTTGTTCCATTTCAGTTGGTAATTTTACTTATATCAATTTATTCATTATGGAAAAAATGAGTCAAATGTCTCAATAAAAGGAGACAAACAACAAAGAGAAGTAAAATATATAGTTCATTAGTTTTGCCTTTAAGTGCTGAAGAATAGTTTGTAAGCATCATCTTAAAGGAGCTCTAAGTGATGTTCAATCCCTTTAGATCTCATCTAGAGAGTTATGTTTTGTCTTGGATGCCACATTTTAAGAAAGATATCAACAACCATGGTACAGCTAGAGGAGAATGACCACAACTGTGAGGTGATCTAGAAATCCTGTCAAATCAAAAGACATTGAAGGTACTTGGAATGTTTAACCTGGACAAGAAAAATCTTGAGTCTACATGCAAATGGCATTCAAATATATGAAATGACAGGCAAGCAGTTGGTGGATAGATTTATGTCACTCAGGAAAGCTAATAATATATTAAAGTTGCAGAATAGTAGGTTTTGTCTCCACTGTAGAGAACTTTCTAACTATGAGAGATATCTAGCAGTGGACTTTGTGCCCTAGATGATATAAAGATGTCCCCAGAGGTGGGCAAACAGACAGGACAACACAACATCCCAGGTCTCTCCCAGACGTAAGGTTCTGAGTTTAAGCTGTTCAACACAAGTCTGCATAAAATCAAGTAGGAAGCTTCCTTAGTTTAAAAACAGTTTTCTTTAACCAGACAGGTACATATTTATTCAATAAACACAAATACAGAGGAGATATTTTTGGGTAAAAAATCAATGCTTTTAAAGATAAAACCCATCAATGTTACTTGTGTCAAATGCCTAGAGTAAATTAAGTTTACAACTTCAGCAGGCTGTCATGTGAAAGTGTGGCAGCAACTAACAAATTGAGTTACCATAGTACTATATCACTCACAAAAGTGTTATTGATAGTGACAGAGGGATACTGAATTTAAATTATTCATTTTTATTGATTGAACAGCACATCTTAACTAGGAAACAAGAAGAAAAGAGCTGAGATGTTAGACTTGAATTTTGCCTTCCGTTGAGAATGACCCCAAAAATGAATATGTGTATATAAATTTGGGCCCTGTAAAAAGCATCAATTAACTGAAGTTTCCTCAGGATACCCTTGCACAGCTGACTTCTCTACTAAGGCCCACCTGAGTGGGGACCTAAATACCCAGAACTCTGTGCTTCAATTTCCCTTCCTTCTTGCATTCCCACCTTATCCTGTTTCCCTGGCACCTTAGTGGCCTGGTTTCATTCCTTATTTCAAAACCATGTACTGAATACTTTTTCTGTGCTAAACGCCATGTTGGGCATCGGGTATGCACCAATGAGTATGGCTTTCCCTCAAGGAAGACACAGTCCAATAAATGGAAAGAGACACATAAAACAAAACAGGCTGCAATAAAGTGTTGCCCATTTCTCCCTCACCATTAAAAATCCAGTGTCCTCAGCTCTGTCATCCTTATATCTAAGGAGATTCTTACCCTTTGAGGAATTGTGGGTTCCAACTGAGAATTCTATATAAGCTATGGACTCTCTAGGAAAAAAATTCATAGACTATATATATATAAGTATATATATATAGTCTATGAATTATATATATATAAATATGAATATATATAAACATATATAGTCTATGAATTTTATTTCCTATATATATAGTCTATGAATTTTTTTCCTAGAGAGAGAGTCATATATATATGTATGTAATTACTTGGGGGGTGGAGTTCAGAGATCCTTGGAAGCTTAAATGAGAAGCCCCTGCCCTAAGATGTTCATGATCATTAAGTACTGTTTTCCTAATTCTGGAGCATTTTAATTGTCATGGGGAATTTCTGGAATATAAATTATTGAGGCAAAAGAATTAAGTGACAATGGGAATTTTAGGATTCTTGAAAGGCCAGGAAAAGTAAGGAAACCATTATTCTCCCCACCAAATTACTCCTTGCAGGTGGCCTCAATTCAGAGATGTACTGTGCCTAGGTTTTGTTCACTGTTATGAACTGAATGTGTCCCCTCCAAATTCATACATTGAAGCTCTTAATCCCCAGTGTGACTATATTTGGATATGGGGCCTTTAAGGAAGTAGTTAAGACTAAATGAGGTCTTAAAGCTGGGGCCCTGATCAGACAGGATTAGTGTCCTTATAAGAAGAAATACCAGAGGGCTTGGCTATACTCTCTTCCTGCCCTCTCCCAAACACACACAAGAAATAGCTACCTACAAGGCTAGCTTGAAGGCTGCCACCTACAAGACAAGGGTCCTTAGAATGAAACTTACCTTGCTGACACCTTGATCTTGGACTTGCCAGAATCCAGAACTGTGAGAAATAAATGTCTGTTGATTAAGCCACCCAGTCTGTGGTAGACTAGAAGACTAATACATTTACCAAAGAAAAATTCTTTCATCTAAGTTCTTTGTAGCACTCTCAAGCATCTGTCTGTCACCTCCAAAATCTCCCTTGTTTAACTTTTTAATTAAACAAAGACAGGAGCATTATTCCATCCTCCTCAGAAAAACAACAATACAATTTATACCCATGAATTTTATAATTGCAGACATGTGTATCTTAATTGATTTGAGGTCTTTTTTAATTAAAACATGTATGGTTGTTGGTAGAGCTTGAAAATTAAGCAGCTACCATTGGGGCCTCAGGTAAGGAAATTTCTCTGTAGCAGAGGAGCAAGTAGCCCCAAGTAAACAGCAAATCCCTGGCTTGCTATACCCACTACCTTTTTTTAGCTTAAAGCCTTGTTACTCAAAGTGTGGTCAATGGACTTGGAGTACCAGCATCACCTGGGAGTTTGTAAGAAAGCAGAATCTCTGGCCCATCCCAGACCCACTAAATCAGAATTTGCATTTTAACGAGATACCCAGGTGATTCGTGAGCATTAAAGTTTGAAAAGCACTTTCTTAAAGAACAACTTAGCCTTTATTGTAATAGCACTGAGTGGACTCTCAGGTCTATGGGACTGTCAGGCAAATGGGTTTAAAGACCCAGGTCCTTCCGCTGGGGTAGTCTCAGCATCTACCAGAGTGCCTGGAGCCTAAGAAACTGCAATAAATATTTGTTCATTGATCCATCAAAAAAAGTATTTGTTGAACATCTATGTGTGAGGCACTATGCAAGGCACTGTAGATACATTATTGAGAAAGTCCTCATAGAGCTTATAATCTAGCACAGTGTTTCTCAAAGAGGTGTCAACTTACTATCCCTATCAAAATTATAGGAGTGGGTATATGTTTAAAATAAGCAAATTCCTGGGACCCACCCCACATCAGCTAATCACAATCTGAATGGACATGGCCCCAGCAGTCAGCATTTAACAGGCACCTCAGGTGATTCTTACTCCCACTGATGTCTGAGAACAATTGACTTAATGGATTTTGGAAGATTAATGAATAATTTCATTCATTCAACAATTTATTGAGTCCCTACTATGTACAAGGCACTGTTTTAGATACTAGAGATATAGTAATGAATGAAATCCCCCGTTTTCATGGAGTGCACACTCTAAATGGAGGAGGCAGATAATAAACAAACACATATGTCAATTCGTGATAAGTGCTATGAAGAAAACTAAAGCTAGGGCTAGTTAGTGATGGAAGTGCTATTATATACAGGGTGGTCCAGAAAGGTCTCTTTGTAAAGGCAATAATTCAGTCAAGACTTTAATGAAGTGAGTGAATGAGCCATGCAGATATCTGGGAAAGAGTTTTCCAGGTAGAAGGAATAATGTGGGTAAAGACCCTGTGGTAGGAGTGTGCCTCATATATTCAAAAATAGAAAAGAGACCAGTGAGAAAATTATTGGAGAAGATTCAGAGAGGTAATATAGATATGGGAGTATGGACAAGTCCTGTTGGACTTTGTAGGCCATTCTAAGGTTGTTGTTGGCTTTTTATAGTCTGAGAAATAGGGAGCCACTGGAGAGTTTTAAGCAGAGAAGCAAAATGATATGATTTATGTTTTCATAAAATTAACTGTGTTTTATAAAAATTAAATGCTGTGTAGGGGCGCCTGGGTGGCTAAGTTGGTTAAGTGTCCAATGTCGGCTCAGGTCATGATCTCACAGTTTGTGAGTTCAAGCCTTGTGTCAGGCTCTGTGCTCACAGCTCCCCACTCATTCTGTCTCTCTCTGTCTTAAAAGTAAATAAAACATTAAAAAATTTTTTTTGCAAATGCTATGTAGAGAACAGAATATAGGAGGTATATTAGGGTAAAGCTAGGCTACTGTCACAAAGATTTAATCTATGGTAGCTTAAAGAACAAAGGAATTTGTTTTTCTCTTACTTATCCCTAATGTAAATGGTTCAGGTCCATAGAGCTAGTCTATTGCTCATGGTAATTCATGGGACCTTTCCAAGTTGTTGCTGTGCCATTACCTAGGGCCTTGTCATGGTCTGCAAGCTCAAAGCCAGATTGTCAAGATATCTAAGTTCCAGCAGACAGAAAAACGAAAATGAGCTCATAGAGGAGACAAGCCTAAATGTCAGAAACCCTTGACTCAGAAATGGAACATGTCATTTCTGACATTCTGTTGATGAGAACTTAGTCATATGGCTACTCCAAACTGCAAGCGATATTGGGATATGTAGTCCAGCAGGACAGCTGTGCAGTCAGTTGTACTCCTGAGGATATATAAAGAGAGTTAAATGGGTTTTGATGGACAGCTAGCAGTGTCTACCATAGAGGACAAGGGCAAAAGAAAGGAGATGTTGCAGTCATCCAAAAAAAGATGATTGTGGCCTGGACTAAGATGGTGGCAGTGGAAGTGCGGAGGAGTGGTTGGCTTATGGATATACTACTTTTTAAAGGATTTGCTGATAGACTGAATATGGGTGTGAAAGTCAAGGATGAATCCAAGCATTTTTATCTGAATAACTTGAAGAAAGGAGTTGAATGAATGATCAGATAAAAAATATTCCACCAATGGGGTACCTGGGTGGCTCAGTTGGTTAAACATCTGACTCTGGTTTCAGCTCAGGTTATGATCTCACAGTTTGTGAATTAGAGCCCCGCATGAGGCTTTATGCTGGTAGTGTGGAGCCTCCTTGGGATTCTCTCATTCCCTCTCTCTCTCTCTCTCTCTCTGCCCCTGCCCTGTTCGTGCTCTCTCTCAAAATAAATAAACATTAAGAAAATATTCCACCTGAGCCAAACATTTCTCTCTTCTCCCCATCTTCCCAAACCCATTATATCTTAGTGTGAATAAGATTCAAGTCCTTCTTTGAAAGCCACATTTGAACTTTCAATTCTACTATTTTCTACATGTGTGATATTAAGTAAATCATTTCATTCTACTAGGTCTTAGTTTCCTTCTCTATAACATATAAATAATAATAGCACCTCCCTCATCAATTTAGTATGAATATTAAATAAGATAATGTACATAAAGTACATAGCATAGTGCAGGACACACAGGAAACACTTTGTAAAAAGCAGCCCAAGACTTGTTACAAGAATTAAATGGGACTATGTAAAACACGTAACAATTCTTGACACATGGTAAGTACTTAATAAGTCGCAGTTGTTATTATTAAAAAGGTAGAGTTACCAAAGACAAATTTAATGACTTCTCAAATTCCTCCAGAGATGTCAGTGAGAAGAGTATGTTCTCTTACCACAGTGCAAAAATTAAATAAGCATGCTGTATAGAGTTGTTGGACTGTTAGAAATATTTCTCTTAGACCCTGGCTTGTAAGTATTGGCCATAGTTTCTCCCTATCTCTGGTATACAGGACACTGACATCCTCCATCTACTAGTGTCAGAGAATAATATAAATGATCTTTATTCAAACCATATGTTGCTGAAGTTTCATTAACTAGTCATAATGTCTGTGCATTCCAGAGGAACAAAGCATCCATCCATTGGAAACTAAATTCAAGCCAGTGTACATGAGTGCCTGCATTTGACAGTATAAAGAGACTTACATAAACCAAAAAGAGCAGGGAGAGCTGTGATAGCCACTGGTCTCCTTTTCCTCCTTGGTCCTCAGGGTCATTGAATTCAAGAAAGAAATATATTTCTGATCAGGAAATGAGATTTCTGTTATGATCCATCTATTATAATCTGTATATCTAGGTATCATCCTACACAGTTTGCAAAACACTCACATACATTGATACTTTCAACAATTCTACAAGCTATTAACTCTATTTTACAGAGGAAGAAAAATAAAAGTTAATAGGTAAAATAACTTGCCCCCATCCACACAGCTAGCAAGCAATTTAATTCTTTTATTACAAGGTAGGGAGCTGTTACAACTTGGATTTAATATCTTTATAGTGAAATTCTAAATTTGCATCAACATACTTATGTTTTCCTACAATTGACAAGGTTTCCTAGTATAGGTGCCAACCCACGCTAGAATCTGTGAATCCTGAGCACCCCCTCCTCATCTTAGTGAGACTTACAGCATTTGAGTTTGTTAGCTTATTTGGGTTTTTTTTCCGTGCATTACTAAAAGCTGAGCTATACCTGAGCAAAATGTTTCAGAAGGCAATGTTTGTTCCATACCAACTGACCAGATTGTCTTCTATGGTATACTTGCCTTCTGTTTGACTTGTATTAGAACTGTGAGTTCATGTCTTCTAAGAAACACTGTGCAAATTACTCTTTTCTTCTGAGTCTCAGTTTCCTCAACTGTAAAATTGCGATAATAGTGGCAATCTACTACACAGGGCTGTTGTAGGAAATGAAGTAATGTCTGTAAAACACCAGGTACATACTAGTCACCCAATAAATGATGATGTTGTGATGGGGTAGTAGTGATTATAAGGGTAGTACTAATTATAATTATAGCTTCCAGATCATTCCCCTGCTACTTCCCATAAAAACATTTATCCCAGTTCTCCTCAAAGCCCTATCTGCTTGCCTAAACTACTAACTCACCTCCTAACCTACTGAGGATAATTCAGTGTGTTACTTCCACTAGATAACATATATGCATTTTAACAAGATGCTTGAAAAATACTTGTCATACTTTTCCCAAAAAATAACCAAACCAAAAGTGCTGTACCCCAAAGAAAGAGATTCGGGGGCTAGTTTTAGTTTGGCTCTACCCCCCTTCTGCAGGCAGACCCTTATTCTATCTGGTATAGATCCAGGCCTGACTGGTTGTGTTTGGCTCCCCATGCAAAAGAAAAAGGGAATAAAGCATTTTGCTAGGTATTCCAGAAATTGACTTTTAAGCCAAGCTATTTGAAAATGCTATTTTGAAAACAAAACAAACAGAAGAATAAAACCAAACAAGGCTTTGTCATTCCAATCTCCCTAGCTACCTGCCTCCCTGAGTCCTAAGCCCTCTGCCCCCCAACAGAAACACACACACACACACACACACACACACACACACACACACGAAACAAATATATAGACACCCAGGTAAGTTGTGTAAAAGATCATAATGTTCTGTCACAGTGGGGCCAAGGGTAAATGTTGTGCTGCACTGTAGTCAAATGCATTTGTTAAGAAATAATGCACGAGAAGGGGAGCACAGGTGTTGTCAGAAATGTGAAAAAAATACCTCTGTGCTTCTCAAAATTGATAAACATAAAAAGGGTGAATACAGGACAAAATCAGTCAGAACCTTCTTTTTCTGATAATATTTGATTTGCCATAGTCATTTCTGAACACCCTTATGGTGCACAAGAAGTGATAAAATCTTTTAGATGTAAGTTGATCTTTTCCAGAGGAGCAGAATAGCCTGGCTAGGGTATCTGGCTGCTGTGGATTTTTATATTTTAATCCAACATTGATAAAGATTTTTTGTATAAGACAAAGGGTTGTGTCATATGTTCATCCAAGTGAAATTGACAATACAGAATGCGACCTTATTCCTCAATTTATAATCTCTTTAACTGGGGGAGGTTTTTATCCTTGGGAACTTTTCAATGAACCCAAAGCTGAAGCTCTTGGCTATGGGGCAGTACAAGTCTTCTAAACAAGAAATGGTTTTATCCAAGATGGAAAATTTCCATGGATCCTGGCTAAAGTCTGCTTTTTAAATCAAAGGTATAAGACAAACAATAGGACAATTAATTCAGAAAACTTTAAGTACAAACCAGGGTCAGCCTCACTAGAAGTGGCTGTCTATGTTTATAATTCCCCATTAGCCTGGCATGTGGTATTAAAATTCATTCTCTTGGAGTAAAACACAGAAGTGTTGGTTAAAAGGTATTGCCCCAAAAGAGAAGTATGTATATATTGGTTCATCAAGAAGGAGCCTGATCTTGATAGAGCCACAGCGTTTGAACATTATCAATGGATGTAAGTCTGACAGAGGTCATGGATTCTGGAGTTTGGGGGTGGGGGAGGTGGAGCAAGTGCTGAAAAGACTTGTGGTATGACATAAAATTACATCATCAATTAAACAATTTTTCCAAGAGCCAGCTCTTTTGGCCTTCCCCAACTCTAAGCATCTTCTTACTTTACACTAGACCCTGAATGACTATGAATGATAACCACTAATTATTACCTTGATAGGGTTTTAATCAGCCTTATCTGATAACTATGGAAAGCAGAGAATACATTTCCTCACTTCTGATGTTGCTTTCCACGACTTCCCCCTCACTTTTTCTCAGGAAGATGGAAGTCATTGAAGTGGTCAGAAAAAGCCTGTTGCATTTGTCCCAGCCCCTTTATCTACTCTTGGTCTTGGGAGTAAGCTATCTACACAGAATGTATGTTCTGTTCTGCCCTTCCATGCAGAAAGTGTTATAGGAACATAAATATGCACAGAGAGGGGAAGGGCAATGTGATGGTCTAGTGCTACCTCTGTGTAAACAAGACTGGGATGCAGTATTAAGAAGCTCACTTATCCACAGATATAAGCTACATTTTTAAATATCAGCTTAACTGGGATTAAATGGGTTATTTTCATTTCCCATCTGACTTTCTATTTTTTTCCTAAGTATCTATTGATTTAGAATTCAAGGTTTTATTCATTGAACTTCCTTCAATCAAAACACCTGACACATTAGACCAAGACCATAGAGAAGTAGACTAGAATTAGAATTAGCAGACTAAAATAACATGAGAAGGATCTCTGAGTGGAGCCAGGGCACATGGTTATAGATCTTGGACTTCAGTATATAGACAAGATATTTTGAAGTTGGCAGTTTGTAGAGGCTTACATTAGGCCAAGAGTCTAGTTTTTATAATTATGCAATTGGATTTTAAATACATAAGGCCAAAATTAACTACTTAGTGAGAAGTTTCTCCAAATTGGATTGACGTTCATAGATCATGGACTCCCGATATTTGGGTAGACTGGCACCCCTAGCAAAGCTAAAACCAAGATACCTTCCATCTATTATTTTATTTTCATATAACATTGAGTTCACCACAATATATAGCAATTCTGAGTACTAGATATGGACAATATAATTTTGTACAGAATAACTTCTTTAGGTATTAGCCAGTGTATTAGCTATCACTGCATAACAAATTACCCCAAAACTTAGTGGCTTAAAATGAAAACATTTATCTCACAACCTCTGTAGGTCAGGAATCAGATATAGCTTAGCTGGATCTTCGATGTTAGGGTCCTTCACAGGCTCCAAAGTATTTTCCAAGGTTGAAATCACCTCAAGGTTCACCTCAAGGGGGAGGATCCACTTCCAAGCTCACTCACATGGCTGTTGTCAGAATTCAGGTCTTCAGACTGTTGGACTGAGGTCCTCATTCCTTGCCACATGGGCCTCTTCCTAGGGTTGCTCACAACATGGCAGCTATCAGTTCACACAAGTGAAAAGAGCCAGAGAGGGAGAAAGTACTAGAAACATGAAGTCACAGTTTTTTGTAACTAAATTATTAAAGTGATACCCCATCACTATGACATATTCTGTTTGTTGGAAGTAAGACACTAGGTCAGCCCACATACAAGGAAAAGGATTCCAAAAAGGGTGAATTGTAGGAAGTAGGGATCAATGTGAGCCACAAGGTAGCTATCATAGCTTGTTTTTTAATTGAAAATTATGGGGCCAGTGATATGATTATCTTGTAGGTTCTGTTAATTCTTTGAACTCTGTGTAACATCAGAGACTTGGCAATGAACTAATACAAACTTTGGGGCCCAGAAGTGACCATACCCATTCCAGTAAGTAATAGCACAGGCTAAAATTGCTGAAGATCAATCCCAATTGGACACAGGTCTTGGGAACCTTTCTAGTTAGGATTGAGCAGAATGAGGAGATAGGGAGGATACATTTTGGTCCTTAATTTCTTTGAACTTTTACTCATAAGAGCAAGAAAGCTTTATTTGAACTTTAATTTTTTGGATTTTAAGAAATTTGGACTTTCTCTGGACTTCCACTGAAAAGTGCAAGGGAATTTAATATTTGGACTTAAATGTCCCCTTATAATTGTGATAATGGCAGGCTGTACTCAAATGAGTTGCATCTTACTGTTGCACATTATTATTAC
Organism: Prionailurus viverrinus; assembly: GCF_022837055.1. NCBI lineage: Eukaryota > Metazoa > Chordata > Mammalia > Carnivora > Felidae > Prionailurus > Prionailurus viverrinus. Next base: position 99,809,531 of record NC_062579.1, read on the forward strand.
AGTGTCTTAATGTTGTCCTTTGATCACACTGTATATCATCTGATAGATGACTTAAGACAATGTAGCTGGACATCATTTGAAAAGGTTAATAGAATAGAGAATGAATTTTTATCATTGGGCATGGCATGATCTTGATATTAATTTAATTAAATATAGTCTTCAGACACATTTCAGAGCCTTCTGAGTGTACTACCACGTACATTCCCCATCAGCAGCAGACCAGTGATTATCGGGGAAGTAGCTTCATCAAGGTGGGAATAGGACTGTCATAAACTTCTGACCTCCCCACTCTACAGAGATTGCTCAACAGTTAAACTTAGTGAGTTAAGAGAAGAACAAACTGGGTAGTATCAGGGGAGACTCTTCTTCCCACTCCAGATGTTTCTTTCCATATGTTGCGATATACCTATAGGGAGGAGGAGACTGAGAAATAATTTAACTGGTTGTAAAGCCTGGGACAAGGAAATGTGGATGCATAGTTCTGTCCAAACATCTTCTTCTTGGGATATGGCAGACTACAAAGGAGCTGTGATCTGCTCTGTTTTCTGCCAAACAGTGAGAGGGGCCTGGCCCTGTAGAGGGTACTGAAATGGCACAGGCTGTGAGAGAGGGGGTAAGTCTCTCTAACACAGGATCACAGTAATGGAAAGCCCACTTGCTTATAGATCTATATAGGGTGTACTTCACCCTAGACTTTAAGGTAATAATCTTTGGATTACTTTTAATTTCTCGTTGTTCAGAACTCAAGTAAAGTACTATAATCTTGATTGGCCTCCCATTTGCTCACAAACAGAAGTGGTCTGTCTATGAAGGGAAATTTGCTTCACAAGATGGCATGGGATGGAGAATTCCAATGGAGAATGGGTGGGAGTACCCTACACAGACAACATGAAAATCTTGGGAGCTTATCACCCAAAGCAAGGAGTAGGACCCTCAAAGGGGCCTTAACCATTTGGCTGAGGGCCAGCTGAGAATAACAGAACTATTCTCAGAACTTTACTTTGGAACTCAAAAATCCCTTTAAGCCCCACAAATTCTTATTTAAAAAAATTCTCCTGATTCAACAAGGTCTGAAGGCTGAAGCAGAATTGAGCAACTGTGATAAATAGCAATATGATCAGTGGCTTATTTGCTCTCACAAATTCCTATTGCCTCTGGGGATTTTCCTGATGCTGGGGGACATGAATTTGCAAATAATGTCTTTCTCTGGGTCTGGAAGAGTTTCTGTCATTTTCTTCATTTTTGTTGACATTTCCCCAATAATTTATGAGCTTCCCTTGATATGTGGAAGGATCGATAGCTATGTGTGTCTTTGTAACTAAGTGACAAAATAATACATGCTCCAGTAAAAAGCACCACATTTCTCTTGTCGTGGCCAATATTTGAAGTTGGCAAAACATAGAGGTGACTCTATCTATGCATATCTATGTCTCCTCAGATATTCTGAAGCATGGATTCCTTTCTAAGTGCCAAGGGGCAGTAGTTTTTCAAAAGAGCTAAGATACAGCATTAGGGGTGTCAAGGAGCTTTCTCAGGAACTGCCATGGAAATAAAAAGTGAAAAGGTAGGCTCCATCTCTTCTCCAACTGTACCCAGGGCATCTTTGTTTTAATCTGTTTTATACATTGAGTTGAAATATTCCATTTAAACACAGAGTCATACAATTTAAAAGAGTTTGAAAATCCAACAGCAAAAATACAAACAACCCAATTAAAAAATGGGAAAAGGACTTGAATAGACATTTCCTCAAAGAAGATACACAAATAGCCAATAAACACAGGAAAAGATGCTTATCATCACTAATTATTAGGGAAATGCAAGTGAAGACCACAGTGAGATACTATATCAGGATGGATATAAATAAAAAAGTTGAAAATAACAAGTGTTGGTGAGGATGTGGAGAAATTGGTACCCTTGTGTATTACTGATAAGAATATAAATGGTGCAACTGCTGTGAAAATGATATGGTTGCTCCTGAAAAGAAATTAAACATAAAATTACTACATAATTCAGCAACTCCACTTCTGGATATATACCCAAAAGAATTAGAAGCAGGGGCTCAAACAGATATTTCTACACCCATAGTCATAGCAACATTATTCACAATAGCCAATGATAAATGGATAAACAAAATGTAATATATATCTACAATGGAATATTATCCAGCCTTTAAAAGGAAGGAAATTCTGATACCTGCTACAACAGAGATAAACCTTGAAGACATTATACTAAGTAAAATAAGCCAGACACAAAAGGGCAAATACTGTATGATTTTACTTATATGAGATAACTATACTAATCAAATTCATAAAGACAGAAAGTAGAATGGTAGTTGCCAGGGGCTGGTGGGAAAGTGGAATGGGGAAATATTGTTTAATGGGTATGGAATTTTAGTTTGGGAAGATGGAAAAATTCTTGAAATGGATAATTGGTGATGGTTGCACAACAGTGTGAATGTACTTAATGTCACCAAATGATACACTTCAAATGGTTCAAATAGAAAATTTTATCCAACTTTTAAAAGTTTAAAAAATCACTGTTCTATGACACTTTATCAGTTTGTTGATAATGAGAAGAAATCTTTCAAAGTGTATGAGATAACCTACCTTTCTTTAAATGGTGCCAGCATTCCCTTTAGGATGAAAAAAATTTATGGATATTCTATTCTCTAAATATAAACACTGCCTGGCATGAATCAAATACAAACACATTGGGAGCTCAGCACAGATTCAAGGATTAAATCCACCCCAGAGGAGAGCTCAGGAAATGGGATACAGAATATGTATGAGTGTAGAGAAAGGCCTAGAGCTTCAAGGGCTGGTTGGTGCCTAGCCACACACTGGGGGTCAAAATTATTGACCTGTGTTTTCAGTAGCTTCCATAATGGCTTACTAAAGGTATACATCAATAGACAAGGTTCTAAGACCAAGTTATGGGAGAAGAAAAGTTGAAATTTAGGGAATAAAGCAGATTCAATTGGATGCAGTTAAATCCAGATGTCAAAGTTGGACTAAAAGACCTAAAAACTGGGGCACACAAAGAAGATAGTCAACACAGAGAGCAAAGAATGATTGAAATGTAGGCCCAAGTGTAGTGTGGCAAAGTTGGAGTGGTAGGAACAGTAGTCTTGAACCATCATTGACTATCAGGACACAGCACTCCAAACACTATGCCATTAGTGAAGCTTACTTAACCTCTCCCAAAAATTCTGAACCAGGTAAGGTGAGACAGTGACAAGAGAAACTATTCAGAATTTCTTTAAAATACCACCCCTAATGTTGGAGAGAAATACTCAAGGCCCAGAAGACCAGTGGAGAGGAGGGGGAGGTACCATTTCCAAAATAGTCAATTCACATATGGATGATCAAGCATGAAACACAGCACTAAGTTGAGTCATCCATGGGGTTTCAATTGTCATCAAGAACTAGGCATCCACTGGTGTCCACTTTGAAGAAAGTAAGTGCTTACAGGCACACCAGGAATTTCTATGTCAACAATAGCTAAATCATTTTTAAAAATCATTTATATATTTTCTTCAAATCTTAGTAACATCCTTGACTTTTCTCTTTCTCTCATACCCCACATCCAGTCTGTCAGCAAACTGCCTTCAAAATAAATGCAGAATTTGTCTCCTCTTCATCTCCTCTACCAAGCCACCATTATCTCTTGCCATGTAAACTCCAACAGCTGGTCTCCCTGCCTCCACTTCCTCTTCCTATGATCTGCTCTAAACAAAGTGACCAGAGGGAGCCATTTAAAATGTAAATCAAATCATTTGCAGATGTACAAAAAGGCAGTACAAAGCAGACTAGGAGTGTAAGTCCAGAGCTAGACTGCCATAATTCAAACTCCAGATCCATAACTTCCTAGCTGTATGACCTTACCAAGAAACTTAATCTCTTTGTATAACTTTCTGTCTTCCTTACAACAAAGGTAATATTAGTAGCTATATTGTAGATTTGTTTGAAGATTATATGAATTGATACACCCAACACACCGAGCATAGTGCCTGGAACCATAAATATTAGCTATTGTTATGTCACATAACTGCTCAAAACCTTCCAAACAATACCCATCATGCTTAAAATAAAAATCACAAGTCTGTACTATAGCTTAAAAGACCCTATGTGAACCACTAGCCTTTACATACTTCCCTGATTTCACTTTCTATCATTCTTTTCCTTGCTCAACTAATTCTATTCACATTGGCCTCCTTGCTGTTACTAGAACACCCTAGACATTTGTAATTTCATTTGTACATTCAACAAATATTCACAGCAAGTACTATGTAACAGGAACTGCTCTAGATACTTAAAATACATAATGAACAAAACAGATGAAAATCCATACCCTTTATAAACAAATCTATGCCTTCCCCACTCCCATATTTGTCTCCTAAATCCTATTTCCCTAGGTAAATCAAACATAAGTGAAAGTTGACCAGGAGAAATGTGGGGCCAGGTAGGGGCAAAAGACAAAAGTGAGAGAGATAAGTGGGAGCCTAGTTTATCACATGAGTGTTAGGTTTCCAAACATTGGTTTATTAAGGAGTCCTGAGACCTCAGGGCCAGTCACCTAATAATATCTCTCAGTCCCAAGCCATACCAATCTGCCCAGTAAGCCGGTCCCATCCTCCCTGGGCAAGGCCCATGCACATAAAATTAATTGCACTCATGTCCCCACATGAAATATTGAAGGACTTCAAACCGACATTGTAAGAAAATGACTTGTTTTGCTAACACAATAAATATGGCATGGTCCAATAGGTCATTGTTTAGGTAGATATTTAGGAGATTATTTTAAAACATATGACTAAATTGTTGAGACATGGATAGTGGATTATTTTTATTAATGCATACTGGAGGGAAGAAAATCCACAATTTTTTTAGTTTGTTACTAAACTAATTTCTGAGTTTCAAGACTTCTTTGTATTCTGTAAGGTGAACAAGAACACAAATTATTAAGCCAGTCCAACAGGAGACTAGAACACTCCTGGCCCTGACCCAAGGACCTCCTGCACACAGCACAGACTTCCCACCCAAGCTCCTCTGCACAGTGCTTAGCCAATTAGCAGAGTGATAAGGCAAAGTGAGGACACTTCATGAAGTCCCTAGGTTTTCAGGGCCTGTGCATGCTACAGGAGACAGGCTGCAGGACCTAACTACCTGAGGTCTCTGGGTGAAAATAAAAGGTTGGACAGCCAACCCAGCACTGACAAACCTGGTTTAAAAAAGCCCTGATGGTCATATGTCCTAATCATTCCTCTCTCTTTCCTTATTTAGCATTGGGCCTAGCTGGCTACTAGGCCTCATCTCCTACCCTAAGGCAGCAGGGAACAAATCGTTTGTGAGTCAAGGTTGCTGTTTACAGGAATCTGGTAGTAAATCTTTCTTTGAAGCAAAAATGACTGCAAAATTCTTCTGCACATCTGCACTAGGTCTATGGATTTTCTGTTTTCCCACTGTGTATATTTTTAATTCTACAGATACCACATGGATACATTCTTGTAAAAATGTAATTGGTACACATAAAGTTAAAGGCCCCCTTGACCACTGCCTCCCTATTCTATTCCCCTATCTAGAGACAACCACTATGATCAATTTGCTCTATATCACTCAAAGCCTTTTCCTATTCATCTTTGTTCTTGTATATATCTTAATTTACAAAGTTGTTTTGAGGGATTTTTCTTTGAAAGAAATAGTGCCAAACTATTATAGTGTATTTTCTGCTTGTTTTATCTCCTTAACAATATGCCTTAGAGATTTTCCCTGTTAGTAGGTACAGAGTTATCATATTCTTTTTAACTGTTACATAATATTCCATAATAAGGTGGTACCATTGTTTATTTAATCAGTTACCTTTGAGGCAGCTCCCATGCTTTCTTTATTTGGGCTACTCTTACAATTTCTGAAAGATGTCTGCTATAGATGGAATGTTTGTGTCCCCCCAAAATTCATATGTTGAAATCCATCTCCCAATGTGGGGCCTTTGCAAGGTGATTAGATCCTGAAGGTAGAGCCTCCGTGAATGGAATTAATGCCCTTGTACAAAAGACACCAGAGAGCTCCCTTGCCTCTTAGACCACATGAAGACACAGTGAGAAGACACCTATCTATAAACTAGGCAGCAGGCCCTCACTAGACACTGAGTCTGCCAGTGCTGGACCTTGGATTTCTCAGCCTCTAGAACTGTGAAAAATAAATATCTGTTGTTTATAAGCCACCCAGTGTATGGTATTCTTTTATAGTAGCCTGGATGGACTAAGACAATGTCCCATTGCAGAAAATAACATATTTTCCTTTGTCGTGTAACCACTTTAACTTGTTTTATTTTACTTTTCACTTTTCCCCTACTAATTCCCTATTTGGGAGACTGTTGCTTTGCCTTAGACTGAGGAACTATGAAATAGATTGCTCTTATTTTCCCTTTCACCAGAATGGTAAACTTTTTCTATCCCTGCCATAACAATATGATTTATTCACAGCCACTTCTTACTCCATTTCCTGTTTACTCTCCAAAGCCTAAGTCAGTCTATTTCCCCTTCCTGAAGTTTCTAAGACAACTTATTTCCAGAAGCAATTACCTAGAACTTCTAAAAAATATACCACCTTCCAGGAATGTTATTCAAAATATTTAGCAACCAAATGAACTAGGCACAGACCAATCTTCCCGGATGCCTGAACAGGGCAAACACTACTAGTCTTGGTGTCATGCTGACACCAAATGGCTGAATGCCAAGGGCTTTCTTGCAACTCCTTTATGAGATTGTCTCCCAAACCATGTCTCTGCCTCCAAATCACATTTTTGTTCCCCAAACTTCACTCACCCATTCGATACACATTTATCAAGATGCTACCGTATTCCTTGTATTTAGGCATTGTATTAGAGTAGGGTTTCTCAACCCCAGAACTATTAATATTTCAGGCAGTATAGTGGTTGTGGGAGACTATCCTGTGCCTTGTAAGGTGTTTGGCAAAATTCCTGGCCTCTATCCACTAGATTCCAGGAGCAACTGCCTTCTTCTCAGTCATGACAACCAAAAATGACTGCAGACATTGCCAAGTGTCCCCTGGGGGTACAAAATCACTCATGGTTGAGAACCATTATATTAGATGTTGAGGAGATATAAGACAAAAAGACAAAAATCTCTGTCCTTGGTTAGATCACAGTCTCATTTAACATTTTATTTAATATACTGGTCAGACAGCCTAAAATGTTTCTGTTGTTAGAGTTATGTGACCTAAATATCCAATATTTATTCAAAGGTCTATAGAAGCAACTTTACATTGGCAGCCATGGCCCAAGGTAAAGTAGTAGTTAATGAAAGAAATGGGTCAATGCTTATGAGCTCCATAAATAGAAATTGCAATCACAATTGTACCTTTTTTAAGGCAATAGCTGAGTCCTGAAGCATTGTGGACAAATGCAACTACATTTCCCCACTGACAGAATTTAATAGCCCAGAATCACTTTTTTATCTCCACTTGGTCCTAAATGGATATAGTCTCCTTAGACTTTAGGTATTGATTAAGAACATGTGTGTAAAGCAACTAGCTTAGTTCTAAGTGCTTGTCGTGGATTATAGCATTCATTCATCACAACAAGCCTATGAGGTAGGTGCTGTTATAATCTCAGTTTTAAAGATGAGGGAATGGAAGTGCAGACAAGTTAAGTAAGTGGCCTAAGGTCATACAACCATTACACAGTAGACCCAGAACCTACATTTTCAACTACTACATGGCACTGCCTCAATAAAGATGAAGAAGAGAAAGAATAATGAGGAAAAGAAAGAGAAAGAGGAATAAAGAATTAAACTTACCCCAGCCTCCTCCCATGGATTTGAATACGGTCCAAGTAGCAAGAGAAGCAGGTTCTGTATTGCAAATGCTCCAGACCACTTTGGAACTTGATTATGACCACCTCAGCATCAGGTGCCACAGATACAAAGTCAAGAAAAATCCCTGACAGGTCTTAAAGTTGTGTCCTCACAGGCAATATGAAGTTGGCAGGAACTACTTGCCTCGCTCAAGATCAGAGAAGCAAGGGAACAAAGTCCAAATTCTTTGACAATGTCTCACTACCCTATTCGCTGCACTATATTCCAAAGAAAAAGAGTTGCTTGCTATGGAAGAGGATACTCAAGGTCAGAAGAGCAGGAGGCCCAGACACTAGAATACCAAATAGCCATTAGTGAGTATATCCACCAAAGGAGTCTTCAGATAGAGGCTCTGAATGGTTCACCACTGAAGATAAGCATCTCCATTGTACTTGAATGTTTCTCTTCTTTTTCTTTTTGCCTCCACAACACAGAATCTTCACTGACTTGATTTTCATTCTTTGCCAAGTCCACCCAAATTCACTGTCCTAGGTAAGTTAAAAGACATATATATACAGTCAGTTTTCCTATAACATGATATATGTATTCTTTAAAAATTGCTGCACTATGCAAAATTACACAATAAAAACCACAGGGCTTATGGGGAAAATGGGACTAGAGGAACAACAATAAAAATATCAGCAACATGTTAAAAACCAGGTAAGAAAGGCAGCACAGTTTTGCACATGCTAATGGTTAAGAAATACATAAATACTACAATAAAAATGGCACTATAACTTGAAAAAACCTAAAGTTTGCTTGTGGATGTGGGCATGGCAGATTATGAGTTATTGTGAAGTGGTGAAAGGAGTGTTATCTGAAATCAGATGAAAAGTTGTAAAACTAAATGTGAATGGCTGTGGCTAGTATATGTTTGATGTGTGTGTTTTGTGTATTACCCTACAGCTCAGTTCAGCTGGGTGCTGTTTTCTGCATTCACCTGGTGTTTCTTACTGATGGAATCATGCTCAAGCAAACACAAAATTCATGTCATGCTCAGATTGTCCACTGATATATCAATCACATTGGAACAAACAGACGTTACAGCAGAACGGACTTACAATTATTTAGCTAGTAAGAAGATGGAAGACAGTGGCAGAATGAAGTATTATCAAGGACAATAAGCATCCAGTTAAAATTGCAAGCTACTTTTCCATGCTACTGTAAACGCATACACCTACAACTAAAAGAAAATATATTTTTATATTTTCCCTTTTGTTCCAAGATCCTAAGACAAAATACTGTGAGGGTTACAGGTCCTATTTATCTCCTAGTGTGAAGGCACTAACCTGGACCTGCTGCCTTCCCCAAAGAGACAGGACAGGTAAGTAGGAGTCTTTGGAGGATTATCGGACTTAAAAAAATTTTTTTAATGTTTATTTATTTTTGAGAGCCAGAGAGTGACAGAGCATGAGCGGGGGAGGGGCTGAGAGCGAGGGAGTCAGAATCCCAAGCAGGCTCCAGGCTCTGAGCTGTCAGCACAGAGCCCAAAACGGGGCTTGAACTCATGGACCACGAGATCATGACCTGAGCTGAAGTCACATGCTTAACTGACTGAGCCACCCAGGTGCCCCTATCGGACTTTTATAGAACCTTCACCTCAACCAGTACTTAACAGGCACAACTGAACTAAATAGAGACAGAAACAGCCCCCAGTGTCCATTTTTAATTATTTCCCTTGATTTTGTGCTTTTGCATATCTGATTCCCTCCTCCTAGAATATTTCCCCTTGTAATCGTTTTCAAAATATGTCCACAAATTTTTGATACTTCCCCACTTGAGGATGTGAAGTCTAATTCCTCTCCCCTTGAGTATGACCTGGACTTAATGACTCACGTCTAACAAACAAATAAAGAGATGGTATGTCACTTCTGATATTAGGTTATAAAAAATACTGTAAGTTCCATCTTGATTTTCTGACCCTCCCCTTGGGATCATTGGCTATGAGGAAAGCCAGCTGCCATGCTTTAAGTTTCCCTAGAGAGAGGGCCATGTGGCAAGGAAAAAAACAGCCCACAAGAAACTGAGGCCTGTCAACAGTCATGTGAGTAAGCTTGGAAGCAGATTCTGCAATCCCAGCTGGGCCTTGAGATGACTACACCTTGGCTGACAGTTTAATTGCAACCTCTTGACAGACTGAGCCAGACCCATTCATTTAAGCCACTCCCAGATTCTTGACTCTGAAATACTGTGTGAGATATTAATATTTGTTGTTTTAAACAGCTATGTTTGGGATAACTAATTAATGATAGCTATCTATTAGCAATAGATAACTAATACAACTCTTCCCCACTTGGTTCATTTTCATTTGTTCTTCAAGCAGCAACTGAAGTGTAACCTAGTCCATGAAATCATCCTGACGACGTTCTGCTACAGAGCCCACTTAGTAATCTTTTTCAAGTCTTACTTATTATATATTTTCAGTCTTTAAACTTCCATCTGGTTAGTGTTTATATTTTTTATTTCTTTGCTGAGGCTTTCTATTTTTCTATTTTTTTCAAGGATTTTGCCCTTGTTAGTGTATTTTTATAATAGCTTTGCTTTAATTTTTTCTGATAATTCCAACATCTATCATCAAGGATGGCATCTGTTGATTGTCTTTTCTCATGTGAGTTAAGACTTTAATTCTTCATTTGCCTAATAATTTTGGATTGTATCCTGGATAATTTAGATGTTGCCTTATCAGGTCTTGGAAATTGTTTAAATCCTATGAAGAATGTTGATACTGATGTTTTTGTTTTAGCAGGCAGTCAACCTGGTTAGGTTCAAGTGAAAGTTCTGATCCAACATCTGTGGGTTGTGGTTCCAAAGTTTATTCAATTTTCAAAGCCTTTACAGCACTATCCAGGTATGTTTCACATGTTCACCATTAAGTGAATAGTATGAGACCTGGGTGGTGGTCTATCTGTTCAGTTCTTAAAGAGTTTAGTCTGCTAAATAAGACCTAATCCACACATGTTCACTCAGGGATGAGCTCTGTAGTTCATAAACAACTTTATAAGGTCACTTTCCCAAGCTTCTCCTTTTCTATGATCTCCTCGGCACTTTTCAGAACCCTGAGGCTATTTTTGTGTAGTCCTCTGGCCTGAAAGCTAAGGCTTTAGTTACCCTACTCTACAATGCACTTTTGCAATTGTACCCTTGTTTGGGTCCAAGCAATAGGAGACAGAGAGGGAAAAAAGCAATGGAAGTTAGCCCAACCCTCTGTGAACCACAGATCCAACAAAAAGGGAGGAAAATTCCCTATCCTCAAAGTTTTAGCCCCTACAGGCTCCAATTATCAGCTGCTGCCACTATTGCCACAGAATGGGAGCCAGAACACAAGAAAACAGAAAAGAGTAGAAAAAAAGGAGGACTTCCACACTAAGTGTTAGGATTTCCCTTTTCCATTATTTTTTTTTAAATTTTATTTATTTTGAGAGAGAGAGCATGCACAGGGGAGGGGCAGAGATAGAGGGAGAGAGAGAATCCTAACAGTGAAGAGCCTGATGCAGGGCTCAAACTCAAAAATTGTGAGATCACGACCTGAGCTGAAATCAAGAGTTGGACGCTTAACTGACTGAGCCACCCAGGTGCCATCCCCTTTTCCATTCTTGAGCCAGAATTAGATTGCTTCTCCTAGAGCTCTCTCTGTCTGCTCCCTGATGGCTGCTTAACAGGATTCTAGTGTGCTGAGTTCAGGCCAGGGTATAGCAGAATTTTTTAATGGCATACTTATCACCAGTTCAGTTAATACTTTGATTTCTGTTTTTCTCCCCCAATCTGCTACTATTTACCTTTCATACTGTTCAATGACCCATTCATTCTGTTCAGATTTTATAGCTATAATACAATGGTGAAGACAAGGTAGAGTATGCTTATTTCATCTAACCCATAACTGGAATCCCATGATACTATATTATAATTACCTAATCTTGTTTTTCTGTTTCTCCCTCCAAGCTCCTTAGAACAGAGATTTTGTATATCACCCCATAACTAGAACATAGCCTGAAATAACATTGGTGATTAATAAATTTTTCAGTAATCACTGAATGATTGAAGGCCCAATCCCAGAAAAGTACCCATTCCTAGAATCCAAAAGCAAGGACACCAGCTTGGCAGTATAAGCATGGAGCAGAGCTTGTACCAGTGACAAAAAATTGCAGTGCCCTTTTTAGTAGTGTAAGTCATTTCCACAGAGGCCCTCTTATGGCAATGCTCCCATCTTTGCCATCTAATCCATTATTACTTGCAGGACAGAGGTTTCACATGTAGTAGTAAAGGGATGGGTATATATATATAAATGACCATCAATCAAAACATTTCAATGAACAAACCAACTTGTTCTATGCTAGGCACAGGAAGAATAGAAAAGGAGGAGGAATTGCCCCTACTTCTCAAGGAACTTACAGTTACAATACAGTTACAAAGACTCATATGGAAAAACAAAAAAAAATCAAGACATGACATCAGGAAATATGTAATTGTGAAGAGCACTGTAGTAGTTCAAAGGAGGTGCAGATCAGTGCACACTGGCTCAGCTACAGCAGAGGAAGAGGCAGGACTTGAGACGAGTCTTCAACTATGGATTAGAGTGTAGTAAGTGGAGGGTTTTTTAGAAATATTAAGCAACACAAGCAAAGATATGAATATGGGGAAGGGCATGAAAAATAGATGGGCCTGACTAGACAAAAGATTATATTTGATGAACCATAAGAAGTCTCAGTGGTCTATACTTATTGCTACATTCTGGCCATGGTGTCAAATAATATTAAAATCCCAGGGCTAAGAGGGATCTTCACTTATTCAACCCCATCCAATGCCTAAGACTCTTATTGTTTTGTTCATCCAATTCCCCTCACCCTTCTCCTAATACACACACACACACACACACACACACACACACCACTCTATTTCTGACCACATTGGTCCATTTAGAATCAGTGTATCTCTTTTGAGAAGTATCAGAAAATATTTTCTATCTATACTGGGGTTGCCAGGACATCACATGGAGAGAGCCTAAATGCAGAATAAAGGAAAGCAAAGACAAACAGGGCCCCCCCCAAAAAATTGCAAGAAAGAGTCTGATGATATCAATTGATCCCTTGAACCAGCCCTCCCTGAAATCACTTCCCTATTATATCACACAATAGACTCTATTTTTAAGCTTTTTGAATTGGGTTTCTGCTCATGTGCCACAAAAAGAGTCTTGACTAACACAAGCCTTCTCCACACTCTGTTCACCAACTGGTTAAGCAGCCCAATGGTTTGGAGTCTTCAGATTGTAGGGCAAACATTTCTTTTTGAGGCAGCCTATAACATCTTTAGACAGCCCTCTTAAAATATTACTCCTTTATTGAATTAAAATTTGCCTTCCTGTTACTTCATCTTCTTGGTTCTAGTACTCATCTCTGGAACCAAATAGAACAAGGGTAATCCCTCTGGCACACTCCTTTGAGGACAGCTTTTGTGTCTTCCTTGAGATTGCTCACACTCAGTTCCTTCAACAGTTCCTCATGGCATAGTTTGTATGACTGCAGGTACTCTTACCAGCTTGGTCACACTGCTCTGAATGGGTTCCAGTTTGTAAAAGGTATTGTCCAAGACTAAGTGAAACATTCTAATTTGATGAATACACATTACAATGGGATTATCGATTCTCTCACATTCTATCATCATAGTGGTTCTCAACTTTGGTTTCCCATTTGAATCACCTGGGGAGCTTTAAACCTACTTATTTCTAGGCCCTACCACCACAGATTCCTATGCAGTTGATCTGGATTGCAACCTGTGAAGCCAAGTGTGTGAACCACCATATTAAGGCGTCATAAAAAAATGCATAGACATGGGCAAAATAAGTGAAAGGGTTAAATGGTACAAACTTCTAGTTATAAAATAAATAAGTCACAGGGATAAAAAGTACAACATAGGAAATACAGTAAAAAATATTGTAATAACTTGCATGGCAACAGATGGTAACTACACTTATTGTGGTGAATGAGTAATGTATAAAATTCTAACTATATATTAGTTATAGAATGTACTAATATTAATATATTAGTATTAGTATAATATTTTATATATAGAATTATTGAATCACTATGAATCACTATCACTTGAAACTAATATAACACTGTATGCCAACTATACTTAAATAAAAAACAGAATAAGACATTTGAAACAAACAAGCATATAGACACATCTCACAGCTAACTTACATTTGAGCTCATTGAACGTTAAAGCCCCTAAGACTTTTTAATATGAGCTCTGCTAAGCCACATTCCATATTTGGGTAATCAGTTTCTTGGACTTTCCCCATAGTCTTTTGTGCTACATTTTTAAATTTCATCTTGCAGATTCAGCCCGTCTACCAAATATGTCAAAATTTGCAGAATCATAATTCTGGCTTCCATTGTGTATACTATGCCTTTTAAAATCTTATGAGCCTGTTTTTTTATAACTTCAACCAAGTCATGAATAAAAATGTTTAATAGGACAAGGTTAAGGACAGTACTCTATAACTTATTACTAGAAATCATCATATTAAGTGTCCAAATCTGTACCCATACCTTTTTGTTATATTACTTCAACAAACTATACTAATTGACATAACTGTATGAATGAGACCACAGATCTTCATACTTTCCACAAATACATCATGAGAAATCTTGCTAAATGCCTGGATTACAGCCACATATATATTGTAGGCTACATTCTCCAGAGCCATCACTCAACTAATTAAATAAGCAAATGAAATTTGTATTATATGACTTCTCAGCAAATCCATGTTGACTCCTACTGATCAGAGCTAACTCTTCTTAGGATTATAAAGTATCTTCTAATTGCAATCTCTAGAATTATTGTCTAAGATTGACATAAAGTTTGCCAGCCTGTGTTTCATACAATCAATCCATCATTACTTCCTTTCCAAAACCCACAATTTCATTTGGCCATTTCATGTCTTCCTGAAAATTGGTCCAGCTTCTTCAAGTTTTATTATCTGCAGAAGAATCCAGAAATTAATGTCTATGATTATGTCTGATGTGTGACTTTCACAGAGAGCCCGAGACACTGAAGTAACCAGCCTCTCCTTCAGTCCAACTTTCTGCTGCAAAATTGAGTACTACAGACATTAGAAATCATCAAAACACCCCATTAGGGAACCAAAGAAAAGCACCTTCCCCATCTTAGCTCAATAGTCTTTTCCTTCTTTGTTAATTATATTCACTATCATTGTGTTTCTCCAGTAGGGGTTGCCAAAGTGTGTGTGTTGGCAGGGGGCTGATTTCTATGTCATCAACTTTTATCTATGGCTGTACTGTAACTTTGAGAGTTTTGCTGCTTTATCATTCTCTTTGAGCTGGGAGCAAAGAGAGAACCCACATTATTATTTAGTAGAAGCTGCAATTGAAGAGTCTGGGCAGCAAGCAGAATAAGGAGCAGCAGAACATTCCTTTGTTCTCACACAGCTGCTTGCCTTTTACCTCTATATTTTATATGCTTAGATCTTACCTGTCAAACGCTTTCATGTCTCTCTTCCTCCCTCTCTCATGTTCCCTCTTTCCTTTCCTCCACCTTCTGTTTCTCAAATACATTGCTATATTATGTTCTCATGGCAAGGCTGGGCCTCTCAAGTTGATCTGAATTCATTATTTTTGCCAGTTTTATCCCAATTTGATGGAATTTCTTGATCACACATTGAAAGGCAGCTAAGATGAAAAGAGGAACTCTCATGAGCATAACTGGTCCTAACAGAACTGGTCAACAAGCAAAGTCTTAGATGTCACTGTCCTCAGCTCATGCTACCAGGCATGGGAAAGGGAGGGCATATTAGAGGAAATACACACTTTTCCCCTGAATCTCATTTTGCAGGTCAAGTGCTGACCTAGGAGTTATGCCTCCTTTGATACATTTTCTGCAGTTCTTGGGAAGGAGGCTCTGGTGTAGAAGTATGAGCACTGGCCTTGGTTACCTCAGCTCCATCACTGATTTATGTGTGTCTTGGTATACCCATTCAACTTTTCTAAACCTATTATTTTATCCCTGGGTTGGGATAATAACAATAACAACACCAACAATAACAACAACAATAATATTGATCCCTATGAGATTGATAGGAGGATTTGAGTGACATGAAAGAATTCTATAAGCTTTGATCTTCATGAACTAAGAAGAGTGGGTTACTGAGTCTCAAGGCCCTCATATGAGCTATGTGTATATAAAATATTATCAATTATAATAATGATAGTTAAAATGTATGAGTGTATCTGACAGCCCCTCTTCTAAGCACTACACACACACATACACATACACATACACACATGTGTGTACATGTGTAACCACATACATAAAAACTAGGGTTCTTCCAGACACCATGCCACCTACCTGTGCCATCTCAGCTCACACAACAGAGGCACCGTGGTGCACAAAAAAAGAGCACAAAGTAAGGCATCAGGAGTTCTGAGCTATAACACTCAATAAACCATGAATTCACTCTGCAGACTTAAGCAAGTCACCCCCACCAGTGATAAACTAGACAATGCCTACAAACCCTTCCTCTTATATGCTAAGACTAATAGTAAAGGGGACATAGCACTAATGGCAATGCAGGAAGAATCCCTGTTTCAATGCCTCATTATGCATACTGGTGGGGAAGGATTGGTTCTCACACCAATTACCAGGGCTGTCCCAGCCTTTATGTTCAGCCAGCACAGTATGCTGGTGTCTCTCCTGATGAGGATGGAAAGGATGATGAAGATGAGTATCAGCTGTTTTGTGAAGTCTGGAGTCTTAGTGCCTTCAAAGGAATGGCAGGAGATGACCCTGGCCTTGATTCCAACAGAATTCCTCTTGCTAGTTTTATCCAGATTCAAACCCACCTTAATCCTTATCCCATAAAATACCTTATAAAAGGTCTCAAATGCCAGTCTCCAACCCCAGAACCCAAGAAGTCCAGGCACCATCACCAAGAGCAACTTCTACTTCTGCTCAACCACTGCTGCAAAAGGCTAACAAGGGAAGGCTACACTTCATCGTAACCCTAAGAAGAGTCTCTATCTTTCTCTAAGAAGGCTCCAAAGGATAAATATTTTCTAAGTGGCCACCCAGGTGGTATGAGAAAGCTTCTTACTCAAATTGCTCTCTTCCATAACCTAATACCTTTATGCATGAAATTCCGCTGTATATCATTTCTTTGAGAGAAGCATGCCTCAAAGGCATTAATATGCCTATAATATATGAGAAAGGTAACACATTAATCCATTAACACATTAACCTATACTTTATGAGGTAAATTTGACATACAACAGGTCCCAAAGGGATTGGGATACAAGACAAGGAATTCCTGATAATAATGATTATGAAGAATATAAAGAGATCTCCAGAGATAGAGGACACTCCTTGAATTGCAAGCATGGCCAGAAATCCATGACAGGATGTGGAATATGGGAAAGGGCGGGCATATTAGAGGAAACACACACTTTTCTAACAATAAAATCTCATTTTTTAAAAAATATTTCTTTGCTTATTTATTTTTGACAGAGACACAAAGTGTGAGCAGAAGAGGGGCTGAGAGAGGGGGAGATACAGAATCCAAAGCAGGCTCCAGGCTCTGAGCTGCAAGCACAGGGCCCTACACGGGGCTCGAACTCACGAACGTTGAGATCATGACCCGAGCTGAAGTCGGACGCTCAACTGACTGAGCCACCTAGGCACCCCTTCATTTTCTACTTATAAATCTCAGGACTGGTAAATAGAAGGGTAGAGATCCTTGCCAGTTTCAAACAGATAAAGCAAGACCATAACACATGAATTTGACTAAGATAACTGACTTTATCAGGAGGTGCAATTGAATCAGTGGAGGATACACAAATTCAAGTCCCTCCCGTTCTCTGAACCTCATTTTCACCATATACAAAATGAGGAGTTTGGATAACCCAAGCCTAAGATCTCATCTAACTCTAACATCCTATAATTAAATTCTCAAGAACTTGCCGGTATACTATTAAAGCAAACAGAAGAGATTCAGGATCCATTGGTACTTGTACTTTGAGACAGATTATTTTTTCAGTCAATATTTATTGAATGCTTAATATATGCCAGGACTATGTTAGGCACTACACAAGGCCCTTCACAGGCATCATCTCATTTAATCTCCCCAATACCTTAGGAGACAAACATTATTATTAGTCCTATAATGAAACTGAGACTCAGAGAGGTTAAATGAATTTTGTAAGATCACACAGTTGGTAAATGATAGAATTCAAACCCAGGATTATTTGATTCCATATCCTGACACTAGCCACTCTTTAGAAAAATTATGATAGAACACATATCACCATACCCTTAGAATGACCAAGCATAAGCAAAATGAAGAAAATGGCTGTGTGATGCCATGGAAAACATAAGCTTTGGATTCAGACAGATGTGGCTGTAACTTCTGACTCTGTTAATTTACGTACTCTAAGCTTAGGTTTCCTTATCTTTAAAATGAGAATAAAAGGGTTGATATCAGAACCAAATCTCAATGAATAACATAAAAATGTAAAGCACTTGGTACATGGTAAATAATAAGAGAATTCTTTTCCACTGTAAAGCCTTACCAATTAAGTTTATGAACCAAAGGAAGGATGCAAGCATAATTATACTCTTTTCCAGGTTCTACAGGTTGTGTGGTTCTAAAATACCACCAAGAATGAGGTAGAAAACCTGCCTTAATTTGCAAAACAACTTAGGGCCCATGCATCTGATAGTAAGCAGCTAGGCTAGGCATCTATTCTTTAGTCTCTAAGCTACATACTCATTCTGCATTTGAGTAACTAGTGGGGATGAACTCTAAGAAGCCAAAAGCAATGTAACACCAAGGGCAGCGTGCCACTGCTTCAGCTCTTCCAAGCTAACTCACTTTGATACCTAAATTTCTGTTGTCAAAGAAATAGGATTCTCTGAGTCCTAGGCAGATTGTGAGTGTAGTTAGGATGATCCTACCCAGGTGGTGGAAAAAAGGTACAGAGAGGAGAGTGAGATTATTGAGCCCAGGCTGTGGCAGGAGCCAGAGGTAGTGAAATAGAGTTACAGTACCCCATATTCCTGAAAACTCCCTTTCCTAAGGGATATAAAGAATAGAACACTGGTGGTGAATACTACTAGCTCCTAGCTTGCTGAACATACTCAGAGTAAATAACAAGAATCTTTAATCTTTACTGATTTCCTGAAGCTCAGAACAATGTCATGAGGGAGACTGGGAAGAAATTATAACCTTACTTCACATATGAGGAATCTAAGACTCAGAGACAATATGTAACTTACCCTCAGTCCTCAGACATTAAAGGATAGAAATAGTATTCAATCCCAAATATGTTTAGATACCATTGTAGAGTTCATCACATGGGAAGAAAGAGAGTCATGAGGAATGAACCAGCATACAACCCTATAATCTGTGGCTTCTTGTTAGCAGAAGCTATGCAGAGAGACCTATAGGGATACTGATGCTGCATTTACAAATGGGACCAAGAATAACAAATCCAGTTTAGGGAAGTAGGAACTTTGATGCTTACGCTACAAGTCTCCACTATGCTCTGATGCCCCAAATAAAACTAGCAGAATTTTGCAGAACTAGCAGAGCTGGTGATAAACAGAAGAAAATTTCATTCCTTTGTAAGAACTCTTCTAGGAGGAAAAACAGGCGTGGAAATAGTAAACAGTGAAGAAAGCAGAGATTACAATATACTTAGGCTTTAGAATTTAAATAAAAATCCTATGTTCATTTACATTTCACATGGAAACATAAGATGGTCTCAACCAAATATTTCTATGGTCATAAGAGGTCTGTCAGTTGCCACAATAATGCTGCATAGCAAACCACCCCTAAACTCAGAAATGTGAAACAACAGACATTTATTTTTACCCACATGTCACTCACCTAGGTTAGGCCTACGTGGGCTTGGCACCAGACTTTGGGATGGATCCAGGTATGCTCCACATATCTCTCATTTTCCCTGGAACAGCGGGATCCGTGGGTCATGTTCACTTCATGGTAATGGCAGAAGGGCAAAAGATAAGTCTAACAACAAAATATATTCTATGCTCTGCCCTTGTCATGTCTCCTTAGCCAGATGACTAAGCACAAACTCAAGGGGTGATGGACCATACTCCAACCATTACTAGGCCAAAGCAAATCACAAGGCCAAGCTCAATATTAAAATGGTATGGAGGTATATTCTTCCCACAGAGATTGAGGAGTAAGGTCAAGGGAGTGAACAATAAATGTAACACAGTCAATAAAAGTTTTACATGTGGGGCAGCATTTATTTAACTTAAAAAGGCAACACAACATACTGATGAAAAGCTTAGGCTGTGACATTAGGCATACTTGAATTGAAATCCCACTTTTCCACTTAGTATACTAGCTTTTTGCACCCAATCACCATCTTTTATGTGCCAATATGGGGAATAGGGGGAGAGGAGGCAATCAAAATTAGGAGAATGTTTGTTGTACTTAAGGTATCACCCCAATAAAATGTTAAAATTGCTGTAACCAAGAAGAAAAAAGTGTTTATGTATCCAAGGGTTCCAGTTAATTAAGAGGTGCCTGGCTGGCTCAGTTGGTAGAGCATTGCCACTATTTATTTCAGGATCATGAATTCAAGCCTCACATTAGGGGTAGAATTTACTTTTAAAAATGTAGAATCATCCGATATTATTAGGGTGTCTGGCTGGTTCAGTCAGTAGAGCATGTGACTCTTGATCTCAGGTTTGTAAGTCCAAGTCCCATGTTGGGTGTAGAGATTTACTTAAAAATAAAATCTTAAAAAAATGTTTTTAAAAAGGTCCCAATTAATTAAGTCTTAACTGTTTTATTTTTTACTTTGCTTTGATTTCAAAGAGAAAATGAATCATTTCCTGCAACAAACCAAAATTACTCTAGGGGTGCCTGGGTGGCTCAGTCAGTTAAGCAATCAACTCTTGGATTTGGCTCAGGTCATGATCTCATGGTTCATGAGCTCAAGCCCTGCATATGGCTCCATACTAACAGTGTGTAGCCTGCTTGGGATAGACTACTATCCATATTCTAGTCTGGCCACTGGGTGTCACACAGGCAGAAAATATTCAAATAGCACTGCAAAAGTTTGTTTGTTTGTTTGTTTGTTTGTTTGTTTGTTTTAAGCAGGCTTTACACCCAGAACAGAGCCCAACATGGGGCTTGAACTCAAGACCATGAGATCAAAACCTGAGCTGAGATCAAGGGTCATATGATTAACCAACTGAGCCACCCAGGCACCCCATCACTACAAAAGTTTTAAAAACTAAACTGATATAGGAACTTCAGCCCACAGAAGGAGTATTGGAAATTGTGGTCTTAACTAAACCAGATTATCTGATTAAAAATGAAAATATCAACATGCTCAACAGTATTTAAGCAAGTCCTAGGGTCTCAAAAATGTAATATTCAAAATGTCCATGATACAATCCAAAATTACTAGACATACAAATGACTACAAAATCTTGACTTACATAGGAAAAGATAATCAAGAGGTCAGTCATGGAATGACACAGATGTTGGGATTATCTGATAAAGTCTTTAATTCAGCTATTATAAAAATGCTCAAGTGAAAATAATGAACACTTTTTAAATTTGTTTAATGTTTATTTAGTTTTGAGAGAGAGAGAGGCAGAGCTTGACTGAGGGAGGAGCAGAGAGAGAGAAGGAGACACATAATTGAAAGCAGGCTCCAGGCTCTGAGCCATCAGCACAGAGCAAGACATGGGGCTTGAACTCATGAACCATGAGATCATGACCTGAGCCAAAGTGAGACGTTCAAATGACTAAGCCACACAGGTGTCCCAATAATGAATACTCTTGAAACAAATAGTAAAATCCAACATTATCTGTAAAGAAAAAAAGATGTATAAAAGAATCAAATGAAAATATTAAAATCAAAAAATAACTTAAGGACTCATTAAATAGTCTCATTAAGTAGACAGGACAGAGGAAAGAATCTGTGAATTTGAAATAGAATAAAAAAATATTACCCATGCTGAAATGTAGAAACAAACAAACAAGGTTTAAAAAAAATGAACAGAGTCTCAGAGAACTGTGGAGCAACAACAAAAGATTTAACAATAGTGCCCTCAGAGTCTTAAAAGGAGAAGAAAAATAATGTAGTGCTGAAAAAATATTTGAAGAAATAATAGCTGAAAACATCTCAAGCTTAGCAAAAGAAAAAAACCCTACAGATTCAAGAAGTTGAGGGAACCTCAAATTAGATAAACCTAATAAAATGAATGAAATGAAATTAATGTCAAGATCATGCATCATGGTTGAACTTCTAAAAAATAAAGACAAAGAAAAAAATCCTGAAAGCAACCAGAGAGAAATAGGGATGGGGGAGTGTTACAAAGGACTGTAGGTTTTTCATTAAAGACCATGAAGGGCAAGGAAGTTGCATGATATTTTTAAAGAAAAGAAATATTATCCCAGAATTCTATGTCCAGTGAAAACATCCTTCAGGAGTGAAAGTAAAATAAAATCATTTTCAAACAAAAGAATCTAAATTCATAAACAGTTTACTTGTTCTTAATCGCAAAAGGAAATTCTTCAGATAGAAAGGAAATAATACCAAGAGAAAACTTGGAACTTCAGGAATAAAGGAGCATAAAAAGAATTGTATCTGAATAAGTATAATAGAAATGAGCAGAAGAAATATTTGAAGTAATGGCTGATATTTTCCCAAAATGAATGTTTGACCCCAAGCCATAGATACAAGAAGCCCAGAAAATACCAAATATAACAAATACCATAAAATCTACAACTCAGTGGGAATGCAAGCTGGTGCAGCCACTCTGGAAAACAGTATGGAGATTCTTCAAAAAATTAAAAATAGAACTACCCTATGACCCAGCAACTGCACTACTATGTATTTATCCAAGGGATACAGGTGTGCTGTTTTTAAGGGACACATGCACCCAAATATTTATAGCAGCACTATCAACAATAGCCAAAGTATGGAAAGAACCCAAATGTCCATCGATGGATGAATGGATAAAGAAGAAGTGGTATATATATACAATGGAGTATTACTTGGCAATAAAAAGGAATGAAATCTTGCCATTTGCAACTACATGGATGGAACCAGAGGGTAATATGCTAAGTGAAATTAGTCAGAGAAAGACACATATCATGTGACTTCACTCATATGAGGACTTTAAGAGACAAAACAGATGAACATAAGGGAAGGGAAACAAAAATAATATAAAAACAGGGAGGAGGACAAAACATGAGACTCTTAAATATGGAGAACAAGCAGAGGGTTACTGGACGGGGTGTGGGAGGGGAATGGGCTAAATGGGAATGGGTAAGGGGCACCAAGGAATCTACTCCTGAAATCATTGTTGCACTATATGCTAACTAATTTGGATGTAAATTAAATTTTTTTTTATGAAATTTATTGACAAATTGGTTTCCATACAACACCCAGTGCTCATCCCAAAAGGTGCCCTCCTCAATACCCATCACCCACCCTCTCCTCCCTCCCACCCCCCATCAACCCTCAGTTTGTTCTCAGTTTTTAACAGTCTCTTATGCTTTGGCTCTCTCCCATTCTAACCTCTTTTTTTTTTTTCCTTCCCCTCCCCCATGGGTTCCTGGTAAGTTTCTCAGGATCCACATAAGAGTGAAACCATATGGTATCTGTCTTTCTCTGTATGGCTTATTTCACTTAGCATCACACTCTCCAGTTCCATCCACGTTGCTACAAAAGGCCATATTTCATTTTTTCTCATTGCCACGTAATATTCCATTGTGTATATAAACCACAATTTCTTTATCCATTCATCAGTTGATGGACATTTAGGCTCTTTCCATAATTTGGCTATTGTTGAGAGTGCTGCTATGAACATTGGGGTACAAGTGGCCCTATGCATCAGTGCTCCTGTATCCCTTGGATAAATTCCTAGCAGTGCTATTGCTGGGTCATAGGGTAGGTCTATCTTTAATTTTCTGAGGAACCTCCACACTGCTTTCCAGAGCGGCTGCACCAATTTGCATTCCCACCAACAGTGCAAGAGGGTTCCCGTTTCTCCACATCCTCTCCAGCATCTATAGTCTCCTGCTTTGTTCATTTTGGCCACTCTGACTGGCGTGAGGTGATACCTGAGTGTGGTTTTGATTTGTATTTCCCTGATAAGGAGCGACGCTGAACATCTTTTCATGTGCCTGTTGGCCATCCGGATGTCTTCTTTAGAGAAGTGTCTATTCATGTTTTCTGCCCATTTCTTCACTGGGTTATTTGTTTTTCGGGTGTGGAGTTTGGTGAGCTCTTGATAGATTTTGGATACTAGCCCTTTGTCCGATATGTCATTTGCGAATATCTTTTCCCATTCCGTTGGTTGCCTTTTAGTTTTGTTGGTTGTTTCCTTTGCTGTGCAGAAGCTTTTTATCTTCATAAGGTCCCAGTAATTCACTTTTGCTTTTAATTCCCTTGCCTTTGGGGATGTGTCAAGTAAGAAATTGCTACGGCTGAGGTCAGAGAGGTCTTTTCCTGCTTTCTCCTCTAAGGTTTTGATGGTTTCCTGTCTCACATTTAGGTCCTTTATCCATTTTGAGTTTATTTTTGTGAATGGTGTGAGAAAGTGGTCTAGTTTCAACCTTCTGCATGTTGCTGTCCAGTTCTCCCAGCACCATTTGTTAAAGAGGCTGTCTTTTTTCCATTGGATGTTCTTTCCTGCTTTGTCAAAGATGAGTTGGCCATACGTTTGTGGGTCTAGTTCTGGGGTTTCTATTCTATTCCATTGGTCTATGTGTCTGTTTTGGTGCCAATACCGTGCTGTCTTGATGATGACAGCTTTGTAGTAGAGGCTAAAGTCTGGGATTTTGATGCCTCCTGCTTTGGTCTTCTTCTTCAAAATTCCTTTGGCTATTCGGGGCCTTTTGTGGTTCCATATGAATTTTAGGATTGCTTGTTCTAGTTTCGAGAAGAATGCTGGTGCAATTTTGATTGGGATTGCATTGAATGTGTAGATAGCTTTGGGTAGTATTGACATTTTGACAATATTTATTTTCCAATCCATGAGCAGGGAATGTCTTTCCATTTCTTTAAATCTTCTTCAATTTCCTTCATAAGCTTTCTATAGTTTTCAGCATACAGATCCTTTACATCTTTGGTTAGATTTATTCCTAGGTATTTTATGCTTCTTGGTGCAATTGTGAATGGGATCAGTTTCTGTATTTGTCTTTCTGTTGCTTCATTGTTAGTGTATAAGAATGCAACTGATTTCTGTACATTGATTTTGTATCCTGCAACTTTGCTGAATTCATGTATCAGTTCTAGCAGACTTTTGGTGGAGTCTATCGGATTTTCCATGTATAATATCATGTCATCTGCAAAAAGCGAAAGCTTGACTTCATCTTTGCCAATTTTGATGCCTTTGATTTCCTTTTGTTGTCTGATTGCTGATGCTAGCACTTCCAGCACTATGTTAAACAGCAGCGGTGAGAGTGGGCATCCTTGTCGTGTTCCTGATCTCAGGGAAAAAGCTCTCAGTTTTTCCCCGTTGAGGATGATGTTAGCTGTGGGCTTTTCATAAATGGCTTTTATGATCTTTAAGTATGTTCCTTCTATCCCGACTTTCTCAAGGGTTTTTATTAAGAAAGGGTGCTGAATTTTGTCAAAGGCCTTTTCTGCATCGATTGACAGGATCATATGGTTCTTCTCTTTTTTTTTTGTTAATGTGATGTATCACGTTGATTGATTTGCGAATGTTGAACCAGCCCTGCATCCCAGGAATTAATCCCACTTGATCATGGTGAATAATTCTTTTTATATGCCGTTGAATTCGATTTGCTAGTACCTTATGGAGAATTTTTGCATCCATATTCATCAGGGATATTGGCCTGTAGTTCTCTTTTTTTACTGGGTCTCTGTCTGGTTTAGGAATCAAAGTAATACTGGCTTCATAGAATGAGTCTGGAAGTTTTCCTTCCCTTTCTATTTCTTGGAATAGCTTGAGAAGGATAGGTATTATCTCTGCTTTAAACGTCTGGTAGAACTCCCCTGGGAAGCCATCTGGTCCTGGACTCTTATTTGTTGGGAGATTTTTGATAACCGATTCAATTTCTTCACTGGTTATGGGTCTGTTCAAGCTTTCTATTTCCTCCTGATTGAGTTTTGGAAGAGTGTGGGTGTTCAGGAATTTGTCCATTTCTTCCAGGTTGTCCAATTTGTTGGCATATAATTTTTCATAGTATTCCCTGATAATTGTTTGTATCTCTGAGGGATTGGTTGTAATAATTCCATTTTCATTCATGATTTTATCTATTTGGGTCATCTCCCTTTTCTTTTTGAGAAGCCTGGCTAGAGGTTTGTCAATTTTGTTTATTTTTTCAAAAAACCAACTTTTGGTTTCGTTGATCTGCTCTACAGTTTTTTTAGTTTCTATATTGTTTATTTCTGCTCTGATCTTTATTATTTCTCTTCTTCTGCTGGGTTTAGGCTGCCTTTGCTGTTCTGCTTCTAGTTCCTTTAGGTGTGCTGTTAGATTTTGTATTTGGGATTTTTCTCGTTTCTTGAGATAGGCCTGGATTGCAATGTATTTTCCTCTCAGGACTGCTTTTGCTGCGTCCCAAAGCGTTTGGATTGTTGTATTTTCATTTTTGTTTGTTTCCATATATTTTTTAATTTCTTCTCTAATTGTCTGGTTGACCCACTCATTCGTTAGTAGGGTGTTCTTTAACCTCCATGCTTTTGGAGGTTTTCCAGACTTTTTTCTGTGGTTGATTTCAAGCTTCATAGCATTGTGGTCTGAAAGTAAGCATGGTATAATTTCAATTCTTGTAAACTTATGAAGGGCTGTTTTGTGACCCAGTATATGATCTATCTTGGAGAATGTTCCATGTGCACTCGAGAATAAAGTATATTCTCTTGCTTTGGGATGCAGAGTTCTAAATATATCTGTCAAGTCCATCTGATCCAATGTCTCATTCAGGGCCCTTGTTTCTTTATTGACCGTGTGTCTAGATGATCTATCCATTTCTGTAAGTGGTGTATTAAAGTCCCCTGCAATTACCACATTCTTATCAATAAGGTTGCTTATGTTTATGAGTAATTGTTTTATATATTTGGGGGCTCCGGTATTCGGTGCATAGACATTTATAATTGTTAGCTCTTCCTGATGGATAGACCCTGTAACTATTATATAATGTCCTTCTTCATCTCTTGTTACAGCCTTTAATTTAAAGTCTAGTTTGTCTGATATAAGTATGGCTACTCCAGCTTTCTTTTGGCTTCCAGTCGCATGATAAATAGTTCTCCAACCCCTCACTCTCAATCTAAAGGTGTCCTCAGGTCTAAAATGAGTCTCTTGTAGACAGCAAATAGATGGGTCTTGTTTTTTTATCCATTCTGATACCCTATGTCTTTTGGTTGGCGCATTTAATCCATTTACATTCAGTGTTATTATAGAAAGATACGGGTTTAGAGTCATTGTGATGTCTGTATGTTTTATGCTTATAGTGATGTCTCTGGGACTTTGTCTCACAGGATCCCCCTTAGGATCTCTTGTAGGGCTGGTTTAGTGGTGACAAATTCCTTCAGTTTTTGTTTGTTTGGGAAGACCTTTATCTCTCCTTCTATTCTAAATGACAGACTTGCTGGATAAAGGGTTCTTGGCTGCATATTTTTTCTGTCTAGCACCCTGAAAATCTCGTGCCAATTCTTTCTGGCCTGCCAAGTTTCAAAAGAGAGATCAGTCACGAGTCTTATAGGTCTCCCTTTATATGTGAGGGCACGTTTACCCCTTGCTGCTTTCAGAATTTTCTCTTTATCCTTGTATTTTGCCAGTTTCACTATGATATGTCGTGCAGAAGATCGATTCAAGTTACGTCTGAAGGGAGTTCTCTGTGCCTCTTGGATTTCAATGCCTTTTTCCTTCCCCAGTTCAGGGAAGTTCTCAGCTATGATTTCTTCAAGTACCCCTTCAGCACCTTTCCCTCTCTCTTCCTCCTCTGGGATACCAATTATGCGTATATTATTTCTTTTTAGTGTATCACTTAATTCTCTTATTTTCCCCTCATACTCCTGGATTTTTTTATCTCTCTTTTTCTCAGCTTCCTCTTTTTCCATAACTTTATCTTCTAGTTCACCTATTCTCTCCTCTGCCTCTTCAAGCCTAGCTGTGGTGGTTTCCATTTTGTTATGCATTTCGTTTAAAGCGTTTTTCAGCTCCTCGTGACTGTTCCTTAGTCCCTTGATCTCTGTAGCAAGAGATTCTTTTGTCCTCTATACTGTTTTCAAGCCCAGAGATTAATTTTATGACTAGTATTCTAAATTCACTTTCTGTTATGTTATTTAAGTCCTTTTTGATCAGCTCATTAGCTGTTGTTATTTCCTGGAGATTCTTCTGAGGGGAATTCTTCCGCTTGGTCATTTTGGACAGTCCCTGGCGTGGTGAGGACCTGCAGTGCACTTCCCCTGTGCTGTGGTGTATAACTGGAGTTGGTGGGCGGGGCCGCAGTCAGACCTGATGTCTGCCCCCAGCCCACCGCTGGGGCCACAGTCAGACTGGTGTGTGCCTTCTCTTCCCCTCTCCTAGGGGCGGGATTCACTGTGGGGTGGTGTGGCTCGTCTCGGCTACTTGTACCCTGCCAGGCTTGTGATGCTGGGGATCTGGCGTATTAGCTGGGGTGGGTAGGCAAGGTGCTCGGGGGCAGGAGGGGCAGGCTTAGATCGCTTCTCCTTAGGTGATCCACTTCAGGAGGGGCCCTGTGGCAGCGGGAGGGAGTCAGATCCGCTGCCGGAGGCTTGGCTCCGCCGAAGCGCAGAGTTGGGTGTTTGCGCGGAGCGAGCAAGTTCCCTGGCAGGAACCAGTTCCCTTTGGGATTTCGGCTGGGGGATGGGCGGGGGAGATGGCGCTGGCGAGCGCCTTTGTTCCCCACCAAACTGAGCTCTGTTGTCAGGGGGCTCAGCAGCTCTCCCTCCCTTTGTCCTCCAGCCTTCCCGCTTTCCGAATAGAGCTGTTAACTTATGACCTCCCAGACGCTAAGTCGCGCTTGTTGTGGGAACACAGTCCGTCAGGCCCCTCCGCTTTTGCAAGCCAGACTCGGGGGCTCTGCTTGGCCGGCGAGCCGCCCCTCCGCCCCGGCTCCCTCCCGCCAGTCCGTGGAGCGCGCACCGCCTCGCCGCCCTTCCTACCCTCTTCCGTGGGCCTCTCGTCTGCGTTTGGCTCCGGCGACTCCGTTCTGCTAATCCTCTGGCGGTTTTCTGGGTTATTTAGGCAGGTGTAGATGGAATCTAAGTGATCAGCAGGACGTGCGGTGAGCCCAGCGTCCTCCTAAGCCGCCATCTTGCCGCAACTCCTCTAAAAAAATTTTTTTTTTAATCTACAACTCAGTACATCATATTCAAACTGAAGAAAACCTAAAGACTATAGGAAAATTTTGAAGGAAATCAGAGGGGAAAACCCACCTTACTTACAGAAGAACAAGGGTAAGAATTACATTGGACTTCTCAGAAACCATGTAAACTGAAATATTTAAAGTGTTGAAAGAAAGAAAAACACCACCCAGAGTACTATATTCAGCAAAATTATATTTCAAAAGACCTTCAGGCAAAAACTGAAGGAATGTGTTCCCAGTAGACCTGCCTTACAAGAAATGCTAAAGAAGTTCTTTAGCGAGGAGGAAAATTATATAGGTCATAAAAAGAAGAGCATCAGAGAAGGAATAAATGAAAGTTAAAAAAAATCTTTTATCTTGTATTAGTCTTAACTGATCTAACAGATAACTCTTCAAAGTAGTGATAGCAACAATGTATTAGAGAGATTGTAGCATATGGATATGTGAAATAAATGACAGTAAAATAATACGGGACAGGAGGGAGGATTTGGGAATACTGCTATAAGGTATCTGCACTACTCATGAAATGGCACGGTGTTATTTGGAAGTGGACTTAGATAATTTTTAAATGCATATTGGAGACTCTATTAGAATTTCCAAAAGAAGAATCATTTATATGCTTATAAAATTGAATTATATAAAATGCTCAATTAAAACCAGAGAAGCCAGAAAAATGGGAGAAGATAAAAAAGAAACAGAGCAAATGCAATGAACAAAAGCAGTTGCAGAGCACCTGGGTGGTTCAGCTGGTTAAGCCTCTGACTCTTGATTCAGCTCAGGTCATGGTCTCATATTTTGTGAGATAGAGCCCTGCATTGGGTTGTGTACAGCACAGAGCCTGCTTGGGATACTCTCTCTCCTCTCTCTGCCCCTCACCCTCAAAATAAATAAACTTAAAAAAATTTAATAAGAAAAGAAAGAAAGCAGTTGCAAATATAGTAGATATTAATCTATCATATGATATCAATAATCATTTTAAATTTGAATGGTCTCAATACACAAATTATAATACAGAGACTTTCAAAGTAAATAAAACAGTAAGACCCAACTACATGTTGTCTATAAGAAATTCACTTTAACTATAAAGTCACGGGTGTATTAAAAGTAAAGGATGGAGAAAGATATACCATGCTAACACTAATCAAAAGAAAGTCGAAGCAGTTATGTTAATTTCAGACATAGCAGACTTCAGAAAAAAATAGAAATTATCAGAGGTGAGAAGATGATACATAATGATAAAGGGGTCAATTCTCCAAGAAGATATAATGATTTTTGAAATGTATGCACTTAACAAGAGAACATCAAAATATATTAGGCAAAAACTGATAAAACTGTAAGGAGAAATGGACAAATTGTCTCCTCTATCAATAATTGACAGATCCAGCAAGCAGTAAATTAGTAAGGATATAGTTGACCTGAGCAGCATCATCAATTGTGTCTAATTGACATTATAGAATAATTCAACCAACAACAGCAGAATTCGCCTGCTTCTCAAGTTGAAATGAACATTCACTAATTTAGACCACATCATATAACATAAAACACACCTTAACACATTTAAAAGACTAGAAATCATACAGAGTATGCTCTCAGACTGCAGTGGAATTGAATTAGAAATCAATAACAGAAAGATAGCTGGAAAAATGCCAAAATAATTGGAGATAAAACAACAGACTTCTTTTGCTTTTGAGAGAGAGAGAAAGAGAGTGAGTGGGGGCAGGAGAGAGACAGAGAGAGAGAGAGAAAGAGAGAGAGAGAGAGAGAGAGAGAGAGAGAGAGAGAGAATCCCAAGAAGGCTCTGTGCAGAGCATGGAGCTTGATCCTATCACCCTGGAATCATGACCTGAGCTGAAATCCAGAGTCATTTAACTGACTGAGCCACTCAGGCACCCCACAATAGACTTCTAGATAATATATAGATCAAAGAAGCCTCAAGAAAAATTTTCAAATATTGTGAACTAAATTAATATGAATATACAACTTAGAAAATTTTGTGGAATGAAGCAAGAGCAATGCTAAGAGGAAAATTTGTACCATTAAATGCATATGTTAGAAAAGAAGATGTAAAATCAATAATCTAAGCTTACATATTAGGAAACTATAGAAAGAAGAGCATATAAGCCTAAAGCAAGCAGAAGAAAATTAATTAAAAATAGAGAGGATATAAATAAAATTTAAAACAGAAATTTAATAGAGAATATCAATGAATCAAAAAAGCTGATTCTTTGAAAAGAATAATAAAATGATAATCATCTGTCAGGCTAACCAAGAAAAATATAAGAGAGAAGACACAAATTACTCATCAGAAATGAAAAAGAGGAGGGGTGCCTGGGTGGCTCAGTCAGTTAAGCGTCCAACTTCCGCTCAGGTCATGATCTCGTGGTACACGAGTTCAGGCCCCACATTGGGCTCTGTGCTGACAGCTTGGAGCCTGGAGACTGCTTTGGATTCTGTGTCTCCTGTTCTCTCTGCCCCTACCATGCTCTCTCTCTCTCTCTCTCTCTCTCTCTCTCAAAAATAAACATTTAAAAAAATTTTTAAAGAAATGAAAAAGAGGACATCACTACTTTTCCCATGGTCATTAAAAGGAAAATAAAGGATATTATGAACAACTCTATGCTTACAAATTTGGTAACTTAGATGAAATAGACCCATTCCTTACAAGATACAACTACCAAAAGTCACATAAGGATAAATGATGCTTATTTAAAAATATTAAGTCAAATTAATAATCTTCCAAAAAAGAAAGCACAAGGCGCAGATGTTTTCACAGGTAAATTCTATCAAAATTTAAGGAAGAAATTATAATAACTTTCCACCAGAAAATAGAAGTAGAGTACACTTCCTAATTCTTTCTATGAGGCCAGCATTACCCCAATACCAAAACCAGAAAAAGATAGTACATGAAAGGAAAACTATAGATCAACATCTCTAATGAACATACATGCAAAAATACTCAACAAAATAATAGCAAATTGAATCCAACAATGTATAAAATAAATTATGCACTGTCAACAATTAGAATTTACTACAATTATGTTCAAATTCAAAAATCAATTAATGTGATCAACAGAAAAGGAGAAAAATCATACTCTCATAATCAATAGATCCAAAAAGAAATTGACAAAATCCAAATTTCACTCATGATTTTAAAAAACCCTCAGCAAACTAGGAATACAGGAAGATCCTTTAACCTACTAAAGAACATCTATCAAAAAAATATTTATGGATAACATCATACTTAATAATGAGAAACTAGGTGTTTTCCCACTAAGACTGAGAACAAGACAAGATTGCCCCCTTTTTCCACTCCTTTTCAACATTATGCTAGAAGATACTGGAAGTCCTAGCTAATGCAATAAGACAATAAAAGAAACAAAAGGTTTACAAATTGGGAAGGAAGAAATAAAACTATCTTCATTCACGGATGACATGGTTGCCTATATAGAAAATCTCAAATAGATAAAATACCTCCTGGAACTAACAAGTGATTAGTTGTTACAGCAACCACAACAAGGTTGCTGGCTATGTGGTTAATATGCAAAAGTCAACTGCTTTCCTATATACCAGCACTGACAATTTGGAATTTGAAATAAAAATCACAATGCTATTTACATTACCATCCCCCAAAATTAAATCTTCAGTTACAATTCTAACAAAATATGTAATGGGTCTATATGAGGAAAACTACAAAATTCTGATGAAAGATATCAAATATTTATGACATTCCATGTTATGGATAAGGAAACAATATTTTTAAGATGGCAATTCTTCCCAACTTGATCTATAGCTTTAACACAATCCCATTCAAAATCACAGCATGTTATTTTGTGGATATCAACAAATGGATGTGAGAATATATATGGAAAAGTAGAAGATCCAGAATAACCAACAAAATGAAGGAGAACAAAGTTGGACGACTGACAGTGTTCAATTCCATGACTTACTATAAAGCTACAGTAATCAAGACAGTGTAGTATTGGTGAAAAAAAAAACAGACAAATAGATCAATAGAACAAAATGAAGAACCCAGAAACAGACCCACACAAACATAGTAAACTAATCTTTGACTAAAGAGCAAATGCAATTCAAATGAGAAAAGATAGTCTTTTCAACAAATGGTGATGTAACAATTAGATATTCAAATGCAAAAAAATGAATCTAGACACAGACCTTACATCTTTCACAAAAATTAACTCAACATGGATCTAAGTGTAAAACGAAAAATTATTACAATACTAAAAGATAGAAAAAAATCTAGGTGACCTTGAGTTTGATTATTACTTTTTAGATACAACACCAAAATCAATGTCTATGAAAAAAATTGATAAGTTGGAACTTTATTAAAATTAAAAAAGTGTTCTTTGCAACAGGCACTATTAAGATAATGAAAAAACAAGCCACAGACTGGGATAAAATATTCACAAAACATATATCTGCTAAAGATAGTTGTATCCAAAACATACAAAAAAAGAAAACTTTTAGGGGCGCCTGGGTGGCGCAGTCGGTTAAGCGTCCGGCTTCAGCCAGGTCACAATCTCGCGGTCCGTGAGTTCGAGCCCCGCGTCAGGCTCTGGGCTGATGGCTCAGAGCCTGGAGCCTGTTTCCGATTCTGTGTCTCCCTCTCTCTTTGCCCCTTCCCCGTTCATGCTCTGTCTCTCTCTGTCCCAAAAATAAATAAACGTTGAAAAAATTAAAAAAAAAAAAGAAAACTTTTAAAACTCAACAACAAGAAAATAAACCAGTAAATGGGCAAGAGATCTAAAAAGATATCTCATCAAAAAAGATATACAGGTGGCAAATAAGCACATGAAAAGATGCTCAATATGATAAGTCATAAGGGAATTACAAATTACAACAATGAGATACCACTACACACTTAGAATATCTAAAACCCAAAAACCAATGATATTATATGCTGGCAAGGATGCAGAACAAGACGAATGCTCACTCATTGCTAACGGCAATAGAAAATCGTACATTTACTTTGGAGGACAGTTTAACAGTTTCTTACACAATTAAACATACTCTTACCATATGATTGGCAATTGTGCTCCTAGGTATTTACCCAATTGGGTGTAAACTATGTCCACACACACACACACACACACACACACACACACGAAAAAGCACACATATGTCTGTAGCAGCTTTATTCTTGATCACCCAAAAGTGGAAGGAACCAAGATGTCTTTCAATAGGTGAACAGATAAACAAACAACTTTGTTACATCCAGACAATGGAATATTACCCAAGCAATGAAAATAAATAAGCTATCAAGCCACAAAAAGACATGGAAGAACTTTAAATACATATTGCTAAGTGGAAGAAGCCAGTCTGAAAGGCCATATATTATATAAGATTCCAACTGCATGACATTATGGAAAAAGCAAAACTATAGAGGCAGTAAAAACATCAGTGGTTGCCAGAGGTTTGGGAGTACAGAGACACAAATGGATGGAGCATAAGAAATTTTTAGGGTGGTGAAACTATTCTGTATGATACTGTAATGGTGAATACATGACATTATGCATTCTTCAAAACCCATAGTACTATGGAACACAAAGAGCAAACTTTAATGGAAACTATGGACTTTACTTAATAATAATGTATCAATATTGGTTTGTTAATTGTGACAAATGTATCACATTAAAAGAAGATGTTAATAATAGGGGAAACTGTGCTGGAGTAGAGGGTGGTAATATGAGAATGCTCTGTACTATCTGTTCAATTTTTCTGTAAATCTAAAACTGTTCTTTAAAAAGTTTATTAATTACCAGAAATGTTAAAATTTAAAGATGGATTTTGTACTACATAGAGAAAAACTGAAAATATTATATACAATAGTAGATTAAAATAGAATACTAAAAATGGGATACCTGGGTCGCTCAGTCTGTTAAGCATCTGACTTTGGTTCAGGTCATGATCATATGGTTCATGAGTTCGAGCCCTCCATTGGGCTCTACACTGCCAGTGCGAGCCTTCTTGGAATTCTGACTCCCTCTCTCTGCTTCTCCCCGACTCGTGCTTTATCTCTCTCTCAAAATAAATAAAAATAAAACTTAAAAAATAAAAATAAAAAGTAGAATAGTAAAAATGTTTAACTCAAAATAAGGCAGGATGAGAGAAATAGAGGAATAAAACACAGGAGAAACAGAACACAAATATGGCAGACCTAAATCTAAACATATCAACAATTACATTAAATATAGTCTAAACATGCCAGTTAAAAAACAGAACAACAATAGACTCTAGGGAAAGAATAGACAACCTGGACCCTGCATCCTAGTTCTCAATATTCACAGTCTAATTGAGAAGTGCAAACCAGAACCAGAGAAAATGATAAATGAACCTCATACTCATGGTGCTCCAATCACATTGAGGACATCTTTCAGTTTTTCGAACACACTAAAATCATTTCTGCTTCAGGGATTCTGTACTTGCTGTTCTCTCTGCCTGGAGCACTATTTGCATGACTGATTCCTCATCTTTTAGGGCTCAGTTTAAATGTCACCTCCTCAGAGAAGCCTTCTGTGACCAGTCTATGTGAAGTAATTAGCCTGCCTCTCCCCTCTATCCCTTTGCCTTGCTTTTATGCATAGTCTTTATCACTATCTGAAATTATCTTCCTTGTTGGTTTATTTTTTGTCATCTCTTCCACTAGGATGTCAGGTTCATGAAGGCAGGGAATCATGTCTGTTTTGTTCACTGCCATTTCCCAGCATGTAGTAGATGTTGAGGAATATCTACTGAGTGAGGAAACAGGGAACATTTAAAACATATTGAAAGTACATATTATATCAGCATAAAATTTAAGCATAGAATGTGGAGCATAAAAATTTGTGAATCAGTTGGGGTGAACTGGGGAAGTCTTCTTTTAAAAAGTAAACTTTGTTAAAGGTTTTGAAAATGGGCAGATGTGGATTTGCAGAGATGGGGGATAAGACATTCCAGACCATGCAATTTCACAGGCATGCAGATTAGAGATGTAAACATAGTTCAACAGCAGGGTCTCAATTGGTCTCATATCTAGGCAGGTAGAGTTAAGTTATGCTTTCTTTACCATTCTCCACTCACAAACCAATTATACTGATTAATTTGTACTGGTACAAAATCTTCTGATAAAGGACATCAGCCATATCTCTTCTTGGATTCCTATTGAATGAGAAGAGAACCTAGCTGAAGATATGTTTCTGAAAAGACTGTAGGGCTCTTGGGAAAGAATCCACCAACCAGCAAAAAGATGTCAAGGCACAGAGTCAGATTTAGCAACAGGGGCTGAGAATAAGGGGTAAGCAGAGTTTACAGTTATAGGATAGTTGTTGCCTAAATCCATCTCAACCCAACTATTCTGACTGGGCAAATATGTGTTCTGAGGTATTAGGATTCTGAGTAAAAGGCAAATGAGCTAACTAAACTTTTTAACACCTCAGGACCCAAATAACCATGCTATGAGATTCCCCAAAGGGAGCATAATGCAGGAAGGAGAAAGATTTGCCCCTTCTGACTTTGCAGTTGATTGCCTAGGTCTCATTGTTCTATGAGGATTGAGAGTGTCGATAGCCAGAATAATCAGCAGGATACAGCAGGCTGGCAAGGCAGTGGCAGCAGCACTGACAGTATGGGGCACAGTATCAGCAGCAGTGATGGTGGTCTGGCTAATTCAGAACTCATGTAAGATAACCCCTGGGGACTCCCATAAATACTTTGGCAGTGTCTTTTTGAGAGAGAGAGGCTTAAAATTACTGTGTGAGTAGATAGGGGCCAGAGCCAGGGTTGGCTGGTTACAGCCATAAATCAGACAGGCTAGCACAATGAAACGTGATACAAAAATAACCTTCACACTAGAATGACTATACATTATTTACTCTCTGACAAGAGCAGTTGTTTTCTCGGTGCCATTAACTGATTTGATGGTATTAAAAACCTAATAATTAAAATGACAAACTCACATGGACAAGTCAATTAAAGTCTGCTTTGGTTAATCAATTTCCTTCTTAATGTATGTTACTGCACTTCTAGAAAACCTGCTTATACTTGGGCATATTTAGTGAACATGTTCATCATCAGTTCCAGGACAGAAATGACACATTTTAAAATAGGAGTCCTAGAACCAAATACAAACTCAGGGAAAGGAACTTTTTTTTTTTTAATTTTTTCTTTTCAACGTTTTTTATTTACTTTTGGGACAGAGAGAGACAGAGCATGAACGGGGGAGGGGCAGAGAGAGAGGGAGACACAGAATCGGAAACAGGCTCCAGGCTCTGAGCCATCAGCCCAGAGCCTGACGCGGGGCTCGAACTCACGGACCGCGAGATCGTGACCTGGCTGAAGTCAGACGCTTAACCGACTGCGCCACCCAGGCGCCCCAGGGAAAGGAACTTTAAAAATAAGATAAATAGAAGTCCTAGCCACAGAAATCAGACAGACAGAAAGAAAAGGCATCCAAATAGATTAGGAAGAAGTAAAACTATTTGCAGATGACATGACACTATACATAGAAAACCTGAAAGACTGCTAGGACTGATAAATCCAGTAAAGTTACAGTATATAAAATCAGTGTACAGAAATATGTTGTATTTCTATACACCAATAATGAAGCAGCAGAAAAATTAAGAAAACAATTCCATTTACAACTTCACCAAAAATAATGACACCTAGCAATAAACCTAACCAAAGAGGTGAAAGACCTATACTCTGAAAACTATAAAACACTGATGAAAGAAATTGAAGATGACACAAAGAAATGGAAAGACATTCCATGCTCACGGATTGGAAGAACAAATATTGTTAAAATGTCTATATTACCCAAGGATATCTACACAGTTAATACAATCCCTATCAAAATACCAACAGCATTTTTCACAGAACTAGAATAAATAATTCTAAATTTTTTATGGAACTGCAAAAACACCCCAATTAACCAAATCAATCTTGAAAAAGAAAAGCAACACTGGAGGCATCACAATTCCAGACTTCAAGCTGTGATACAAAGCTGTAGTGATCAAGACAGTGGCATAAAAATAGACACATAGATCAATGGAACAGACTAGAAAACACAGAAATAAACCCACAACTATACAGTCAATTAATCTTCAACAAAGCAGGAAAGAATATCCAATGGAAAAAAGACAGTCTCGGGGCGCCTGGGTGGCGCAGTCGGTTAAGCGTCTGGCTTCAGCCAGGTCACGATCTCGCGGTCCGTGAGTTCGAGCCCCGCGTCGGGCTCTGGGCTGATGGCTCAGAGCCTGGAGCCTGTTTCCGATTCTGTGTCTCCCTCTCTCTCTGCCCCTCCCCCGTTCATGCTCTGTCTCTCTCTGTCCCAAAAATAAATAAACGTTGAAAAAAAATTTAAAAAAAAAAAAGAAAAAAGACAGTCTCTAACAAATGATGTTGGGAAATCTTGATAGCAACATGCAAAAGAAAGAACTGGGCCACTTTCTTACACCATACACAAAAGCAAATTCAAAATGGATTAAAGACCTAAATGTGAGACCTGAAGCCATAAAAATCCTAGAAAAGAACACAGGCAGTAACTTCTTTGACATCAGCCATAGCAATTCTTTTCTAGATATGTCTCCTTAGGCAAGGGAAACAAAAGCAAAATAAACTATTGGGATTACATCAAAGTAAAAATCTTCTACACAGCAAAGAAAACAATCAGCAAAACTAAAAGGCAACCTACTGAATGGGAGAAGATATTTGCAAGTAACATATCCAATAAAGAATTCATATACAAATTATATAAAGAACTTATAAAACCCAATATCCAAAAAAACAAATAATCTAATTAAAAGTGGGCAGAAAACATGAACAGAATTTCTCCAAAGAAGACATCCAGATAGCCAACAGACACATGAAAAGATGCTCAATATCACTCATCATACGGGAAATGCAAATCAAAACTACAATGAGTTATCAGGACAACTAAAATCAAAAACACAAGAAACAACAGGTGTTGGTGAGGATGTGGAGAAAAAGAAACCCTCTTTCGCTGTTAGTGGGAATACATCCACTCTGGAAAACAGTATGGAGGTTCCTCAAGAAGTTAAAAATAGAATTACCCTACAATCCAGCAATCACACTACTGGGTATTTACCCACACAATACAAAAACACTAATTCAAAAAGATACATGCACCCCTATGTTTATA
Source organism: Prionailurus viverrinus (assembly GCF_022837055.1). NCBI lineage: Eukaryota > Metazoa > Chordata > Mammalia > Carnivora > Felidae > Prionailurus > Prionailurus viverrinus. The sequence goes on from NC_062579.1 coordinate 99,848,927, forward strand.
GCAGCACTATTTACAATATCCAAGATATGGAAGCAGCCCAAGTGTCCATTGATAGAGGAACTGATAAAGAATATGTGGCATGTATATATGATGGAATATTATTCAACTATAAAATGAATGAAATGTTGCCATTTGCAATAGCATGGATGGAGCTAGACAGAATAATGCTAAGTGAAATAAACCAGACCAAGAAAGGCAAACACCATATGATTTCACTCATATGTGGAACTTCATAAACAAAACAAATGAGCAAAGTGGTGAAAAAAGAGACAAATCAAGAGACAGGCTCTTAATTATAGAGAATAAACTGATGGTTATAAGAAGGGAAGGAAGTAGGAGATGGATTAAATAGGTGATGGGGATTAAGGAGTGTACTTGTGATGAGAAAGGGGTGAGATATGGAATTACTGAATCACTACATTAAAAAAAAAGAATTGGAATGTTTGTCTTAAAATTTTTTTAAGTTTATTTTGAGAGAGAGAATAGGAGAGGGACAGAGAGGAGAGGGAGAGAATCTCAAGCAGGCTTCACACTATCAGCACAGAGCCCAATGCAAGGCTCATACTCATGAGCTGTGAGATCATGAGCTGAGCTCAAATCTCAAATCAAGAGTTGGATGCTGAACTGACTGAGCCACCCAGGCGCCTCTAAAAAATTTTTCTTTTAAATGGGATAAATATAAGAACTCAGTTGGAATATCACAAGAAATGTCATCTCATTTGTTGGGCTCTTGGAGATAGGAAAACACTTCCCAAAAAGCTTTTCTACAGAATAATATAGTCCACTTTGGGTCAGCTCTTGAAATAATAGGAATAATAGCCAACAGTTACCTGTTGGTCTTACTATGAGCCAGATACTATTCTAAGTATTTATATGTAAAAACCACACCCAATCCTCCCAAAATTCCTATTAGTCAAGCACTTATTATCCCTGTTTTTCAACTGAGCAAAATAAGGCTCAGGAAGTTTACATAGTGAGTGGCAGAGCCAGTTTTCCATCCCACAAAGTCTGATATCAAAGATAAAGTTCTTACCTTTGAATCCTTTCTGAGCATACTTAATACTTACATCCCACCCCTAGTTTCCCAGAGTCCACCAGAGTGGTACTCCATCACAGCCTACCCTTCTGGGCAATCCTCAAACAACATAGAAAATAGGCTAAACAAAAATGTACCTGTTCATGAACTTTTCTGTTCAGTCCACTCTCTCTACAGGCAAGTAAATATGCTGTTTGATTGGAAACCTATGCTCTTTCACTCTAAGCAAATGGGTTAGTAGCAAAATTATCCTCCCAGAACCAGTTTAAGGTACTTAGTCTGGCTCATAAGACAAAACTGTTCTATTCCACATCTGGATATGATCCCCATGGCTAGCTATTAGTTGGAGGCTCATTTTAAGTTGGTTCTCCAACATAGAGATGACTCTTACCATGTCATCCATATTCTCTATTATGGTCCAAGGTTCAGTCTTACAGAGAAATAGGCCATAAGGGTAAATAAATCTTGCGTATATATATATTTTTTTTATTTGAGAAAGAGAGAGAGCCGGGGAAGGGGGCAAAGGGATAGAGAGAGCATCTTATGCAGGCTCCATGCTCAGCACAGAGCCTGACACTGGGCTTGATCCCATGACCCTGGGATCATTACCTGAGCTGAAATCAGGAGTCAGATACTCAACTGACTGAGCCACCCAGGCACCCCTCTCAAAGATAAATTTTAACCAATTTTTCAAACCTGTTTCTTCTATTTCTCCCGCTTTGTATCATTTCATATTTCACACCTGATGAACTAACCATTGTTTTTAATTTCTGTTTTTATACAGATAAACCTAATTTACAATTCCCACTCTGCTACTTTCTAGCTCCATGTTAAATCTAGGGCAAGTTACTTAACCTTTCTTTGATTTAATTTTCTCAGCTCTAAAATGGGTACACAGATTTCTTTTCACAAGGGATTTAGTGAGGAGAAAATGCACGTATGTGTGAAAACATTTGGGAAAAAAGATACAAAATAATATATTATGATTTTGTTTTAAATTTCATAAATTATCAGAAGGACAACTATTTGAAATCAAAAGTGACTATAAAATAATCTTATAAGTCCAAGGAGACAGGATTTTTACAGTTTCCAATTGTCTATCTATGAACCTCCGATGCTCAGTGTTAATGATCTGTATAGACTGTCATTTTCTTGGCATTCAAAAATGGCCAGAGCTCAACCAATCTTCAAGTACAATCTCTAGTAAATACACAAACAATTTCAGTCCTCATAAATTCCTCTCCTAGTATCATCCATCATTTTAACCAACACCTAAACATTCAGGTTCTTTAAGAACAACGTATAAAGCTACATTATAGGCCCAAATTTCCAGAGAGTGGGTTCAAATTTTAATTAAAACAGACCATGGGGAATCATTAATGAGCCAATTAGCTTCTTCAGAACACTTCCAAACATATTATTAGTCTCTCTCTAACCCTCAGGCATTCTGGAATACCAAAGCCCAGACCAGCACAAAGAAGTATAATTTCAAAAATGGGAAATTCAAAATGAGAAATTATAGAAGGAAATTGAATCCACTACACAAATTTTCAGCAAGAAATTAATATATGCCACATTTGCAAAAAGTATAAAACAACCACTCCCCCAAGTACCCATATTTTAAATTAAACCTTTATTAAATATTGATATCAGTTGAGTCCCCATCAATATTACACATGTTCTGCAATATTGTAATCATACATATTTCATTAACTACATATCCACAGCTTTCTAATAAGATTTCCATTTGGACTTCCTGTCATTGGAGCATATATTAGCATATAGGCACTTGGAGTCCATGAGGAAGGGAAGGAAAAACATAATAACTAAAATGTGCTTTCATTCTCACTGTCAGCAGGAACTGTAGCTTGAGACACATAATTGAAAAGCAATACTGGCTTGAAATACTGCCTTAGACAAGAAAAAATACAGTGGCAGATTCAGAACAGAGAAACGAAAGCATAACATATTGTTTACCACAGATAATTGCAGGCTTTCAATATTTTTTTAATTTATTAGATATAATTTCACCAAATTTCCTGTCTTTATTTGCATGAAATAAAGAACTCTTACATTTGCTTCTGCAAATACTCATTATCTGGTAGAATTTTGAAATCTAGAGCACACAGTAAGAGGTAGAGACAGGCAGCCCTCAAGTTACAAACCAATGACTCATGGTGTTCTGTTAATACTTGCTTAATTTCTGACACTTGCCTTTCAAGCCATCTCTTCAAATTGAATGAATACTGCATACACTTAAACTTCACCTTTTTTTCTATACCATTTTTCAGGTCATGCTTGTCTTAACTTGACCAAGTAGAGCAGGGCAGGGTCACCGTGAAATGTCAGTGCCAAAATAGATTTGCAAAAGCAAAACCAAGGATAGCCTGGGATCTGTTGGCCTGGAAAACATGGGCAGGCAGCCACAATCTGGCCTTTGAGCCAAAGAGAATTGGGAGCAGAGTTAGGATCAAATATAGGGTCATCCCAGCAGGGAATGACAGATCCAAGTGGATGAATGTGAGTTAACATCCTTGGACAAAACCGAGGCCAAAGCTTTAAAAGGCCTGACAACTAGGGTAGATACAGACAGATACTATGTACAGCATTTCCTTGTTATCAGGCACCTTTTGAAGGCATTGGACCCCAATCCCTTAGACAAGCCTCTATCAGTATGAAGAGCACAAATCTCTGCACATTAAACCACCATAAGACCTAGCATGCGATAAATGCTTAGAAATTATCTAAATAGTGTGATAAAATACAAGTCCATGGTCCTTTGTATCCAATTCCAAAATACAAAGGGCTCTGAAATGGAAAGATATTCATAACTCATTTGCTATCAAAATCTGACATGAACAATTATGAGATTATTTATAATCTATATCTATCCTTCTTAGAGTGAATATTTATACAATTTTCTGCAGAAATATTACTATGTCTGATTGTGGAGCACTGACCACACTCCACTGAGGATATCATAGAATGTTAGGTACACATATTGGATTACCTCACTAAAATATGAAGAATTCTGGGGCGCCTGAGTGGCGCAGTCGGTTGGGCGTCCGACTTCAGCCAGGTCACGATCTCGCGGTCCGGGAGTTCGAGCCCCGCGTTGGGCTCTGGGCTGATGGCTCAGAGCCTGGAGCCAGTTTCCGGTTCTGTGTCTCCCTCTCTCTCTGCCCCTCCCCCGTTCATGCTCTGTCTCTCTCTGTCCCAGAAATGAATAAACATTGAAAAAAAATTAAAAAAAAATATGAAGAATTCTGAATTTCAAATCACAATTGGTCCTAAGAATCAGATAAGGGTTGTAGACCTGTATTTTTTTAAATTTTTTTTAATGTTTATTTATTTTTGAGACAGAGAGAGACAAAGCATGAACGGGGGAGGGTCAGAGAGAGGGGGAGACACAGAATCCAAAGCAGGCTCCAGGCTCTGAGCTGTCAGCACAGAGCCCGACATGGGGCTCGAACTCACGGACTGTGAGATCATGACCTGAGCCAAAGTCGGACACTTAACCGACTGAGCCACCCAGGCGCCCCTGTAAACCTGTATTAAAAGCAGTTGTCTCTGAGTAGTGGAATCATATACTTTGTTTTTTTTTAAGTTTTCTGTATTTTCAATATTCTCTATAGTATATATATTATTTTTATGATTATAAAAATGTCTTAATAAAACACCTATCATCCCAGAGATAGCAGGACATCTCTTTACCCATATTTTTAACAGTTAATTCACTACATACACTTAAACAAAACATAGTTTTCTAAACGTTATGCTATAAATCAGGTTTTTTATCAGTGGAAACTTTCTCTCACTTTATTTCAAATGAGGAGCATTGCATGTTTATTTTTCTTCCCCAGAAATTATTTTTTTAAGTGAGTAACTTCAGGCAAACATGCTTGTTTAGAGAGAATTTATATAGTGAGTAACAATGCTTTTCAAGTTCTTCTGCCAAGGCAGAAGAAAATAAACACTTACTCCTGGGGCCTGAGGCCATAAAGCCCATTTCTTGGTTCTCCATTGTAACCTAGGTGCTCATCTGAGGTCATGGCAGGAATGAAATGAGTAAAAAATGAATAAGCTAATAACTAAATTTCTTTCTAGAGCACTGTCTAAAAACAATCCTGCTTGTAATACATTAAGGATCAAAGAAGTTCTTCAGGGACACACACACTTTACGTGTCTCTCTAGATGTTAATTAGTAATCCTAGAATCAAGAATTCTCTCAGTGGTCAACCTAGGATTTCCCAAATGGCCTAGAAGTTTTAAGCAAAAGTGATGAGGAACATATGGAGAAGGGAATGCCAATGGTTTGAGTTTTTGAACACTTATCTCTCTAGCCAAATCAAGCTTCATAGATTAGAAACCTAAAGTAGACTCTTGGAGCCAGGTGTGGTCTGCCTGGGAGGTGTGTGTGTGTGTGTGTGTGTGTGTCTGTGTGTGTGTGTGTGTCTGTGTGTGTGTTTTAAATTTTTTAAATGATGCAAATTGGCTGGAAGCCAAAGGTTCAGGGCCTGGAAGAAACAGGCAAAAATTGAAAGTAATTAGTTTCCATGTAAATAAAACAGAACTGAAATAGACATGATTTCTTCCTTCCATTGTCTCTGGAATCCTAGAAGGTCTGTTGAAAATGATGTGGGCTATATCAATCATATTCTTTATTGACAAGGCGAGATTAAAGATTTGACAACGCTAGATTAAGGATATCTGCAAGTAGGCTTAAGGAGAAGCATCTTCTCCTTAAAGGAAAGGGAACGTTTGTTTATGCCCATTCTTCTTTAACTGTGAAAGAGGAATCAGATGCATCTTGTGGGCCATAATGTTCAGCAAAGAAGTGTCTTACACTGAAACCTGACAACACACTGAAGACCTGGACAATACGTTGACAACATAATACTCCATACTCTTGGCAGCACAATACTCTTCTGCTTGAAGGCACTGCTGTTTATGAAAAGGGTCTAGTTTGTAAGTAGGCAGAGCTACTACTGTGAAGTAAGGAGGTATGGGTGAGTTCCTTCTGCCCATTCATTCATTCAATCATTCAAAAAAATTTATTGAGGGGTTATCACTGTCCAGGCTCTCACCTGAGAGATACAAAACTGAGTATAGCAAAAGAAGAACACCGAAAATTACCACTCACTTGTGATTTAATCTCAGAATATAACAGGAAGGAACTAAAATGTCCCACCCTACCCCTGCCCCCAACTTCACTTCCAGCTAGAAGATGCCTAAATATCCAATGGTAGTACTTCATCTCATCAGCTAAAGGTTGGGTTCCCTACTTCATGGGCCCTTTGTGCTGCATTGGCCATTTCCTCATCATGTTGTAGAAGTTCTCCATCCTTTTCAAGAGAAGGTTTCGACAAGATGAGATAGAAGAAAGTTGAAAGTGTCTGGGAACCTGTCAGGGAGGGTAGGAGTGTAGGAAAGGCAGGCCCATCAGGGGAAAACAAAAAGAATGAAGTCAGCCGGAATGGCAAAAAAACACCATGAACAAACTTCTAGCTTTAACAATTTTACCAAAGATTAACTTTGCAATAGATACCAGAGCCAGGAAATGGATTAGGGAAGTAGGGAACCTCAGCAAAGGAGCAGAAGAGACAGACACATATGTGGAGGAAACTGTGAGCCAAATGCATATGCTCAGGATTCACCTACTTTTCTTTATGGTAACTGTAATTCATACCACTGAGAGATCTAAGTCTTTCCTCCCTGTCCCACTCCTCTACACTCTTGGACAGGTTCCCAGACTCACCAAGATCTCTTTTCTAGCCTGAAGACTACTTGACTGTGTGATTATAAAACAGGAAGGCACATGGGGCCCTTTAATGAAATCAAGCCCACAAACAATGTCTATGAAAGGCTTCCTGCACAGAATTAGGGTAAGACATAAAGTGTCACTTGTCATAAATCTATGCAATTATAGAAGAGATTAACCCACATGTGGAGCTTGATGTTGATGGAACAAACTCTCAATCTCTCTCTCTCTCTCTCTCTCTCTCTCTCTCTCTCACACACACACACACACACACACACACACCTCATACATCCTCTACTGTCATTCTCATAAAAATATATCTAAAAACACCAGCATGTCACTGTCCAGACTACATCCTCAAGGCTCTTGCATCCTGAAGCATCTAAAATTTATCTTTGACAAATAATTAGAAAATATTTCCACCAAAGACCAATTATTTTTAAATCAAAAAACTTCTACATTCCAGCTTTAGTCTGGACCCTGACTCTGGGCACAAACTCAACATCTAATTTTAATTAGCAATATTACAAACATGTAATTAAACAGGTAAGGGGATATCAATGTGAAAGTACAGGTGACATAGAACAAACACATCCTCAATGAAAGAAAAACTCCAGAGCTCCTCTTCTTCCCAGAAGGTCATCTTCACATTACAGAGGATAGTGCCATTTGCTTTCTTCAGTGAAAGGAACACACATGACAGGCCAGTTTCAGAGCATACCAGTGACTTCAATGAGGGCCTCCTCCAAAGAAGACTCTCATCAAGTTTCCATGCCACTCAGCCCCAGGGAAAAAGCTTAAGGCAAAATCCAACAAGTTCAATCAGTTTCAACTTCACAAAAGCAGAAAAATACCCAGCTATAATTGCCTTTATGTGATAGTACCTTTAAATATACTTAGGGTATCTTTTTTTTTTTTTTACAAGACCTCTCTGTTTTCATCTGATCTGCTCACTGCAATATAACACACACATAAAACAGTGCAACTGTGTTTGTTTTAATAAGGCCATTTTGAGCAGCTGTTTAATGATCCATGGTGTTAAATGAAAACTACAGGTGTTCCTAATGCAAACCTTATGGCCCAGGGCCCCCCTTATTACTGCTTCACAATTAGCAGCCAACTGCTCTTAGACTGCGCAAAGAATTGCCGCCATCATCATTACATTATTTCTTAATTTCATTTCTGCCTAAGTGTCTTCCCCCAAAGGAAAAACCTGCTTGGCATGGGAAAGCACAATAGTGACAAAACTAAAAGGGAAGGAGAACACAAACCACTCTCTGTCCAACCACAGGCAGACCTCAGTTAAGGGGGAAAGAGCCATCTGAAAGACTCAGACACTTGAGAAATACTCCAGAATGGCTTCATGGACAAACTGAGCAAAGTCTTCTTGAATCTACTGGTGTTCATGAGGATCCCACTAACTCTTTCCTCTTCATGATTTTCCAAGATTTATTGCTCTGCTAAACCTAATACTAGAAAGCCACATAGCTGCACCCTATCACTCTTGCTTCTGCTTTTACACAACTATAATTTTAACCTTACAACTTCAGCTTTCATTGAGGATACATATAATAAGCAATAAAGGAGAAAAGCTTCTGTATCTCATGTGAAATTGCTAATCTATAGCATCATTCATTACATAGCTCAATACCCCAACACAAAGATGCCTGAGACAAATTTAATCAGAGCTCAAGAACAAGTTTATCTTTCCATATCAATGGGTACTCTTTCTTCTATAAAAGTAATAGTTCTCAACTCTGGCTGCACATTAGAGTCATCTAATAGTAAACATATTTACATGCCAGCTCCATCCTAGACCAGTTAAATTTGGATTTCTAGAAGCGGGTGCTGGACAGGACTGTTAAGTTGTGCAGCATCAGGGGTCACCATTTACAATGTGCTTGGCCAAGCTCCAGGATTACACTCTGCAGCCAAGATTGAGAACCATTGCCCCAGAAAATGAGAGTTTTATAACTCACTGCCTCTGCCTCTTCATTTTGGTTACTAAGAAGCTCAAAACTAATTGCATTAAATTGCAGTTTTCCTCTGCGAGACTTTTTCAATATAATTTTCCCTCTGAATCCCCTTGCTTTCGTGGTTTTACCAGTACTTTAAGCTACCAAATATTCTTTTTGTAGGTTAAAATAAAACAAACAAATAAATAAATTAAGAATTTGTTGGGAGGAAAAAGTATATCAACATATGAATCTCTAATAATCACTTCAAACATAAGATGGCCAAAAATGAACGCCTGGTTTCCCTCATACTAGCTTTTCCCTAATTCTTCCCCATTTCAGTAAAGGATGCCCTATTTTCTCGGTTGCTCAAAAGTCATCCTTGACTCTTCTCCTTCTCTTTCATCCCACATCTTGCAAACATCAGCAAGTCTTTTTAGTTATGTCTTCAAAATATATGTAAAATCTGGGGCAACTGGGTGGCTCAGTCGATTAAACATCCGACTTTGGCTCAGGTCATGATCTCATGGTTCATGAGTTCTAGCCTCACATCAGGCTCTGTGCTGACAGCTCAGAGCCTAGAGCCTGCTTCGGATTCTGTGTCTCCCTCTCTCTCTCTCTGTCCCTCTCTCAAAACTAAATGAACAACAAAAATAAATAAAAAATATATATGTAAAGTCTCACCATTTCCACTGCTACCAGTTTTTTTGGTTTTGGGTTTTCTTCATTTTGGGGTTTGGGTTTGTGGTTTTGTTTTTGTATTTGGTAGCCTCAAACAATCCCAGAATCTCTGAGACTTTTGAAAATAAATATTTCTTGCTCAAGTTACATGAGGGCTGCAGTTCAACTGAACTCTGCTGGGTTTCAGCGGGATGAACTTAGTTCCATGTGTCTAAGAAGGACCCTGAAGATCCATGCAATTCTCATAGTGGAGAACAGAAGATCATGGGCAGCAGAGCCAAACCACAAGTATACCTGAAGCTCTGCTCTGACAGGATATAGGTTACATCTTCTCAAATTTAATTGGCCAAGTCAAGTCACATGGCCAAGCCCAAAGTTAAAGGAGAAGGAAAATATCTCAGCCTACAGGAAATCATGGCAAGGAAGAAACAAATACTTATGAGCAAATATACAATTACCACAGTCCCCTAATGGCTAAACAGTTTCCACCCTTGGTGCCTTTGTTTTTTTCTCAACACAGCAACCAGAAGATTCTTATTAAAATTCAAAACTGATAATGTGATTCCCTTGCTTAAAACCTTCCAATGGCTTCCCATCTCATTTAGAATCAAATATAAATGATTTGTTTGTTTGTTTGTTTGTTTGTTTGTTTGTTTAAAATTCCCTTCATGATCTGGCCTCTGCCTACCTCTATGGTCTCCTCTCTTAGTACTCTCCTCTTCACAAAACCTGCACTAGCCACACTGATCCTAAAATATACCTTACCCCAGGGCTATATCCTCTACCTGGAATGTTCTTCCACTTGGTCTTTGCAGTCTGGCTCCTTCTTTCATTAAAAACTAAGTTTAAGTATTACCTCCTCAGAGAATCCGTCTCTGAAAACATAATCTAAGGTTGCTCCCCCCAGTCGCTCTATCACATACTCCTATTTTAATTACCTGAATGCCATGTATTACTATCAGAAATTATCTATGTTATTTTGTTTACATGATAATAGCCCTCCCTACTCAAGTTTAAGCTATTTGAGGGCAGAGGCCTCATCTGCTTCATTCACTGTTTTATCTTACAGCACATAGAACAGCATCTGAAAAATAATAGGTGCTCAATAAATGCTTGTTGGATAACTCACTCCCCAAGTAATGCTTATACTTGTAAATATTCAAGTAAGTATAATAATTATGGTGGTTTCTTCCAGCATAGGACAGGGATTGGACTATGTAACCTTTCAAGTCTCATCAAATCTTAAGATTCTTTGGTTTTCTAGCCAAGTTCCTACATTTGTACAGCAATTTTCCATTTGCAAAAATCTTCACAATCATTACCAGAGTCTCACAAGAAGCCTGTGGGATTTCCAGGGCAAGGTATTAATACAAGTGAAGAAACTGCTTCATACATTGGGTGAGGATAAGGGAGAGGCAAAAACTGAGAACACTATTACTGACTGAAACTTTAGTGCATGGACAGATGTAAACAGTATGATCTAAGCTCTTCAGGTTCCATACCTTCCCCCTCCAATCCCTTTAAGACATTCAGACACTGATATTGGTGTTGTATACCAGCCCCAGCCATCTTTTTTTTCTTCAGAATCCAGACTTCCCTATCCTCTACTCCTCCACTCAGCTGGATCTGGTCAGAGAAATCCATGACAGGACTATGATCTTTTCCCAAAGCAGTCTGTGTTCTTCTCCTTGTGAAAGGAAACAATATCCAGAAGTAAATGAGGTGAGATTCTCTGGCTGGCATAATGCATTGAAATGTGTCCAGACCATGGTGAGGGGTGTGTCTCACCATTCCCCTGTCCACAAGTAAGCAGAGAGAGAAACAGATGGGCCAATTTTACCATCTTACAAAAAACAGTGTTTTCACAATATGGTCATCAATATGGTATTTGTTGGGGGACTTGATGGCCAAAAAATTGTTTCAGGAAGACAACAATAAACCCGGTTATGGGCAAGTAGCATGGTTTTTGATAGATACTATTCATTAAAGTGTGGACCAACAAATGAGCCAGACTTTTGCAGTATGTAACTGTTCTTGGAACAAACTTTAGGTAGAGACCTAGCCTACTGAAGCATGCTCAAATCCTCTACCTCCCATCTGCCAGTGCTTGGAAGTCTTCACGGAGAGCCTTGCCTCTGTTGGTTCTGCTAACAGAGTTGTGCTTGATTCTGGCCTCTTAAGAACCCTGCCTTACTCTAGGTAAGATCACCCACACTGGCTTTGTCTATTCTTACTTAAGAGGTTAAATTCAGAGAAGAGGGAAACAGTCCTGCTCAGTGAAACAGTAAGATATCAGTGTAATTCAGAAAATATTTTAATCGTAGGTTTGGGGAACCTATGCTTAATGAAAGGTAAAGAGTAATGCAGATGATCACCATATGGCCCTGTTTAGAAAATAGGAAATGCGTAATGATGGCAGACTTCAACAATGCTTAACTTAATTCCCAATTTCCTAACCCCAACTACCACCCACCACCCCTTAGGTAGATCCCAGTATAGTTTCCTCAGTTCCAAATAAAAACTCTCACTTAAGGTTATCTTAGCAGGGATGATAACCCCTTGATCTTGGCTCAAGTCATGATCTCACAGTTCATGAGATCAAGCCCCACATCAGGCTCTGTGCTGACAGCACAGATCCTGATTGGAATTCTCTCTCTCTCTCTCTCTCTCTCTCTCTCTCGTCTCTTTCTCTCTCTCTCTCTCTCTCTCTCTCTCTCTCTCTCTGCCCCTACCCTACTCGTGTTTTCTGTCTCTCTCAAAATAAATAAATAAACTTTTAAAAAATTAAATAACGTTATCTTAACAAGTATAATATGTTAGGGTAAAGTTATATGACAAGCAAAAAAAATAAGACAAGTATAACTAGAACATAAAATTATATATGTATGCAGAGGAATAAAAGTTTGGAAAAATAAAGATCAGGAGTCTGATCATGCCACATGTTGCATGGAAGGCTGAAGAATGTGGACATTCACTTAATGGTAATTCCTGACTTGGCTGGGGGAAGTTGGTGGGCGATAATGAACACAACAGAGAAGGAGCTACTTGTGAATCCTAGCTTTGACATTACTCACAGGTAAAATAAGCTGTTTAACTATAGGAATTTGAGCCACACCAACAAGTCCCCATACCTTGTCTATACCCTCCTCTATGCCACCACACCCAAAATCCCAATAATAATGTAACAACAACAACAATATTAGTCACTAACCTTTACTAGCCCTTATTATATTCCAGAATCTGTTTAAGCACATCATGTAGGTTTTGACTCATTCCTCTAATTCAAGACATTAAAACTTCCTGATAAAATGGATAAGTTTCTAGAAATAAATAATCATTATCAACCACTAATCTCTAAATATTCACTAGATCATCATATTAATGAAGGGTGGTATGCAGAGAAATAACATGATGAAAAAAGTTTCTGGAAGGTTCATTTGACAGCTGTACAGAGACTTAATTAGGACTAGAAAGACCCTAGAGCCCTGCACATGAGTTAAGAGGCTGTTTTATAGGAAATATTGTTGCCAAATAAAAGATTAAGTTTTAATTGATATATGCTATAAGTTTTATAAATTTAGAAATATATATGTGTGCATATGTATCTATGCATACACATGCATACATACACACATTTTATGTATATACTAGAAAACAAACCCAATCAGATGGGCCCTTTTAGGCAGTAAATTTACAGCTGTGGGTACACAAAGGGAGGCCCAGAATTAAGTTTTGGAATTGGCACTAGAGAGCACAATTGCTCTGCTCAAGAAAACTTGCAATACCTGTATATTCTTCCTGAATTGGCAGGAACAAAAAGTAAAGAAAAGGGAAGAAGCCATGAAGAAAGATCAAGGAGACTAAGCAATGTGGTAGGAGGCTAGAGCTTGGGCTAAGGGACTTTGAAGGACAAGAATAGCTACCACTCCATTTGAAGTCATTTGCATGCCTGTGGTAAAAATCCCTCCATATTACCCAAGCTTCATTAAAATCTGCCACATCCACTTTCCTTGAGTGAGTGGGGTTTTGGAAAATTAAGGAAAGGAGCTATGTTCTGAGTTTGAGTCAACATACTGTAGAACAGAAACTGCACGTACAGCAGACTGAAATAAAACAGACTCAAAGTGGCAAGCGCTCAGAGCTACAAGTGGCTACAATGGCATTCACAGCTGGTGGAGGGCTTTGGACTTTTCACAATCACTGGGATAGAGGTTCCAGCCAATCTTTTTTAGATTCTAAGGATGATAGGAGTGACTCTAGCTGATATCTATATTGCATGTGTATAGGGTTTTCTTAAAATGAAAGGCAAAAGCAACAGGAACTAGGAAGTTTTACAACATAATTTGGTTGCCATAAGCCTCTGAGCTGAGCTATTTTTTATTTTTCTTTTCATTTACTTGTGTGTGTGTGTGTGTGTGTGTGTGTGTTTTCCCCTTTTGCTCAAAGCAGGAAATTGGAGAAAAAAAAAAGGTCCAGTAATTCCAATCCTAGGTAGATCGTGCCTGCAATCTGCAATCTCTAGGTAAGCTTTATGAAGAAAGAAAACTGATCAAGGTGGAAGAATATTGCAAGCCATATGCCAGTGTCAGGCAGGGAAGTTTGCAGCTGCGCTATCAATTAGAACATTCTAATACCCGGTTATGAAGACTGACACTTTGAAAGTAATTAAGTATTAGATATTTTTAGGTAATTGCTGCTGCAGGAACGTACAACCTGTGCATTTGGGAGATCGAAGACTTGATACTGGCTTCTTCCTTGGAGGCTGCACTATCTTAATTGTCCCTAATCATTTTCAACACCTATGGTGTTTTGTGATTGCCTCAAGCATAGCAATTGGTCAAATGTGAACCAAGGGAGAACCACCACTTCTTCTTTTTTTGCTAAGTATCATGAAAATCAGCGGGGGCATATTGGAATATTAAACTAAATCACAATGACAGAAATAGCCCATTGACATGCTAGATTCCCATTAAGGGCATACACTCCTACAGTTAATTTCCTATGGCTAGTAGGGGATTCTGGGAGGCAATAATCACTCCGTCAAGATGCTGAGATTGTCAGAGATCTCTCTTTCTAGCTGGGGGAAAAAAGGAAAATCTTAGCTGATCATTATTTTAGTTAACACTTTGGCATTGTGTGTCCCTACCATGTGATCAAGCCCTAGGCCACACATTGTGGGTGAGACAGAAGGGGCCTCAATAACAACAACAAACAATCCACAGCAGCCTTTTTTCATGAAATCATAAAGTTGCAAAGACCTTCTAAAAACTACAATGCCTAAGATTCACCTTTTACCAGAGTTTTTGGTCGGGGAGGGGGAGGTTGGATGCCGATATATTTTATATGTATTTTAGAGCTCCCCAGATGATTCTAATGTCAACCTGGGTGGAGAACCACTTATTCATCCAATGCCTTTATTTTACATGTGTGAGAACTGAGACCCACAAGGTCACACATTTGTGACAAATCTACAGTAGAATCAAGCCTCTGAACTCCCAGTGAGTGCTCTTTCCTGCCTCATGCAATGCTGCTTCCTGTCAAAGGAACCAAGATTGATAGAAAGTAAGGAATTTGCTCAAGGTCACACAGCTTTTAAGTGGCAGAACTGGGACCTGAACCCAGGCAGTCTGATTCCACAGTCTCTGCATTTAGCCATTATGCTGTCTACATCCCAAAACAAAGCCAATCAACAAGATCAGGTCAAATGATACTGACACCAGCAGTGCTGGAGGAATGTAGAGAAGGGGCCTGTTCGAACTGAACCTGTTGATCCAGGTAGGATTGGAGAAATTGATTTGCCACATTGGGGAGAATTGTTGTGGGAGTGATGTCAGTAAAGAAGTGAAGGAATGGAGATGGGAATCCAAAAGGTATACATATAAGGGAAACAGGTCATCATTCTTTGAAAATAATTTCAAACTTAAGAGTTGCAAGAATGGTACAGAGAATGCCTTTATACTTTTTACCCAGGTTAATCTCATTCTCTCCCTGCCATATACACAACTTTCAGATGCAGATAGCAGAGTGGCCAAAAGCATAGAATGTATATATACATACATACATGTGTGTGTACATAATTTATTAAATATAATTAATTCATATATCTTATATAGAACTATATATATATATTTACTCAATATATGTGTATTTATTTTCAGAACCATGTGAAGGCAGATGACATACATCAATCCCCTTTGCCCCCTAATACTCCAGTTTGTGTCTCTCCTAAGGACAAAGATATTCTCTTAGATAATCACAGTATAGTTGTCAAATTCAGGAAATTTAACATTGTTACAATATTTTTATCTGCTGTCCGTCTTCTTATTTTATCAATTGTCCCAATAATGTCCTTTATGGCATTTTGGTTCCTCCAGTATAGGAAGCAACCCAGCATCGTGTTTGCATTTTGTTGTCATATCTCTTTAGTTTCTCTTAATCCCAAACAGTTCCTCAGGCTCTCTTTGTCTTTATGACACTGACATTTTTGAAGAGCAGAGGCCAATTATTTTATAGACTGTTCCGCAGTTTTGGTTTGTCTGATGTTTCCTTATGATTACATTCAGGTTTATGCATTCTCAGCCCGAAAACTACATATGCACTGTGTCCTATTCAGAGCATCACATTTGGAGGCTATCTGTGATCTTGATTTTGATTGTCTGGTCAAGGAATTGTCCAGTTTTTCCACTGTATAGTTACTCTTTCTCGCTTCATAACTACAAAGCAATCTATGAGGAGGCACTTTGAGACTATGCATATATCTAGCTCCTCATCAAACCTCCCCACCAAAGTTAGCATCTGTTGATGATTCTTGCCGAAACCATTCTATACTATAAGGGCAGCAAAATGATGATTTCCCAGCTCTACCACCCCTTCTACATATATCATTGGCATAAGGAGCCCTTTCTCCCCAATTTATTTGTTTTTTTATCTATTTATTAATTATAAATAGATGCACACTTTAATGGTTCCTACACCTGGCTCTGCCATTCACAATAGGAGCTGGCTAAAATATTATGGTAGAAGCCTGTGGAGGTTCCAAATATATACAGAAGGGTTTGGACACTTTAAGAGAGAAAGAAGGCATGCACATCTGGTGATAAAAGGAAAAAAAACTAATAAACCTATAGGAAGTCCTACTAGTGGGTTAAATTTTATATAACACACATTAAATGCAGTCAGCTATTCATAGTAATAAATCTGAAATCCAAACAAAAGCACTTTGCTATTTGCTTGAAAGCACTGTACCTATTTACATGTAGCATCTCAATTTTCAACCATTAGCCCAGCAAGGATTGTTTGAAAAACCTAGTTTTGTAAAAAAAAAAAAAAAAAAAAAAAAAAAAAACCAAAAAAAAAACAAAACGATTCAGCTAAATACATCATGACAGTTAGATTTCTCAGAGCTCCAGAAATAGATATAGGTTCTTGAGGTGGTTGGCAGAGAGTGAGGGATTGGACTACAGGAGGTAGTAATTAATCTGATAAAAATCGCTCAAACTGTGAAAAAAATAATCCTGCTGAGATTTCAAGGTATGTTAGCAGTTCAATTAGGGTTTGTACAAACCATACCAGCAACAGTGAGATACTTTAACAATTAAGAGCTGATGAGGCCCAGGGGAGACTTTATTATCAGTAAATTTAAAAATCAGGAGTGCAAATTCAAAGAGTGCTTTACAGATCAGTGGATTTAGATTCAGGTTGAAACTAGTCATGTGAGGAATATGCATCAAATTTCTTCACTAAAGCATACAGAGAAGGCCATATCTTTTCCCAAGTGTCTTTATTTTTCCCTCCTATTTTACCCCCTTCCCAAAAGCATACTCAAACGTGAGCCTGCTTTGGTCACAGCTAGGTCTGGACAGACCAAGTAAATTTGGGGTAACCTTCTCTCTGTGCTCCCCTCACATAAAGAAGCTCCAAAGCAATGATCTTCTTCTATTTTCGGAAACTGAAAATCCCAATTATGGTAAACAAGGCTGATACCAGCTTTGTCTCATGCTGTCTTACAAAAGATTTCTGTTCTGTCTCAGAATGGAAACAGTTGTAAGGGAGATGAGGTCTGCATGAGAAAATGTTGGAATGTTTTGGGAGTGTCAGTAGTTCAGGGGTCTAAGAGGACAGTTTTTAAAAAGATCTTGTTCCAGAAAATTCAGAACTTAGAGCTGGTGTACAAATATAAAACAACAGGGATTCCTTAGCACTCATTTTATTAGGCTTTGGTTATAAGCCTTTTTGGAAAAGGGACAAATGCTTTTAAGGTAATAAATGTAACTGGTTTACATAAAGGATTCAGGTTCTAAAATCCAGAAGTGAATTCCCTAATTTCAAGCTGTATGATGGGTTCATCGTTCCATCAAAATGACTCTTTTGCACCAACAAAGGCTGACTTCCTGAGTTCATCCACCATGAGAACCTAAAATAGTTTGTTGCTAAGTACTGAGACAATTCCCTTTTTGGAAGAATTTAAGTTCTGGTTCCTGGAAGTTCCAAAGCACAGGAATACTGGCTGTTGTGCACAAACCACCCACAGGATGCTTTAAATGACTCTTGACATGTTGGAGACATAAGATTCAAATCTGCTATTAAGCTTCTGTAATATTGTTCAATTTCTGAAATGATTTTGTGATCTTTAGAACGATGGGATTTCTCACAGAGCTCTTTGGCCTTGAAACATACTTATTCACAACATTTGTCATATGCAGAGACATTCAGCTACAGCAGAGTAAATAGGTTTAAAACCGTGCGTTCTGCCTGCTGGAATGCTTTATCATTACGCCTTGGCATCCTCAAATGCAATAAATGTGGAAATTCAGAATTGAAAGGCTTGATTTCCAATCTCATTGGCCTCTCTCCCTTTGAATTAATGTGGTGCCATTGAGTTCAGCAATAAAGCATCTCATGCTAACAGAGAGAAAATATCAACTTTCTTCCTGTGCATATGTGAATTTGGCAAACTATCAGTAAGAAGCAATATAAAAGTAAAAATGATTTAGCCATCATGAATATGAGAAGGTGAATTGAATGCATAACTAACACCCTGCAGACTTTGAGGTTCTGGCATACTGGGGGAGGTGAGACATTGAGTTAAACTTTGGAAGAAAACCATTTTTCTAGTGATAAAAGCAAAGCATATTTTGGATGCTTTTCTCTAAGTAATATTACATTTAAGTTACCTTATCATCATCATCAACAACAACAACAAAGAATTGCTGTTTAAAATTTTCTGTTTCTACACATGCATAGTATAGAGAAGGCATTATACATATTCTCCCATTCCTAACTCCAGTGTCTTGCCTGGTTCCTCTCCTCTCTGTGTGCCACTCCCTATTGCTAAAGCCATTTGCAGAATGAGCCACAAGCTTGGGACCAACATGTTCCTGATCAAGGAGGAAATTGCAAGAACGTCAGTTCAGGGGTTCAGCTGATGGTCTTCCCTGCTCCAACTATGCAGGGCAAAAAATGTTAATTATCCTCAACTTTCATTTCCCCTTCTTTCAGTTTTAAAGCCACCCAATCCAACTATCACCAGGCTTCCATCTCATCAAATATCTTCTTGTGTTTTTGCATTCTTTCTGCTTCTAAACTCTGCAGTGCTGCTCTCCTCCTCCTCTCCAGGAAAAGTGTGCCCTTGGTGGATTTCCTGACTCTGGCTGTCTACCTAAATCACTTCCTGTTGCCTGTACTAGATGTGGAGCTGAATCCATTAGTGAGTTGGGGATCTCCCTTACATATTGGTTTAGTTTCCAGTTCCAGATGTCTCTTACCCTGGCCCATCTTGCTTCCTTCTAACATGTCTAACACTGTTTCACACATTTACCACTTAACCATACCCTGACTTATATGACTATTTACCTCATGTATTCTGGAATAAAGTCAATTCCTAACTTTTGCTCTAATACCACCTTCTGATGGACAGAAAGAAGGTCAGACTGGGTGGCTCAAGCAAGCCTGTATTACAGGAAAATTAAACTTGCATAAAGTGAATAAAAATGTATGTCTAAAATTCCTACAGGTTATCAAAGGCCAGGGCAAGTGAGGCATTCCCCTTGGATGCAAAATGTAAGAAGGCAGCAAAAGACTCAGAATCAAGATAAATACTTCAATGCAAACTTTTTTAAAATAAAAAATAATGCAAAGACATGATAAACAAAATATCAAAATTTTAAATAAACACAGGATCAGTAAATGGCACTATCCAGCCATATTGGAGCCTAAAAGGAAAAGAAAAAAATCAGCAATATTGATCATTATATGGAATGTCCTCTGCCTTCTAAAGATGAAGATCCCCAAAAAAAATGGAAGCCTGGGTTGCCATATGAGGATATAAATTGAAGAAGCTCAGAGAAAAGTTAAGTTGCTCTCTATAAGAAAGAGGATAGAAGTAAAGTAGAATCTAGGAGGATGCAAGACAGCAGAGAAGCTGAGACAGGAAGAATAAAGTCAGGAAGAGGGGAAGACCTGGGGAGAGTTAGATAGGAAAGAGACTTTGGGAGAGATATGTTCAATGAAGGAATCAGATTGAATTTCACTCTACGGTGTTCAGTGTAACCAGGTCTTCCATTTCCCCATGACATATTCAGCAAAATGCACATTGTCCATTAATGGAAGTGGATTTATTTGTGGGATGAATGACAGAGTGATGAATCTTATCTCAGGAAAAGCATAGGGCAAAAGCAGAGGCTAACCAGGGGGAGTCCTTCTTCATCTAATGAATCCTTCTTCATCTAATCACTCACCAGGTTCTAAAAATGCTACCTCTTAAATATTTCTTTAATCTGTCTACTTCTTTTGATCTATATTGAAATTATCACCTTAGGTCATCATCATCACTTTTCACCTTAACCATTGCACTAACCTTCTAACTCATCAAGGTTTTGCCTCTCTTGCTCTCCAGTTCATTCCCCATGCTGCAGTAACTAAGTTTTCTAAAAACCTCATGTCACTCCCACTGTTCCTAGGATAAAGTCTAAATAGTTCAACATGGCTTCAAAGCCCTTCATAATCTGGCCCTGCTATTAATCTTTTACCATACCCCATTATAATCAATGCACATGCCACAGTAGACTTCTTCAAGTTATTTGAGTGAATGCACTATGATAAAGTGGGGGAAAATTAAAAAGCATAAAGGTAGCACATAGGAAATGAGTTGCAAATTCAAGAGCTATACCTCAAAATTATAACAATTAAAGGAACAGTAGGATAAATGGAAGCTAATCAAGCCTCAGATCTTCTTCATAACTCAAACTATACTCAAGACATTGATTTGGTTAATGGCATATCATTTTTTTTCCTGTTTCATTCTATAGTCCAAGTCTCCAACAGTATGATATTGAAATAGATATTAAGTTTTTTGGCTTTCACTTAATTATAAATGTCCCATATAAAGATGGAACTCTGGTTATTATATCCAAAACACAGAAGAAACATTAGCAAATTCTTTAATCAAAATATTATTTACATTTCTTTTGTGAAATATTAATTTATTTGCTTCAAACAAAATGCATTACTTACATTAAAGTCATTAATGCCTATTAGCAAAGAAAAATAAATTTGAACTTTCCATATCCTTAGACTGTCCACAGAGATACATGCTCCACAAATACTGGCATGCTCTCCTCTAAAATCAAGGTAAAGTGTCTGTCTAAAGCTAACAAAAGCCTATTCTTCTCAATAGAGGTATAAACTGAGTTTAGACATATGGATTTTCTGGGTTTTCTCTTTTCCTTATACTTTTCTTGCTCTTGGATCTGGCAACTGACCTAAATTCTACGTTATGCAGTCCAATACGGTTGCCACTATGGCTATTTAATTTTAAATTAATTGCAATTAAATAAAATTTAAAACCAAGTTCCTCAGTCACACTTTCCACATTTCAAGTGCTCAATAGCCATAAGTTGCCAGGGGCTACTATATTGAACAATGCAGATACAGAACGTTTCCTTCATTACAGAAAATTCTATTGGACAGAGCTATTCTTATACACCTTCCCTGCCCCTGTACAGGGATCAAATGGAACTTTAATTCCTCAATTTCCCCCATGCCCACATTCTGAAATATTTAGATATCTTTTTAAATCCCTATTATACCTCCGCTTCAAAGTGGAGACTCTGACAGTTTTATTACTACCTTATCAAGTCACTTCATGATTTTTAAGAAATTATTCTAAAATCCCATTTATCCAGACCAGAATTGGTAGTTGTATGAAGTCTACTAATTTAATAGAAACTGACTTCCAGCACATGGTTCTTGGCTTCCTTGCCCCCTAATGTGCTCTGTACCCAGCAGCACTCACAGTATATGTCCTTTCCAAGAAAGCTTCCTTCCAGCAGCCATGTTCACAGACCCATTTAAAATCATGTTCTGTCATTTGCTTATGTTTTCACAGTCACAGGAAATTACTTCTTTCACTTGACTTTCATTTTTTCTTTCCATTTTTTTAAATAAAAGACTGTCTTATCATGGCAATAAAATATTTGTGCTCTCTGCAGTTGGATAATTGGAGAAGAAACACTGATAGGCATATTGCTATATCAATAATGCACTGCCCTTCACAGACAAAAGGCACAGCTACTGACCCACCTCTAGTAAAGCACAGGCCTTGAACTGTGTGTCCAGTGGTGAGAACTGGTTTGCCTTAACCCATCTGACAATGATCATTAGTGTAAGAGCTGTCTGGAGTTAAGGTGCCAACTGTGGCCAGATTGGGGCTCAATCTGTGGCCAGGACCAGGACTCAGGTTTAACTACAGTCAGGAAATGATATTGTGGACAGAATCAAGGCTCAACTTATATCCGGTGCTGACATCCAGAAAATACATGAAGATTAGGGTTTAGTAGTCATGTGTTTTAACCTGTTGACCTAGCAAGGTGCAGATAATGATAGTTTTTGGCAGAAATCTATAACTTTCTCTTCTACTTCAAGGATAGTACATTTTTGAAGTGTGTGCTGTCAATCTTCCATCCCATACCTACAAAACAGACATCATTGATCAGTCATGGCCTTCTTTCCTGCTTTGTTCAGATGAGGCCTCAAATGACTTCTTGTAGTGTCCTATGCAGCCATTACTATCCAATCAGAATTGGCCCCATATATAAAATCTATTTATCATCTTTGCTCCAGAGAGGCCCATGAAGCAAGCAGCAGATTACTCCTGGAAAGAAAATTGTTATGATCCAGACCATTTTGGGGGGTCAGAAAAAGGTAGGGAACAATCAACTTATGGGTAAGACCTGAAGCAAATCAAAATATGTGTACAAGCACACCCATGATTCAAAGGTGAAGAGTTGGCACAGTCTGAGAAGGGATGGGGAAAAGGCAGGAAAGTGTTATTTCCTGACCACCTGCCTAGTCCTAACTTTGCATACTGTTGGAAGTGACAAGGTTTTGCACCAATTGGATATACTTGCACCTCTTTCTACCTTTTGCTGTGTGAGTCATTGAATAGTTTCACCTCCTTATTTCTATGAGCAGCCACTGAGGCACCCCCCAAAATAAGATCCTAAAGATTCAACTCATTTTGCCATACCCTAGAAATGATTTTGACCAACTCAGAGACTAATCTAGAGTAGCACCATTCTTTCTTAGTATACCTTTTGGTCACTGGAAAACATCTTCCTGAGTTATCTCTTTTCAGTTTCAGGACTACACATACTTAATAGATTTAATGTCTTCCTAGAGACTTGGTCCACAGTTCCACCAAAAGCTTTAGTTCACCATGCTTGAGAACAAATGGCTGCTATAGTTTCAAGTTCTCAAACTTTCTCCAATACCAATTCCAAAGAATCTCAGTGTTGGCAGAATCCTTAAAATTTACCTTGTCTAGCCACCTGTTACTTGAATATGCTTTCCAGCATTCCCAACAAGTTGTCCTCAGGCAATTCTTGGACCATTACAGAGCCAGAGCCAGGCTAACCACCATTTCCCAAGGTATTCATTCCACCAACACCTTGCACTGTGCCTTTCCCTATCAGCACAGTTCTCATTTATATATATTTCTTCTTCATATTGTGCCCCAAATCTCTTCTACTGATTCCTTCTACCAATTGGCCCTGGTTCTGCCTCATGATACCTTGCAAAAAAGGAACCTGTTTTTATCTCTGTATGACAGTCTTTCAGATTTCTGAGGACAGTTATCATGACCATCCCTGTGCCTTCTCTTCTTCAAGCTAAGCAGGCTGTATTCCTATGGCTGTTAGCCATCAAGTCCCTTCACCATCCTAGTCATCCCTTTTTGAACATGCTTCAGTTTATCAATCTCCTCAAATCTCAGAACCGGATGCTTTAAGTCTGGCTTAACCATAGCTGTTAAGGCAAAACTGTTATTTTTCTTTCCCTAGCTATTATACTTCCATTGATGATTTTTAAACTTGTACTCCTTTCCTTTGGAAATCATCTCATACTCTTAACTCACAGAGTTTCCTAATCACTTTTTTCCTCCTTCCCAACATTTCATCCAATCTATCTGGTCTTCTTTTTTTTTTAACGTTTATTTATTTTTGAGACAGAGAGAGACAGAGCATGAACAGGGGATGGTCAGAGAGAGGAAGACACAGAATCCAAAACAGGCTCCAAGCTCCGAGCTGTCAGCACAGAGCCCGATGCGGGACTCGAACCCACGGACCGCGAGATCATGACCTGAGCCGAAGTCGGCCGCTTAACCGACTGAGCCACCCTGGCGCCCCTCTCTGGTCTTCTTTTAAAAAACTTCTTGGATATCTCCCTCTCTTCTATTCCCATAACTCCCACCTATTATTTGGGCCTAACCACCTCTTTCCTGGATTATTACAATGGTCTCCTAACTGGTCTTCCTATCTCCATTCTTTCTCAAATTCCTGCTCATCCTCTGCCCTACTGCCACTTTGTAATGCATCATTTTGATGGCAGTTTAGTATAGTCATTCAGGCCTTAAACTTTGGAGCTAGACTATTGGGTTCAAATCTCAGCTTTACTGTTTATGAGCTCTGTGAGCTTGGAGAATTCACCTAAACTAAAACAGCATTATTTCATTCATCTTTCAAATATGGCTAATGATGGTATCTATCTCACAAAGTGGAATAAATGAGATACAACATATAAGTTAGACCCAGGTTTGGTGCACAGTAAATGTGCAGTAAGTATGAGCTATTATTATTATCTACTGTTACCACCCTGCTGATCAAAAATTGCTAGGGTTTTCTGCTGCCAGTTTCAAATAAACTGAAATATCTTTAACTGAACATCTAAAGCTATAATGCCAAACTACTACAAACCAGCTTAATTACTTTGAACAAGTTACCTGTGACTCCACCTATAAAATGAAGGGGGAAGACTAAATTATCTCAAATGACCCTTCAAGGGCAGACATTCTATGATTCAACATTTCTAGTCATTTTTCCCCTCCTATCCAATTGTACTAATTAGTTCTCTTTAAAAAAAAAAAAAACTTGTTCTTTTCAGCATCCATGTCTTTGCTCATGCCATTTCCTCCATTGGAAATGTCACTCTCCACTTGTCCTTTAAGATGTTGTTCAAATGGTATCCCCTCCATGAATCTTTCAATCAGAAGAAATCAGTCTCTCCTCTGAAGCTCCTAGAACTATTAGTTTCCTTGGCTCTGTGATACTGATCACATTCTACCTATGGACATATGTCTTATACCCCCCCACCAGACTATAATACAGATACTACACCTTTTTCACTATGTATTCAGCTCACTGTGTCCAGAACTATATGTCTTACATTGTAGAATAAAACAATCTTATTGAATACATGAATAATGAAGCTTTACTTATATGTGACACAGAATTTTTATCATGTGATAATGTGTGTACATATCTTCAACCAATTCATGTTACTTTGACATATTTATATATTCATTTAAGTTTATTTATTTTTAGAGAGAGATAGAGAGTGAGTGGGGAAGGGGCAGAGAAAGGGAGAGACAGACTCTCAAGCAGACTCTGTGCTGTCAGCACAGAGCTTGATGTGGGGCTCGAACTCACAAACCATGAGATCATGACCTGAGCCAAGATCAAGAGTTGGATACATAACCAAGTGAGCCACCCAGGAACCTTGACATATATTTTTAAAGAATATTCAGGAATTCATACAAAAAAACAAATAATCTCATTTAAAATGGAGAGAGAACCTGAACAGACATTGTTCCAATGAAGACAGACTGAAAGACACATGAAAAGATGCTCAACATCACTCATCATCAGGGAAATGGAAATGAAAACCACATAAGATATTGCCTGACACTTTTCAGAATGGCTAAAATAAAAAAGACAAGAAATAACAAGTATTGATGAGGATGTGGAGAAAAAAGGGACCCTCATGCCCTGTTGGTGGGAATGGTCACTGCAGAAAACAGTATAGAAGTTCTTGAAAAAATTAAGATTAAAAACATGATCCAACAATTCCAGTACTGGGTATTTACTCAAGGAAAACAAAAACACTAATTCAAAGAGATATTTGCATCCCTGTGTTTACTGCATCATTATTTACAGCAGCCAAGGTATGGAAGCAACCCAAATGTCTACCAATAGATGAATGGGTAAAGTAAATATGGTATTATATACAATGGAATATACTCAGCCATAAAAAAGGATGAGAGTTTTGCCATTTGTGACAATTGGGATGGACATTGTCATTGGGGTGGACATTGGGATGGACATTAGGGTATTAAACTAAATGAAATAAGTCAGAAAAATACCATATGATTTCAGTTATATGTGTAATCTGAAAAAAAACAAAACAAAGAAATAAATGAAAAGCAGAAACAGACTCATAAATACAGAGAACAAACTAATGGTTGCCAAAGAGCAGAGGGGACGGGGAGATTGGCAAAATAGGTGAAGGGGAGTGGAAGGTATAGGCTTCCAGTGTGGAAATAAAGAAGTCCCAGGGATGAAAGGCACAGCATATGGAATATAGTCAATGATATTGTAATTGCATTATATGGTGACAAATGGTAGCTATACTTGTGGTAAGCATAGCACAATATATAGACTTGCTGAATCACTATGTCGTACACCTGAAACTAACATTGTGTGTCAACCATCCTTCAATAAAAAAATATTCAGGAAATCAGCAAATACCCACCATACCCACTCTGAGCACTAGTTGCACATTCCTTATTCCTTTGTAAACTTCTAATTACAGATGATTAGACAAAAGCATTATTTTTTAATAAAATAATTTGTTCCCTAAAAATGAATGTGTCAGAAAAGTTAAAGTCTAAGAACCATAACTGTCAAGTCTAAAAACAGTTAAATTCTAGGAAACTGAATAAGGAGAGAACTTGACCAAATCAATAATGCTGAAAAAAACAAGGAAGACCCATCCTCTCACCTAAGGGAAATAGGTGCTGGAGCCTGCTCAAGAAGGTGGGCTGAATGCTCCAAGAAGTTCTCCTGTAAGAAAACTCTTCAACTATGATAACATCTTCAAATATCAAAATAGTTGAGGTTGTGTCTCTCTCAAACAAAGGGGAAGTGTGATGAGCGTTAGTGCTCAAAGGTTTACTTACATAAAGATCTATCCTATCTGCCAACTTACCTGACACAAACTCTCAGAAATCCTCACCATTACTCATTTTCCCCTATGATGATACTGAAATCCCTGATTTCTGATTAGAAACTGGAAAAAGGAAGAGTATGAAAGACATCATGGAAGAAACTACTTAAGTCATTTTGTCTAAGGCATGAGATATTGTAGGGCTGAGAATATTGAGGAAACTTCTGTAAGTTCCTGTGTGTAGAAATAACCTTGGCTCCACTCCCTTATTATGAGGGGAAGTCCTCTCAACTTTATGTGGCATATCTTGGAGATGGAATATTTCAGAATTTAGGAGACATTTCTCCCATACTCAATATTATCCATACAAAGCCATGATACATTTTGATATTTATCAATCACCTCTCAGTCACTTTCTATCCTTTGAAGCACTTTCATATACATTTTTATTTGTTTCAAATACTGGAAATAATGGCCAGTCACGGTTCTGAGCACTTAACATGAACTATATCATTTAATCCTTACAAAACCCTATGGAGTAAGTGCTATTATCATCCCCATTTTACAAATGTGCAGATCAAGACATGGGGAGGTTAATAATTTGCCCAAAGTCAGACAGCTAGTAAATAACGAAGCCAATATTTACACTCAAATGTGCCTAACATGAATCGCCACTGTTTAACAAATATACCGTACATATCATAGTATATTTACACTTTGTAACCTGCCTTCTCACTCAATAAATATTATAGAATCTTTCAGTGTCAGTAAATATAACTTTACATTGTCATTTCAAATGCATGTTTATTATTTCATTACAAGGTTGTACCAAAATTTATTTAATCTCTTATTGATACAAATTTTGATTGTACCTGGTTTTTCACAATTTAAATATTATTATGCTAAAAACCTTTTATGTACACACATCTTCATGCACATGTATTACTATTTCCTCAGAATTAATTCTCATAAATTTTGTGCCACTTTCAGGATGTGACAGGAATGACCTACAAACTATCCCAAGGAAAGCCCCAAAGGAAAGAGCCAAGCCAATGGCTTTATGGAATTAAGCACAAATTCAGAAATGAAGATGTATTTCATCAGAGTAGAGAGAAAAAAACAATCAAAATAGCAAATATCAAAGAATAAGAATTTATATAGCAAGTCAAGGAGATAAGTGAAGAAGATAAAGCTAAAGACAAACTAAAGACAGGACCTATGAACATTTGAGAATTGGTAAGTTAAGAGAGAAGAATATTTTCTGGTGGTGGCCTTAATGGACAAAATGAACAGACTGACAGTGCAAAATGAGAAATTTGGATCATGGGGTTCTTTTCAGAATTATTTCAGGAGCAAAGAGAAGGGAGAGGCCATGGTCTTATGTTGAGGTGCCAATCAGAGGAGAAAAAGACAGCTGATAGAAGAGCCAACATGATGGCTCCAGAAGTGAGCAGCAGGATCCAGTTGTTGAAAAAGAGTAATGCTCTCAGTCCTGACAGCCTCACTGCTGAGTTCAACACAACACTGGAGGATAGAAGTTTCAGCAAAGCTTTGAAGCTACTGTTTTCGGTGGTACCTAGGAGGAAGGGGAAATGGCCATCAAGGTGACACAAGGAATCTAGCTGCAAAAGGTGCTGAAACTGGCAGAATTCACACTTCTCAAAGCCCAGGAACAGCAATAAAGCGATAGGCAATATTTGACTGACAATTATTAGAATTTCTCTGAAATTCATTAAATGTCAAAGGCTGTAAAATGTGTCTGGATCAAAACAAACCTTTGGTATATGCTTTTCTTCTCAAACTCTTGCAGAGAAATGAAATGCCAGATGTATTGATGAAATCGAAGAATATAACACATAGCAATGGGTAGATAAGGGAAGAAGCTGAAATAATAGTGAAGCAAGGAAAGTTTACCTTTATAAGTGGTCTGCCACACCTCTCTTATGGAAACTTATGTCAGGTTTGAAAGAAGCAAAAGTCTAGGGGCACCTGTGTGGCTCAGTCAGTTAAGCATTCTACTTCAGCTCAGGTCATTATCTCATGGTTCGTGGGTTTGAGCCCCGTGTCAAGCTCTGTGCCGACAGCTCAGAGCCTGAGCCTGCTTCAGATTCTGTCTCCCTCTTTCTCTGACCCTCCCCTGCTCACACTCTGTCTCTCTCTTTCAAAAATAAACATTAAATTTTTTTTTAAAGAAAGCAAAAGTCTAAAGATGAAAGGGGGATGGTTTATATATAACCAGTTAAATATTTTTCAGACGAAAACATTCTGGTAAGATACACAGAAGGCCAGAGAAGCTAAAATCAGACAAAGTGAAAAGTTATAAATATATAAGCCAAAGGCAAATATGCTAGTAGCAAAATTCTGTAAGTGGTGAAAATTCTTGGCATCCACTTTGTAGGAAAATAACACAGGAATAACTTGGGAAATCAAAATAAAGATCAGAGGAAAATAAAATAAATGTGGAGAATTTGTAAGTTATTATCATATAGGCTAAGACTGAGCAAGCAGTTTGGGTGATATAAAGCCATGCTAATGTGAACCACTGAGGTAGGTGTCTGGGACAATAAATCCAACATTCAGAAAGCTCACATTCTAGCACCTGGAAGAAGACAAGGTGGGCTTGATCAAAGTGTGGTTTTTAGAAGAATTAACACAGTGCAGAACAAAATACTTGAACTTAGGCATCAGACAAATCTGTTTGCATCTTAGCTCTAAAATTTACTGGTTATATAGCGTTAGACAAGTTATCTCTCTAAGGTTTGTTTTTTTCATTGTAAAATGAGGATAATAATGGTATCAACCACAGAGGGCTATTGTAAGAAATTGATGAGATAATATATATAAAGTTCTTAGAAGGGTTCCTGGCATATAAGAAGTGCTCAATAAGTATAGGGATATCAGGGAAAATGTTCAACAAAATTTTAATAGTAATATTTCTTGGTGATAAGATTTGTAGAGTTCTTCCTTCTTTATCTCTTGAATGGACTTATTTTAATTCCAGTAGTTAACATGCAGTGTTATATTAGTTTCAGGTGTACAAAAGAGTGATTCAACAATTCCAGACATCCTCCAGTGCTTCATGACAAGTGCACTCCTTAATCCCCATTGCCTATTTTACCCATCCCCACCTAACCTTCCCTCTGGTAACCATCAGTTTGTTATCAACAGCTAAGAGTCTGTTTCTTGGCTTCTCTCTCTCTCTCTCTCTGTCTCTCTTTCTCTTTTCCCTCTTGCTTTTGTTTTGTTTCTTAAATTCCATATATGAGTGAAATCATATGGTATTTTTCTTTCTCTGACTGACTCATTTTGTTTACCATAATACTAACTCCATCCATGTCATTGCAAATGGCAAGATTTCATTCTTTTTTATGGCTAATAAGATTCCATTGTGTATATGTAACACATATTCTTTACCCATTCATCTATTAATGGGCATTTTTGTCTCCTTCCATAATTTGGCTATTGTAAATAATGCTGCTATAAATATAGGAGTCCATGTATCCATTTGAATTAGTGTTTTTGTATTTTGGGGTAGATGCTAGATTGGGAGGTAGTTCTATTTTTAACTCTTTGAGGAATGTCCATAGTGTTTTCCACAGTGGCTACACCAGTTTGCATTCCCACAAACAGTGCAAGAAAGTTCCTTTTTTTCCACATCCCACCAGCACTTGTTGTTTCTTGTGTTGTTAATTTCAGCCATTCTGACAGGTGTGAGGTGATACCTCATTGTAGTTTTGATCTGCATTTCCCTGATGATGAGTGATGTTGGGTATCTTTTCATTTGAATGGACTTTTACAATAACATCTTATTTTGAAATATTTTAAGACTCAGAATAAATTGCAAAAATTATTATAGAGTTCCTGTGTACCTTTCACCCAGTCTCTACCGATGTTAATATCTTACATAACCATAGTACAATGTCAAAACCAGGATATTAGCATTGCTACAATACTATTAACTAAGGTACAAACTTTATTTGAAGTTCACCAGTTTTTATAAGCACTCTTTTGACATACAGTTCTATAAAATTTTATCACATGTGTAGATTTGAGTAACCATCACTACAATCAGAACACAGAACTGTTGGTTGTGAATTTTAAAATGACAGTGTGGCATGTTTTCTTTCTTAAAATATATAGCATTATAATTATAAATTATAATCTTTTTCTTATCCTTTAAAAAATTCCTACCAAAACTTACACAATGAATGAAAAACAAAAATTTATAGCTATAAATACCTACATTAAGAAAAAAAGAAAGATCTTAAATAAACAGCCTAACATTACATTTCAAGGAAATAGAAAAAGAAAAAACTAAGCCCAAAATTAGCAGAAGTAAAACAATAATAAAGATTAAAGCAGAAATAAATTAAATAGAGAATAGAAAAGCAATAGAAAAGATTAACAAAACTAAGAGTTGATTTATTGAAAACATAAAGAAAATTAACAAATCTTTAGCTAGACTAACCAAGAAAAAAGAGAGAGAAATTGAATAGATAAAACCAGAAATGAAACACATTACAACTGATACTACAGAAGCACAAAGAGACTACTATGAATAATTATAAACCAACAAATTGGACAACCTAAGAGAAACAGATAAATTCTTAGAAATATGCAACCAAACAAGACTTAATCATAAAGAAACAGAAATTCTGAACACATCAGTTATGACTAAGAAAATTGAAACAGTAACCTAAATCTCCCAGCAAAGAAAAGCTCAGAACCAGATGGTTTTATGGGTGAATTCTAACAAACATCAAAGAAGAATTGACATCAATCATTTTCAAACTCTTTTAAAAAACTGAAGAGGAGGTAACACTCTCAAACACATTGTAGGAGACCAGCAGTTCCCTGATACCAAAGCCAGATAAGGACAGTATGAGAAAAAAAAAAAAACCTGCCAGCCAACATCCTTGATGAACATACATGCAAAAATTCTCAACAGAATACTAGCAAACCGAATTCAACAGCACATTAAATGGATCATTTGCCGTGATCCAGTGGGATTTATCCTTAGGATACAAGGATGATTCAACATATACAAATCAATAAATATGATACATTACATTAAAAGAATGAAAGATACAAATTGTATTATTCTCTTAGTAGATACAGAAAATGCATATGACAAAATTCAGTATCCTTTCATGATAAATAAAAGTGGGTACTGAAGGAACATACCTCAATACTATGAAGCTATAAATGACAAACCCACAGCTAACATAGTGGTGAAAGCATGAAGGTTTTCCTCTAAGATCAGGAACAAAACAAGGGTATCCACTTTCACCATTTCTATTCACCATACCATTGGAAATCCTAGCCAGAGTGATTAGGCAAGAAACAAAAATAAAAGGCATTCAAACTGAAAGGAAAAAGTAAAACTGTCTCTATTTGCAAATGACACGGTATTATATATAGAACACCCTAAAGACTATACCAAAATACTTAACACTAATAAATGAATTCCATAAAGTTGCAGGATATAAAATCAACATACAGAAATCAGTTGTGTTTTTATACACTAATAACAAAGTATCAAAAAAGATAAAGAAAACAATCCAGGGGCACCTGGCTAGTGTAGTCAGAGGAGCATGCAACTCTTGATCTCAGGGTTGTGGGTTCAAGTCCCACATTGGGTGTAGAGATTACCAAGAATAAAATCTTAAAAAAAAGAAAATAATTCAATTTACAATAACACCAAAAACAATAAAGTACTTAGAAATAAATGGAACCAAGGAAGGAAAAGATCTCACTGAAAACTACAAGACTTTGATGAAAGATATTGAAGAAGACAAAAATTAATGGGAATATATCCTGTGTTCATGGATCAGAAGAACGAATATTGTTTAAATGTCCATACTACCCAAAGCCATCTATAGATTCAATGCAATCCCTACCCAAATCATAATGGTGGGGTGCCTGGGTGGCTCAGCCAGTTCAGCATCTGACTCTTGATTTCAGCTCAGGTCATGATCTCATGAACATGGAATCAAGCCCTTCCTCAGGCTCCATACTAAGCTGAGTGTGGAGCCTGCTTGAGATTCTCTCTCTTTCCCTCTTTCTTTGTCCCTGCCCTGTGTGCACATTCTCTCTCTCTCTGAAAATAAACTTTTAAAAATCACAATGGCATTTTTCACAGAAATAAAAAACACAGTCTCAAAATTTATGGAACCACGAAAGTAGCCAAAGCAATCCTGAGAAAGAAAAACAAAGCTGGAGGCATCATACTTCCTGATTTCAAACTACATTACAAAGCTACAGTAATCAACAGTGTGGTACTGGTATAAAAACAAACACATAAACCAATGGAACAAAGTTAAGAGCTCAGAAATAAACCCATATTTACATGCTCAATTAATATTTAATGAGGGAGACAAAATACTCAATGGGGAAAAGATAGTATCTTCAACAAATCGTGTTAAGAAAACTGGATATTCACCTCCACAAGAATTAAATTGGACCTCTATCTTACAACACTCACAAAAATTAACTTGAAATTGATTAAGAACTTAAACATAAGACCTGAAACCATAAAGCTCCTAGAAG
The DNA here is from genome assembly GCF_022837055.1 of Prionailurus viverrinus. Taxonomy (NCBI): domain Eukaryota; kingdom Metazoa; phylum Chordata; class Mammalia; order Carnivora; family Felidae; genus Prionailurus; species Prionailurus viverrinus. The sequence continues at coordinate 99,882,405 of NC_062579.1, forward strand.
AAAACAGGGGAAATCTCCCTGGCACAGGTCTTAGAAAATATTTTTTTGGATATGACACCAAAATGACAAGCAATAAAATAAAAAATGAACAAATGGGACTACATCAAATTCAAAAGCTTCTGCACAGCAAAAGAGAGAGTCAAGATAATAAAAAAGGAAACCTATGGAATGAAACAAAATATCTGCAAACCATATATGTGATAAGAGATTAATTTCCAAAATATATAAGGAACTCCTATAACTCACTAGCAAAAACACAAAACAAAACACAATAAAACCCAAAAACAAATAATTCAAATTTAAAAATGATCAAAAGACCTAGATAGACATTTTTTCAGAGAAAATATGCAAATAATCAACAGGTATATGAAAAGATGCTCAACATCACTAATTCATCAAGAAAATACAAATCAAAACTATAAGATATCATCTCATACATGTTAGAGTGGCTATTATCAAAAAGGAAAGAGATAAGTGCTAACAAGGACATGGAAAATAAGGAACCTTTATGCACTGTTGGTCAGAATGTAAGTTGGTACATCCATAATGGAAAACACTATGGAGGCTCCTCAAAAAATTAAAAATACAACTACCCTATGATCCAGCAATTCCACTTCTTTTTTTAAAATTTTTTTAAGTTTATTTATTTTGAGAGAAAGAGAGAGAGAGTGAGTGGGTGAGCAGGGGAGGGGCAGAGAGAAAGGGAGACAAAGAATCCCAAGCAGGTTCCACGCTATCAGCACAGAGCCTGATGGTGGGGCTCGAACTCACAAATTGTGAGATTCATGACCTCAGCCAAAACCAAGAGTCGGATGCTTTAACTGACTGAGCTACCCAGATGCTCACAATTTCACTTCTGAGTACATAACTGAAGGAAATAAAATCACTACCTTGAAGACATATCTACACCTCCATATCTATTGTAGAATTATTTACAATAGCCAAAAGACAGAAATAAAGTAAGTGTCCACCAATGGGTGAATGGATTAAGAATATGACATATATAAACAATGGAGTATTATTATCCATAAAAAAAGAAATCCTGCCATTTGTAATAACATTGGTAGACCTTGAGGGCATTATGGTAAGGAAAATAAGTCAGACAGAGAAAGACATATACTGTATGATCTCAGTTACATGTGGAATCTTAAAAAAAAAAACAAAAACTCATAGCAACAGGTGATTGCCAGGGGCTGGGGAGCAGGTGATGGATGATAGTGGTCAAAAAATACAAACTCCCAGGGCGCCTGGGTGGCTCAGTGGGTTATGCGACCGACTTCAGTTCAGGTCATGATCTCACTGTTTGTGGGTTCAAGCCCCTCGTCGGGCTCTGTGCTGACAGCTCAGAGTCTGGAGCCTGCTTCTGGTTCTGTATCTTTCTCTCTCCCTCTGCCCCTCCCCCACTTGCACTCTGTCTCTCTGTCTCTTGAAAATAAATAAATGTTAAAAAAATTTTTTTTAAATACAAACTCCCAGTTAAAAGATGAATAAATTCTGGGGATGTAATGTACAACATGGTGACTATAGTTAACCATACTATATTGTATACTTGAAAACTGCTTAGAGTGTAGATTTTAAATGTTTTCTTTCACCATATACAAAAAAATGGTAACTATATTAGGTGATAGATGTATTAACTAACCTTATTGCAGTAATCCCTTTATAATATATATATATATATATATATATATAACTTATTACATTGTATTCCTTAACATACACAATGTTATATGTAAATTATATCTGACTAACATGGAAAAGTTCCTTCCATAGATATATAGTATATTTGAAAATAAAAAAGGTTGATAATAGTCAATATGGGAACATTTTAGGATGCTGAAAACTATCGATAAGCGTTCCTAATAGAAGTATCTTTGTAGGGCCTTTCAAATTCAGTTTCTCACATGCACATCCCACAGTAGCCAGCCAACTTTAGCTTGCCTCGTAAACATGATAGAAAGAAAAATCAAAGAAAGGAAGCAGATAAAAATGCTTTAGACTATCATCAATGTGTAATCAGGGAGATTTACCTTGGAGCTTATTGTAAATGGAGAATCTCAGGCCCCACCCAGAACAATGGAATCAGAATATTTACTTTAACAAGATCTGCTGGTGACCCTTATGCACATTAAATTTTGAAATGTGCTCTTCTAGAGATGTGGTAAAATTAAAAATGGTAATATATATTTTTAAGCATATTTATTTCTTCATCAGAATGAAGGACCAGCAAGAAAAATGAAAACAAGAGAGGAAATGTCAGCTGATAAAGATTTCAAGAAATTTTTTAGAAGACAGAAAGTAGATGAAAGAGTGGTCACTCGTTTGTCAAAGTAGAGAAGTTCATGACCTAAAGGATGCAAAGAAGGGATTTTATTTATTTTTTATTTTATTTTATTTTATTTTATTTTATTTTATTTTATTAGGGAGAGAGAGAGAGAGAAAGCGCAAGAGTGGGGGAAAGGGGCAGAGGGAGAGAGAGAGAATCTAAGCAAGCTCCACACTTAGCACAGAGCCCAATGCAGGGCTTGATCCCATGACCCTGAGATCACGACCTGAGCTGAAATCAAGAGTTGGATGTTTAGCCAACTAAACCACCCAAGCACCCCTCAAAGAGGGGATTTTAAAGAAAAGATGCCTAGAAATATCTACAGAATCCAGGAGAGATTCAAATCTTAGAGGTATCATTTCTGGCAGTGTGTAGGAATGGAACTATGGGGTACAAATGGGGATAGATTGAAAATGTATATGTGGAATAATCAAACTTTGCCCCCTACACACACACACACACACACACTACTTCCAACACTCACAGAACATCCTCAGCCAGAACCTACTCTGTAAACCAGAAACCAATAGAGACTTATTAACTGGAGAAGCTGAACAAAAATCTGAGGAATCAGGGATAGCAAGAAAGATGATGGGTGAGGATGAATACAAAGTTGAATGTAAGTTGAAATGCTGCATATGAAATGGTCAGACACCCATGCATACCTCTTTCTCTATACCATGGTCAGAAAGTCTTCTAACCAAGTCAGTAACCTCAGGCAAGTAATTGAAAGAACCATCTCTGGAGAAATGTAGTTTAAAAGAAAAGACTTCTACATATTGACAGTTTGGGCCCCCAATGAATTATGTGAACAATCAGTAGCAAACTTCTGCACACTGTACACCCTGCCCATATTCACAAAGCCCCTATTCATGTTTTATGCATCAAACCTACATATAAGCAAGTAACCAATCATCATATCACTGATGAAAGCTCTCAACATATGACAAAAGCAAAATTAAACAGAAAGAAACTGAAGAAAGTAATTCAGAGAATGGAGAAAAAGCTGAAAAATATGAGAAATTATGGCTTCTATGAAATAGACATAAAATGTTATGAAAACAATCAGGAAAAAGTTTAAAAAAAACTCTTAAAAATTAAAACTTAATAAAATTAGTTTAATTCATTTTATGTAAAATTAATACATGTAACTTAATAAAATAAAAACTCAATAGAAAACGAAAAAATAAAATCACAGAAAATTCCCCAAAAGTAGGACAAAAGTGAATGGAAGTCAAAAAATCGAAAAAAAATTAGTGTTCTCCATAATCAATCCAAGAGTTCTAATATCCAACTAATTAACGCTAGGTCCTAGAGAGACAGAGAGAGAGACAGAGAGAGAGAGAGAAGAGAGAGAGAGAGAGAGAGAGAGAGAGAGAGAGAGAGAAAGTGAAGGAGAAGAAATTTTCGAAGAAATACCATAAGAGAATGTTTTGGACCTGAAAAACATGAGTCTCCAGATTAAAACTGCTCACGAAAGTTCCAACAAAATGAATGTTAAAAGCTTTACCTATACCAGGGCACAGTACTGAAACTTCAGAAAAGTCCCAGGATGACATTTGTACAGCAAGCTAAGGGAGTAAACAGTCCATATGGGAAAAAGAGAGCAAAGAACCTTAAAGAAAAGCAAATTTTAGGAAAAGAAATTTTATTGTAGATGAGTTAATATGATGAAATATTTGAGAGAAGAGAAAAGGAAAGGTGGGGGGAATATTTGATAGAACAACTTGGAAAAAATTTAAGAATACTATTTACCTTATTATAATAATATAAACACTGATACCAATTTAATGAAAATAAATGGTGACATGTCTATATTGAAAAGATGAAGAAAATGAGGAAAAATAGATGAGAAAGCTAAATCCTTATCTACCACTACAAAAAAATAATAGATATTAAATTTTTAAAAGTCAATAAATAGAGTGAGGATGTTGTCTAGAAACATGGAAGTAAATAATAGAAGAAACACCTAATAATATTGAAAGTGGTTGCCTCCAAAGAGTCAGATCCAGGAATACATAAGAAAGGGGTAAGGAATTGCAGATTTATGTCATAAATCCCTTAACTTCTTAAATTATGCAAATGAATTACTTTGATTTTAAAAAATAACACAACTTCTGCTTCTTGGAAGATGGAGTAGATACATTTTTTCTTTATTCTCCCCACTAAGCACATCTAAAAACCCTAGAAATTATATATAAAACAAGCATAGGAAGACTATTGAAAGTGGAGAAAAGAAGACATAACAGCTAGGGATCTCAGTTGTAAGTTCCTCCAGTTTTCTTTTTGCTTAATATATCTCAGACTTAGAGACAAAGAATCTAGCTAGCAACCCAGAAACACCAGTGGGTACAGACAAAAAAAAAGCACAAATTAAAGTCTGCTTTCACTAGTCCAAGGACCAGGAAACTTCTAGACAATTAGCACTATACTCTAGTCGAACACCATAGAAAGCAACTGTAGCCCCGCCTTTACTCATTGTAGCAAAGGCTGAATGGGAAACTTATGCTTCCACTCTTGCATGCATCCACTCTTGCAAATTCATAAGGTGCTGCCCAAAACCTCCACTGGGTGGCACCAGAAAAGGCCATGTAAGGAGTTGGAATTTCTTCACTCCTGGGCAATAATGAGGCCCCATTAGTAGAAATCACCTGAGGGAGGGACTAAGATGGCAGAATAGCATGGAAGTTTTTTTTTTTAATGTCTCTCTTCCCTGAAATGCAGCCAGATCAACATTAAACCATCTTGCACACCTAGAAAACTGATTTGAGGATTAACACACCAATCTGTACAACCTGAACCACAGATCTTGGCAAGTACATGGCGCAGAGAGGTGAACTGGGGGACAGAGGAAGCCGCAGAGGGCAGCGAGCTATTTTTGCTTGCAGAGAGAGGATGTAGACCAGGGTACAGTACAGGGAAAGCACCCCCACCACCACCACCACCAAAAGCAGCTGGAGAGAAAGTGGAAAAGTGGAAACAGCCACAGGACTGAAAACAAGGGGCAGAAAGAAGAAAAGACAGGATTTAATTTCCATTAAGACTCTATAAACAGGGGGAATGCAGACTCTGGAACTCTGCAGCTCGATACCTGGTGGTGCTCTGGAGGGAAGGGCAAATCCCCAGAGGCAGAGAGTGAAGTCCAAGGGCTCCTCGGGCCACATGGGGAGTTGTGGTTCCCCTGCTGGGAGGACACTTGGTAGAGGCTGTGCAGACTCCCCACAGGCAAAGGACCCAGTGGGCCCTGAGAACAATCACATTCACTGGTACTAGAACATGGACATTAAGGGTGAAGCCTAGTGCCAGATGTGTGTTGTGATTTTCCAGAATCACTGAAATGCTGCTGCTACAAGATCGAGTGAACTTTTTCTGGGGCAGGCTGGCACCCAGCCACAGTCTCTAGGCATCAACAGCAGCGTGGTCTCTCAAACGTTCCTGGGGGTGGGCCAGTACCTGGCCATTGCTCAGCGAGACCGTCCCCCAGAGGGTCTGAGCAGATCAAAGCCATAGTCCCTCAGAAGGGAGGGGTTGGGAGGAGCCAAGATGGCGAAACAGCATGGAAGGTTTTCTTATGTCTCACGTCCATGAAATACAGCCAGATCAACACTAAACCATCCTGTACACCTAGAAAACTGATTTGAGGATTAACACAACAATCTGCACAACCTGAACCACAGAATTCAGCAGGTTCATGGTGCAGAGAGATGAACTGGGGGAGAGAGAGAAGCCTCAGGGACAGGGAGCTGTCTTTGTGTGCAGAGAGAGGATGGAGATGTGGGGGGGGGGGGGTGGAGAGAGGAGAATACAGGAAAAGCACCCCCCACCAAAAGAAGTTGGAGAGGAAGTGGAAAAGTGGAAACAGCTGCAGGGACCAAACTAAAAAGGGAGAAAGGAGAAAGGGGAGGGTTCAAATTCCATTAGGACTCTATAAACAGGGGAGGTGCAGAGTCTGAAATTCTGCAGCTTGATACCTGGCAGTGCTCTGGTGAGAAGGATGAATTCCCAGGAGCAGAGTGAAGTCCAGGGGGCCACGGGACACACAAGGAGAGGTGGTTCCCCTGCTGGGAGGACATTTGGTAGAGGCTGTGTGCCCCCCACAAAGGCAGGGCCCCAGTGGACCCTAGAAAACAACGACATTCACTGGTTCTGGAATAAGGTCGTTAAGGGTGAAGCCTAGTGTCAGGTGTGTGTTGTGATTTTCCATAATGCCTGAAACAATGCTGCTACACGATCACATGAACTTTTTCTGGATCAGGAAGGCATCCAACCACAGTCTATAGGCATTGCAGCAGCACGGTCCCACAGGCATTCCTGGGTGCAGCCCGCACCTGGCCATTTGCTTGGTGAGAACCTCCTGCAGAGGGGCAGAATGGGGCAAAGCCACAGTTGCTCAGAATTAAGGGGTTGGGAAAAACAGCCACATCTGAGATAAAACTCAGGAGGCAGGTGCCACTTGGCAACTTAATGACTTGGTCATGGACAGTGTAAAAGGGGAGTGGATGAAAGCCAGAGACAAAGGATAAGGGTGTGACTGCTGACTGGAGAGAACAGAGTTCAGATACTAGAGACTGGGTAGCTGGGTGATGCCATTTTAACCTCTCCCACACATGTGCATACTCACCTACAAGGGCCATAACAATCCACTCCAGTAAGCTAAGCAGCGCCATCTAGGGAAGAACAGAACCACTACACTAAGCCCCGCCAAACTGGGCCAACCTTGCTCTTAAGAAACACCAAAACTCTCTATGCCTGCTTAGTTTATGGACTATAAAGTGATTCATAGGTTGACTTCTAGGGGTAAACAATGTACTTTCAATCGTATCTCAGTCTGTTCATGCTGGTCCATCTATTCAATTTTCTTTTTTTTTCTTTTTTGTTTCTTTTTGTTATCTTGAATACAGAAAGAGAAATTTTTTTTCAATTTTTATTAAAATACTTTTATTTAATTATTTTCTACTATATTTATAACTTTTTTGTAAATTTTCAAATACTACTTACTTCCATAATTTCATTTTATTCTATTTCATTGTATTCATTTTTTCAAATTTTCAAATGTTTTCCTTTTTTTGTTTTTGTTTTGTTTTGTTTTTCCTCCTTTTCTCTAATCTCTCAAGCCCCTTTCAACACCCAGACCAAAACACACCTAGGATCTAGCATCATTTATTTGATTTGTGTGTGTGTGTGTATGTGTGTGTTGTCTTTAATTTTTTAATCTTAATTTTTTAACTCATTGATTCCTTTTCTTCCTTCAAAATAAAAAACAGAAGGAATTCACCCCAAAAGAAAGAGCAGAAAGAAACGACAACCAGGGATTTAACCAACACAGACACAAGCAAGGTGTCTGAACCAGAATTTAGAATCACGTTAATAAGAATACTAGCTGGGGTCAAAAATTGATTAGAATCCCTTTCTGTGGCGAAAAAAGAAGTAAAAGCTAGTTAGGATGAAATAAAACTGCTATAACTGAGCTGCAATCTCGAATGGATGCCATGGTGGCAAGGATGGATGAGGCAGAGCAGAAATCAACAATATAGAGGGCAAACTTATGGGGAATAATGAAGCAGAAAAAAGAAGGAGACTACGAAATAAAATTAAAGAGCACGAAATAAAAATTAAAGAACTCAGTGACTCATTAAAAAGGAACAACATCAGAATCATAGGGGTCCCAGAAGATGAAGAGAGAGAAAAAGTATTATGTGAGCAAATCCTAGCAGAAAACTTTCCCAACATGGAGAAAGACACAGACATCAAAATCCAGAAAGCACAGGGGACTCCCATCCGATTCAACAAAAACCACCATCAACAAGGCATATCTTAGTCAAATTCACAAAATACTCAGGCAAGGAAAGAATCATGACAGCAGAAAGGGAAAAACAGTCCTTAACCTACAAGGGAAGACAGATCAGGTTTTCAGCAGACCTATCCACAGAAACTTGTCAGGCCAGAAAGGAGTGGCAGGATATAGTCAATGTGCTGAATTGGAAAAAATATACAACCAAGAATTCTTTATCCAGCAAGACTCATTCAAATACAAGGGGAGATAAAAAATTTCCCAGACAAACAAAAATGAAAGGAGTTTATGAACACTAAACAGCCCTCCAAGAAATTTTAAGGGGGACTCTCTGAGGGGAGAAAAAGTGAAAAAAAAAAAGAAAACCGAAAAAGACCAAAGGCAACAAAGATGAGAAAGGACCAAAGAACACCAGCAGGCACTCCAACTCTACAAGCAACATTATGGCAATAAATTCATGTCTTCCAGTACTCACTCTAAATGTCAATGGTCTAAATGCTCCAATCAAAACACACAGGGTAACCGAATGGATAAGAAAACAAGATCCATCTATATGCTGTTTACAAGAGACCCACTTTAGACCTAAAGACACCTTCAGATTGAAAATAAGGGGATGGAGAACCATCAATCATGCTAATGGTCAACAAAACAAAGGCAGAGTAGCCATATTATGTCAGATAATCTAGATTTTAAAATAAGGACTATAACAACAGATGAAGGGCATTATATCATAATTAAGGGGTCTATCCACCAAGAAGACCTAACAGTTGTAAACATTTATCCTCCAAATGTGATAGCACCCAAATATATAAATCAATTAATCACAAACATAAAGAAACTTGTTGATAATAATACCATAATAGTAGGGGGCTTCAACACCCCACTTACAGCAATGGACAGATCATGTAATCAGAAAATCAACAAGGAAACAATGGCTTTGAGTGACACACTGAACCAGATGGATTTAACAGAAATATTCAGAATATTTCATCCTAAAGCAGCAGAACTCACATTCTTCTCGAGTGCACAGGGAACATTCTCCAGAATGGATTACATACTCGGACACAAATCAGCCCTTAACAACCACAAAATGATTGATATCATACCGTGCATATTTTCAGTCCACAATGCTATGAAACTTGAAATCAATCACAAGAAAAAATTTGGAAAGATTACAAATACTTGGAGTCTAAAGAACATCCTACTAAGGAATGAATGGGCTAACCAAGAAGTTAAAGAGGAAATTAAAAAGTACATGGAAGCCAATGAAAACAATAACACCATGGACCAAAACCTCTAGAATGCAACAAAGTCAGTCATAGGAAGAAAGTATACAGCAATCCAGTCCTTCCTAAAGAAGGAAGAAAGGTCTCAGACACACAACCTAACCTTACACCTCAAAAAGCTGGAAAAAGAACAGCAAATAAAACCCAAAAACAGCAGAAGGCAGAAAATAATAAAGATTAGAGCAGAAATGACTGTGATCGAAAACAACAACAACAACAACAAAAAGAGTAAAACACATCTATGAAACCAGAAGCTGGTTCTTTGAAAGAATTAACAAAATTGATAAACCACTAGGTTTGGATCAAAAAGAAAAAGGAATGGACCCAAATAAATAAAATCAAGAATGAAAGAGGAGAGATCACAACCAACGCTGCAGAAATAAAAACAATAATAAGAGAATATTATGAGCAATTATATGCCAATAAAATGGGCAATCTGGAAGAAATGGACAAATTCTTAGAAACATATACACTATCAAAACTGAAACAGGAAGAAATAGAAAATTTGAACACACCCATAACCAGTAGAGAAATCAAATTAATAATCAAAAAGCTCCCAAAAAACAAGAGTCCAGGGTCCGATGGCTTTCCAAGGCAATTCTACCAAACATTTAAAGAAGAGTTAACACCTATTCTCTTGAAGCTGTTCCAAAAAATAGAAATGGAAGGAAAACCCCCAAACTCTTTCCATGAAGCCAGCATTACCTTGATTCCAAAAGCAGACAAAGACCCCACTAAAAAGGAGAACTATAGACCAATTTCCCTGATGAACATGGATGCAAAAATCCTCAATAAAATACCAGCCAACTGGATCCAACTATAAATTTAAAAAGTTATTTACCACGACCAAGTGGGATTTATACCTGGAATGCAGGGCTGGTTGAATATTCACAAAACAACAAATGTGATGCATAACATCAATAAAAGAAAGGACAAGAACCATATGATCCACTCAATAGATGCAGAGAAAGCATTTGACAAAATACAGCATCCCTTCTCCATAAATAAACCCAAGAAGGTAGGGATAGAAGGATCATACCTCAAGATCATAAAAGCCATATATGAAAACCCAATGCTAATATCATCCTAAAGTCAGGAACAAGACAGAGATGTCCACTCTCGCCACTGTTATTCAACATAGTATTGGAACTCTTAGTCTCAGCAATCAGACAATGCAAAGGGATAAAAGGCATCCAAATTGGCCAGGAGGAAGTCAAACTTTCACTCTTCGCAGATGGCAAGATTCCACAAAAAACTGCTAGATCACAGGATATAAAATCAACGCACAGAAATTGGCTGCATTCCTATACACCAATAATGGAGCAATGGAAAGAGAAATCAAGGAATCGATTCAATTTATGTTTGCACCAACAACCATATAATACCTAGGAATATACATAACCAAAGAGGTGAAAAATCTATACACTGAAAACTATAGAAAGCTTATGAAAGATATTGAAGAAGACACAAAAAAGGGAAAAATATTCCATGCCATTGTTAAAATGTCAATACTACCCAAAGCAATCTACATATTCAATGCAATACCTATCAAAATAATACCAGTATTCTTCAAAGAGCTAGAACAAACAATACTAAAATTTGTATGGAACCAGAAAAGACCCCAAATAGCAAAAGCAATCTTGAAAAAGAAAAACAAAGCAGGAGGCATCACAATCCCAGGCTTCAATACATATTACAAAGCTTTAATCATCAAGACAGTATGGTACTGGCATGAAAACAGACACTCAGATCAATGGAACAGAATAGAGAACCCAGAAATGGACCAACAAACGTATGGCCAACTAATCTTTGACAAAGCAGGAAAGAACATCCAATGGAATAAAGACAGTCTCTCCAGCAAGTGGTGTTGGGAAAACTGGACAGCAACATGCAAAAAATTGAACCTGGACCACTTTCTTACACCATACACAAAAATAAACTCAAAATGGATGAAAGACCTAAATGTAAGACAGGAAACCATCAAAATCTTCGAGGAGAAAGCAGACAAAAACCTCTTTGATCTTGGCCACAGCAACTTCTTACTCAACACGTCTCCAGAGGCAAGGGAAACAAAAGCAAAAATGAACTATTGGGACCTCATCAAAACAAAAAGCTTCTGCACAGCAAAGGAAACAATCAGCAAAACTAAAAGGCAACTGACAGAATGGGAGAAGATATTTGCAAATGACATATCAGAAAAAGGGTTAGTCTCCAAAATCTATAAAGAACTTATCAAACTCAACACCCAAAAAACAAATAATCCAGTGAAGAAATGGGCAAAAGACATGAATAGACACTTCTCCAAAGAAGACACCCAGATGGCAAATAGACACATGAAAAACTGTTCAACATCACTCATCATCAGGGAAATACAAATCAAAACCACAATGAGATAACACCTCACACCTGTCAGAATGGTAACATTAATAACTCAAGCAACAACAGATGTTGGCAAGGATGTGGAGAAACAGGATCTCTTTCGCATGACTAAGGGGAATGCAAACTGGTGCAGCCACTCTAGAAAACAGTATGGAGGTTTCTCAAAACATTAAAAATAAAACTACCCTACAACTCATCAATTCCAATACTAGGTATTTATCCAAGGAATATAGGTGTGCTGTTTCAAAGGTGCAAACGCACCCCAATGTATATAGCAGCACTATTGACAATAGCCAAAGTATGGAAACAGCCCAAATGTCCATCGATGGATGAATGGATAAAGAAGATGTGGTATATATATATACAATGGAGTATTATTCAGCAATCAAAAAGAATGAAATCTTGCCATTTGCAACTATGTGTATGGAACTGGAGGGTATTATCCTAAGGGAAGTTAGTCAGTTAGAGAAAGACAAATATCATATGACTTCACTCAGATGTGGAATTTAAGATAAAACAGACGAACATAAGGGAAGGGAAGCAAAAATAATATAAAAACAGGGAGGGGAACAAAACATAAAAGACTCTTAAATATAGAGAACAAACAGAGGGTTGCTGGAGGGGTTGTGGGAAGGGGGATGGCCTAAATGGGTAAGGGGCATTAAGTAATCTCCTGATATCATCGTTGTACCATATGTTAACTAACTTGGATGTAATTTAAACAATAAAATAAATTAATAATTAAAAAAAAGAAATCACCTGAGAAGCTTGGTCTTCCACACACCCTCAACAGTAACAAGGTGACTTCTGCACTGGGGTGATGTTAGAGAAAGCTAACTGCCCAACATAAATGAAACCCCTATAACTTTTAGTGTGAGTGAAAGTCAGATGTGGAGCATTAACAAGGCACTTCATTCCTTCCCAGCCAGGGAGTCATCAGTGGAGGTCTAGTGAAGAGATGGAAATCCTACCCTTGCCAGGAGTAATGAAAATTTCCCCAACCTTGGGTGTTAATTGAGGTTGAATAGGGAATATAGACTTCTACCCCTACCTGGAAATAATGAGGTGACACCCTTCTTACCTGCCAAATCAGTATCAAAAAAGGCAAGCTAAAACAGGTTTAAAAAAGATCCAGAGCCTCATAATATTATAGCCAAAATGTTCAAACTTCAACTGAAAATTACTTGTACAAGGAACCATGAAGATCTCAAACTGAATGAAAAAAGACAAAATAAACGGTAACCCCAAGATGACACAGATGTTAGAATATCGGTCCAAGATTAACCATCATCATAATCATACTTCAGTGGGCAATAACGAACACAATTGAAGCAAATGATAAAACAGAAAAACTCAGGAACAAATAGAAAGTCTCAACAAAGGAACAGAGGACATAAAGAACAAAATGCAAATTTTAGAACTAAAAAATAAAATCACCAAAATATAAAGCTCAATTGATGGTCCCAACATCAGAATATAGGGGATAGAGGAAAGAATTGGTAACCTAGAAGACAGAGCAATAGAAATTACCCCATCTGAAAAATAGAAAATATAGTGAAAAATAATACACAAAGCTGCATTGACTTATGGGACTATAACAAAAAATCTAATATTTCTCATTGGAGTCCTAGGAGAAGAGTGAGAGGGTAGGTCTGAAAAAAATGCTCAAAGAAATAACAGCTGAAAACTTCCCACATGGTTCCCTACAGGTTCAAGAAGCTAAGTGAATCCAAAAATGGTAAATGCAAAAAAATCCACACCAATACATCATAGTCAAACTTCTTAGACTAAAGTCAAAGAAATAATATTGAAATCAGTGAAAGAGTAATGATTACTTATCTATAGGGGGAAAACAATTTGAATAGCAGACTTCTCATCAGAAACCATGATTGCCAAAATAAAGTAGCACAACACTTTCAAGTGCTGAAACAAAAACTATCACCTTAGAATTCCATATCCAGAAAAAATATCAAGAATGAAGGGGAAATCAAGACATTCCCAGATGCAGAAAAACTAATAGAATTTATCATGAGCAGACTTACCTATAAGAATGGCTAAAGGAAGTTCTCTAAACAGAAAGAAAATAGTAAAAGAAAGAAACTTGGAACATCATGAAAAGAAAGAACACAGCAACCAAAAGTATGGGTATATACAATAGGTTTTCCTTCTCTTGAGTTTTCTAAAGTATGTTTTATGGTTAATGCAAAAATTATAATATTGTCTGATGTGGTTCTAAACATATGTAGAGAAAATATTTAAAACAATCACATTATAAATAGGGAGGGTAAAAGGACATAAAGGGAGCTAAAGTTTCTATACTTCATTCAAACTGGTAAAATGATGATACATGTAATAAGTTACATACATGTATATAAAATGTAATTCCAAAAGTAATCACTAAAAATTCTATACAGAAAGAATCTAAGGGTGCCTGGGTGGCACAGTCGGTTAAGCATCAGGCTCTTAATTTCAGCTTAGGTCATGATCTCACAGTTGGTGGGATTGGGCCCCATGTCGGGCTCTGCACTGAAAGTGTGGATCCTGCTTGGGATTCTCTCTCTCCCTCTCTCTGTCTCTCTCTCTGTCCCTTCCCCACTCACATGCACACACATGTTCTCTCTCTCTCAAAATCAATAACTTAAAACTTAAAACTTAAAAAAGCACTATAGATAAATCAAAATGGAATTCTAAATAATGTTCAAGTAACCCACAGGAAAATAAAATAAGTAAAGCCTATAAATCAAAAACAGAAAACAAAAAATAAAATGGCAGACTTCAACCCTGGTATACTGATAATTTACAATGATCTAAATATACCAGTTAAAAGACAGAGATTAGCAGTGGGAATTTAAAAACATGACCCGACTTTATGTTGTCTACAAGAAACTCACTTAAAATATAATGATATTGACAGGTTGAAAGTAAAAATAGAGAAAATGACATATCAAACAAAGGAGACTAGGAATAGCCATATTAGTATCACTAGGAATAGCCATATTAATATCACATAAAGTAAACTTCAAAGAAAATTACCAGAGACAGAGATGGGCATTACATAATGATAAAAGGAAAAGTCTACCAGGAATCCTAAATGTGTATGCACCAAACAACAGGGCTGAAAGATCTATAAAGCAAAAACTGATAGAACTGTTCTGAGAATTGGAAAAACAGAACTCTTTCTCTATTTAGAAAAATAGACAAATCCACAATTATACTAGGGGGAAATATGCAAGTATATGGAATTGAGCAACACAGTCAACCAACAGGATAAATAGAGCACTACACCCAATAACAGTCAACTACACATTCTTTTCAAGTACCCATGAAACATATACCAAGATAGATCATATTGCGGGCCATAAAACAAATTTCAACCAATTTAAAAGAATTTAAATCATACCAAGTGTGTTCTCCAACCATAATGGAATCATACATGAAATCAATAACAGTAAAATAACAGTAAAATCTTCAAACTCTTGGAAAATAAACGCACTCCTAATTAATCCATGAGTTAAAGAGGAAATGTTGGAGGATATCAAACAGTGCTTCAGAATGAATGAATGAAAATGAAAACACAACATATTAAAATTTGTTAAGACAGCTAAAGCAGTGCTGAGAGGGAAATTTATAGCACTAAATGCATATATTAAAAAACAGTAATAGTCTCAAATCAATAATCTAAGCTCTCAGCTTAAGAACTTAGAAAACAAAAAGAAAAATAAACCCAAAGCAATCAGGAAAGAAATAATAAACAGCAGTCAATAAAAGTGAAAATAGAAAAATAATAGAGAAAATCTATGAAATAAACAGATGGTTCTTTACTTTTTTCAAGTTTTTATTTCAATTCCAGTTAGTTGATATAAAGTATAATATTAGTTTCAGGTGTACAAAATAGTGACTCAACCCTTCCATTTAACACCTGGTGCTCATCACAATAAGTGCACTTCTTAATTCCCATCACCTATTTAACCCACACCCTCACCCACCTCCCCTCTGATAACCATTAGTTTGTTTTCTATAGCTAAGGGTCTGTTTCTTAGTCTCTCTCTCTCTCTCTCTCTCTCTCTCTCTCTGCTTTGCTCATTTGTTTTGTTTCCTAAATTCCACATATGAGTAAAATCATATGGTATTTGTCTTTCTCTGAATGACTTATTTCGCTTAGCATAATACTCTCTAGCTCGATCTATGTCGTTGCAAATGGCAAGATTTCATTCTTTCTTATGACTGAGTAGTATGTACCACATCTTCTTTATCCATCATCAGTCGATGGACTCTTGGGCTGATTCCATAATTTGGCTATTGTAGATAATGTTGCTATAAACATTGGGATGCATGTAACTCTTTGAATTAGTATTTTTGTATTCTTTGAGTAAATACCCAATAGTGCTATTGCTGGGCTGTAGGGTAGTTATATTTTTAAATTTTTGAGGAACATCCACACTGTTTTCCAGAGTGGCTGCACCAGTTTGCATTCCCACCAACAGTGTAAGAGGGTTCTCCTTTCTCTACATCCTCACCAACACCTGTTCCTTTTTTGTTGATTTTATCCCTTCTGACAAGTGTGAGGTGATAGCTCATTGTAGTTTTTTTTTTTTAATTTTTTTTCAACGTTTATTTATTTTTGGGACAGAGAGAGACAGAGCATGAACGGGGGAGGGGCAGAGAGAGAAGGAGACACAGAATCAGAAACAGACTCCAGGCTCTGAGCCATCAGCCCAGAGCCTGACGCGGGGCTCGAACTCACGGACCGCGAGATCGTGACCTGGCCGAAGTCGGACGCTTAACCGACTGCGCCACCCAGGCGCCCCAGCTCATTGTAGTTTTGACTTGCATTTCCCTGATGATGAGTGATGTTGAGCATCCTTTCATGTGTCTGTTGACCATTTGGATGTCTGCTTTGTAGAAATGTCTGTTCATGTCTTCTTCCCATTTTTTAATTGGATCATTCATTTTTGGGGGGTGTTGTGCTTTATAAGTTCTTTATATATTTTGGATATTAAGCCTTTATCAGATATGTCATTTGCAAATATCTTCTCCCATTCTGTAGATTGCCTTTTAGTTTTGTAGAAACTACAAAATCCATGGAAAGTACAGGTCATGACAGCTGCGTCCCTGATGGTTCTGAGTGACATTATCTCACAGCAGCTGGTGGAGAGGTGAGGTCTGTAGGAACACCAGACTGGCTGGACCCTAACTATGGTCTCTCTGGGCTGTGGTTTTGTGGGCTCTGTAGTATAAGGCTTGTACAGGGGTTTTGACCAGCTTATCCCCAGCACCACCAAGGTAGATGCACTAAAGATGATGCTATTAAATCAGCGGAGCTTTGCCCTGTGCTTTCTAGGCTGTTTCTTCCCACTGGTAGGAGCGTTCAATGGACTGTCAGTCAGGGACAGATGGGCCAAGCTACAGCAGGACAATCCTGGTGCCCTTATTACCAACTATAATCTCTAGCCTTCTGTGCAGTTAGCCAACTTCCACCTGGTTCACCTTCATTACAGCTTGGCCCTTGTCCAGTGTGTTACTGTTATCTGGAATGCCTATCTATCCTGGAAGACACACCAGCTCTAGGCCTGCCTTACTCCATTGTCTCTACCTTGTGGTGATCCAGCTTGACCTGGATGGTCAGACAACCTCCTCAAAGTGGGCATATCAGTTTTCATGGGGTTCAGTTGCAAGTCAGAACTTAATGGGTTTAGAACCTGACTGCTTTTGAAATCATTAAAACCTTTATAATTGTCTTATACTCAAAACAAAGAGATCATTCTTTAAAAAGATCAATAAAACATTCTAGATCCATCCATGCTGTTGCAAATGGCAAGATTTCATTCTTTTTGATCACTGAGTAATTGGGGCTCAATGTGCCCCTTCAAATCAGCATTTTTGCATCCTTTGACAATTGTTAGGTCATAGGTAGCTCTATTTTTAATTTTTTTACGAACCTCCATACTGTTCTCCAGAATGGCTGCACCAAGTAGTACAATTGCTGGGTCATAGAGTAGTTCTATTTTTAATTTTTTGAGGAACCTCCATACTATTCTCCAGAGCAGCTGCACCAGTTTGCATTCCCACCAACAGGGCAAAAGTGTTCCCCTTTCTCTACATCCTCATTAACAACTTGTTTCCTGAGGATGGAACTAGAATGTATTATGCTAATAGAAATAAGTCAGTCAGGGGGCGCCTGGGTGGTGCAGTCGGTTAAGCGTCCGACTTCAGCCAGGTCACGATCTCGCGGTCCGGGAGTTTGAGCCCCACGTCGGGCTCTGGGCTGATGGCTCAGAGCCTGGAGCCTGTTTCCGATTCTGTGTCTCCCTCTCTCTCTGCCCCTCCCCCGTTCATGCTCTGTCTCACTCTGTCCCAAAAATAAATAAACGTTGAAAAAAATAAAATAAGGTTTTGAAAAAAAAAAAAAAAAAAAAAAAAAGAAATAAGTCAGTCAGAGAAAGACAAATATGATTTCACTCATATGTGGAATTTAAGAAACAAAACAGATGAATGTAGGGAAAGGGGAAAAATCAGATAAAAATAGAGAGGGAGGCAAACCATAAGAGACTCAAATACAGAGAACAAACTGAGGGTTGCTGGAGGGGAGATGGGTGGGGGGATGGACTAAATGAGTGATGGGCATTAAGGAGGGCACTTGCTGGGATGACCACTGGGTGTTATATGTAACTGATAAATCACTAATTTATATTTCTGAAACCATTATTACACTATATGTTAAGTAACATGGATTTAATTAAAATTTAAAAATTTAAACAATTAAAGAACCAAGAGAACACATACATATTTATAAGTTTGTTCACTGTAGTGCCACTTAAAAAAATAAAACATTACCAAAAAAATCCGTGAAATGTTTAACAACTGAAGACTGGTTGAAAAAATTGTAGTATATTTATGTGATATAATGTTGGCAGTTATAAATTGTACTTTAGAGAATATCTACTATCATGAGATCAAATGTGAAGCTTCATTTTTACACAACGTGAAATTAAATATGCTGCATAATAATACCCAGCACACACGAGAGACTGTTCACAGTGGATTTCTATGTGTGATACAACTATATGGGATTGTTATTTACCTCTGTATTTTCCTTTATATTATGTTTCTGTTGTCCAAATTTCTTTTTGTTGTTGTTTTTTTAAATGTTTATTTTTGAAAGAGAGAGAGAGGGAGAGCACAAGTGTTGGAGGGGCAGAGAGAGGGAGGCACAGAATCTGAAACAGGCTCCAGGCTCTGAGCTGTCAGTGCAGAGCCCAACGTGGGGCTCAAACCTATGAACTGTGAGATCATGACCTGAGCAGAAGTTGGATGCTTAACCAACTGAGCCACCACGTGCCCCTTAAAAATTTCTTTAATTAGTTTTTTGGTAAGCAAATTATATATTACTATAATAAATGAATAGCTGTTATATTTGCATATAAAAAACTGAAAACACTATGGGAACAAGTAGATATAGGTTGTGTTTATTAGTAGAAAATTGCAATATTGCAAAGATGTAACTTCTCTTTAACCTATTTATTAAGAAATTAATCTACAAACCTGAAATAAATAAATAGACCAATAAAGTTGACAAACCTCTAGAGAGACTGACAAAGAAATAAAAATAAAACACAAATCACCAATATAAGAATGAAACAGGGGATATCACCACAACCCTGTAGACAACAAAATGGTAAGAGAATGGTATGAAAAACTCTATGCACACAATTCAACAACTTAGGTGATATGGACTGATTATTCAAAAAATCCAAACTACCACAACCTCACCCAATATAAAATAGATAATTTGAGTACTATTATAATAAAATTAAATTTAGTAGAATTATACGAAACATTTAAAGAATAAATGCCAATTCCACACAGTATCTTTCAGATAATAGAAGAGGAAGAAACACTTCAAAATGCATTTGATAAAACTAGTATTACCCTGATACCAAAACCAGATATATAGTGCAAAAAAAACTGTACATACCAATATTTCTCATGACTACATATGTAAAAGTCTAACAAAATAATAGAAAAAACAATTCAGCTACACATAAAATTAATTATACACCAAGATCAAGTACAATTTATATGAAGAATGCAAGACTGGTATAATATTAGAAAAATTAATCAATGCAATCCCTCACATTAATAGGCTAAAGAAGAAAAATTACATGATCATATCAATTGTTGCAGAAAAAAAAATTTGACAAAATTCCACACCATCATGATAAAATTCTCAGAAAATAGGAATAGAGAGGAACTTTCTCAACTTGATATAGAGCATCTACATAAAGCCTACAGTTAACATACCTCAATTGTGAAGGCCTGAATGGTCCCCCACTAAGATCAAGAACAAGGCATGGATGTCCATCCTCACTCCCTCTTATTCAACATAGTGTTAGAAGGTTTAGTCAGTACAATAAAGCAAGAAAAGAAAAGGCATACAGATGGAAATGAAGGAAGAAAATTGTCCCTATTTGAAAATGACATGATTTTCTACATAGAATACCCTAATAAATCTACCCAAAGAACCCTCCAAAACTGAGTTTTTGTGAGTTCAGCAAGGTTGCAAGATATAAGATAATAACATGAGAATCAATTGTATTTCTATACAAACAACAATGAACACACGGACACTGAAATTAAAAATACTATACCACTTAAAATTGCTTTTAAAATAAATACCTAAGGGTAAATCTAACAAAATACATACAGAACTTACATGCTAGAAACTACATAATGTTGATGAAAGAAGTCAAATATGATCTAAATAAATGGAGATACATGACATGTTCATGGGGTGGAAAATTCAACATACTAAATATCTAAATTCTCCCCAAGTTGATATATAGATTTAATGCAATTCTTATAAACTCCCAGCAATATTTTTTCACAGATATACACAAGACTATTCTAAAATGTATATGGAAAAGCAAGGGAACTAGGATAGCAAAAACAATTTCACAAAAGAATAAAGTGGGAGGAATCAGCTTACCCAAATTCAAGATTTATTATATAGCCACAGCAATCAAGACTATGTAATATTGACACAGAGACACTTAAATCAATGGAATAAAATAGAAAACCCATAAAAAGACCCATACAAATATGTCCAACTGATTTTTGACAAAAGTATAAAAGCAATTTAATAAAGGATAGATAAACTTTTAAACAAATAGTGCTCAAGCAACTGGACATGCAGAGTCAAAATATGAACATGCATCTAAATTTCATACCTTAGGGGGGGATCCTGGGAAGATGGCGGCGTAGGAGGACACTAGGCTCACCGCGCGTCCTGCTGATCACTTAGATTCCACCTACACCTGCCTAAATAACCAAGAAAACTGCCAGAAGACTAGCAGAACGGAGTCTCCGGAGCCAAGCACAGACAAGAGGCCCACGGAAGAGGGTAGGAAGGGCTGCAAGGCGGTGTGCGCTACACGGACTGGAGGGAGGGAGCCGGGGTGGAGGGGCAGCCCGCTGGCCAAGCAGAGCCCCCGAGTCTGGCTTGCAAAAGCAGAGGGGCCGGACCAAGTGTGTTCCGACAGCAAGAGGGACTTGACATCTGGAAGGTTATAAGCTAACAGCTCTGCTCGGAGAACGGGAGGGCTGGAGGACAACGGGAGGGAGAGTTGTTGAGCCCCGGATGACAGAGCTCAGCTTGGCGGGGAAGAAAGGCGCTCGCCAGCGCCATCTCCCTCGCCCATCCCCCAGCCAAAATCCCAAAGGGAACCAGTTCCTGCCAGGGAACTTGCTTGCACCGCGCAAACACCCAATGCTGTGCTTCTGCGGATCCATCCCTCCGGTGGGTCTGACTCCCTCCAGGATCTCCAAAGGAAAAGAGAGCTGAGCCTGCCCCTCCCACCCCTGCGCACCTTACCAATCCACCCCAGCTAATACACCAGATCCCCAGCACCAAAAGCCTGGCAGTGTGCAAGTAGCCCAGACGGGCCACGCCACCCCACAGTGAATCCCGCCCCTAGGAGAGGGGAAGAGAAGGCACACACCAGTCTGACTATGGCCCCAGCGGTGGGCTGGGGGCAGATATCAGGTCTGACTGCGGCCCCGCCCACTAACACAACTTATTCAAGACAGCACAGGGGAAGTGCTCCATAGTCCCGCACCACTCCAGGGACTATCCAAAATGATGAAACAGAAGAATTCCCCTCAGTAAAACGTCCAGGAAATAACAACAGTTAACGAACTGATCAAAAATGATTTAAACAATATAACAGAAAGTGAATTTAGAATAATAGTCATAAAATTAATCGCTGGGCTTGAAAACAGTACAAAGGACAGCAGAGAATCTATTGCTACAGAGATCAAGGGACTAAGGAACAGCCAGGAGGAGCTAAAAAATGCTATCAATGAACTGAAAAATAAAATGGAGACAACTACAGCTCGGATTGAAGAGGCAGAGGAGAGAATAGGTGAACTAGAAGATAAAATCATGGAAAAAGAAGAAGCTGAGAAAAAGAGAGATAAAAAAATCCAGGAGTTTAAGGGGAAAATTAGAGAACTAAGTGATGCACTAAAGAGAAATAATATACGCATAATTGGTATTGCAGAGGAGGAAGAGAGAGGGAAAGGTGCTGAAGGTGTATTTGAAGAAATAATAGCTGAGAAGTTCCCAGATCTGGGGAAGGAAAAAGGCATTGAAATCCAAGAGGCACAGAGAACTCCCTTCAGAAGTAACTTGAATCGATCTGCATGACATATCATAGTGAAACTGGCAAAATACAAAGATAAAGAGAAAATTATGAAAGCAGCTAGAGATAAACGTGCTCTAACATATAAAGGGAGACCTATAAGACTTGTGACTGATCTCTCTACTGAAACTTGGCAGGCCAGAAAGGAATGGCAGGAGATCTTCAATGTGATGAACAGAAAAAATATGCAGCCAAGAATCCTTTATCCAGCAAGTCTGTCATTTAGAATAGAAGGAGAGATAAAGGTCTTCCCAAACAAACAAAAACTGAAGGAATTAGTCACCACTAAACCAGCCCTACAAGAGATCCTAAGGGGGACCCTGTGAGACAAAGTACCAGAGAAATCACTACAAGCATGAAACCTACAGACATCACAATGACTCTAAACCCATATCTTTCTATAATAACACTGAATGTAAATGGACTAAATACGCCAACCAAAAGACATAGGGTATCAGAATGGATAAAAAAACAAGACCCATCTATTTGCTGACTACAAGAGAATCATTTTAGACCTGAGGACACCTTCAGATTGAGAGTGAGGGGATGGAGAACTATTTTTCATGCCACTGGAAGTCAAAAGAAAGCTGGAGTAGCCATACTTATATCAGAGAAACTAGACTTTAAATTAAAGGCTGTAACAAGAGATGAAGAAGGGCATTATATAATAATTACAGGGTCTATCCATCAGGAAGAGCTAACAATTATAAATGTCTATGCGCCGAATACCAGAGCCCCCAAATATATAAAACAATTACTCACAAACATAAGCAACTTTATTGATAAGAATGTGGTAATTGCAGGGGACTTTAACACTCCACTTACAGAAATGGATAGATCATCTAGACACACGGTCAATAAAGAAACAAGGGCCCTGAATGAGACATTGGATCAGATGGACTTGACAGATATATTTAGAACTCTGCATCCCAAAGCAACAGTATATACTTTCTTCTCGAGTGTACATGCAACATTCTCCAAGACAGATCACATACTGGGTCACAAAACAGCCCTTCATAAGTGTACAAGAATTGGGATCATACCGTGCATACTTTCAGACCAAAATGCTATGAAGCTTGAAATCAACCACAGGAAAAAGTCTGGAAAACCTCCAAAAGCATGGAGGTTAAAGACCATCCTACTAAAAAATGAATGAGTCAACCAGACAATTAGAGAAGAAATTAAGAAATATATGGAAACAGGGGCACCTGGTTGGCTCAGTCGGTTAAGCATCTGACTTCGGCTCGGGTCATGATCTCACGGTCCGTGAGTTCGAGCCCCGCATCGGGCTCTGTGCTGACAGCTCAGAGCCTGGAGCCTGTTTCAGATTCTGTGTCTCCCTCTCTCTCTCTGCCCCTCCCCTGTTCATGCTGTGTCTCTCTCTGTCTCAAAAATAAATAAACGTTGAAAAAATTTTAAAAAAAAGAAATATATGGAAACAAGTGAAAATGAAAATACAACAATCCAAACGCTTTGGGATGCAGCGAAGGCAGTCCTGAGAGGAAAATACATTGCAACCCAGGCTTATCTCAAGAAACAAAATCTAACAGCACACCTAAAGGAAATAGAAGCAGAACGGCAAAGACACCCCACACCCAGCAGAGGTTGAGGAATAATAAAGATCAGAGCAGAAATAAACAATATAGAATCTAAAAAAACTGTAGAGCAGATAAACAAAACCAAGAGTTGCGTTTTTTTTTTTCAACGTTTATTTATTTTTGGGACAGAGAGAGACAGAGCATGAACGGGGGAGGGGCAGAGAGAGAGGGAGACACAGAATCAGAAACAGGCTCCAGGCTCTGAGCTCTCAGCACAGAGCCCGACGCGGGGCTCGAACTCACGGACTGCGAGATCGTGACCTACCTGAAGTCGGACGCTTAACCGACTGAGCCACCCAGGCGCCCCGCGTTTTTGAAAAAATAAACAAAATTAATAAACCTCTAGCCAGGCTTCTCAAAAAGAAAAGGGAGATGACCCAAATAGATAAAATGATGAATGAAAATGGAATTATTGCAACCAATCCCTCACAAATACAAGCAATTATCAGGGAATACTATGAAAAATTACATGCCAACAAACTGGACAACCTGGAAGAAATGCACAAATTCCTAAATACCCACACACTTCCAAAACTCAATCAGGAGGAAATAGAAAGCTTGAACAGACCCATAACCAGCGAAGAAATTGAATCAGTCATCAAAAATCTCCCAACAAATAAGAGTCCAGAACCAGATGGCTTCCCAGGGGAGTTCTACCAGACGTTTAAAGCAGAGATAATACCTATCCTTCTCAAGCTATTCCAAAAAATAGAAAGGGAAGGAAAACTTCCAGACTCATTCTATGAATCCAGTATTACTTTGATTCCTAAACCAGACAGAGACCCAGTAAAAAAAGAGAACTACAGGCCAATATCCCTGATGAATATGGATGTAAAAATTCTCAATAAGATACTAGCAAATCGAATTCAACAGCATATAAAAAGACTTATTCACCATGATCAAGTGGGATTCATTCCTGGGATGCAGGGCTGGTTCAACATTCGCAAATCAATCAATGTGATACATCACATTAATAAAATAAAAGATAAGAACCATATGATCCTGTCAATCAATGCAGAAAAGGCCTTTGACAAAATTCAGCACCCTTTCTTAATAAAAACCCTTGAGAAAGTCGAGATAAAAGGAACATACTTAAACATCATAAAAGCCATTTATGAAAATTCCACAGCTAACATCATCCTCAATGGGGAAAAACTGAGAGCTTTTTACCTAAGATCAGGAACATGACAGGGATGTCCACGCTCACCGCTGTTGTTTAAGATAGTGTTGGAAGTTCTAGCATCAGCAATCAGACAACAAAAGGAAATCAAAGGCATCAAAATTGGCAAAGATGAAGTTAAGCCTTCACTTTTTGCAGATGACATGATATTATACATGGAAAATCCAATAGACTCCACCAAAAGTCTGCTAGAACTGATACATGAATTCAGCAAAGTTGCAGGATACAAAATCAATGTACAGAAATCAGTTGCATTCTTATACACTAACAATGAAGCAACAGAAAGACAAATAAAGAAACTGATCCCATTCACAATTGCATCAAGAAGCATAAAATACCTAGGAATAAATCTAACCAAAGATGTAAAAGATCTCTATGCTGATAATTATAGAAAGCTTATGAAGGTAGTTGGAGAAGATATAAAGTAATGGAAAGACATTCCCTGATCATGGATTGGAAGCATATTGTCAAAATGTCAATACTACCCAAAGCTATCTACACATTCAATGCAATCCCAATCAAAATTGCACCAGCATTCTTCTCGAAACTAGAGCAAGCAATTCTAAAATTCATATGGAACCACAAAAGGCCCTGAATAGTCAAAGTAATTTTGAAGAAGACCAAAGCAGGAGGCATCAAAATCCCAGACTTTAGCCTCTACTACAAAGCTGTCATCATCAAGACAGCATGGTATTGGCACAAAAACAGACACATAGACCAATGGAATAGAATACAGACCCCAGAACTAGACCCACAAAAGTATGGCCAACTAATCTTTGACAAAGCAGGAAAGAATATCCAATGGAAAAAAGACAGTCTCTTTAACAAATGGTTGCTGGGAGCACTGGACAGCAACATGCAGAAGGTTGAAACTAGACCACTTTCTCACACCATTCACAAAAATAAACTCAAAATGGATAAAGGACCTGAATATGAGACAGGAAACCATCAAAACCCTAGAGGAGAAAGCAGGAAAAGACCTCTCTGACCTCAGCCACAGCAATTTCTTACTTGACACATCCCCAAAGGCAAGGGACTTAAAAGCAGAAATGAACTACTGGGACCTTATGAAGATAAAAAGCTTCTGCACAGCAAAGGAAACAACCAACAAAACTAAAAGGCAACCAACGGAATGGGAAAAGATATTTGCAAAGGACATATCAGACAAAAGGCTAGTATCCAAAATCTATAAAGAGCTCACCAAACTCCACACCCGAAAAACAAATAACCCAGTGAAGAAATGGGCAGAAAACATGAACAGACACTTCTCTAAAGAAGACATCCGGATGGCCAATAGGCACATGAAAAGATGTTCAATGTCGTTCCTCATCAGGGAAATACAAATCAAAACCACACTCAGATATCACCTCACGCCAGTCAGAGTGGCCAAAATGAACAAATCAGGAGACTATAGATGCTGGCGAGGATGTGGAGAAACGGGAACCCTCTTGCACTGTTCGTGGGAATGCAAATTTGTGCAGCCACTCTGGAAAGCAGTGTGGAGGTTCCTCAGAAAATTAAAAATAGACCTACCCTATGACCCAGCAATAGCACTGCTAGGAATTTACCCAAGGGATACAGGAGTGCTGATGCATAGGGGCACTTGCACCCCAATGTTTATATCAGCACTCTCAACAATAGCCAAATTATGGAAAGAGCCTAAATGTCCATCAACTGATGAATGGATAAAGAAATTGTGGTTTATATACACAATGGAGTACTACGTGGCAATGCGAAAGAATGAAATATGGACCTTTGTAGCAACATGGATGGAACTGGAGAGTGTGATGCTAAGTGAAATAAGCCATACAGAGAAAGACAGATACCATATGTTTTCACTCTTATGTGGATCCTGAGAAACTTAACAGAAACCCATGGGGGAGGGGAAGGAAACAAAAAAGAGGTTAGAGTGGAAGAGAGCCAAAGCATAAGAGACTGTTAAAAACTGAGAACAAACAGGGTTGATGGGGGGTGGGAGGGAGGGGAGGGTGGGTGATGGGTATTGAGGAGGGCACCTTTTGGGATGAGCACTGGGTGTTCTATGGAAACCAATTTGACAATAAACTTCATATATTGAAAAAAATAAAAAATAAAAAATAAATTTCATACCTTATAGAAAAATTAACTCAAAACTGGTCAAGCATTTAAATTTAAAATATAAAGCTATCGAACTTTTAGAAAAAAACATAGGAGAAACGTTTGAGGTGTAGGGCTAAGCAAAGAGTTCTTAGACTTGACAACAAAAGCACCATTCATAAGGAAAAATTGATAAATTGGACTTTATCAAAATTAAAAATGTTTGCTTTGAAAAAGACCCTGTTAAAAGCATGAAAAGACTAACTACAGAGTAGGAGAAAATATTTGCAAAATTCAAATCTGACAAAGGACTTTTAGCTGGAACATATTAAGAGCGCTTAAAACTCAAAATTAAAAAAATCCTATTAGAAAATAGGGAAAAACATGAACAGCTATTTAACTGAAGAAGATGTACAGATGGCAAATAAGTACCTGAAAAGTTGTTCATCATTAGCCAGTAGAGAACTGCAAATTGAAACAATGAGATATTAGTATACACTTGTCAAAATAGCTAATATAAAAAAATGTGACTCCAAATGCTGGTGAGGATGCACAGACACTGGATTGCTCCTATGCTGCTGGTGGGAATATAAAATGGTATATCCACTGTGGAAAACAGTATGGCCCTTTCTTTAAGTGAAACATGCAATTATCATACAACCCAGAAATTGCACTACTGGGCATTTGTCCCACAGAAATGAAGACTTATGTTAACACAAAAACCTGTACACAAGCATTTATAGCAGCTTTATTCATAATAAGCAAAAACTGGAAATAACCTAGATGTTCTTTAAAGGATGAATGACTAAATTGTGATACATCCATACCATGAAATACTACACAGTAATAAAAAGGCTTAACCTATCAATACATGCACCAACCTGGATAAATCTCCATGGAATTATTCTTTGTGAAAAGAAAAAACATAGTCTCAAAAGGCTACATACTATATTACTCTATTTATTTAAGAATCTTGAAATGACAAAATTTTAGAATGAGGAACAGATTAGTGGTTACCACGGGTTAAGGAGGGGGTGAGGGTGGAAGGGTAGTGGGGGTAGCTATAAAAAGACAAAACAGGGGTGCTTGGGTAGCTCAGTTGGTTAGGCGTCCATCTTTGGCTCAGGTCATGATCTCATGGTTCGTGAGGTCGAGCCCCGCATCAGGCTCTGTGCTGACAGCTTGGAGCCTGGAACCTGCTTTGGATTCCAGGTCTCCCTCTCTCTCTGCCCCTCCCCCGCGCACATTCTGTGTCTCTCTATCTCAGAAATGAATCAACGTTTAAAATTTTTTTAAAAGAAAAACAAAACAATGGATCCTGTGGTGATGGAAATATTCTGTATCTTGAGTCTATCAATGTCAAAATCCTGTTTTTGATAGTGTACTATAGTTCTGCAAGATGTTACCATTTTAGGAAACTAGATAAAGGGGACATGGAATCTCCCTGTATTATTTTTCACAACTATCATGTACATTCATTTCAAAATAAAAAGTTTAATTACAATAATTATTGTTTCTAATTAAGCAAAATATGAAGCAGTTATTAACTCCAGGATGAACAAAAAGTTGTATACAGAAAGACATAAGAATCATAGTATGTTACTTGGCTCAGCAGTGAACCATACTTACATAGCTACCCTAAGAAAAATACAGCATACTGATTTGAACAAAGATGATGATGTAATTATATTGAGTGGATATAGGGAAAAGAAGATAAGCAGAGGGTAAAGTAAAAGTATTAAATCCCCATATTCCATAAGAAAATGTCAATAGATGCTGTCTAGAATTCATATAACAGGAAATAGCACTAAAAGCATATTATTTATACAAATGGAAAACAACTACCAGAAGGAGTAGTCAGAAGACTTAAGTGTTGGTCTTCTAGCAGGCTGGATATGAAGGAAGAGAGGGAATGGGTGGGGCCTGTTAACTATTTTATGTTTTACAATTGTGCAATGTGTTGATAAAATTTGGTAAACTTTTCAAGAAAGGGGGAGCACCAACCTCCTCAATAACAAATCCTCTTCTCTAGCCCCAGTTTCCTAGACCTCTCTGCAGTATCTGACATAATTGATTATCAACTCCTTCCCTGACTGGCATTACACTGTATCTCTCCTTGCTCTCCTGGCCTTTCCATCCCCACTGCTCCAATGCTAGTTTCCATTCCCACTGCTCCAGATCCTTATTAAGACTCACCTAAACCAATGCACTGTCCTCCACCCTCCTACCCACCTCCTTGGTGCTGTCAAATAAAATTTTCTTATGAAGCAGTTGTCATCCTGTGAATGCTCTACTACAGCAGTTGGCAAGCTAAGGCCCACAGGCTAAATCCAGACTTCCACCTGTTTTGGTAAATAGTCTTTCTGGAACACAGCCATGCCCATTCATTTATCTATTGTCTATGGCTGCTTTGGTACTACAACATAGTTGAGTACTTGTGACAGATACCTTCTGGCCTGAAAAGCCCAAAATATTTGCTGTCTTGTCCTTTACAGAAAAGTCAGTGGATCCCTCTTCCACTACAAGACAATTATAGGTCTCGTTGCTACTCAGAAGTACCTTTGTTTGTTCCTAGACCCCTCTATTACATGAACCACAGTAGTTATTGCAAAGCTTCTCCAACATCTTCCGAGCCTACTGTTCTGAGATCTCCTGCATCAGTCACAGAGGAAATATAGGTCATTAAAGAACAACAAAGGTCAACCTTTGACCTTTGAATGTTTCAACCACAGTCTGCTTCAAGCCCAAGCATGGCTTATATGTATTTGTTCTTGTACATACTTCATTCTGGAACATAAGCTCCATGACAACAGGAAATTTTTTCCTGCTGTTTTAAACTGCTACATCTTTAACACCTATAACAGTGTCTAGTACAGTACAGAAGCTCCATAAATCTTTGTTAAATGAAATTATCTTCAAATTCAGTAGGGTAGGTGCCACTCTTCTTACCTCAAGGCTAATCCTTCCACCTGTGCTCTGAATTTCCTCTGGTTCCACCTCTCTAGGGACCTCAGATAATTGACAGATCATTTTCTTTCCTCCATCTTCAACCTTACCCTATCCCTTTAGCATACAATTGCGCTCATGTCTCTCCTGGTATACATGCATGTATAAATAACCAACTATCACCCAACTGCTCACCTCTCATTCACAGCCAAATATCTTGAAAGAGTTGTCCATACTCAGTCTCCACTTCTTTTCCTCCATTAAATTCTCAATCCACTACAATCTGGTTTCAGCGCCCACCACACCAATGAAATGATTTCAGTTAAAGTTAGCAAAGTTAGCAATCCCCTCCATGGTGCAAATTCAGTTAATTTTTCTTGCCTGGCTTGCTCTCGCTCTCTCTTACTCTCTTCTCCCCTAACCCCAAATATCTATCTATTCCTTATATTTCTCCTCTGGAGTTATGCCCTTGGTTTTATTTTTTTTTCTGTACTCTACATTCTCTCTGCCAAAACTCTACATTCCCTTTATGGCTAATTGTGATCTCTATCAAAGGTGGAAAACTGGCTGCTTGAAAATTCATATGGCTTTGTAGCTGGGTTTGGTTTAGCTGGCTTACTAGATTATTTTCAACTTGAATGCCCTGGGCAGGGCCTATGTACATCTCCTCCTTTTATCTTTACCCCATATCAGCCCAGACTGAGTCATCCATTTATGTTACCTGCCTGGATCCTGTAGACATTTGGATTTGCAACTCCTGATACTGTGACTCTAAAAACTATATCTGCAGCTCAAACTACATTCCTTCCTGTACTCCAAATAATATATCCAACTTTTTGCTATTTTCTCCATTTGGATATCTGACCGGCCTCTCACACTCAACATAGGTAAAACTTACCTCATGACTTCCCTCTCAAATCTTCTCATCTACCTGTGTTCCCCCTCTGAGTGAATGGCTCTCCCTGACACCCAAGTCCAAGCCTGAACTTCATCCTTGCACTCTATTATGTACCTTAACACTTACGTTTCATTAACAAATCCTGTCAATTATACCCCTTCAATCTCTCTCAGATGGACGTATGCCCTCTTCTTCCTCCCCACTACTATATTTTTTAAATGTTTTTGTTCATTTTTAAGAGACAGAGCATGATCAGGGGAGGAGGAGAGAGAGAGAGAGAGACAGAATCTGAAGCAATATCCAGGCTCTGAGCTGTCAGCACAGAGCCTGACATGGGACCTGAATTCACAAACCATGAGATCATGACCTGAGCCTATGTGGGACACTCAACCCACTGAGCAACCCAAGTGCCCCCGCCCCACTACTATATTTTTAATTCTGAGTTGTGTCATCTTCACCTGGATCACTAAAATAGCTTCTATAAGGCATTCCAGGGTGAGCTCCCTATTGATCCCTCCAGCCTCATCTCTTTAGCATTCAATTCACACCCTCAGTTCAAGCCTAGCACTCCTAGGAATTCTCCAGGCTATCTACACCTTGGGGACTTTGCATATTCTCTCTGCTTATAATGTTCTTCTCATTTTTCTGCTTAGAAACACTCTTCCTATGTCTTCTGTTTCAGGAAAGCCCATACTCTCTTTCATATTTCAACTCAGACATCACCATTTCTAGAATGCCTCTCCTGACCCCTCATATCCTGTCTAGGATAGGTGCCCTCAGCACTTCTCATGCATAGCCTCCTCTAAATTAGTTTCCTGTGGGCAGGAAAGGTATTCATCTCTATACTCCCCATGATTTTTTAAATGTCTGGCACACAATAGTCCATCAGTAAGATTTTTTAATTGAATGTTTCCTTGCATAAAATCTACACAAGAGCTTTTATAACCCAGCTCCATATCTCCATTTTCATCCATATCTTTCACTATACCTAATGCTCCAATGTAAAGTGTAAAAAATATCACATTATAGGTTTTGACTAGGGAGAAAGTCTGAAAAACCCAATAGTTGCATTCACAAATTTAGATAAATTGCCACCCTGACTGTTGAATAAGTAACAAAATTGGTCGACTTCATAACCTGAAGCCCCTGTGCTGGTTTCCCACATCTATCATTGCTCATGGTCTCTTCAATATGTCTTCTTATAATAAGTCTACTTCTCATGCACCAGATTAAATACCATCTTCCTGAAACCTGACCAGCTGTACCTAGCCAGAAATAGAAATGATTGTTTCTTCCCCTGAGCTATTCCACACCTTGTATTTTCTGATAACTATCTGATTTTGCCTTGTTTTGTAGTTTGTGTGCATAACTTTTATCCCCTTCCTGACTATAATCTTCCACAAGGCAGGGATCATGTCTTTTTAACCTTTGAATGCCCTGTGACATCTTGAACTTAGCAGGAACTCAATGCATATTTTAAGTGATATTAAACAAAATCAGATTAGAGGGAGCATTTCACCTAATTACAAATGTATTTGAATATCATCCCCAAATCCAACTGCTTTGTGAATTTGAAAAAAATAAAACTTATCTATGGTGATAATTAAGTATTAATTATCATGGTGCTATTTCCCATTTATAAATATTAACATAGGGAAAAGGGGTTTTCAAAGTCACTGAGAGGGATAGACACTTTGGTTTCCATTTCTAAAACCTAAGCTACAGAATCCATTTTTATATGGCCTGCTTGGACAGTGAACTCATCACTTCAGCCTCCTACTGAAACTATATTGGCAACTCAGAGGTATCTCTTCAAACCCTGAATTGGTTCCCTGGAGCCTCCTGAGATAAAGAGCTGTAATTTAATTTGCCATTGCATAACCCAGTCACGGAAAGCACGAAGGAGCTCACGTTTTCATTCCCTTCATAGTAGACATTTAATTATATGATAATTACTTACAGCTTACTGCTCAGCTTCTACTTTTATTAAATGTAAATTACACTTCACTCAAAAGTGCAAGATGAGCATTTAAAATACTTCACTAAATAGATTTAAAGAACTTTCTGACATTTTTTCCCAGGCCACAAATTAGAAAGGCGATATACCTTAAAAGGAAACATTCATTTAGATACCAGGAAAGTTGAGTTCTTAATAAATAGAATACCTCAAAGGGAGAAAAACTTCGAAGTAAAAAAAATTGTATATTGGGTTTGAATAAGCTCAGTGGCTTCAGTGAAGCCAAAGCCTCATCTCTCAGAATAAGTAAACCACTTAATCAACTGTGCTTTACTGGTAGATTCATTAACTGAGTTTTACCCACGAGGCCAAGGAAAAAAAAAGTGATAAAATGATACAATTTGAATGACTACTTTTGAAAATTAATGTCAAATGTATCTTACTATTCTTCTAGCATTAATTTCTCCTAACTTTAGAATTATGGACTCCTAACAGAGGTCAAATGATTGCAGAAATCATTATTATTTCCATTAAGTATTTAAGTAGAAAACTTAGTCTGAAGAATGCAAAGCCACAGCTGATTCAAAGAAGTCATGAACCATTTTCCTTTAACCTTGAACCTTGAATTTAGAGGCTTTGTCATTGTTTATTGCTAGCTCAAAATTTAAGATTCAGGATTATTCTCCATGATATTTGTCTCTGGCTTCTCATCCAGGGTCTTGACAGAAAAGTTCAAAGGAATTGGAAGATGAACAATAACCAGAAAAGCAGATAGGTAACTTAAATTTTCAAATAGAAAATAAATACATAGACATTTAAGTAAATTATTTGCCATTGTTTGGTCAAGAAATCACTAATAAAGATCAGGTACCACTGGTAACCTGTAAAAGACCATATACTTGTAGAGAACTTTTTAATTTGAAAGCATTTTCACATGAGATAAAAACATGTTAGAGCTGGAGAGAACCTTAAAAATCATCCACTGTAATCCCCTCCTCTTATTTAATATATTTATTCTTGTTTTATTTATTTTTATAAACTTTTAATTAAAGTATAACATATATATATATATATAATAAGGATACATCTTACTTGTACAAATTAATTTTTATGAAGTGAGCATACCTGTATTACCACCACCTATATCAGGACTGAGAACTAGATCAGAATCCTAAAAGCCTCTCTCGTGTCCCTCCTGGTCTACCACTATTCTGATTTCTGTCACCATAGATTAATTTTGCTTGTGTTTGAACTTGATATAAATAGGTTCTCTTTTGCATCTGACTTCTTTCTCAGCCTTATCTTTGTGAGATTCATCCAGTTGTTTGATGTAATTTAGTTCACTCTTTTTATTTTATTTATTTTTTTTTTGCAGGTTAAAATTTTCTTTTTTAAAAAATATATGAAATCTATTGTCAAATTGGTTTCCATACAACACTGAGTGCTCATCCCAACAGTTGCCCTCCTCAATACGCATCACCCTTCCTCCCCTCCCTCTCACCCCCCATCAGCCCTCGGTTTGTTCTCAGTTTTTAAGAGTCTCTTATGCTTTGGCTCTCTCCCACTCTAACCTCTTTTTTTTCCCTTCCCCTCCTCCATGGGTTCCTGTTAAGTTTCTCAGGATCCACATAAGAGTATAGTTCACTCTTTTTAATTGCTGTGTGACATTCTATTACTTAAATATACCATACCACAATTTACTTATCTATTCCAATGCTGATGAACATTTGGATTGCTTTCCATTTGGTACTATTACAGAAATATATGCATTTCTGTTGGTTGTATATATACAGGAACAGATTTATTAGGTCATTGGATACATCTATATTCAACTTGAGTAGATACTGTCAGTTTTCCAAAGTGGTTGTACCAGTTTACATTCCAATCAACAGTGAATAAGAGTTCCAGGAGCTTCCCATCCTTGACAATACTTGGTGGTGTTAGTCTTTTTAATGTTAGCCTTCCTGAGAGTTGAGGTCATTGTGGTCTTAATTTGCATTTCCCTGATGACTAATGATGCTTGTTAATCATTTCAATATCCTGTTTTGTGAAATATCTGTTCAAGTGTTTTTTAGAATAGAAATTCTTTGTTACATAAATCCAAAAGGGAGGGCTCAAATTAGCAATATAAAGAATTTAAAAAAAGAGATATCACTACAGATATTACATATGTTTAAAAAGATAATAAAAAGATAACATAAACAACTCAATGCCAACTTTTCTGGCACAAGTCAATGCATGGTCTATTTTCATCCTATAATCTATTACCACTATATAAGTCTAAAAAAAGAAAGATTAGAAAATGACCACTGAATTGTTACTTCACAACTGTGGAAAGCTTTCACTTCATTTATTCACTTACTCCACCTTCTTTTACATATTCTAAACTTGTGATATTATGAAGCAATAAGGATATAACAATAAACAAAAAAGGCTAGTCTCTATTCTTATGGACCTTACAAACCTGTAAGAGAAAGAAATATTAACAGTCACCTTAATAACTCATTACCATTATGGCGTGTACTACTTAGAAAAGCTACGCCATGCTATGCATGTGTATTATGGGGATCTAATTTAGAGCATGGGGCCATGGAAAACTTAACTGAAAGAGTGACATATAAGCTGAGACTTGAAGGATGGTTAGGAGTTTGCTACGTGAAAGGGGGTGGAGGAGCAGGGAGGATTATGAGAAAGGGAAAATTCAGAAAGAACATAAACCCTCTCCCACCCCACCCCTGATGTGCATGCACAGAAGCATACACATGCATACACACACACACACACACACACACACACACACACACTAGCATGCTCACATGCACACAGCCTACCCAGGGCAATATGAGCCTTGTGACTTGGAAACCATGGAGATTCAACAGCTTCAGGCCAAAGTTAAGAGAATGCTGTGTTCTAAATCCAAGGCAAAAGGAGGCAAAGAGCTAAACTGATGTCCTAAAATGGAAGTGGCTCTGAGATTTGATACCTCAGATAAAGAGGTACTTAGAATTTAAAGACAATATCCTTAAAACTGGCAGGGCTACTAAAGTTTTATAGATTCTACAAGTGGAAAGTATAGGCACCCTGTGTCCTGACAGTGCCCAGCAGGTGACAAGATCTCAGAGAAAAATAGCAATGTGGTATGCAAAGAAGGCTAGACTCCTGGCCACTCTGGGGCTACCAACCTGGATAAAAATTCCTGTTCCTTGGCTTGGTCCAGAGTCATAAGAGCTGTTAGCCTTGAAGAGACCATACGGTATGTAGACTGAAGACTCCCTATGATTTTCAAGATACCCAGTAACTTAACATGATCCTGGAGGCCTCAATAACAACTAAGATAGAATTTTCTGCCAAATTTGAGGAAGGGATGTGGCCTCTTAGCAGACTAAATTATGTTTAGAGAATAAAAGAAATACAGTACTTAATTCACTCCATATATTAGAGTAAAATGCATGCCCACCACAAGTTTTAATACTGGGGAGAAGTAGTGGAGTCTGGAATCTCAAAGCAATTTGGGCTGAGCTATAGGTGTCTTTCCTAGTCTTCCTTTGGTCATGAGTGGGGAAGGAGCAGTTAAAGGCGTAGAGCCAGTGTGAAAAGATGTCTAGTGAATGAAAGAGGAATGGTCCTGGCCCTTCCAGGGACCTATTCCAATCTCCAGAAAGTCATTCTTTCTATCTTACCTCTATCTTTCCCACAGGAGAAATACATAGAAACTTTGGCTGCCTTACCTTAATCTATTGCTTCCCAGCAGTGAAAGTAGACCTCCCAAGTGGCCATCAAGGTTATAGGGGTAAAAATGTGCTTTATGCTTAACTGGAAAAGATGCTCCTCCTTGAACTATGTGTCATTAGTGGATCCTAATGTCATTAGGCACAAGAATAAAAATTTGCATGAAATCATTGCAGGGAATTGTTTCTTCCCCATGCTGGTATTGATTTTCCAGTACCGTTAGCTGCTTAATGCTACTGCTTTTAATTGATTACTCTAGAGGAGTCCCTCAATAGCAGGTTTCTTCAATTGAGACGTGAGGACATTCATTGAATGTGATTTGACGACCCCAATTGACTCTGGAGACCTGCCTATCTATAGCGTAATCACAGCAGCCCCACATGGTTTAATAAATAATGTGGCCCTTCCAAATGCAATACTCATGCTACAGCCCAGTTAAAAATATGAATCTTTCCAGTTCTGTTTACCTGCTAAAATCAATGATCAAGTCATACATCTGTAACTACACATAAAAGTGGATATTGAGGCTTATTTTAAAACTTCTTGTTTCCATCTCTGTATTTATGAGAAAACTCTAAAATGGCTGAATTCACCTTCCTGCCTTAATAGTTGAGTGACTCTAGCTAGAATCTTCTTTGACTAAGCACGGATATTGCACTGTTTGATATTTGGAACACTATTATCACAACTGAGACTAGAGGAGCTGAGAAGTGTTGGAGTGAAAGCATACTGAGGCAAGGACAACTCAGGGAGCACTTAAATACATACTAATTTACCCAATCCCCTGCAAGAGCTTCTTGTCTTCTGATTCACTTTTCTCCTAAATGTTGGCCCCAAGAGGAAGGCTCTGGTTCATCAAGTCAATCCAGTCAACCAAATACAGAGTATCTTGGTAGGGTTGATATAAATGTCAACTCACAAATACAGATGCTTAAGAATCTTTTCTTTCTCTATTTTGAGTCCCCATATCTCCAAGTAATATAAAATGGTCAATTCAAGCATTCCTCACAATGTCTGGGGTTGTGGCTAAGACAAGCAGAAGGTATTTAGTCTCCAGTTGTCTTCTGCTATCCACCCTGGAATCCACTGAGAGGTACATTGTCATGCGTGGCCTTGATTGTCTCTGTGGGGATATTCAACTTACACTCAGGTCTCAGTCAAAGTTGCACTCAGATCACTGCTGTGCCTCCTCAACCCTGAATTTAAGTTTTCTCAGGTCTCAGGGCACATTGTTGTTATCTAGAAAACACTTGGCTCCTCCCATACCTTACCAGAAAATTATAAGACTGTTCAAGCCCTGTCTCCTGAAATAGAACACATGCAGCCACCTCTACCACTCTGGTGCCAGGCTGGGTTCAGCAGAATTCTTCAAGGTGTATTGCCTTCCCCTATGTGGGGAGAGGCAAGGCACAGTCTCTTGCTTAGCTTTCTCCATCACTCTTTCCCATTTGAGTATTATATTATTTATTCAACTTGGGCCTTGGCCCACAGGGACAGGTTACACCACCTTTCTTAAAGGACTTAACACAGACTCACTCTTTTGCTCAAATTCTCACTCCTCTCACATCCCGTGGAATTTTCATCTAGTCTGGGGAGAGAAAAACTGGCTCTGTTTGGTCTTATATCATTTTAGATTTATTGTGTATGTCATGAAGTGTATGTTCTAAGTTCTTTATGCTCAAAAGTCTTGATTCCTGAAACTCAAATACGTTTTTAAAACTCAAAGGCTAATAATTAACTTTTTTGTTTTCTCATCTCCTACTATATTAACCTTTTTCTTAGGTGATGTCTTTGTTAAATATGGGAAGGGCTAGATGTAAGGACACATACACACACACACACACACACTCAGGATAATTTATTAAAACATTATCCAAACATGCTACTATACACTTAAGCCCATAGTAGAAACTAGAGGACACAAAAGAAAGATACAGTCTGTGTGCTAAGGAGAATACAGTTTCATTATGGGGATCATGATTTATATATCTTAGACACGCAAAAAATGCATTGTCACATATAATCAGGGATAGCTTGAATGCTACTCATAATGCTATAAAGAAGCCAAATAAAAGAGCTATCAATATGATCCATTAGGGTCAGAGACAGTTCCATGGACATGATTGACCTGAAAGGAAGAAGGTAGAGAAGAGGAGGTAATAAATGAATAATTTCATCTCGATAACTTTTCTCCAGGCAAGTGTCATGCCCCTTATATTAGCCCTTTTATGGTGTTTTCACTGTCCTCCTGTGGTTTTGATGAAAAGGCCTATATGTCTTTCAAAAACTAATGTACCCTACAGCTCAATTCACTCATTATTCAACACTACTATTAAACATCTACAGTATGCTGAGCCCATAGGTACCCTTAGGGCTATTTGCATAGATGAGCGCAACCTGGATCTCTTACCAAGAAGGAACCATAAAATAAGCAATCTAGTGTACACAGTGGTTCTCACATTTGAGCATGCATCAGAGTCACCTGGAGGACTTATTAGAACACAGATTGCTAGGCCACATTTCCAAAGTTTCTGATTCAGTAAGTCTATGGTATTGCCTGAGAATCAGCATTTCTAATGAGTTCCCAAATGATGCTGATGCTGATGGTCTGGCAAAAACAACTAGCATAATTATTAAGAACCCATGGGATTTATAGTCAACTGTCTCTGTGTTTGAATTCTAGCTCTGGCACTTACTAGCTATGGAAACCTGAGTACATTATTTAACTATTTTGACATATGGAAACCTGAGTACATTATTTAACTATTTTAAGCTCAGGGTTTTTTTTCTGTAACACTTGATACAATGAGATTCATCAAGTGTATTTTGAGATCTACAGTATGTCTAGGTAAAGGGGAAATAGCAGTGAACAAATAGCCATAGACTCTCTGGGGGTGACAACTGTTAATCATTATAATTGCTATTGTGATTAGTACTATAAAGAAGAAGGGCAAGGTGTTATGGAAAACAAGGAAATTTAAATCAGATTGAATGATCAGGGAAGACATTACTGAAGCAGGCTCATACCTAACCAGTAAGTAAGAGGGCCCTTGTTAATTAGTAGGGTAAGTAGGGTAGATCTGCTACTATTTGGAGCTGCTGGATGGGCAAGGATAATATGGTTGATGGTGGTATGTGGGGCTTCTGAGTATAGCTAATAGGGAGTGGTAGGAAGAGAAGCATTGGTTTTAGAAGAGGTGGATGAGGCTGGCAGTAATAGGTGGGGCTAGAGAGTATGGCTAATGAAGAAAGGTGTGGTGGTGGACATGACAGTGGGGAATTGTGGTGGGTGATGAGATTATTGAGGAGGTAAAGCCTAATGGAAGTGGTGCATAGGAACTGGTGAACTTGCTGCTCCCGGTAGGCAAGGTTAGTGAGTGTGACTTGTAAGTGATGGTGGGGAGTAGAACCATTATAAAGAATAAGGAGGGACACCTGGGTGGCTCAGTCAGTTGAGCATCCAACTCTTAATTTTCACTCAGGTCATGATCCCAGGGTTGTGGGATCAAGCTCTGCATTGGGCTCCACACTCAGCATGAATTCTCTATCTCTCCCTCTGCCCCTCTCCCCCATTTGTGTGCTCTCTCTCTTTCTCTCTCTCTCAAAAAAAAAAGAAGAAGGAAACATTACTTTAGATACATGAATCAGAGAAGGCCTTTTTGATGTAGTGATATTTAAGTTGAGACTGGAAGGATAAAAAGAGAGGTAATGTATACTTGAAGCAGAAGGAACTGCATGTGCACCAGCTCTGAGACAGTAGGGAGCTAAAGATCCTATAGAAACCCAGTGCAGCTAGAGTGCCAAGAGTGAAAAGTAAAATGGTAGAAGACAAGTTTGAAGAGGTGGGCAGGAGCCAAACCATGCATAGCCTTATAGAAATCAGTGGAGTCAAGTCTTTATCCTAAGAGCAATTAGAAGCAATAAAATCTTAACATATTCAAAAGCTACCTCTGGCTACATTGTGAATAACAGACTAGAGAGGACCACCAGTGAGAAGATTGAAATAACCCAGCAATTCAGTACCAAGTCACATTTTTCCACTGACAGAATACAAGTACCTCCACAATCAGAGCCCTTCTATGTCTTTCCTCCCCTGTGATTCCTTGCCTGGACTAAAGTCCTTCCTTTAGTTGGACTAAATTTTCTACAGAAAAATCTGTTTCCCAATCTGAATCTAGATCTGAATCCCACATAATCATACAATACTATATCATACCACAGTCCCTTGATAATTGACCACCAGCTAATCCGGACTCTGCCAATTGTCAAATGCTTGGATGACCATTGTCAACTGCCTCACTTCTGCTTGGCCAATAGCCTGGTTCTTGGTTTAGTTCATTATGGATATTTACCTGCTTTTAGCCCTCTGTAGTCTGATTTGATTCTGAACCTACCCTGATCAAGTACATCATATACTCAAGCCTATGATAACCAAATCATTAAACCCTGGAACTACATCTTTACCCCATCCCATCCCTCCCCTGACCCACTAAGCCCTCCTAAATTCCCAAGTCTTGCCTCTTCCAATCTGGCTTATTCTACCACCCCCAAGTCCTGGTTCTACCACTAGGTATTACTGAAGTGCTAGAACACCATTCAATAATAAACATAGCCTTGGATTCAGACCATATCAGGTCTTGCTGTCTAAGAATTGGATGTGGGCTATTTGATCTTCTTGGGCCCTTGTGATTATACATCTTAGGCCTCGTAAACAAGTTAGAAGTGCTCCTTTACAACACCTGAACTCCCTTGTCCACTTCCTGGGAAGTCAGCACTCACATTTGAATGGATTTGTCTGAGGCCTCCTGATAGTTTAATAAGTGAATCTGTTATATATCCTAGACTACAG
Organism: Prionailurus viverrinus; assembly: GCF_022837055.1. Classification (NCBI taxonomy): domain Eukaryota; kingdom Metazoa; phylum Chordata; class Mammalia; order Carnivora; family Felidae; genus Prionailurus; species Prionailurus viverrinus. Next base: position 99,924,120 of record NC_062579.1, read on the forward strand.
GCATCACTTTGGTGACATCATTATATTCACTCTGAGGCAATAGCCTGGAAAACAAGAAGTCTCTCCTTCCTGGGTTGCTGAAAGACCTTAGTAACTATGTAGATCAGATAGTCTCTCTGTTAGGTTAAGGCCCAACTGTTCCTTATATTGAAGCCATCAAATTACAAATGGAGATGGCGGGGGTAGACAAGGGATAGGTGAAGCTACTAATAAGTTCAAAGTTCATCAGTTTTCTGGACCTTTGTTAGAGTTCTCTGGGAGTGAGATCAGAGGTAGGGAAGGCAGGCGACCAAGTGTAATGATTACAGATACAGATGGCAGATTTTGGGATTCAAGATCCTTCATGTATAAATCTGCTATTTCTTATTGTAAAGATAAGAATACTTGGTGAGGAGAGGCAAAGTGGGGAAGAGAATTCTCTCTGGGAAAGAGTCATTTCACAAATAATCTGTAAGATCTCCTGATCAAAACCAGCCAGGGGCTGGTAGAAAGTTTATAGGTTAGGGCAAAGAATTCCTAGGAGCAGGAAACTCAAGTCTCTGGGGATGAAAAGAAAATGTGTCTGGCAGGCCTAGCCTAAAGAGCTGAACTTAGAGGACAGCAGGAAAAGGCAGTAGAGGTGGCAGGATGTCAGAATATTAGAAAGAGACAAAAACCAACAGTGGTGAACCAAAGAGCTATCAGTCCCAAAGTCAGACATTTTGTAGATTTGTATAGGAGAGCACAAGAAGTTCTTTCTTTCCTTGAGTTCATCAGGAACTCTATGGAACAGGCCTGCAACTAACTAGATTAGTCATAAAGATGATGCTCACCATCCAAGGTGAGTTTTTCACTAGTTGGTCCCAGTACAAAGTGTAATAAATGAAATTTAGTTTTCAGGTTCTCTCTTTCCCCTTTTTGGCAGCCTCTTATCCCAAGTATCACTTGCTACACCCAGCCACACAGATACCACCCATCAAGTCTATCCTCTCACAATCCAAGGCCCAGAAATCCCTGCAATCTGGGTCCCCTTCCATGCTCTCTGCCAGTCAGGAAGATTAAGGCATAGCAGGCTGAATGTTGCCTAACACGGTTTTTCCTTTGCATTTCAGCAGAAGCTTTTAACAGCTGTGTCTTTCAGTGATATCACCCAAAGCAATAATTCTAATATTGGGAACTTCTGGCTTTCCAGTATATCTTGGAGAATTTGGAGGGCTGGTTTTAGACCAGACAAATTTATTCTCCTATGGTTCTGGAGTTCAGAAGTCTAAAATAGGTTTCAATGTCCTAAAGCACAATGTAGACAGGCCTGGTTCCTACTGGAGGCCCTGAAGGGAAAATCCATTTATTTGCCTTGGTCATCTTCTAGTAGCTGCCTGTATTCCTTTGGCTTTTGGCCCATTCCTCCATCTTTAAAGTGCATAACTCTAATCTCTGCTTCTGTCATCACATTGCCTTCTCCTCTGCCTCTGTCTCCTCTTTAGTCCCTCTTATTAGGACCCTTGTGATGACATTGGGCCCAGCCAGAAAATACAGAATAATCTTCCCATATGAAGATCCTTAACTTAATCATATCTGCAAAGTTCCTTTTGCATATAAGGTAACATATTCCAGGGATTCCAGGGATTAGGACATGGAAATATTTGGGGTACCATTATTCACCCTATCATAGGGAACATTTCAAACTGTACCACAGTATAGACATTTTCCATATCTACACATTGTTTATGGGTTAGTGATTTTTTAAATGTCAAATAACTCAGTGTTACATTTACCCAGTGATCATCATCTTCCAAAGGCCTTCTGTGGATGAAAGGAGGTGATTGCAGGGAGGGGAAATGCATATTACAAAAGTTGTGCAATGGGACATTTGGAATTGGCCTCTTACCTGAGTAACTCCACTGCCAATTAGGATCAGGCTCTGCCTTGTGTTTTCATTTGAAGCCTCATTTCATGACAATTCATTTCAGTGCTTCTGCTACTTTTCCAATACAATTTGCTCTTGAGCCCAAACGGTGCTCTCAGCCTGGTTGAAGATTGAAGGCCAGTTTTCTTCAACTCTGGCCTTGATCAAGGAAATAGGAAGTAGACATTTGGAAAATTTATCTGGGAAGGGAGGGAAATTAAAACTGAAGGGACTCCAATTGTTCTTCAGAAATGTCTAAATAAATTAGAGCAATGGTGACTCAAAATGACATCCTACTTAGCTTACAAACTCTCACTTGTTCAGCCCTCTGTAGGGCAGGAGATAATCTGAGTCTCTGTGCCCAGGAAAGCAGCACAAGTCTCCGAAGTTGAGGGCAAAGATGTAGTGGTGAGCAAGAAAAGATGCTATCCAGGTCTGTCACTTTCTAAAGTTTGTGTTCTAGGAATAAATGTATATAATACTACCAGAGATTGTGTGCTTACTACATGATAAAAACTGTTAAGCACACTACATGTTTTGCCATTTCTTTAACTTTCATAACAACCATATAAGGTAGTTAATATCACCCCATTTTAAAGGTTAGGAACCCTAGAACACAGAGAGGTTAAGTGACTTGTCTGATCTCAAAGGGTTCCTATAAAGTAGAGGTAAAGTTTGAGGGCAGGTATGTCTGACTCCAAAGCCCATGCTGTTATTCACCATGTTATACTGTTCCACATGGACCTCTGGTTGAGGAATTCTGCACTAAGAGATATGGAGGTTTCTGGTGCCAAATAGGTCATTATATCTGCTCCCTAGAACTATTGTCCTCAAGGATATAATTTCCACATTAAGGGAAGCATTGGAGACAATCTCACCAGATTTGCATGAATTGGGTAAGATCCAGGCATGTATACCTTTAAAAAACAGTTATATGGTCATATGCTCGCCAAGGCCAAAGATAACATGACATACATATTATCATGCAGGGGTAAACCCCCTTCTGGAGAAGAACTATGTCTAACTAGGGTGTTAATTCCAACAAACATCCTATTTGGAATGATCCTCAGTTTTCTTTTTATATGCATTTTTAAAAAGCCCTATATAGTCATACCCTGCACATCTAATGAATTGAAAAAGTTCTAGATCTCACATCCTCCAAGCTAGAGTTTACATGCATCATCTGTTTCCAGCCCCTAGACTGGTTCAGACATACTAAGGACTTCAAGGGCCTTGTATCTGAGATTTTTTAAAAAGAAAAAAAAAAAAAAGAAGGTATATAGGCACTTTACTCAGAAGATTTAGAAAAGGTTATAATTATTTGGAAGACTGATTATAGGAGCCAGCTAAAGTTGTGCAGGACCTCAGCTTAATGATAGAGGCAGGACATCATCAAGACTTGCTTATCAGGAGCTACCTGTATGCCTCAAGCCAGCACCCTGCACCTCCATTATATATTGTTTCAACACCTCCAAGTTTGGGTTAAACATTCAACAGACCTTTATTAAAGGACCAACTATGCACTATGCTAGACACTAAGGGGGGGGGGGGGTGGGTACAAAGATGTACCAGACACAATTCTGCACAAGATATTACATCTATCTTGCTATTCAGACTCCCCAACAAGTATAAGAACCATAGAAAAGTTCAACAACAAAAGATACAAATTGGTTCGGTGATCAAGTTCACTTAACTCTGTGTCATTTTCTTTTTTGTCCTATTATTTCCTTGTCCCCTTTACTCCACAACTTTTCTGTCCCTGATCTCATTCTCTGAAGCTCAGACCACCTTTCCTCTTCTCTCCTCAAGTTATGGCCCATTTTTTGCTCTTCACTATCTTTTTGCTGCTTCATTAAGATTTCCTCCCAACTTCCTTTGATACCTGATACATTCACCTATTCATAGTCATCACACTACCCTAATCCTATCATATACACCACAATCAACAACAAAAACAACACAACCTACAGTTTGAATTATGAGCCCATGTGAATCAAAAAACTGGCAACCACTTGGTGGCAGCATACCCAAATTCAAATAGCAAGAACTGTTTCTAAGTGAGAAGAACAGCTTGAATTTACAAAACTAAAGTTAGAATATGCCAGATATGCAAAGCTACAGTTAGAAACAGATAACCATGTCACAGCTATAAAGTAGTATCAGTTGTACTTAGGAAGACTGAACTGAGAGTGTGTTGCAGTCCGAATAGCTGCAAAGAGAGAGAGAGAGAGAGAGATGTAAATTTTATTATGGGAATAGGGGGTGCATATTCAGAGCCATAGCTAAAGAAAGAGTCCTAATACTTTAGCACTAATAGCAGAAAGCCTGTTGTGTCTCCATATTCCTTTGGAAAAAAATTGAATTTAGACTAATTGAATAATCCAGACTACTGGAAACAATGATAAGCCAAATGAAAATGTATATACAGACATTTTTGTTTCTGGTATAATGGGCCATAATAATAAGATACTTACAATAATACAAGCAGCAATGTGGCTTTGGTGAATGCACTCATAGGGAGTCAAATTCTCCTCTGGGATTTCTATCAAATGTCAAATGAGCTCTCATTGATGCTGAAGTCAGTGGGCTGACATATAAGCCCTCCCGAGACTCTTGAATTCTACACAGAAACGATATTCTAGTTTAAGTAGCTAAACCATGATAATTATTAGCAGTCCAGCACAACAAACTTTCTCTGATATCTTTGGAAATATGGGGCTCAGAATAGCCTTACAATTGGCCTGTTAGTCAAATGGTATCCAATTGATTAAGTAATGTCTATGCCTTGCATCCTAGATGCCTGAAAAACAAACATCTCCCTCTCTCATTAATGCTCTTCTATTTCTAGGGGAGTAAGTCTATAGTTTTCATCCATAACAAGACACCCAAACTGAGAAGTTCATTGGTAAAAACTAGGAAGTATTTTAGCTCAGCTGACATGCATGTAGCCAGTGTCAATCAAAAAAACACATATTAAGCCCCTACTATGTGCCCATCCCTGTGCCAGCAACTATAGGGTGGACATAAAAAGTATTGGCATGGTGCCTGATCTCAAGTGCTTACAGTCTGGTTGGGAGATAAGATTAACATATAAAACAATTAGATAAAAGAAATGAGTTTTGAGTTGGATTATTCAGAGGCTAGTGCTATGGCATTAAGAAAAGAAGACAGTGAATGTGGGCTGGGGTTGTTGTCAAGAACTGTGAAGGGTCTAAGATTTTACTCTACCTAAAAGTTAGCAAGTTAGCTGCCACAGTCTCATGGATACTGGTAGAAAATAGGAGATTCCTGGATTAGAAATGACAGATAATGTGTTGCTCACAGCAATAGCAGTAACAAGTGTATCAGCATTTTTGCATTGGTTCCAAACTCCCAATTCTCAATGGGTAATGTGAAGAGGGCCAAATGACTCCTGCATGTGAAGTAGGTTGCATTATAGGAGAGGAACCCTGAGCTTAGGGAAATCAAGCTTATAGAATCTTTTACAATGGGCAATAAGCATGTCTGCCCTTTGTTTCAGATGGAGACTCTATCTCTATATTGCAAGGCTTTTCCCTATACAAACATCCTTGAAAAAATAGTCTGGTACAATGGGCAGTCAGTGCCCACACTCAGTAGTTAGGCAAGTTCGTGGAGTCATGGCTTTGGGAGGGAGTGCAGGTCACAGAATAAATGGCTTATACAAATTCATGTGCATTACAAAGCACATGTCTTAAAGTAAAGAGATTTTCTGAAATGGCTAATAAAATCCTAAAAGTTCAGAGCTGCAAAGGCCTTTGTTCAACATACTCATTTTGCAAACATGGAGACCAAGTCCCAGAGAAGTCAAGTGGTCTAATATCATTGTGATGTACAACCAGCATGTTTCTTAAGTCTGATTAGACAGGTATATTGTGTGCCCACTGAACAATGTGCTACTTTTCATAGTAGGATGATGGCTGAGCACCTCATTACAAATGAAATTATTGCTTGCATCAGGTTTACACTAACGTATTGACATCTACAGCACTCATTAAATGAACCATAAATCCAATACACTGAAGTCATTTTCTACCAAATCAAGTCAGGCTTCAGTCAAAAGAATTAGCATTGTGATACACTTAATGCCTGGCATTTGTAGTGGGTCTCTGACTAGATCATTTTGGACAAAGATAAAAACTTGTGGAGTCACGAAATAGTGCTGACTACATAAATCACACTGCAAGCATCCTAATCCAGAGCTGGGAGACTAAGGGCAATAATCAACTTTAATTAACTATCTGGTGAAGCCATCTAAGGATTCACAGTTCTTTGTTTACTAATCTATCTGCACTTCCCTACTTTCTCTGGATTCCTAAGTGCTATAAATAATACTACTTGTTTTGTCTAAGTATATCTTTGGTTCTTCTCAATTTGCATAGCAACAGAACTGTAAGAAAGGGTGAGGGGGGAATATAAGAGCTATCCAGAGTACTAAAACAGAACTCAGAGTATATATAGACCTTCTTGTATTTGTGGGAAATCTCGATAAGAATAATAATCTCAGAGTAAGAAAGTTAATTGGAATTAAACATGTTTCCCGGATGGGTTTCATTAAACCTGGCTCAGAAAGTCAGGAGCGAGTATTGAACAAATGAAAAGTCTACTTGTGAGTTTCTGATTTTGTTGGCATGCAAATCATGCCAACAGTATGAGAAAATATAGCTCTTTTCATAACCAGAAATATACTGGCATATAAAAGCCAAACATAGAGTGAAGTTAAGTGTGACTCTAAGCCCCCAACATCACCCCCACCTAAGGTTGACTTAAAAGTCATTACCATCTGTAACTGGCTTAAGCAGAATTATCTTGTTCTGGCTTCATAAATTACTTTAACATAAGACTAGTGTTGAGATCAAGGGAGATGATCATCTCAGTTCACCTGGCAATATACACCTGAAGTATCTGTATGCATTTCTGGGTGTCATAAGAAACAAGAAACCTTCAAAATTGTAGTGTGTCCAAAGCAACCAATGTAATTATATGACTTGGAGTCATAGCCTTTGAGAACTAGTTGAGGAACCTAAAGATGTTTAGTCAGGAAAAGATTTAGTGGGAAACCATTAGGAGTGTCTTCAGACCTTGGCAGAGTTATTATTTTTAATAAATTACTCAGTCTGGGTGGCTCCAGAGAACAAAAATGGGACTATTGGCATGGTTGAAAAAGAAAACAGAAATCCAACTCAGTAAAAGAAATAACTCTCAAATAATTGCAGCTGCCTGAAAATGAAATGAGAACCAAGTAGGGCAGGATAAATCTTCTGAACAGAAGAATCTATTTGCAGTGTTACCCTCCCTTCTATGATTTAGTACACTCACAGTGTCTGGGAGTCAGGACCTTAAAGTGGCATGCTTCCACTAGATACCAGGACCCTCAATCCTCTGGTTGCAAAGCCACTGGCTCTTTGAGCTGGTTAGATTAAGAACAATCCATCTCTGAGCAGAAGAGCTGGGATTTTGCAAATAAAACCATTAGTTTTTTTCTTAGAAACTTCATATTATAGGACACTAGAGGGGGAAAAATCAACATCTAAGCTTCCAATCAAGTTCATATTGCAGACCCAGTGAACAAAGGATGCCCACGAAGGTTGTAGAAGAAACATTTGTGGACAACTTAAGATGTTACATTGACTCACATTATTATCACCTTTAATTTTATATACTCTTCAGTCCCTTTAAAAATAAAATTTCAAGGGACGCCTGGGTGGCTCAGTCGGTTAAGTGTCCAACTTCAGCTCAGGTCATGATCTCATAGTTCATGGGTTCAAGCCCCATGTCCAGCTCTCTGTTGACAGCTCAGAGCCTGGAGCCTGCTTCAGATTCTGTCTCCCTCTCTCTCTCTCTCTGCCCCTCCCTCACTTGTGTTCTCTCTCTCTCTCTCTGTCTCTGTCTCTCTCTCAAAAATAAATAAATAAACATGTTTTAAAAAATAAAATAAAATAAAATTTCAGGGGTGCCTGGGTGGCTTAGTCAGTTAAGCATCTGACTCTTGATTTCAGTTCAGGTCATGACCTTAGAGTCGTAAGATTGAGCCCCCCACATTGGGCTTAGCGTTGAGCATGAAGCCTGCTTAAGAATCTCTCTCTTTCCTGCCCCCCCCCCACTGTCTCTCTCTAAAAACAAACAAACAAATAAATAAGTAAAATTTTAATGTTCCTTGTGCCAGGCTGAAAGTGCCAATGGTTTTAGTCTTTGCTTCTTCTAATATCTTCTATCAGCTTACTAGAAAGCCAGGCTATGTTGTGGCCCAAACTACATCACCAACTATGCTTTACAAGCAAGAGCCTCTGACACATGTAGTATGAATAATTCTCCTTGTAGCTCCTGCCGGGCTAAAGACTCTTCTGAATATCTTCCACGTCCTTCATCCAGCTCTCTGGTCCATGCAGTATATTGCATGTCTCCCCTCCACTAAAAAGAGTCCCTTTGCAAGTGTAGTAACTTAAATTCAGTGCCTACATCACAAAGAACCATGAAAGTAGAACTTCTATCTTACTACATTTCCCACCCACTTAAGTATGTTGAGGCATACCTTATTTGCTTAGGACCCATTGCAGAGTGAAGAGAAGAAATTAGGACATGCACATGCCTTCTTCTACTCCTCCTGGTTTTTCTCACGGCGCAGACACAGAAGGGAAGAACTCTTCCCCTTATACCTGCTGTCTGTTCACACCTGGCTATCGATATGCTAAAAGTGGAAATTTGGGGGATTTAGAAAATCCTCTCTCAACAATGTCTAGCTTTCAAGCTGTATTCCTGGTATGGAATTCTATTATGAATGTCAAAAGCTGTAAGTTAATGTTTTCTTTCATATTTTACTCTCAATCTTATTTCCTTATCAGTAGGTGGATGTCTTGAGCTAAGAAAAAAATCACGTGCCCCAAAATGCAAATAAGAAAAACACATTGATTTTTTTCAAACTATTTCCTCTATTACAAATATTATCATTTATTCAGTACTATTTATGGTATATGCAATTTATGTATGCTACAACACTATGTAAATCATGATTCTTTCAGAAGCATGTGAGAGAAACCCAATTCAAAAGTTTAACCAAAAAAAGAAAGAAACAAGACTCTTATCAATTGGGAAGTTCAAAGGGTAATATGTTTCAGATGAACTGATAGCTCATATACTCTATCCTCTCAACTCTCTTCTAAGTGTTGGGTTCATCCTGCAGACAGACTCTCTACATGTGCAAGGGAAGATGACTGCCCACAGCTCCAGGTTTATATGCACCCAGCTCAGAAATCCAAATATAAAACTGTTTATATCCACCCCAGCACCCAAAAGCCAATCCAGAGAAGGCACATGGCTAGCCCTGCTTAGATCTGTTGACCATCTCTAAACCATTGTTGTCAACGGATAGGACACTATAAGAGGCCCATCCTAGATTATACCATTACCACTATAGCCAGGGTTGGGTTGGGGAACATCATGATTAACAACCCCACTAGAATCACATGGAATGGCTGAAGGAACAGTCCCTCAAAGGACATAGAGGGTTGGACATAACAAAACACCAGATGTTGACCCTCACAAACATCACCTCAATCCTTAAAATTCTTCAATTTATTCTCACTTCATTGAAAAAGCTGAATACCTAACTAATAGAAAGTGATAAACACTCTGTATATTCTGTATATTCCCTGTAGTTTTTATGGGATTCTTAAATAATCTCATGCAGTATTATTGGAATTTATTTTGTTGTCTGGGCACATATCATTATGATAAAAATAAAACAAATATTTGAGGATCAGTGATTAAAAAAAAAAGATATAAGCTAAATACATTTCCCAAAGTCACATAGCTGTCTAATACAGCTGGAATTCAATGCCAATCTTGACTGATTCCCAATGCCCTTACCCTTTCCCTTCTATCTTCTATTTTTAGTATCATCCCACCCACCTTGAGTGGTAACTAGGGCCCTCTACTACCATCTTTTAACCCCAGTCAAAACCAACTCTGAGCAAAGGAGTTAACAAATTCATTCACACTTAGCTGTCTGACACTGACTGAGATTCTGGTATTCCTCCTAGGGAAAATTATAATTTAGTGTGTATCAACTTTAGGAAGCAGAATGGCTTCATAATTAAGGGGATGAATTTAAGACTCAGACAGACCTGAATTTTTGTCTTCCCTCCAACACTTGCTAGGTATGTGATCTTCAGAAAGTTATCACTATGAGCTTCAGGCTAACTCATCTGCAAAATGGGGATAATAATATGTCCCAAACAGTGATGTTGTAAGGATTAACAGAATTTATTCTGTTAAAATTGCCAGCTCAGAACCTGTAAAACAGTTCATGTTAAAAAAATATTTACCCTATTGCAAAGGAATAATTTAAGTTTTGTTTTTAAGCCATAAAACAAGAGGAGTTTGGGGAAGGCCAGAGGCCCTTCCTATTCCTCTGAAATCATATAGAAATGCCTTATATGTATATAGCATCCGCATTTTAATTTTTTTCCACGTATATTAGCTATTTTAATCATTTTAACATCCATAAGGGAGACAGAGCAAACCTTGTTAAGTAAGCCTTATTTCACTGATTAGGAAATGCAGGTCTAAGAAGGTTGAATCACTTTGCCAGAACTGAGGTTTTTTGCCCTCTAACCCAGAACTATCTCCTGGTAGAGAACATATTTCTTAGTAGTCATGGTGGGAGAGAAAGCAGTTTCTTTTTTGTGTCCCCAGATAGAATTTTTTCTTCTCCTCCTCCTTTCCCCACCACTAGGTTATTTAGTCTGAGCTGTTTGTCTTGGGTTTGTCAGAGAGGCCACGAAAAACTTCCTTTACATATAAAACTCACATCGGTGTAACAAATAAAAGGGCATCTCCTTTCATAGTTGATAACATAACTTTTTGTTGTTTTAAGTGATATATTTCTCAAAGTTAGAGTTATTCAATCTTAAATGTCACCCCATATGAAATTCATTCCTACCACAAACCTTTGCTTCTGGTGCTTCTCAGCAGGGATACAGTGCCCTCTTGTGAGTCTATGTTTCACTGTCTCTCCCACCAGAAGATCTACCTGAGGAACAGGCCTGTATCTGATTTATCACTGTATTGCCAGCACAGAGCCTAGCCCACAGGGTGAGGAGCTAAGCCAACGTTTTTAAAATTTTTTTTTAATTTTTATTTTATTTTTGAGACAGAGACAGAGCATGAGTGGGGGAGGGGCAGAGAGAGAGGGAGACACAGAATCCAAAGCAGGCTCCAGGCTCTGAGCTGTCAGCACAGAGCCCAATGCGGGGCTCGAACTCATCAACCGCGAGATCATGACCTGAGCCGAAGTCGGACGCTCAACCGACTGAGCCACCCAGGAGCCCCTTTTTTTGTTTGTTTTGTTTTCTTTTTTCTTTTTTGTTTTTTGTTTTTGCTAAGCCAACATTTATTAAGTGAGGTGATCATTACACAAGGAGAAATATGTTTTATTGATTCAACAACAATTACAAGATGGTCCCTACTCTCCAGGAGCTCAGTGTCTACTTGGGAATGTTTTATATTCCCCATTATAAGATGCTGGAGATTAGTGGATGGGTTTTAATCATCTCCATATCCCCATCACCTCACATAATTCTTGGCATACTCAGTGCTTTTTTTAATTTTTATTTTATTTTTTGGGAGAGGGAGAGAGAGAGACAGTGAGCACAAGACCAAGGAGGGGCAGAGTGAGAGGGAGACAATCTTAAGCAGGCTTGATCTCACAATGGTGAGATCACGACCTGAGCCAAAATCAAGAGTCAGATGCTTAACCAACTGAGCCACCCAGGTGCCCCCCCACCCAGTGCTTTTTAAACTTGCCCAACTAACTACCCCAATAGTAGAGTAGATACAGTTGCCTGAATGAATATGGGGACTCAGTCTAAAATGTCCTTCCCAAGCAGAATTTTCTTTGAAGTCTTGTTTTCTACCTTACAAATTTAAATCAATATTATATTGTATTCCACAACACAGCCATTTATGTTTTTAAAAATGTTTTAAATTACTTAACACAGGGGCACCTGGGTGGCTTGGTCGGTTGAGCGTCCGACTTCGGCTCAGGTCATGATCTCACGGTCCGTGAGTTCGAGCCCCGCGTCGGGCTCTGTGCTGACAGCTCAGAGCCTGGAGCCTGTTTCAGATTCTGTGTCTCCCTCTCTCTCTGCTCCTCCCCTGTTCATGCTCTGTCTCTCTCTGTCTCAAAAATAAATAAACGTTGAAAAAAATTTTGAAAAAAAAATGTTTTAAATTACTTAACACTGAGTAAATGTATGCTCCAGTAAGACACCCATGCAGTGCTAACTCAGATACCCATCCAAGTAGGTAAGATACTCTAGATTCAACTTATCAGGCCCAGTGTAAGGCTTGATGACAGTTTTCATGAAGGACTTGGTCTTTCCTGAGGCTAAATAGCACAATTAGGGGTAAGGATGAATTGAACTTGGATTTTATCTAAAATGATCTTCTAGAATGCCCTCCAATGTCAAGCTCCAATGTATAAGCTTAGGTGGAATCCCAGAAGCAGGAAAATAGCCTTCCTTGCAGAAGGAGGGTCAGGGAGTAGGGATAGTGCAAGAGGGGTTGGCCTGCCTAGAGGCATTTTGTTTTGCATCAGACTTGGAGAACTCCAGTAGTTTTAGCACTGGCCCCATCCAAAAGTGTCTGCTCTGATAACAGTGGGCCTGAGTGTGTCACAGGACCATACCTGAACCAAAGGAAAGGGTACTTAACATATGAGAAAAGAGCAAAAACAACCTAAAAAGAAAATGGAATGGGATGGCATTACTTGAAATCATTGTTCATTGTCTGGTTGGGATGAATTAGAGAAAAATAAAACAGTTTTCAGGAAGCCAGTACCTATGATTCCCAGGCCAGTTTTGTTCTTGTTGTTGTTGTTGTTGCTCTGTTTTATGGCCCTATACTGAGCCCTGATCCCAGTTTTTCTTCAGTTCCCAAACCAGGCTATAATCAGAGCTCTAACCCCAAAAGTCATATCACAAAGTGAGTGGTTGGCCACAAATGGCCACACCATTTGTGAGAGATGCTAAAATAAAAAGTGAGAGAAGCAGACCAGCACTTCCCAACTTTAATGTGCATATGAGTTGCTTGGCAATCTCGTTAAAATGCAGATTCTGATTCATTAGGTCTAGAATGGGGCCCAAGATTCTGCATTTCTAACAAACACTCTGGTGATGCCAATGCCTGCTGATCCAAAGAGTACATACTGAGTAGCAAGTGTCTAGATCTAGATCTTTTCCCACTAATGCTGACCTCCTGGGTTCACTCTTTCAAATTTGATAGTCCCTATGTGGGCCCTTGAGATTTCAGAGTAAAGGTGCAATTTGAATTTACAGCAATCGATTTTTATTCTATGCTATCATTATACATAAATGCTTCTTACTGAGCATTATGCACTACAAATAATCCTGTCTCCCCAGGGATACGAGAAATACATCTAGAGCTAAAGAAATCAGGCTATCAGCAATAAAAACAATAATAATTTGGGCAAAAAATTATCTTCAAGTTACTAATGCTCTGTGACCCAAGACACTCATACCAATCTAACACAAGTATGGGGGAAAAGGAATATGTTATCTGCTATTTTTCAAGTACTCTATTATGAACATTGACAAATATAGCTCAGTTAATACAACAACCAAGGGATGTAAGTGGAAAGACTCTAAGTATGCTGCCTAGCACATAGTAATTGTTCAATAATCAATAAATCTTTAAACCACCAGAGAGATTTCAGACAGGGGTAGAAGAGATACATAATGGGAACCAGAAAAACTTAAAAATACAAAGGAAGACTATCAGAGTTCTCCAGAGAAACAGAACCAATTTCATATATATATATATGTTTCATATATACATTTCATATATATTTCATATATATACATTTCATATATATTTCATATATAAACATTTCATATATATTTCATATATATACATTTCATATATATATTTCATATATACATTTCATATATATATTTCATATATATATTTCATATATATTTCATATATATATTTCACATATATATTTATATATATTTCATACATATTTCATATATATATTTCATATATATATAACTTGTAATATATATGTATATATAAATGAAACTTATTTTAAGGAATTGGCTCACATGATTGTGAGGGCTGGCAAGTCCAAAATCTGTAGGGCAGTCTGGAGGACTGGAAACTCAAGTAGGAATGGATATTGCAGTCTTGAGGCAGAATTTCTTCTTCTCCAGGAAACTTCAATGTTTTCTCTTAAGATATTCAACTAATTGGATGAGTCCCACACACATTATCCAGCATAATCTCTTTTACTTAAAGTCAACTGATTGTAGATGTCAACTACATCTACCAAATACCTTCACAATAATACTTAGATTAGCGTTTAATTAAATAACATTGGGTAATATAGTTCAGCCAAGTTAACACATGAAATTAACCATCACGGAGACCAGTCTAGGTCACCGGCTCTCAGCCTTGGTTACACATTAGAATCAACTGAGGTTTTTTCTATTAAATACTAAAGCCAAGCCGCACTACCAAGAGGCTTAATAATTTTTTTATAGCTTCCCAGGTGATTCCAGTGATCAGTGCAATCAGAGTGGAGAACCACTAATTTAGAGACTAACCCTCTTCATTTTACAGATGAAGTAACTAGACCAAAAGAAAAGATTTCCCAGCATCCTTTAATAATCAGGGGCTAGATCTGGGATTCCTAACTCAAAACCCAGTATGTTGCTAACACTTACCTTTTCATCTTCATCCTCTGACTAGGTGAATTTACATATGAATTCCATAATATAATATCTAGAATTTTGCTTGAAAATAATTTGGTGTTGAGGTGGTGAAGAGTAGGTAGGGTGTTAAAAATAAAACAAGAGCAACCATGAGGTGAGGATTGTTAGAGGCAGATAATGGAGGTCTGGTACTACTCCCATTACTTTTGTATTAGTCTGAAATTGTCATTAATACTTTTTTTAAATTGAAAACAAAAAAAGAGGGGCGCTTGGGTGGCTCAGTTGGTTGAGTTTCCAACTTTTGATTCAGCTCAGGTCATGATCCCAGAGTAGTGGGATCAAGCCCTGCATCGTGCTCCATGCTGAGCATGGAGCCTGCTTAAGATTCTTTCTATCTCTCTCTCTCTCCCTATGTCTCTCTCCTCCTGTTCACACTCTCTAAAAATAAGAAATAAATTAGATTCTAACTCTAATTCTAAGTCAAAGTATCAATTGTAATTAACTGGCTTCCACTGGACTTGATGAACTTTTTCTTATTTTTCAATCCTATAGCTGGAAGCATATGAGAATAGTCTGTCAGGCATGGTCACTTCCATGAAATGGTAATGAGTACTGGTTCTTGGAATGTAAACTGTCTCTGAAATAATAAATAAACAGACAAAAACAAAACAAAACAAATTGTCATGTTACTAACAAATGGAAAATTGTCTGTTAAAGAGCCATACGTGTTGGAAAGCCAACTGCATAAAACAGGTTTGACTTTAGTGAATTGCAAAGCACTGAGCCTGAGGTGCCCAATGTTAAGCATGGAAAGATTATTCTGCTATTATTGGGTAGATTATTCTACAGATGTCACTTAGGCAAGACTGACAAATAGTGTTGTTCAAATATTCTGTACACTTGCTGATTTTTTGCCTAGTAGTTCTATCCATTATTAAGAGTAGAATATTGAAGTCTCCAAAAATTGTCTACTTAATTGTCTATTTCTGTCAGTTTTTGCTAGATGTATTTTGGAGCTCTGTTGTTAAGTCCATATATGTTTATAATTTTTATATCTTCTTGATGGATTGACCCTTTTATCATTGTCACATTCCCTCTATCTGTAGTAATATTTGTGTTGTAAATTCTATTTTCTGATATTAGTAAAGCCATCCAAGCTCTTGTGATTTCTGTTTGAATGGCATAACTTTTTCCATTGTTTTACTTTCAACATATTTGTATCCTTGAATCTAAAGTGTATCTCTTATAGACAGCACAAAGCTAGATCTCTTTTTTTTTCAATCCAGTTTAAACATTT
Organism: Prionailurus viverrinus; assembly: GCF_022837055.1. Classification (NCBI taxonomy): domain Eukaryota; kingdom Metazoa; phylum Chordata; class Mammalia; order Carnivora; family Felidae; genus Prionailurus; species Prionailurus viverrinus. Next base: position 99,940,054 of record NC_062579.1, read on the forward strand.
TTGCCTTTTGGTTGAAATGTTTAATTCATTTACATGTATTATAATTAGATATAGGGTAGGATTCATGTTTGCCATTTTGCTGTTTTCTATATTTCATACTTTTTTTGTTTCTGTTACTCCTTCATTGCCTTCTGTCTTATGTTAATATTTTCTAATATACCATTTTGACTCTTTTAATGATATCTAACTATATTTTTAGTTACTTTATTCGTGGCTGTCCTAGGGTTTACAATATACATCTTAGAATAGCAGAATCTACTTACAGCTTTATACTAACTTAATTCCAGTAAAATATAGAAACATTGGTCCAATATAGCTCCCTTCCTTCCCCCCTCTTATGTGCCATTATTGGTGTATTACATTTATATATGTTATAAACACAAAAATACAGTGTATTGATTATTGATTATAAATCTTTGCCTTTTAAAGGACTTAAGAGAATAAAGGAGAAAAAATGGACTTTACAGGTCTTTTATAATAACCTTCATATTTATCATTTCTGGCACTCTTCCTTTCTTCCTATGGATTTGAATTAATGTCTGGTGTTATTTGTTTTCTCAAGATAGATCTATTCCTTCTCCTCTCCTTTGTGCCATCATATATGTTGCATCTTTATATGTTATAACCCCAACAATACAATTTTATGATTAGTCTTTTATACAATTACCTTTTAAATCAGTTAGGGGAAAACAGAATATATATATATATATATATATATATATATATATACTTATGTACTTTGTTTCTTTGCATGTATCTGAGTTAACTTTTGGTCTCACTTCCATTCAGTCTGAAGAATTTCCTTTAATATTTTTTGTAAGACAAATTTTCTAGCAACAGAGTCTTTTGTCCTTGTGTATATGGAAATTTATTTATTCCGCCTTCATTTTTGAAAGAAATTTTATTGGATATAGAGTTCTTCATTGACAATTTTTTTTCCTTTGAGCACTTTGAAAATGTCATCCTACTACTGTCCTATACTATTTCCTGTGAGAAGTTGGCCATTAATCTTATTTTGGTTGCCTTGTATATGTTGGGTAATTTTTCTCTTGCTGTTTTTAACTTTCTTCTCTTTATTTTTGACTTTCAACAGTTTGAATATGATGTGTCTGGCTGTGGCTCTCCCTATTTATCCTATTTGGGATTCACTGATCACCTTTTTATTTCTTCAAATATTTTTCTTCTATTTTTCTCTCTTTCCTTTCCTTCTGGGACACCCATCATATGTATGCTGGTACATTTAATGGTGTCCCACAGGTTTCTGGGGCTCTGTTCTTTTTCCATTGCCTTTTTTTCATTCTGTTCTTCAAAGTCCATGACCTTCATTAATCTATCCTCAAAGTGACCTTTTTATTCTACCAATCCAAACCTTCTGTTGAGACCTTCTAGCTAATTTTTTCATTTTGGTTGTTAGACTTTACAATTCAAGAGTTTTTATTTGGTTCTTCGTTATAATTTCCATCCCTTGATTGATATTCTCTATTTGATAAATCATTGTAATCATGTTTTTCTTTAATTTTAAAATATGGTTCCTTTAATTCTTTGACCATATTTATAATAGCTGCTTTCAAGTTATCTGTCTACTAAATTTAACATTTGGGCCCCCTCAAAGACAATTGTCTGCTTTTTCCCTATGTATGAGTCATACTCTCTTGTTTCTTCCATGTCTCATAAATTTTTGTTGAAAAAGTCACATTTTTTATTAGGTATTATAGCAACTCTGAATTCTAATACCCCTCAGAGGTGGCTATTGCTGTTTTTGTTGGTTTCTTGATGTGCCTGGACTAATTCTTTGGAACTTATTTCCCCTGCAACATATGATCTCTGATGTTTCTGCTCAGTGTTTTACTTTTTTTTTTCACTTGCCTTCCTTACAGTTGTTCCTGGCTCAGCATAACTTATTTGGTAGCCAATAACTGGTCAGAGGTTATGCTTAAACACTTTTAACCAGGGGCACCTGTGGCTCAGTTGGTTAGGCACCTGACTCCTGATTTTGGGTCAGGTCATGATCTCATGGTTCATGGGTTAGAGCCCTGAATCAGGCTCTGTACTGACAGTGCAGAGCCTGCTTGGGATTCTCTCTCTTCCTCTTTCTCCTTCCTCTCTGCACCTCCCCTGCTCGCTCGCTCTCTCTCTGTCTCAAAAAAAATAAATGAATAAACTTAAAAAATTCAGCTCAAAAGTAGCTCATAAGACAGTATATTCTAAGATTATCTTTATATGCTAAAATGTTTATAGTTTTATTATTACTTGTATTTTTATGCTGAAATAAAAATAACATTCTATATTTATACAATCCCAAGCATCCAAGCCGGCTCCACGGCATAAGCACAGAGTCAGACACAGGGCTTGAACTCACAAATTGTGAAATCATGACCTGAGCCAAAATCAACAGTCAGAAGCTTAACCAAATGAGTGACCCAGGTGCCCCTATTTAAACACTTAACCAGTAAGGGCCATTGTCCATGGATTTGTGTGTGGCTTGGGAAGCACTTTCAAAATTCAAGAAATTTATAAGCCTGCTTTTGCAAGGCCTCACATTTTATCCAGGGATGAATATCTTGCCAAGGGCCCCTCTGGTCTCTCTTATGTGGGCACAGTTTTGCATAGTACACAGCCTTCCAGACCACCAAGTCAAATGGGATTTTAGCAAGAACCCCTTTGGTTGTCTAATTCCTGAATCTTGCTGTTAAATCTCTGGCTAATGTTTTGTTGATTTTCCCCAACCAGTATCATGATTTCCCAGGCTAACCACAATGTCAACCTTCCCAATTATTTGCCAATGATATTGCTATTGTCTTTGACAACACCCCTGGACATGGATTTTTCCACACTATGCTCCAAATAAAGTCAGCTCCCTCTGGCAGCATTCACTGTCTTTTCTGTCTTCCGAGGTAGAATTTCCCTGCCATGGAGCTGGAGGAGGGTGGCAAGTCCAGGTTAAAACATCACATATTCCCACTGTTCCTACCAAAATTCAATAGATTTTCTTGAATAAATGCTTCTCAATGTATATGCCTTTGGTCAATTTCTAGATTATTTTCATGATTGTTTAAACAACCTTGTTTAGCCTTTCATTCAAGGAACAAGGATCATGGAGACAGATTAATACAGTTTAATCTTCAAAGAACTGGAGTAAATAGAACTCCATGGAATGCAGACCATATTCCTTAGAGGCCCATGGCATTTGACTGTCTTAACACTATGTTTCCCAAGATGTGATCCCTGGACCAGTAGCATCATACACACGTGTGATGGCTTGTTAAAAATACAGCCTCCTTGCCTCCACCTCATATTCCATTGTTTACATACTATAGATTGAGAACTAAAGACCTAAATCATTAAGTGCTCAGAAGTCATGTTTTAAAAAGTAAATTTCTAAGACTGAAAGTAAGTTGCATCAAAATTTGTCATTACTCCTTCATCACAGAAGGTTGTGTCACACCAATCCCTTACTGATCAGGACCCTGTATCTGTTAGCCTTCCTAGTCTTAACAGAAGCCCTGCTGGCCCAGAAGCAACCTCACATGGAATTTTTGAAGAGGTTTTTAAAGAGGCAGATTTTCACATCATATTGCAAGTATTGTTTACCCCTCACAGACCTTAGATTATGGTACAAGAAAAGGGTAGCTCTTATGAGGAGAGCCACACTGCTAGAGAGGGCAGACACAGAGCAATGCAAGAAGGAAGGAGGAGGGGATATATAAAGCTCTTGGATATGGAGTATGCACCTGAGAGCAGTCATGGAAAGGAAGGAGCAGGAGAAGCAAAACCTGAGTATTTGTTTACAAATTCTATTCCAAAATTTAAATAGTAATGGTGTTTTCTCATATGTACAGCCTTTCCCAATTTGCAAAATTTTTTAATTTCCATTTTTTTGTTTCTCCTGCTCAAACATCCTGTGAGTTGGCCAGGGCAAGAGTCCTTAGCCTCAGTCTCTTACACTACCTCACAGTTTTGTTGTCGGTTCTCTCTATATATTTAAGAAGCCAGACTTCATGGGTTTAAATATCTCCTCTGCCACTTACTAGCTGTGTGACCTTGCGCAAGTTACTTAACTTCTCTGTGTCTCAGTTCCCTTACCTGAAAAAATTATATAATACTAATATCTACTAATAAGATTTCTCTATGAAATAAGTTAATATTTTTAAAGTGCTTGGAAAAGAGCCTGGCACATACTATCCACTATATATGTTTGTTAAACACATATATGTGTTTATGTTTAAGTCCCAGCTGGGAAACTTACTAACTGTGTGACATTAGGCCTCAATGTCTTCATCTGGAAAATGGGGGTGACAGTACATGCCCTGCAAAACTGTGGTTAAATTTAATCTCATACATTCTTGGTGGAAGTGCAAATTGGAGCCAGCCTTTTGGAAAATAATTTGTCTCTATGTATAAAAATATTTAATTTTTAAAATTTAACAACTAAAGTTAAATAAATTTCTATAACTCTAGAAGTAATGCAAAATTTGGTGATGGAGGATTATTTTCCTGTAATTAAAGTCATTGTGAAAGAATTTATAATAGCAGAAATATGGAAGCAACAATAAAGGAACTGTAAAGTAAATTATAGTACATCTACTTGGAATATTTTGCAGGCATTAAAAATTAGGGACGTCTGGGTAGCTCAGTTGGTTAAGCATCCAACTTCAGCTCAGGTCATGACCTCGTGGTTCGTTGAGTTTGAGCCCAGCATTGGGCTCTGTGCTGACAGCTCAGAGCCTGGGCCTGCTTCGGATTCTGTGTCTCCCTCTCTCTCTGCCCCTCCCCCACTTCCACTCTGTCTCTGTCTCTCAAAAATGAATAAATGTTAAAATTTTTTTTAATTTATAGTAATAAAGGTGTTATTGTAACATGGAAAAACTGCTTATGCTATAACCAGATAGCAAATTATATGTATAATAGGATTATAATTATGTTAGACAATTATATTTCTGTTTTTTAAAAAGTTATCAAAATTATAAGAGTGATTGACATGACAAAATTAAAGTTTTACTCTCTCTATTTTCCAAGCTGTCTATTCTTCTATTTTTAAAATGTATGCTCAAATAACACCAATCCCTGCCCTGTCTACATAACAGACTTAGTGTGGGAATTAAATGAGACTCTGACATGCATGGAAGTGCTTTGTAAACTCTCACATAATGATCTGATGTCAGGTGTTATTATTTCATAGAGAGTTTTATGCAATCTGTACAGACCCACATATGCGCTAAATGGCACTTCCATGAAGTGCTTCCCACATTTTCACATCAGAACACACATAGAAAATGAAAATGGCCCTGTCCCACCTGAGGGTGAGAGGACCAATATCTCTGCACACCAAATGGAAATTTCTGCTCTATTCGCTTTACACTTTCTTTAAAAAAGGCAAAGAAATGTAGAATCCAAAGATCTAACACTTTGTAACCTTCGACACTTCACTTCACTTCTCACTTACTAATGGAGATAGCAATATTCCTTTCCTTCGCAGGCTCAGGAGGAAAAGTGAGACTCCAGTGAGATGATGGATATGAAAGTGCTTTGTATGGAAATACAGAAGATAAGGATAGGTGACAGATGCTATTATTATTTCACATTTAAACACCAGGAAGGGGCTTCAACACTGGGGAGACAAGAAGCCAGTGTGCTTTCAGATGATACACGTATGCTGCTCATTTATTCTGCAAGTGCTTACTGAGTGTTCCCTGCTGGCAAAATACAGTGCTAGATGTCTAGTCTCCTAAGAAGAAAACTGATTTTTTTCCTCTGGCCATAGCAACAAGTAACCCCCAGAGCCAGTTTTAAGCCCATTTCTTTTGTCAGTGACACTGTGTACCAGTAATCATGCTTCTGAAAACCAACCAGTGGTAGCCCCATGCCTATAAAAGTTAGCTACTCAACAGCAGATACACTCCAGTAACCATGTTGCCATAGCGAAGATGTCAAGTCCCTAAAAACTTCAGTTTCTGGAGTTCACCAATTCCTGAATTTCACCTTTTCCAAAACCCTACATAAAATAAATCCTCTGCTTTTCTCAGATAATCTACACCTTATAAGTGAACCTCTCCCTTGTTTAAGCAAGCAATAAATTCAGCTTTTGCTTCAGCTATTGTGTAGTAGCCTCCAAGAGTACTTTAGACAATGTATCAATGAGCCAGAGGTGGTTTCTGTATTTGAGTCCTATATTGTTGACTTCTTCATAGTAGGCTGGGATCTGTTAGCTCAGAAGCCAATAGGTACCAAATTCAAATCTTTGCACATCCAATAGCTTCAAACACTGCCCAAATAGGGCAGATTTTTTGCCATTTAGAGCTTATCTGCTTTGCATACCTACACGCCAATGCTGCCCTTTAAAGCTCTCTAACGCAGAGGATCCCCATTATACTGCTGAGCAACATTATGCAGACATGTAAGCTCCTTCTCAACTCCACTCTCCTCTGGAAGTTCATTCCTGTCCTCTCCTCCTTCCTTTCTGGGTAGTGGCCCCTATATTGTAGACTCTGGAAGGTTTCATCCTATAAGGGACTTCCCCCCTACACAAACCTCCACCCCCACCCACCATGCAAACCTGTCAAATTGGCAACCAAATAAATCTTATTGTGTGTTACTGCCACCTTGTGGTCATATATTTTTTCTTTGATCAGCCTATTCTATGCCATCACACTCACTACAGAAAGGAATCAGCCTGGCTTGACCTTCTGCTCGCCAGGAGTTCTCAGATTGATGAGGGAGTTATGACAAATCCATTCAGATCAGTGGCCAGTTGATGGATATAAACTATAAGTGGCCAAATTTTGGAAGAGGGAAGAGGTCACTGTGGGCAGCTTCCTGGAAAATGTGGGAATTGAACTGAATGGTAAGATGATGAGGCAGAGAAAAGGATATAGAAATGAGAAGATGAAATCAAAAGAAAAGTCAAACTACTCACCAACAGACTTTTTAAACATCTAAATCTTTTTTAAATCTCTAGTAGAATTAGGCTCCCTAACACAGGCCAAATAACTGAAAGCTTGTTTCTACTAAGTGGATCTATATCTAAGTAGTGTCTTAAAGGTTTTTCCCCCCTCCAGTGGTCAGTGGAGTTTAAGAACACTGCACATGGAAATGATTGCAAGCTAAGTAAAGGATCACAATGCAGGACAGCTTGATGACCCGCCTGTCCCCAGGTTTAAATAACTCCAGAGAGAAATAACCTTTATAAACACAGAGGAAAGATTACATCCCACCATGGCTTTCCAAACACAAAAGAAATGTCCATAAATATTCTTTGATTTCTCTGGTAACAGCAGGTGCTCACAGGAAAATAAAACCATCCTTCCCTGTTGTCCCCAGTCTTCCAAAGGCATCCCACTGCCCTGATCAGGTTATCCTCCTTGAAACAAAGTAACTTTTAATAAAGTGGATCGCTGTCAGGGAGAACCTGATATTATCACACACCTGTTATAATAGGATTTAATTCTGCTTCAGATGTGCTAGTTTTAATAAAAAAGGATTGAGCAAATCGAAAATAAATTACATTGAAAGGTCAGGCTTATTGCTTGTACAGGTATGTTAACTCCCCCACTGACACTTTTAGAGACTATATTTATAAGTCCTTTTGATTTGGGAAAGAGAGGTATAAAATATACCTACAATTTCCCCATTATTTGCAACAGTATTTCATTTTCAAGCGTCAATTCCAAGCACTTAAGTATGGCATTCTTTAACAGGAGTAAATCTAAAAAGTATGAGTTGTTTACAGAATGCTGTTATTCAATATATTAATAAAACAAGCTTTTCTATCCAGTGGAAAGTTTGAAAAATCCTTCCAGAGCTTACACAACATATAATTCACTTTAGTGCATGTGGAGCATTTATTAAGAATGTGTTGGCTCCTAATTTGAATAAATATATCCCTCTGACATAGTATCTCTTCTGCCAGAAGGGAAGCCTGCTTGATTTACTAACTAGGGATAGATGCACCAATGACCCACCCAAGATTATTTTCCTGATATTTCTAATGGGACATTCAAACAGATACAGTGAGTTTGTTTCTTTGCTCCGCTTCAATTTAATAAGTGTTACCATAAACAATTCCAAATGTCTTTCCTTATTCCTAGGTTGATTTCATGATCTATCCAGCAAACATAACAGAATGTTGAAGGGGACTTCTATTATTGTCCCCAAACTGGTGACCAAGGTCCAAAGCTGAGGACAAATAATAATAATAATAATAATAATAATAATAACAGCAACAATGAGCATTACTATTACTACTATTACTATTATTATTATTATAGTAACAATAACAGCAACAATGAGCACTTTATAAACCTTAATCCAATTAGTTCTCACAATAACCCTATAATGTAGATACTATTATTACCCCTATTTTAGAGATGAGGAAACTGAGGCAGAGAAAACTTAACTGAGCTGCTCAGTGACCAGTTTGTAACTGCAAGAACCAGGATTTGAACTTAGCACTTTAGCTCTGGGCTTGAAGTATTTTGTAGCCTAGATTATCTCATAGCCTAAAGAGAGCCACCAACAGATGGGACCAGATATTTTCCTCAGGGCTTACCAGACATATTGTCATCTATCCTTTACCACCCTCTACTTCCAGTCTATTCCTCTGAGGCCTGGAGGAAGAGAAAGAGCAACTTATCAGAGTTTTCAGCCTTGTGGAAAAAAAGAAAAGTTATTTCTCTCCCCTCCACCAAAGCCAAGTAAAATAGTGGGTGGCCCCCAAGAGACTCTCATAGATTTGGAGAGAATCTATAAGAATAATGGACTAGAATCTTGCTCTCCAGGAAGGTACTTAAAAAGCTGCAGATCCTGTATACTTACCCTCATATCGTTGGGTGGAACAAGGTAAGAATCCTTAAGGGAGTGTGATATAGGTTCTCTAAGGGCAGAGGGTGTTTGTGAATATGGAGGCTGGGGCCTACTCCTCAACTGGAGATTTCTGAAGGCAGGCAACTTGCTGTGGTAGTCCATCCCAATAGGATGTGAAAGGATTGTAGCGTAATGTAACCTGGAGGAAAATAGAATGATACCCCCCCACCAGAGATCCTCGATGCCCTTAAAAGTCAAAGAAAAGGACTACAGCAATTCTGTGATTCCAGGTGAAGGAGCATGAAGTAGAAGAGCATGAGTCTTAGTCCTACCTAGGCAGCTTCAGGGCCAATAATCATGGCAACCCACTCAGCAAAGAGGTTAGGCATGTGGACTTCTGGGAATGACTGTGAGGGACTAGGCTGCTCCTATCTGGGAGAGTTCTTAGGAACAGGATGCTTCAGTGAAGCTAGCCACCACTCCCATGAAAGCCACATATGCCACCCATGTACACAGAGGGTAAACATAGGAAGAGAAACTACCAGCAAAAGCTAGAAGCAAATCTAGCCAGGGTAAGGCCAGGGGGATATCCCTACCCCTAGAAGACAGCTATACATTAATACCGGAGAAGATAAATTACAAGCAGGAGGGGGAAGAAGAATGGAAGAGAATAATACTACACCCCTGCATCTACTCCTAGGTCTCCAATCCCTTCATCTAAATAGCAACAGGGTTAAGGAGCAATCTTTGAATCACATATGAAATTGGCATTTTTTAACAGACTAAATTTTACAAACTGAAAGGGACCAGAAGATTATGAATAAAAAGAACTCAACAAAGCAAACTTGGAAACAACATTTAGAACATGTGAACACTTTACATGTTAATACCCCCTAGTAAGTTTATATTACTCAGTGAGCCAGTTACATCAGAATTCCAAATAGTGGGTAGGGGTAGGTGCCTCTTCAGCAGGCTGTAGGAGTGTGGAAATTACTCTTCAGGCCCTTGACTTCAAAGATTCTGTGTCTACATAAGCATCCTGACCTTCCATGGCTTATTTTCAGCTTGTAATTCCTGGATTTATGACCAACAGGCGTTGTCCAGACCACCAGCCTAGGACACAATACAGTCACACACACACACACACACACACACACACACACACACACAGAAACAGTAACAAAACTACCCTTCTCTGGATCAGTTCCCACTTGCAGAATCAGAGGAATGCTAGCCCCTTTGAAATTCCTCCTTCTAGCCCAAGTTAGCTGTGGTGAAGTATAGAAAAGGAAGGATCCTTGGGGTTTGGGGCAAAGGCTACCCTACACCTTATTTCCACATGGTCCCTGGAGACCAGGTCCTGGTAATTATCTCTGGGCCCACCACATTGTCACTGTGCAAAGAATCTACTGTTACTTGCTGTCACAACACTCCACCTCCGTAATTCTGTTAGTGTCGTCACCACTACCACAGCAGGACCCTTCCGTATTGGCACTCTTAGTCTCATACAGAAATACCACACCAGGATGTGCTGGTACATTCCAGATCCTCCTTGGGAGCCCCCACTACCCCAGACTCTGATATTTGTCCCAAAGGAATATGGTAGCAGCCTATGTGAGTGTCAACCCACCACCATGTCCTTGATAATTCCTCTCTCTACACATTAGCATTATCCCTAAACCAAGTTGGTGGATCTTAACTCTGTTACCAAGTTGAGCTCCTAATAATATTAAATATGTATTGTGCAAGTGCTTTGTAGTGAAGCACTGTGATAACTGTATTATCACACTTAATTCTCAAAGCTATTAGGCAGTTCCTGATTAGGATTAGTTTTGTGTGGAAAAGTACAAATGAAAAGGAGGTAATAGTGACTTAAACAGCATGGGGCATAGTTTCCTCTCGTGTTCAAGTACGACTGGTATGATACGCCCCAGATTCCTATTCTGTTCCTCCATCTTGTGTGTTGCTTCTATTCCCATCATCATTTCACAGTCCTGGTTGGTTGCTGGGGTTTTAGCCACGATTGATCCCCTCCCATCCAACACAAAGTAGAAAAGCAGTGGGAAGGGCATGTCCCTTCTTATTAAGGACATTCTTTACAAGTTGCACATAATGCTTATGCTTGCAATTCATTGCCTGATCTTAGTTACATGGTTACACCTAACTGCTAAACTGGTTGGGAAGCATGGTTCTTCTTCTTGACGACTATGTAGTCAGCTGAAGAACTAGGGTTTTGTTGCTCATGAAGAAATGATAACATATTTAGGGGATAATTAGCAATCTCTACCACAGGTAGGTACAAGGCTCCCACATATGATTGTGTATTTTGTGGGTTTAGAAAATCTGAGAGAAAGATGAAAGATGAGTTCTAGCCAGTGCCCCCTAGCCAAACAAGTGTTCTCTAGCTCAAGGTTCTATCAGGCCAGAAGAAGGAGTGCCTTTCTGCATTAGGTTGAACCATATGAAATTATCATTTTTATAGACCAAAATAATGGAATACCAGCAATTTCCTATGGTTCGACCTAATAATACAACCTTACCACTACTCTACCTAATGGGGACAGAACAGGCCCTTTTATTCCCCAATAGTTAAATGCTAAATATTTAACAACCAGCTCTTTGAGGAAAAAAGCCCTTATTCATACTATTTGTTGATTGCCATGGTGTAAATATTCCTACCATGGCCAATTTCAAATCTTCAAATTGACATTCCTGAACACAGAGTTGAGAAGAGATATGCAAGAGTACACCATTACATAGTATTTCCACACACAAATATAAGTAAATAATCTCAAGAACATATATAAGCAAAATGTAGTAAAACAATTAGGAAGTAATGAGTTTTGTGTATTTGTTTTTAATATAATTTTCATTATAAGTTTGTATAATTTAATTTTTAATAATGGCTCTACTACTTAAAAATTAGCTTGCAAAATTTCCTAAAAGCTAACAATTGGCTCCTGTGACCCAGAATGAGCTGACTCTTGTACACCTTTGGCTAAAGATCATAGTCCATTTATCGAGTCATTTGACTTGCCCAGCGAACTCCTTGCTTCCTTCTCTAAACTAATAACTAGCTACTCACCTGTCCAGCCCTCCAGATTTGTAATGAGATGAACTGAATATATATGGATTAGGCTACATCCGGGGATTTCTGTCCATATATCAGCACTTTTTAAACTTCTTCTATTTATCTTTTCAGCCTATACTACCCCTTGGGGTAATAAAATTTATATGTACTCCCCACTGGGTGAAGTCTACATTCATTTCCTTAGTTTATTTATTGTAAAATGATCTCATTAGTCCTCTAGCTTCAGAAAGGGCCCCTACCTGCCCTTTCTAGGATCCAACATAGACAACAGCTCCATTTTCTCTTTCTCCCATCCCCCTACCCTCACTTTTGATAACAAAAATTTCTATACTGTAAGCCATCCTTTCTCTACATAGAGAAAGCCTAATATTTTGTCCTTGTGGTCAAATGTATCCACCCACTCATCCATCCAGAAAGTGTAATCTCATAGTCTCCCTGGCTAGTCTCTCCATCTTCATTATGGTTTACAGATTAAACATTTTAAAGTCCACATAAGGCCCTTCATGAAGTCCATATAAATCCCTTTTCAAGGACTTCAAATTTTGTCACTCCCTACCTCACATGTGACATTTCAGCAACACTGAAAAGCCTGGAAAGCCTGGAGTGGCTTACACTCTCCAGGTGTTCCTTGCCTTGTGCTGCTGATTTTCTGTCTGAAATGCCCTCTCCTCCTTTCTCTGCCCCACACATTCACCTGTCAAATGCTTGTTCATCTGACTTCATCTCCTTCATGAAGACTTCCCTGATACCTCAAGACAGAATTCATTAATTTCTCCACTGTACAGCATCTCTACCCTACATAATTCTGCTATTATGTGATAAATAGGGTTGCCAAATTTAGCGAATAAAAATACAGGACACCCAGTTAAATTTGAATTTCAGATGAACAATGAATAATTGTTGTTAGAAGTATGTCCCATGTGATATTTAGAACATATTTATGTTAGAAATTATTTCTTATTTATCTCAAGTTCAAACTTAACTAGGCATCCTGTATTTTATCTAGCAACTCTAATGACACCACACTAGCATTTCTTTCTGGCTGCTCATCTATGAGTTCCTCAAGGGCAAGGATTTTGGCTTGTTTACCTATATTTCCTTGGGCACCATGCTGTCCTTAGCATATGGTAAGAGTTCACTAAATGTTTTTCGAACTACATTCGGGTACTATTTTATACCATTTGAAGTAGTTTACATATATCATCTTATCGAATCTCACAAAAATCCTGTGAGGTTAGGGGTGCCTGGGTGGCTCAGTTGGTTGAGCAACCGACTTTGGCTCAGGTCATGATCTCACAGCTCATGAGTTCAAGCCCTGCGTTGGGCTCTGTGCTGACAGCTCGGGACCTGGGGCCTGCTTCAGATTCTGTGTCTCCCTCTCTCTCTGCCCCTGACCTACTTGAATTCTGTCTCTGTCTCTCTCAAAAATAAATTTTTAAAAGTTTTAAAAAAATCCTGCAAGGTTAAAAATATACATATATATTATCTTCATTATACCAGCCATGAAACCAGGGGCCAGAGAGAAGTGACTTACCCAAGACCATACAATGTGAACACTACAGAGCCATAATTGAGACCAGATCTTCTGAGTCCCTAGTTCTTTCCACTAAACCACGTTGCTGTTTTCATCTGTATATGGCCACAGATTTTTTGCAACTCTGCAATTTTCAGAACTATTTCTAAGCTTTAAATAAATGATCATACTTGCTTTGGTTTTAAATGATATTATGCCTCCATTGGTATAGCAGTGACTTTAATATAGCTTGAGGTGCTTGAAGTTGAGCCTAGTGAATTTTTAATTAGGTATCAATCAAATCGAGGACTGTTATAAAGCATCATTTTTCCAGTAAAGTCAGCAACATGGTAAATGATTTTATTGGTAAACCATGAACTTTTTTTACATATTTATTATTATTATGTCAATACAGGTTTCCTCTATCTGCGTATGTATAGCAGTTGACAATATCAGCCACATTATTAGTTTGGTTTCCTCTGCTTGGCTAGCTTTTCAGTTGTGGTAAGTGAAATCTGCATTCCCTGCCTCAGCACTTTTGAAGAAGTGGCAGTTACAGTAAAACTTATATTAACTTGCACCCAAGTAATGAGCCCTCTATTAATTGAAATTTTCTGCACTTAGCACTTACGAAAAAAAAAAAAAAACAGAGGAAATTATGTGAATATGGACTGACAAACATTTTTCCCCCAGAAACATCTGACATTGGTCTATTCAATCCGATTTCCCGTACTACTTATTTCCATCTGGAGTTCTAGATAGTAATGAGTAATCAGCACCTTGGCCTTTATGAAGGACCCAGCTTTCTACGAGGTGTCATGGCGTTCAAAAGAGGGAAAGAAACTAATTTTAATGACTACTATAAACACTTCTGGAAAAATTTTCAAGAAACTGGTGGTTGTGATTATCTCCTGGGAGGAAAAGTGAATGACTGGGGGACAGGGGTGAGTATGAGGCTCATTTTGCAACACATTCCCTTGTGTACATTTTGAAATTTTTATCATGTACCTGTATTACCTAATCAAAGAAACTAAACATTGTTTCAAATACCCACCATGTTCTTTGCATGATCTGATAAATTCCCACAGTGACCTTTTAAGATAAGAAATGTTATCTCTGTCTTTATAGAGAGGAAACTGGGGCTCAAAGAATTTAGGTCCCTTGCCTCAGCTCATCCTGGTTAAGTGAGTAAACAAGAATCTGAACAAGGGTCAGCCTTATTCCAAAGCTATGCTAACTATGCTGCTCCTCAAAGAAAATGAAAGCCCAGAATTTGTCCTCAATGATAATTTTATTGGACAAATAAGAGATAAAACTCTGAAGAGTTAATTACCACATTTCATGGATTCTAAAAAACACATTTTAAAGGTTCTAAAATTAGGATGTGTCTTCTAATGAGTGGCATGCTGTAGTATATTTGGTGGCATTTTATTTTTCTTAGTGATTCATAAGATAATGGTGTGTTTTTCCACCAATGGCATCTTGGAGTCAGTGAAATATAGTTGTAAAATAATGCCGAAAATCAAAATGTCTAAATGCGCGGCACAATCAGTAAGTGCTATATTTCTGAAGAAAGAGTATCCTCTTCTGTAAGAGTTTCTAGGAAATGCTTTGCACTGATTAGAGCCAAGCCTCAGTGATTGGGAGTGTATCTGTTACCTACTGCCACAATAAACCACCCCAAAATTCAGTAGCTCAAAACAACAATCACTTATTATTGCTCTCAAGTATACAGTGTAACTGGAAAATCCTGATCATCTAGGCTGGATTTGTTCATGTCTACAGTCAATTGAAGTCAGCTAAATGGTCTTGGCTAGGCTCATTCATGTCTAGAGATCAGCTGGCTGATGGCTGATCTAGTTTGGCCTCAGCTTGAGTGAGGGATGGTTTTTCACATACTTCCAGCAGGCTAGCCTAAGCATGTTCCCATGGATGTGGCAAGGGAGCAAGAGCACAGGTGCAGGAGTGAGCAGGAGGAAATGGAAGCCTCTGCTTCCACCATGTTTGTTAACATCCAGTTGGGCAAAGCATAATATGGCTGAGCCTAGAGTCCAGAGATGGGACAGAGCATACTGCCTACAATGGGAGGGATGAAGCATCCCTCCATCAATGCAATCTATCACAAATAGGCTTAAGATATGTAGGTTGAGGAAACTAGGGCTTCAGCTGCTGGCTAAAAGAAACCCTCTGGAAAGAGGGGAATCAGCCAAATGCACTGTATGCATGTTCTTGAGGGGGTTGTTCCATCAACAAAAACAGAACCAGGCTAGGCTATAACTGTGAGTTTATTTAGGGACAATGTTGACGATGACAACACAAAATCATTGTTTGAAATAAGGATAGAGCCAATAATCTCATAAATTAAGCCTCCCTCAACCTCTGTACCCAGAATCTCCTGAGCATCACCCATGGAACCCTAAGTCTCTACCAAATACAGCTGGAAAACAACTGCATGGCATCCTTGGCCCCAGCAGCAGACCTAGCTTGTCTTTGTTCAGCTTCCTAGGCAAGCATAATGAATTCAGTTTGGAGTAAGAGCACGCTAACCCTGGAAAAGTCACCTCAGCCATCTGGTGAAGCCAAGGCATTTTCCTCACTGACCACGGCCCTATTCCTCATGTTCAACTCCTTCCAAGGCCAGAAAGAGGTCCCTACCCCAGGAAATGAACTTTAGAAAGGACGTGCAAACAACCTCCCCTAGGATTCTAATTTGCACCATAATATGTTTGCAGAGTTCTCTTCTCTGTGATATTGGTGGATAATTAACCACCTTTGAGCTCTGAATCATACTGAAGATATCCACAGCACTGAGAATTTTTCTTTTGAAAACAAAAAGGAAATCAATTTCAGCCAATTCAGTTGTTGCCATTTTATGAAGTTAAGGTGCTCGATGTAAATTAATGTTTTTAATGTATGCCTTTGATCAATAGGTGTAATTATTGATTGGAATCACCCAAAGCCAAAAGCAAACCAATCATTCCTGACACTGTAGACTTTATACCATGCAGATAAATCCTAAACACAACTGCACAGAGCTCAAGGCTTATGTGACTGCCCAAAGTTACAAGTCAACTCTTAAAAAAGAACGCAAACATGTTCACTCTTTGCTTCCTTTCCTGTGCACACTACTCTGGAGTTTTCACTAATAGGATCCATGGACCAGAATAGGAGCAGCTGTTCCTGACTGGTCGCTTGTCCAGAAAATAGCCATGAGTTTTTTATATTTACTAATTATATTGCTTCTAGGAGGTATAAATTAAGCAGAACAAATGTATCCAGAGCATTCAGACAAAGCTAGCCTGATTTTCTAACTGGAGGATTACTGCAGCTCCTGTCCCCAGTCAAAAGATTACCCCATGAGAGGCGCCTGACTGGCTCAGTTGGTGAAGCATGCGACTCTTGATCTCAGGGTTGTGACTTCAAGCCCCCTGTTGGGTATAGAGATTACTTAAAAATAAAATCTTTACAAATAAAGGCTTACCCTGTGAGCTAGTTTAAAGTCAAGTCTAAAATTCTTACCATTTGTCACTGTCAGGGTACCCAAAGGCCTTTCCCCTCTTAAGACACAGGATCTATTCTCAGACCCAGGTCAGTATCCTATGCCCTCACAAACACTGAGTTAATACTCATTGAACATTTATTTATGTGCTAGGCACTCCGCTAGGCCCTTCACATACGTTACCTCACTGAATCTTTACAAAACTCTATGAAACAGGTAATAGCACCCTAGTCCTGATTCTAAGATTCCATTGATTTTAAGATTCAGTATTAATTTAACAAATCCTATATGGATCACACACACTAACTAGAATATACATATCAAATACAGAAGTGTTAAAATGTTAGAATCAGGAAAAAAGCTAATATCCCCTTTTACAGATGAGGAACTGAAGCCCAGAGGAGTTAAATAACCAGTCCAAGGCCACAAAGCTAGTTAAGTGGTGACTGGGGTTCAAACCCAGATCACTGCATCCAGTGCATATAGAAGCAGCATGATCTCTTTACTTCCTTTAGCAAAGATCATTTGCCACAGGTGAGTTGCTCCTCCTCTCAACAAATGCCACCTTCCATTCTATTTCATAGAGTTCTGTTTGCCCCTAGAACCTGGCTGCAAGGGTGACACCAACTACCCAGTTTCTTCCTTGCAAAAGACCTCAAACAACCAGAACTAAAGATCATCCCATGAAATAAGTAAAGATAGTATCATCTGGTAGATAAAGGTGCAGGATTGTGAATTTCAAGATGAAAGACCTAATTAATACATGTTTCAGTCTTTCCATCCAGCACCAAAACCACTGAAATATAGAGGAATCCTTGAAAGATATAAAGCAGGTGGAATAGTATTAAAGAGAAACTAGATCCCGCAATATAATCACTAAAAATCTGTAGTGGTAGAAGACAGCAGTAAAAAGGATGCTTCATGCCTTCAGGTGGTAGTAATAGGAAGAGCTCAAGGATAACTATCAGATGATTAAGCAAGATCAAATCCCTCCCACTTCCTTCCTTCACAGGCCAGGTAATAGTAAAAATAGCAACAGTGTCTGCCTCCAGGTGGGAGCAGTAAGTATGGGACCTTAAATCGAAGAGATGGCAATGCTTTGCGTGTAAGATTTCAGACAAATTATAGGATACCCAGTCAAATTTGAATTGTAAATAAGCAAGAAAGATTTCAGCTCTATAACTGTGTCCCATATATTGCATGGGACATACTAATACTAAAAAATCATCCAGTATTTGTCTGAACATCAAATTTAACTGAAATTTAAATATAAATTTAAAACTTCTAACATTTAAGGTTTTAACATGCAATATGTGCAACATACTTACACAAAAAAAGTTCACTGCTTATCTGAAATTCAAATTTAACCAGGAATTCTTTTATTTACTAAATCTGGCAACCCTATTCAGGAGGCTAGCAACCCCTAGAAAACACCCACATCCAAAAGAATAGCCACCCATGTACTCTCACCAGCAATATGTCGTATGGTCCCTTAAAGCAGTCATAACAGTAGCCACTTCCATCTAGTCCCTCAAGCAGACTGCACAGAGGCTAAAACATTTAAGGAAAACTCACACCATTGAATGAAACAACAAACTCAATAAATGAAAGAATTTAAGTTAGAGGAAACAAAATTAAAGAGAAATCAGAATGAGACCTTCACATAAATTCAGTTTACTCCCTCAGAGGGGCATGGAAGGATATCACATTCATAAAACAAGAATAAATGCTTTTGAATAAGAACTGAAGATTATTTTTTAAATAATCTAATTAGATATCTGAAAAATGAAAATAGAACTATTGAAATAAATAGCTCAATAGATAGACTAAATAGCAGATTACATGAAATAGCAGATTTACAGGAAAGGCAAATAAGTAAGCTGTAAGACTGAACTGAGATATTACCCAAGAGAACCCAAAGAGTCAAGGTGATAGAAACTATGAAAATACAAAGACACAAAGGACAGATCCAGAAGTTTTAATACCAGTCTAAGAGGTGTTTCAAAAGAAGAGAACAGACAAAATAGGAGGCAATATTTGATAAATATTTGAAAAATAATTGCCAAACCTTTCCCATATTGAATCATAATGAGTCTTTGATTGAAAATGACCATCAAGGACCAAGCAGGATAAATTATACACACTCACACACCCTTAGACACATTATAGTGCAATTTCAGAAACCAAGCTTACAGTGCTAAATGCTACCAATGAACAGAAAGAAGAATCAGATTATCTGAAAAGAATGACAATCAATTTGAAATGAGACTTCCATCTGCAACACAGAATGTAAGAAAACAAGGAGCACTTCATATTGCTAATGGAACATCCTTCTAAACCTAGAATTTTATCAATCAAGAAGTAATAAAGTCGGGGTGGCTGGGTGGCTCAGTCACTTAAGCGTCCAACTTCGGCTCACGTCATGATCTCACAGTTCGTGAATTCAAGCCCTGCATGGGGCTCTGTGCTGACAGCTCAGAGCCTGGAGCCTGCTTCAGAATCTGTGTCTCCCTCTCTCTGCCCCTCCCCCACTCATTCTCTCTCTCTCTCTCTCTCTCCCTCCCTCCCTCTGAAAAATAAACATTAAAAAAAATTTTAAGTAAGGTAAAATAAAGACATTTTCAGTCCTGGAACGATTCAGAAATTTTACCAACCACAAACTCATACTGAAAGAAGTACTGATGGATGAATTACACAAAGGAGAAAATTGAATCCAGTAGGAAGTAGTGAGACTCAAACCTAAAACTATCAATAAGAGAATAGGGGATAGAAAGCAGAGGGTAGGGGTGTCTGGGTGTCAGTTAAGTGTCTGACTCTTGATTTTAGCTCAGGTCATGATCTCATGGTTCATAAGATTGAGCCCTGCATCAGGCTCCATACTGACACATGGAGACTGCTTGGGATTCTCTCTTTCCTCCTCTCTCTGCTCCTCCCTGACTCATTCTCTCTCTCCCTCTCTCTCTCTTTCTCTCCCTCTCTCTCTCTCAAAATAAATAAATAAACTTAAAAAAAAGAAAGCGGGGTGGGGGGGCGCCTGTGTGGCTCAGTCGGTTAAGCGTCTGACTTCCGCTCAGGTCATGATCTCCCAATTTGTGGGTTCAAGCCCTGTGTCGGGCTCTGTGCTGACAGCTCAGAGCCCAGAGCCTGCTTCGGATTCTGTGTCTCCCTCTCTCTCTGTCCCTCCCCCACTCTTACTTTATCTCACTCTGTTTCTCAAAAATAAGTAAATGTAAAAAAAATTTTTTAAAAAGAAAGCAGAGGGTAGTAAAGCTAATGTTATTATCTTTTCAGGAAGATGAATTAGATACTTACTAATTCTAGTGTTAAAAATATATCTTTATGTGCATGTTAAAAATTTAAGGGTGATTAATAAAACATAAAAATAAAATGTATAATTTACCCACATGGAAGAGGGGAGGGGAATAAAAAAGCTCCATCCATTCAACAAAAAGCAGAAGCAGGGCATGTGGCTGGCTCGGTCAGTAGAGTGTGTGACTCTTGATCTTGGAGTTGTCAGGTCAAGCCCCATGTTGGGTGGAGACATTACTTAAAAAATCAAATCTTTTTTTAAAAAGCAGAAGGAAAAAGTTAACAAAGTGGCAGCATGATAGGTTTATAACAGGAAATAGGAAAGGAATAACTATACCTATAGGTAATCACTGTAAATGTGAAAGAATTAAACTTATCTACTTAAAGACGGTAAAAATGATCCAACTAGATGTTATCAAAAGACACACTTAAAATGACTCTTGTAGATCAAAAATAAAGAACTAGGGAAAGATAATGCCAGACAAATGACAACAAAAATAAAACCAGTGTGGCCGTATCAAGAGCAGATGAAATATAAATTCAAGGCAAAAATAATTCAGAGATAAAGACAGAAACATCATTTTGATTTAAAAAACACTCCACAAAGAAGAAAAAACAGTTATGAACTTTTCTACACCTATGTGCAGAGAATCAAAATATAGAAACATAAACTGATAAGTATACAATAACACACCATGCTTTATATAAACCACAATCATAATACAATAATTTAACACATTTCTCTAAGAAACTGAGAGATCAATTAGACAAAAATTAAGGATAAAGAAAATTTGAATAACACAATACATAGAACTTTGCACTCAACAGAGAATATACCTTCTTTTAAACATATACAATTATTTACCAAAAATGATAATTTGTTAGACCATAAGAAGATATCAAATTCCAAAAAACATAATGTCCTGTAGGCTATATTCACTGTTCTCAATGCAATAAAATAGGAACCAACTACAAAAAAGAAAGTGCTTTAAAATCTTTACACCTGGAAAAATGTAAATTTTTTTATGTTCATTAATTTTTGAGAGAGAGAGAAAGAGTACAAGTGGGGGAGGGGCAGAGAGAGAGAGACACACACACACACACAGAATCCCAAGCAGGCTCCAGGCTCTGAGCTGTCAGCACAGAGTCCGTCGCGGGGCTTGAACTCATAGACTGGGAGGTCATGACCTGAGCCAAAGTCAGACACTTAATCGACTGAGCCACCCAGGCACCCAAATACATGGAAAATTTTAATGAACACAATTCTAAACAACTTTTAAACTAAACTATAAATGAAATTGGAATTATAAACCATTTAAAATAGAACTAATCTCAAAACCTTAGGAATAGGTACTCAACTTCATTAATCATTGTGGAAACAACAGCAATTTAATACCATTCACAATGAAATGGCTAAAATGAAAAAAAGACAGAAAAATACCCAGAGCTAGTGAGGACACAGAGCAAATGAAAACCTCATAAACTATTTAGTGTAAATACTTAGGGACACTGGCACGAAACCACTTAAAACATATGTAACCTACAATCCAGCAATTCCACTCATATGTATATACCCAACAGAAATGCATGCATATGCTTACCTAAATATATGTAAAAGAAGGTTCAAAGAAGCATTATTTGTTATTGCTAAAAACAGGAAACAATCCAAATATCCATCAATAATTAAATGGATAAATAAATTGTTGTATATTTACACAATGAAATACTACACAGCAAGGATAATGAACCATTACCTACAACAATATGGATGAATCTTAAAAATACAATGTTAAGTGTAAATGTCCAGACTCAAAGAGTATATACCGTATTGTTACATTCACATAAAGTTCAAAAGCAGGCAACAGTAATCTATACAGCATTATAAATTAGGACGTTTACTCCTATAGGTGTGGGTTGGTGATGACTGAAATGCGCACGAGAGGGGGCTTTTGAGATACTGGTCATGTTCGGTTTCCTGACCAGGGTGTGTTCAGTTTGTCAAAATTCATTGAGATAAACACTTTTGATTTGTACACTTTGTTATATATATGTTATGCTTCAATAAAAATTGTAAATAAATAACTTAGGGATGTGGCCAAATAGTACTCAAAAATAAATTTAGTCTTAAAATCACATATTAGAAATAAAGATTGAAAATAAATGAACTAAGCTGTCAACTCAAGACAGTAGAAAGAAAACGATAAAATAAGTCTAATGAAGTTAAAATGAAAAAATTATACAGATAAAAATATACATTGATAATAGAAAATAAAACTCAAAAAACTAAATAAAATACCAAAAATGAGTACTCTTGAAATAATTAATATAAACAAATATAAATAATATATTTAAAATATATTTATTAGGGGCGCCTGGGTGGCGCAGTTGGTTAAGCGTCCGACTTCAGCCAGGTCACGATCTCGCGGTCCGTGAGTTCGAGCCCCGTGTCAGGCTCTGGGCTGATGGCTCAGAGCCTGGAGCCTGTTTCCGATTCTGTGTCTCCCTCTCTCTCTTCCCCTCCCCCGTTCATGCTCTGTCTCTCTCTGTCCCAAAAATAAATAAACGTTGAAAAAAAATTAAAATATATTTATTAAAAATATTTATTTAAAAATATTATTATAGGGGCACCCGGGTGACTCAGTTGGTTAAGCATCTAACTCTTCATCTCAGGGTTGTGAGTTCAAACCCCACACTGGGCATGAAGCCTACTTAAAAAAATTTTTTAATTTTTTTAAAATATTATTAACAAATAATATAAACAAGAATTTAGCAAATATTATGATTTAAAAAAAGAGACAGCAAAATAAGCTATATGAGGAACACAAAAGAAATAAACTGGAGACTTTAACAATTACAGGAGAATGCCATGTACAATTTAATAACAATCAATGTAAAACCTTAAAAAAAAAAAGGACAGATTCAAGGAATATACAAATTACCAAAATCAGCCCAAGAATAACAAAGAATGTTGAATAAACCAAAAACTACAGAAGAAATTTTATTAGTAGCCAAAATTTTCTAATCCCCCCCAAAAAAGTCCCAGTGGTTTTACTGACATATTCTATCAAAGCTTCAAGAAAACAATATTTACATGTAAATGAACAGAAAAAGTTCTGGAAGTATACAACCAAACTGATAATAATGGTTGCTTCCAGAAAAAAAGAGGTGGAAAATATGCATAACAAAGAGGTGATAAATAATATTTTTATTGAACATATTCATATATTACATGCATTATTTATAATTTCTTTCAAATTACTCAACAATTCAGGGGGTGCCTGGGTGGCTCAGTCGGTTAAGCATCTGATGTCAGCTCAGCCCATGATCCCCCGGTTTATGAGTTCAAGCCCTGTGTCAGGGTCTGTGTTGACAGCTCAGAGCCTGGAGCCTGCTTTGGATTCTGTGTCTCTCTCTTTCTGCCCCTCCCCTCCTCATGCTCTCTCTCTCGCTCTCTCTCTCTCTCTCTCTCTCTCAAAAATAAAATAAACATTTAAAAAAATAAAAAGAAGCATGGACCTGCTGACACCTTATTTTCAGATTTATGGCCTCCAGAACTGAGAACTGTCGTTCCAAGCCCCCCAGTTCATCGTACTTTGCTACAACAGCCCTAGGAAGTTAATACAGTCCCCTACTCAAGATAATAGGATAGGGAAGTTTTTAAGTGCAGTGGAGGGTTTGAGTGAATTAGCTCTCTAATGCTTTGGGTAACAAATTACTCAGAGTGAGGGCACTTCTGAGGAGAGTCAGCTTTAGGTAAAGTTAGGAGCTATGGACAACAGAAGTGATTATAAGGGTGCTGGTGTCCTAGAAGACTCAGAATGTCTATAAAAGCCAGCGTGCTTACGACCATTTCCTTAGTGTTTCCAAAAATACTTTCTCTGAACCTATCTGATGACTTTCTGGTGCCACATAATGCATAATTTCTCCCTCTTTGGTATTATTTTTTATTTACCTAAACGGAAAATCTCTTGGGAACAGATAGCTTGAGGGAAACCAACAGAGACAGGCAGGCTCTCCCATTTCCAAGCTGTTCAGTCTGGCATCATGAAGCATCTAGTGCTCAACTCACCTGTTGTTTAATCAGAGTGGAGGCTGATTTTTGTCTTTTAAAGGGCAGCGGGCTACCCTGGGTATTAGTTAAGAGCTTTGAAGACAGAGCATCTGGAATGAGTTGGAACATTCAATCTACTTTTCTATGAAGAGCTGGAGGTGGAGCTCACTTCTTTGTCAGCCATGGTATGATTTCTTCACTATAGACCACAGGCTCAGGAATCCAAGAAGATCTTTCAGCCAACAGCTGTTGTCTAAGATTTGGAACTGAGGCCACAGAGGCCTTTCTAGAAAGCTTCCCTGCAACCCTGCTGACCTGCCTGGCAATTGAAAAGGCAAGATTCTTTCCCCAGGGCTTGAAATTGGCTCCCCCTCATCATTAAAAATGAAATTCACAGAATTTAGAAGTTCATGAGGTTGAAATGTTCACTTGCTGAATTGGCCTTTAATGGTCTCTCATTTCTCTTCTGTGTCTTCCTGTGTTCTAGCCTCCTGTCAGCATGCCCATAACATATAGAAAATAGCCCCTTGTCAGCAAAATACCTTGAGGTTCATAAATGACAAATAGCTGAAAAGGGAGAGAGCCCGTGCCTTAGTTGGCTATGTAAGCTTAATGTGCCATCTCCTATTTTTTAATTATCTTTTGTTTTTTTAATTTCCCCAGCGAATCTTTGCAAAAGTTAGGTAACCATAATTATAAGTCAAAAGGAAGGCCTTCCCCACAGGGTAATTGGAAAGATTTTCAGCCACAATCATCTTGACCAAATATCTAATCATCATACAAATCATGCCCTTGGCATTTGCAAAGATTTTCCAAGATCTAAAAGTGTATCCCTTTAAGAAGACATCAAATAACAAATTAAAATGGGGAAATTATGGCCAAGTTTAGCATTGTCACTACATTTTGTTAAGCTTTTTGAAAGGTGGTAGAAGCTTTGATGAATGGTGTGATTCGTTCATTCATGTATTCATTCAGCAGGTATTTCTAAAGAACCTACTACATTTTAGGCACCATGCTGCACACTGAGGATACATTTGTAGTCAAGATGGACCTCGCCTTCACTGAGCTTATGGGCTAATTAGGGAGATACACAATTAAAGCAGCAATTATAATAATGTGTGATGTGTTCTGTGAAAGGTTATCCTCTCAAGTTACCATGAGACTACAATGAAGGGACATTTTTCCTGGACTTGGGAGTGGGAGTGGAGTTAGGAAGACTTTCCACTGGTGGTGAAATTTCAGCTGAAACCAGAAGGATAAGTTGGTCTGGCAGGATGTGGGCAGATTATAGTTCTAGTCAGTAGAAACCCATAAAATAGTCCAAAACTGTGAGGCTATCATTGTAAAAGAGAAAGAAGTATGGCAAACAAAAATGAAATTGAGCAAGTGGACAGATGCCAAATCATAAAAGGTTTTCTAAAATGTGTAATAAATTTAGACATTTTCCTTAGGCACTGGGAAACCACTGAAGGCTTTTGAGCAGGGAAAGGACATCATATTTATGCTTTAAAAGTACACTTCAGTTGTAATGTAGAGAAAGGACTGGCAGATAGGGAAAGAGTAGATGCAGGGAGACAATGGAGTTATTGTAGTAGCTCAACAGAGAAATACGGGTGGCCTGGAGGGGAGTGGTAGTCTGGTGCAGTGAAGGAAATGAAGAAGAGTGGAGAGATTCACGAGATATTAAGGACATAAGATGAACAGGACTTGATGATTGAAAAGTAAGAGAGGAGAAAAAAAGTGTTAAGGATGAGTCTTTGGTTTAGGGGATAAGAAACTGGGTGGTTGGTGATGCCATTCACTGAGATAAAGAATGCACAGGAGAAGGTATGAACTTTAAGGACTGTAGAGAGGGACAGAGGAGTTTAGTTTCAGAAATTTTGAGTTTGCAGCACATGTGGTATATCCTTATAGAGATACCTAATCAGTAATTGAGGAGAAGCAGGGGATGGAAGTATAACTTGAGTGTTGCCATCATTTAGATTAGACTTACAGCCATCAAATAAGATTGCCTAGGCAGAGAATGTAAGACAATAAGTAGAAAGGGCTGATGTTCAAGTCCTAAAAATCCAACATTTGAAGTCTAAATGTAGGAGAATAAGCACTCAAATGAGACGGAAAAGAAAAGGTCAGGAAGTAAGAGGAAAATCAGAAAAGCTGTATCATAGAAGAATAAGAAAGGAGTGTAGTATGTTGAGTAAAGGGGAGTGGTCAACAATGTAGTATGCTGCTAAGAAGCCAAGTAAGATGTGCACTGAGAAATGTCCACTGGATTTAATGACATGGAGGTCATTTTTTGTCCCTGTATCTCAGTTGTCTCACTCTTAAAATGTAGGAATTGGGTTCATCTTGATCTCACCCAAAAGCAACCAAAGTATTTTTGCTTTTATATATTTATGTATTGGGATTCTTTATATAAGATTCCATTTGAAGAAAAGAAAACTCCATGGATTAAAAAAAAATCTAATGAAAACTATAGGAACTACACACTGGACTAGGAATTCCAGCTCCAGCTTGAATATTAGCAATATTAGCTATTAGCAATATTAGATTTTCCAGCTCTGATATTCTGTAATTCTATCCACTCAAGATACACTCCAATCTACACTTCTTTTACTGATATTATCTCCAAATGGTCCCTGATATGGATCTTCAAACCTCTTAGTCAGCCTCTTTATATCGTCAACCCTATGTTAGTTTCTTTGCATTCCTCTCACTCTTCTCTCCATCAAAATCTTTCCAAGTCAAACTTAAGGGTTCAACTTCTTTCAAAAGTCTTCACTGACTCCAAGTCACTCTGACAGTATGTTCCTCTCCCCTTGTTTTAGCAATTACACACACTCTCTAACTTAATAGTTCTCTGTTTGAGGTATGTTAGTCTTATCACCCCATTGAGACTGTAAACTTCTGTAGAGCAGCATCAATGTATTTGCTTGCCTATCCCCCCATGCCTGACACAGGCTATATGCTCAGCAAGTACCTAATAAAAACCATTTTTCTCCTAAAACTGGTATGCAGCTGGCCTCTTAAGCTGTTAAGACAGCAAGACCAAGCCCTACACTCTGATGTCTGTGGTATGCTTATTGCAAAAGATTTCCATTCTATGGCATTTTCCATAGTTAATGGGGTAGGGCAGGGAGATGTCAATATTTTAGTTGCAGTAAAGCACAAAAAAAAGGCAAATGCCACAAGAAAGAAAACAACAGCAGGCAATGTGCTCAGGAATCTGGGACCTTTGTTACAAACCTTCAAACCCCAGCATGGGCCTGGCCTTAAGAATAAATATTTCATGCTAAGAGGCACTCATTTCTAAAGAAGGTCATGTTTGAGGTCAAAGCTAGTAGACTATATTGCTTTAATGGAGACAATATAAAAATCACACATTTTCTAAACAAGGGCTATGGGGATGACTTTGCTTTGGCTTGTGATGCATTTACCCTGGAAGGAAAGCAGGTAAACATGGCTGAGACTTTCATTAAGCTATAAAAATTGATGGAGCCAATTATCTCCCTCTGAAAATCAGCCAATATAAGGAGAAGAGAAATGGATTGGAAATAGAAATGAGGCACTGACAGAGGTATGAGTGGCATCTAGGCAGTCTCTGATTTTCATAGTGTCCTACAAGGAACTAGAGGTCCTTCTGAGAGCAAAATTGACTGGTCAGTCAGCTTTTATGGAGCACTTCTTGTTCCTATGAGCCTTTGTGTTACACTCTGTCATGGATAATATTAAAATACAGGGTTCCATCTCCTTATTCTGGATAGATATCTACAGTGCAGTTGGTGGAGCCAAGAGAAAGATATCTGAAATAACAAAAGAACATTCACAAAGTGGTATGAGCTGAAACAAAATGTAAATTAGCTTCAAGTACCCAGGGAAGTGAGGAGTCAGGGAATCACATGATGTGTGTGTGTGTGTGTGTGTGTGTGTGTGTGTGTCTCCATGTGTATGTGTGCCTACTTGTATCTGTTGAAGAGGTGGTGGTGCAATGATCTGGGAAATTGAGCTTTATCCCAAGGAAGTATATGAGCTAGATTGTTGGAGGAAATGGGGCATTCTTTGTAACTATATGAGCAATGGGTACAGAGAAAAAATTAATAGTGCATGTAAATAAAAGGATAAAAAATATCCAGGTTATTTAGACAACCAGGTCTTTGTGAATAAGGTTAGGATTGTAGAGTTGGGCAACAGGCATGCCAAGATTTGTAGTGGGGGAAAAGTTATAAAGATAAATTAAGACAAGTTAAAGAAGAGCTTCAAAACCCATGGTGAACATAATACTCAATGGTAAAAGACTGAAGGCTTTCCCTCTCAGGTCAGGAACAAGATAAGTATGCTCACTTTCACCAATTCTATTCAACATTGTACTGATGGTTCTAGCCTAGGCAATCAAGAAAGAAAAAGAGAAATAAAACTCATCCGTATTGGAAAGGAAGAAGTACAACTATCTCTATTTGCATAAAATGTGATCTTTAGAAAACACTAAGGAATCCACTAAAAATCTATTATACCTAATAAACATGTTCAGCAAGATTACAGAATACAAGATCAATATACAAAAATCTATTGTATTTCTATACACTTGCAATGAACAATAAAAAATTAAATTAAGAAAACAAGGATATTTACAATTGCATCAAAAAGAATAACATACTTAGGAACAAATTTTAAAAGTGAAAAACTCATATGATGAAAACTACAAAGCATTGTTGAAGGATATTAAAGTTCTAAATAAATTGGAAAACTTCCCATATTCACGGATTGGAAGATTTCATATCATAAAGATGGCAATATTCCCCAAATTAATCTGCAGATTCAACATAATTCCTATCAGAATTCCAGCTGACTTTTGTAGAAATTTACAAGCTGAATATAACTTTAATATGGAGTTGCAAAGAACAAAGTAGGAAGACTCACACTTCCTGATTTCAAAACTTTACTAAAAACAACAGTAATCAGAATAGTATGGTAGTGGCACAGGATTGGCATAGATCAGAAGAATAGAATCAGGAGTCCAAAATTAAAACCATGTGTCTAGGATCAACTGATTTTTGATAAGGGTGCTAAGACCATTCAGTTGGGAAAAATTCTTTTCAATAAATGATGCTGGGACAGCAGGATAGTCACATGCAAAAGAATGAATTTGAACCCACACCTCACATCTTACATGTCACATCTTACACAAAATTAACTCAAAATGGATCAGACCTAATGTAAGAGCTAAAACTATAAAACTCTTAGGAAACACAGAAGTAAATCTTCATTACCTCAGATTTTACAAAAGATTCTTAGATACAACACCAAAAACATGACCAAAAACAAAA
Organism: Prionailurus viverrinus; assembly: GCF_022837055.1. Taxonomy (NCBI): domain Eukaryota; kingdom Metazoa; phylum Chordata; class Mammalia; order Carnivora; family Felidae; genus Prionailurus; species Prionailurus viverrinus. Next base: position 99,969,640 of record NC_062579.1, read on the forward strand.
ACAGATAATCTGGACTTCAACAAAATTTAAAACATTTGTGCTTCAAAGGGCACCATGAAAGAAAAGTGGAAAAGAGAACAGAATGAATGCAAATATCTACAAATCATATATTGAATAAAGATATGTATCCAGATTATAAAAAGAACTCTTATGGGGAGGAGACAAATGGTGGAATAGCATGGAAGATTTTTTTGTGTCTCAAATCTATGAAATACAGCCAGATCAACACTAAACCATCCTGCACACCAAGATAACTGATTTGAGGATTAACACAACAATCTGTACAACCTGAACCACAGAACTCAGCAGGTACATGGTGCGGAGAGATAAACTGGGGGAAAAAGAAGCCAAGTAAGGCAGGGAGCTGTTTTCGCGTGCGGAGAGAGGATGGGGACGAGGCGGGGGTGGGAGGGGGAGGGAGGAGAATACGGGAAAAGCACCCCCCCAAAGCAGCTGGAGAGAAAGTGGAAAAGTGGAAACAGCCACAAGGACTGAAAAGGGATAAAGGAGAGGATTTAAATTCCATTAAGACTCTATAAGGGGGAGCACAGAGTCTGAAACTCCACAGCTCGATACCTGGCAGTGCTCTGGTGGGAAGGGCGAATCCCCAGGAGCAGAGTGAAGTCTGGAGGTCTTCAGGCCACATGGGAAGAGGCGGTTCCCCTACTGGGAGGACATCTGGTAGAGGCTGTGTGGCCCCCCCCACAGGCAAAGGCCTCAGTGGACCCGGGAGAACAACCACATTCGCTGGTGCTGGAACAAGGTTGTTGGGAGTGAAACCTGGTGCCAGATGCATGTTGTGATTTGCCATAATCCCTGAAATGCTGCTGCTGCACAATCACGTGAACTTTTTCTGGGGCAGGCTGGCACCCAGCCACAGTCTCTGGGTGTGAGCAGCAGCCCGGTCCTGCGAACGTTCCTGGATGCAGCCGGCACCTGGCCATTGCTTGGTGAGACTCTCCTGCAGAGGGGCAGACTGGGTCAGAGCCACAGTCCCTCAGAAGTAAGAGGTCCGGAAACACAGCCGCATCTGAGATAAAACTCAGGAGGGAGGTACCGCCTGGGGCTTGGCCACGGACAGTGTAAAAGAAGGGAGTGGATGGAAGCCAGAGACAAAGGATAGGTGTGCGATTGCTGGCCAGGGAGAACACAGAGTTCCAATATGGAGAATGGATAGCAGGGTGACACCATTTTTGCGTGGCCTGTGCATGCGCATACACACCTACAAGTGCCGCAACAATCCCCGCCAGTAAGCTAAGCAGCGCCATCTAGTGGAGAATGAAGCCGTTACACTAAGCCCTGCCCAACTGGGTCAAACTGGCTCTTCAGAAACACAGGTCTTTCCACCTGCTTAGTTTATGGACTATAAAGCGCTCCATAGTTTGACTTCTAGGGGAAAACGAAGTAATTTCAGTCGTATTTCAGTCTGTTCGCTGGTCCATCTGTTCAATTTTCTTTTTTTCTTTTTTTTTCTCTTTTTCGTTTCTTTTCTTTTTCTTAAATACAGAAAGAGAAAAAATTTATTTTTATTTTCAATTTTTGTTAAAAATATTTTTCTTTATTTTTTCTACTATATTTTTTACTTTTGTGTAATTTTTTTCAAATTCTATTTTACTTCCATTATTTCATTTTATTCTATTTCAGTGTATTCATTTTTTCAAATTTTCAAACGATTTCCTTTTTTTTTCTTTCTCTTTTTTTCTCTAATGTATCAAGCCCCTTTCAACACCCAGACCAAAACACACCTAGGATCTAGCATCATTTATTTGATTTTGTGTGTGTGTGTGTGTTTTTAATTTTTTTTAATTTTAATTTTTTTAAATTTCTTTACCTCATTAATTCCTTTTCTCCCTTCAAAATGACAAAACGAAGGAATTCACCCCAAAAGAAAGAGCACAAAGAAACAATACCCAGGGACTTAGTCAACACAGATATAAGCAAGATGTCTGAACCAGAATTTAGAATCATGATAATAAGGATATTAGCTGGAGTCAAAAATAGATTAGAATCCCTTTCTATGGAGATAAAAGAAGTAAGAGCTACTCAGCATGAAATAAAAAATGCTATAACTGAGCTACAATCTTGAATGGCTTCCACGGAGGCAAGGATTGATGAGGCAGAGCAGAGCATGAATCAGTGATATAGAGGACAAACTTGTGGAGAATAATGAAGCAGAAAAAAAGAGGAAGACTAAAAAGAGCACGATTTGAGAATTAGAGAAATCAGTGACTCATTAAAAAGGAATAACATCAGAATCATAGGGGTCCCAGAAGAGGAAGAGAGAGAAACAGTGGTAGAAGGTATATGTGAGCAAATCATAGCAGAAAACTTTCCTAACCTGGGGAAAGACACAGACATCAAAATCCATGAAGCACAGAGGACTCTCATGAGACTCAACAAAATCCAGCCATCAACAAGGCATATCATAGTCAAATTCACAAAATACTCAGGCAAGGAGAGAAACATGAAAGCAGAAAGGGAAAAAAAGTCCTTAACCTACAAGGGAAGACAGATCAGGTTTGCAGCAGACCTATCCACAGAAACTTATCAGGCCAGAAAGGAGTGGCAGGATATATTCAGTGTGCTGAATCAGAAAAATATGCAGCCAAGAATTCTTCATCCAGCAAGGCTGCATTCAAAATAGAAGGAGAGATTAAAAGTTTCCCAGAGAAACAAAAATTAAAGGAGTTCATGACAACTAAAGCAACCATGCAAGAAATTTTAAGGGAAACTCTTTGAGGGGAGAAAAGATGAATGAATGAATAAATAAATGAATAAACAAATAAATGCCAAAAGCAACAAAGACTAGAAAGGACCAGAGAACACCACCAGAAATTCCATCTACAAGCAACATAATGGCAATAAATTCATATCTTTCAGTACTCACTATAAACATCAATGGGCTCAATGATGCAATCAAAAGACATAGGGTAACAGACTGGATAAGAAAACAAGATCCATCTATATGCTGTTTACAAGAGACCCACTTTAGCCCTAAAGACACCTTCAGATTGAAAGTAGGGGGATGGAGAACCATCTATCTTCCTAATGGTCAACAAAAGAAAGCCAGAGTAGCCATACTTATATCAGACAATCCAGACTTTAAAATAAAGACTGTAACAAGAGATGAATAAGGGAATTATATCATAATTAAGGGGTATATCCACCAGGAAGACCTAACAGTTATAAACATTTATCCTCCAAAAGTGATAGCACCCAAATATATAAATCAATTAATCACAAACATAAAGAAACTCATTGATAACAATACCATAATAGTATGGGACTTCAATACCCGACTTACAACAATGGACAGATCATCTAAACAGAAAATCAACAAGGAAACAATGGCTTTGAATGACACACTGGACCAGATTGACTTAACAGATATATTCACAAATTTCATCCTAAAGCAGCAGAATATACATTCTTCTCCAATGCACACAGAATGTTCTCCAGAATAGACCACATACTGGGACACAAATCAGCCCTCAACAAGTACAAAAAGATCGAGATCATACCATGCATATTTTAACCACAATGCTATGAAACTCGAAATCAACCACAAGAAAAAAATTGGAAAGGTAACAAATACTTGGAGACTAAAGAACATCCTACGAAAGAATGAATGGGCTAACCAAGAAGTTAAAGAGGAAATGTAAAAGTATATGGAAGTCAATGAAAATGATAACAAAACAACCCAAAACCTCTGGGACACAGCAAAGGCAGTCATAAGAGGAACGTATATAGCAGTCCAGGCCTTCCTAAAGAAGGAAAAGAGGTCTCAGATACACAACCTAAACTTACACCTCAAAGAGCTGGAAAAAGAACAGCAAATAAAACCCAAAACCAGCAAAAGACAGGAAATAATAATGATTAGATCAGAAATTAATGCAATCAAAACAAAAACAAAAACAGTAAAACACGTCAATGAAACCAGAAGCTGGTTCTTTGAAAGAATTAACAAAATTGATAAACCACTAGGTTTGGATCAAAAAGAAAAAGGAATGGACCCAAATAAATAAAATCAAGAATGAAAGAGGAGAGATCACAACCAACACTGCAGAAATAAAAAACAATAATAAGAGAATATTATGAGCACTTATACGCCAATAAAATGGGCAATCTGGAAGAAATGGACAAATTCTTAGAAACATATACACTATCAAAACTGAAACAGGAAGAAATAAAAAATTTGAACACACCCATAACCAGTAAAGAAATCAAATTAATAATCAAAAAGCTCCCAAAAAACAAGAGTCCAGGGCCTGATGGCTTTCCAGGGGAATTCTACCAAACATTTAAGACAGAGTTAACACCTATTCCCTTGAAGCTGTTGCAAAAAATAGAAATGGAAGAAAAACTTCCAAACTCTTTCCATGATGCCAGCATTACCTTGATTCCAAAAGCAAAGACCCCACTAAAAAGGAGAACTATAGACCAATTTCCCTGATGAACATGGATGCAAAAATCTTCAACAAGATACTAGCCAACTGGATCCAACAATACATTAAAAAAATTATTTACCACGACCAAGTGGGATTTATACCTGGAATGCAGAGCTGGTTCAATATACACAAAACAATCAATGTGATGCATAATTTCAATAAAAGAAAGGACAAGAACCATATGATCCTCTCAATAGGTGCAGAGAAAGCATTTGACAAAATACAGCATCCCTTCTTCATAAATAAACCCAAGAAGGTAGGGATAGAAGGATCATACCTCAAGATCATAAAAGCCATATATGAAAAACCCAACACTAATATCATCATCAGTGGAAAAAATCTGAGAGCTTTCCCCCTAAGGTCAGGAATAAGACAGGGATATCCACTCTCACCACTGTTATTCAACATAGTATTGGAAGTCTTAGCCTCAGAAATCAGAGAACACAAAGAAATAAAATGCATCCAAATCGGCCAGGAGGAGGCCAAACTTTCAGTCTTCACAGATGACATGATACTCTATATGGAAAACCCAAAAGATTCCACCAAAAAACTGCTAGAACTGATTAATGAATTCAGCAAAGTTGCAGGATATAAAATAAAGGCAGAGAAATCGGTTGCATTCCTATACACCAACAATGAAGTAACAGAAAGAGAAATCAAGGAATCTATCCCATTTACAATTGCACAAAAAAACATAAAATACCTAGGAATAAACATAACCAAAGAGGTGAAAAATCTATACACTGAAAACTATAGAAAGCTTATGAAAAATTGAAAAAGATACCAAAAAATGGAAAAAGATTCCATGCTCCTGGGTAGGAAGAACAAATATTGTTAAAATGTCAATAATACCCAAAGCAATCTACATATTCAATTCAATACCTATCAAAATAATACCAGTATTTTTCACAGAGCTAGAACAAACAATCCTAAAATTTGTATGGAACCAGAAAAGACCCCAAATAGCAAAAGCAATCTTGAGAAAGAAAAACAAAGCAGGAGGCATCACAATCCCAGACTTCAATACATATTACAAAGCTTTAATCATCAAGACAGTATGGTACTGGCACAAGAACAGACACTCAGATCAATGGAACAGAATAGAGAACCCAGAAATGGACCCACAAACATATGGCCAACCAGTCTTTGACAAAACAGGAAAGAATATCCATTGGAATAAAGACAGTCTCTCCAGCAAGTGGTGTTGGGAAAACTGGACAGCAACATGCAAAAAATTGAACCTGGACCACTTTCTTACACAAAAATAAACTCAAAATGGATGAAAGACCTAAATGTAAGACAGGAAACCATCAAAATCCTCGAGAAGAAAGTAGGCAAAAACCTCTTTGATCTTGGCCACAGCAACTTCTTACTCAACACGTCTCCAGAGGCAAGGGAAACAAAAGCAAAAATGAACTATTGGGACCTCATCAAAACAAAAAGCTTCTGCACAGCAAAGGAAACAATCAGCAAAACTAAAAGGCAACTGACAGAATGGGAGAAGATATTTACAAATGACATATCAGAAAAAGGGTTAGTCTCCAAAATCTATAAAGAACTTACCAAACTCAACACCCAAAAAACAAATAATCCAGTGAAGAAATGGGCAAAAGACATGAATAGACACTTCTCCAAAGAAGACACCCAGATGGCAAATAGACACATGAAAAACTGTTCAACATCACTCATCATCAGGGAAATACAAATCAAAACCACAATGAGATAACACCTCACACCTGTCAGAATGGTAACATTAATAACTCAGGCAACAACAGATGTTGGCAAGGATGTGGAGAAACAGGATCTCTTTTACATGGCTAGGGGGAATGCAAAGTGGTGCAGCCACTCTAGAAAACAGTATGGAGGTTTCTCAAAACATTAAAAATAGAACTACCCTACGACTCATCAATTCCAATACTAGGTATTTATTCAAGGAATATAGGTGTGCTGTTTCAAAGGTGCAGACGCACCCCAATGTATATAGCAGCACTATCGATAATAGCCAAAGTATGGAAACAGCCCAAATGTCCATCGATGGATGAATGGATAAAGAAGATATGGTATATATATAAATGGAGTATTATTCAGCAATCAAAACGAATGAAATCTTGCCATTTGCAACTATGTGGATGGAACTGGAGGGTATTATGCTAAGTGAAATTAGAGAAAGACAAAAATCATATGACTTCACTCATATGAGGACTTTAAGAGACAAAACAGATGAACATAAGGGAAGGGAAGCAAAAATAGTATAAAAACAGGGAGGGGGACAAAACATAAGAGACTCTTAAATATGGAGAACAAACAGACGGTTACTAGAGGGGTTGTGGGAGGGGGGATGGGCTAAATGGGTAAGGAGCATTAAGGAATCTACTCCTGAAATCATTGTTGCACTGTATGCTAACTTGGATATAAATTTAAAAAATAAAAGAAAAAAAGATTTAAAAAAAAGAACTCTTATAACTCACTAATAAAAAGACATATAAATCGGGGCGCCTGGGTGGCTCAGTCAGTTAAGCACCCAACTTCGGCTCCAGTGTTAATCTCATGGTTCATGGGTTCAGGCCCGCGATTGGGCTCTGCTGTCAGCACAGAGCCCACTTCAGATCCTCTGTCCCCCTATCTCTCTGCCCCTCTCCCACTCACACTCTCTCTCTCTCTCCCTCCCTCAAAAATAAATAAATATTTAAGTAATAAATAAATAAATAATAGACAATTTAAATGGTCCAAAAGACATTTTTCCAACGAAGATATTAAAAATGGACAATAAGCACATGAAAAGATATTCAACATCATAGTCATTAGGAAAACTCAAATTAAAACCACAATGAGATATCATTTCATACCCACTAGTATTGTTGGCTCAGTCAAGACAGCATGTGATGCTTTGATCTTGGGGTTATAAATTTGAGCCCCATTTTGGATGTGGAGATTACTTAACAATAAAACCTTTTTTAAGAAAGATGAATAGTAACAAGTGTTGAGGAGGATGTGGATTAATTGGAACCCTCATACCTTTCTGGTGGAATTGGAAAATTGTACAGCCACTATGGAACACCACCTGGCAATTCCTCATGGTTAAATATAGTAACCATATGACCCAGCAATTCATAATTATATACACAAGAGAAACCAAAACATATGTCCACACAAAAGTTTGCAAATAAATGTTCATAGTAGCATTATCCATATAGTCCAAAACTGGAAACTCAAATGTCCATCAACTGATAAATGGATAGACAGAATTAGTATATCCATCCAAAAAAATATAAATCCATAAAAAAGAATGAAGTATTGATATATGTTATAACATGAATAAACCTTGAAGACATTTTTCTAAATGAAAGAACAGTTACATTGGATATACTGTATGAGTCTATTTATATAAAATGTCTGGAGAAAGCATTTTATAGATTAGTGATTGCTTAGGGCTGGGGCAGGGAGAGGAGGGAAATAGAGACTGACTACTAATGGATATGGAGCTTCTTTTAGGGGGAATAGAAATTATATTGTGGTGGTGGTTGCACAACACTGTGAAAAAAAGTAACAACCAATGATTGTACGCTTTAAATTTTTTTAATGTTTATTTATTTTTGAGAGAGGGAGAGAGAAAGAGAGTGTGTGAGCAGGGGAAGGGCAGAGAGAGGGAGCAGAATCCTAAGCAGGCTTCAGGCTCTGAGCTGTCAGCACAGAGCCTGATGCGGGGCTCAAACCCACGAACTGTGAGATCATACCGAGCCAAAATCAGACGCTTATGCCAACGCTTAATCCAGGTACCCCAAATTGTTCACTTTAAATGGGTGACTCATATGGGATGTGAATTATATATGAATAAAGCTGATATTATCAGTTTAATTGTATCTCCCAAAAAGATATGTTAAAATCCTAACCCCTCATACCCATGAATATGACCTTATTTATAAACTTAATCAAGATTTAATCAAGTTAAGATGAAGTCATTACGTTGCTGTGTAATTCAACCTGACTGGCATCCTTATAAAAAGAAGAAAATTTGAACAAAAATACTCAGGGAAAATGCCATGTGCAACAGAAGCAGAGATTGGAGTGATGCAGCTGCCAGCCAAGGAACACCAAGGATTGATATCCAGCACCAGAAGCTAAAAAGAAGCAAAGGATTCCAGCCAGAATCTTAAAGGGGTCATGGCCCACTGACACCTTGATTTCAGGCTTCTAGCCTCCAGAGACGTGAGACAATAAATTTCTGTTGTTTTAAGTCACCCAGTTTGTGGAATTTTGTTATGAAAGCCATAACAAAATAATACAGCTGTTAAAAATGAATAAATAGAGGCACCTGGGTGGCTCAATCGGTTAAATGCTCAACTCTCTATTTCCACTCAGGTCATGATCTCATGGGTTCAAGAGATCAAGCCCATGTTGGGCTCTGTGCTGACAGCGTGGAGCCTGCTTGGGATTTTCTCTCCCTCTTTCTCTGCCCCTCCCCTGCTCATGCTGTCTATCTCAAAATTAATAAATAAGCATTTATAAATAAATAAATAAATAAATAAATAAATAAAACAACCCAAAGTGTTTCAACTTGTATGAGACATCAAAAATAACTAGGGGTTAAGAGACCTAAATTTTTTTGTCCCAATTCTCTCCTGACTTACTGTATTATATAAGGTAAGTCACTAGCTCTCTCTGAGCCTAAACTTTCCTATTTATAAAATAATGCAGGAATTGGTTTACATAATTATTAAGGCTCCTTCAAGGATGACATTCCCACCATTAATAGAACTAATTTATTTTACAGTTCAGAAAACATTAGCATGGGGCTCAAAATTCAAATAACACCATAAAACGTAGGAAGATATTTTATAATCAAATGAACTTTTTCCATCTTGAAGCTCTTTTGCTCATCTTGACATCGCACTGGAACTAAAATCACCCCCATTTCTTCTTGGCTCCTATAGGAACATGAAATCATTCCCCAAGCCTTGTAGGGACTATAAGCTAAGACATAACAGTTTCTAAGATATAATACAGTTATGAATTAAACTCCATTTGTTCTTTCTCTTAGACTATAAATGTAGAACATCCTTTCCAGCATTGTATTAATATAAAACCTATGTGATACCAACAACTAAGCCTCATTTAACCACAGAACGAAAGGTAGCATTGTCCTAGTTCTTGTTCTGCCTTGTATTCAAAAATGTTTTATGTAGTTTGTAAACCACTGGTTTTGATGCACATTAAAGAAATCTCATGCTGACCTCCCCTTCATTATTACAAATGTACAGCATACTTGCACAACACAGGAAGTGTTCAAAATGGCTTCCCCCTCCCTTTTCTATGTTTTAAAGATTTGGAACATAAAAGGTTTTCCTTTATGTTTCATTTCTGCTTTTTTTTAACTCTTGTTTTAATCTCTCCTGTGGTCCTTTCTCTTTGCAAGAAAAGTCACTTGACCCTCTTGAACCTGGTAAACTCTCTTGTAGCTCAATAAATGGAGTATGTCTCAGTTGCTGAACTGTGCTCCTACCATAAAGCTGTCTTTTCTTTAACACATAGCCTCACATGAAGTTTAAATTAACTTCCCAGATCATCACAAACCAGCAGAATTTCTTTTCACAGGCTGAATATTCAGGCAGCAATTTTTTATTTAGCTTCAAAATAATGAACTCTTCTAAGTGCCAATCATTGGCTTTTTGGCAACTCATTATGGTTTCTACTTAATAGCCTGCCTGTTGCACTTAAGATTTTCCAACTTACTATTGCTAATTTGTATCAAAACTTTTTATCCTTTGGTTTTTATAAAATGGCATTTTCAATTTCATGCTACAGTCGTTAGTTTTACACTCATTCAGTCACTCATTCATTCAGCAAGTATTTTTTGAGTACTGTGCAAAGATAAATAGATTTAATTTCTATAAATTAAACCACATTTCAATACAATACATGAGTAGTTCTTTAGAAGAAATCTAGAGTGGATCCTTCTGTAAAGTAACTAATCATTTGGTAAAGAGATATCTCTAACTTATGTTGCATTGAGTTTACTTGAAGTAAGGACCCTATTAGTTGAACATAGATGAAGCACAAATGTTTGTAAGGGGACAGGAAATGTGGTCTTGAGCCCACACAAGACAGAAAACTGGAATTAAGATTCCTATTTAAAATTAGGATCTTCGGGGCACCTGGGTGGCGCAGTCGGTTAAGCGTCCGACTTCAGCCAGGTCACGATCTTGCGGTCCATGAGTTCGAGCCCCGCATCGGGCTCTGGGCTGATGGTTCAGAGCCTGGAGCCTGTTTCTGATTCTGTGTCTCCCTCTCTCTCTGCCCCTCCCCCGTTCATGCTCTGTCTCTCTCTGTCCCAAAAATAAATAAACGTTGAAAAAAAAATTAAAAAAAAAATAAAATTAAGATCCTCAAAATCTACCCATTTTATGTAAAGGAGACGAGACAATTCTACCCATCATCTCAGGGAAACATCAAGGATACTTATGGGCTGCTAGGGGCTGCAGATTGAAAACAAATCTTCTCTGAGAAGTCAAATTCTAAGTATGTAATGTATTTCTGCATGGGGGTGCCCTCATATACATTATTCACATGGAATATTACAATAAATTAACATAAAACTTGATCCAAAACTGGTAAGACTCCTAAAGTTCTTGTGAAATTGAAGGTAATTATTTAGAAATATCTCCACACCTTAGGTTATGAAGCACCCAAGAAAAGACAACCCAGAGTTTAAAATACACACACACACACACACACACACACACACATACACGAGAAAATTAACCACTGTGAAGAAGAATCAGTTGTCACAATAAACAGCAGGATTAGCATCTCAAGAACTGTACAAAATAAACAGCTATAAAATAGGCATGTTTAAAACAATTTTAAAAATAAAAGAATAGGATTTTGGAAAAAAAATCTGAAGAACAAAAACAACAAGAAATAAAACATAGTTATTGAAATTAAAACTGAAAGAAGTAAAACTTCAGACTAGACACAGCTAAAGAGAGACTTTGTAAATAGTAAAAATTAGCTGAGAAAATTACCAACATGGAAAGATAAAAATAGATGGAAAATGTGAATGATTAAAATACCTAAGGATAGAATAAGCAGAATATAATTAAAGAGGTACTATTATTTCAAAGATCCCATTCACAATAGATGAAAAATGCATTAAAGAAAAAGTGAAGAAAAAGAATATGGAAAAGGCAATATTTGAGGAGATAATTTTATAGAACTGTTATTTTATAGAACTGCATATTTTATAGAACTGTTCTCAGATTTTATAGTTCCTCACATTAAAGACATACATTGAGGGACACCTGGATGGCTCAGTCAGTTAAGCGTCCGACTTTGGCTCAGGTCATGATTTCGCAGTCTGTGAGCTCGAGCCCTGTGTCAGGCTCTGTGCTGACAGCTCAGAGCCTGTAGCCTCTTTCAGATTCTGTGTCTCCCTCTCTCTCTGCCCCTCCCCCCGCTCACATTCTGTCTGTCTGTCTCTCTCTCTCTCTCTCTCAAAAATAATACACATTAAAAAAATTTTAAAGAAGTGCATTGACTCTTATGCAGGATTAGTAAAAACAAGTGCATATCTAGACATAGTATAGTGAAAATACAGAATAGCAAAGGTAAAACTAACCAAAAATATCCTACAAAGGAATGACCATTAGATTGACAACAGAGGCTCAAATAAAATGGAATGATAGTTTCAAAGTGATGAGGAAAATAATGTCTGCTACACTGAAGCTTATGCCTGGCTAAACTATTTTTGAGTGGGAGTAAACAAAAGGTATTTTCAGATAAATAAGACTATAAGCATTTTCCACTCACAACCCCTCACTGAACAACAATAAAAATATGTACTTCAGTAAGGAAAAATAATAATTATTTCAGGATAAAGTATAGGACACAAGAAACAATGATGAGAAGAAAAACTGAAAAACATATTGACAAGTTTTAAAAGTACTGAGTATAAAAACAAGCAATAATAATATTTGGGGATAGTAATAAATTTAATATAATAGGAAATAACATGGAAGAGAGGGTGGTGGTGGTATTTGTGTTCTACTGACTTTGAATTATTCAGAAAAATAGATTTAGTGATTAATATTAGACTTTGTTCAATCACATTTATCTGTACACATATAAGGGATCACATATTCATTTAAATTTTAAAAGAAATTTTAAAGAAATTTTAAAGAAATTTTAAAATTTTAATAGAAAAGCAGAAACAACATGTATGACTCCCAAATGAGTAGAGGGTAGAAAGAAAAAGAAAACTTAATCATTAAGAAGAATCATCACTGAAAGTTCCTCAAAAAGTTAAACATAGAGGCGCCTGGATAGCTCAGTCAGTTAAGCCTCTGACTTAAGCTCAGGTCATGATGTCATGGTTCGTGGGTTTGAGCCCCACATCAGGCTCTCTGCTGTCAGCTCAGAGCCCACTTCATATCCTGTCTCCCTCTCTCTCTTCCCCTCCTGCACTTGTTCTCTCTCTCTCCCCGCCTCTCAAAAAATAATAATAATAATAAATAAACTTTCAGGGTGTCTGGGTGGCTCAGTCAGTTGGGCGACCAACTTTGGCTCAGGTCATGATCTCACTGTTCATGAGTTCGAGCCCCACATTGGGCTTCTGCACTGACAGCTTGGAGCCTGGAGTCTGGTTCAGATTCTGTGTCTCCCTCTCTCTCTGTCCCTTCCCCACTTGCATTCTGTCTCTCTGTCTCTCAAAACTGAATAAAAGTTTAAAAATTTTTTAAATAATAAATAAACTTTAAAAAATTAACCATAAAGTTACCATATGACCCAGGAATTCCACTTCTAGGAATACACTCATTCAGAGAACTGAAGGCATGTCCACATAAAAACTTGCAAATCAGTGTTCACAGCAGCATTATCCACAGTAGCCAAAAAAACTGAACCAACTCAAATTCCCATCAAAGTGTGGTATATATATATATACCATGGAATATTAGTCATAAAAAGTAGCGAAGTACTGAAATATGCTACAACATGGATGAAACTTGAAAACACAATGTAAGTCAAAGAAGTAAGACACAAAAGGCCACATATTTTATGATTCCATTTATATGAAATGTCCAGAATAGGTAAATTCATAGAGACAAAAAGTAGGTAAGTGGTTGCCAGGGGTTGTGGGAAGGAAGACTGTAAGTGACTGCTAATATATACAGGATTTCTTTGGGGGATGATGAAAGTGTTCTAAAATAAAATGTAGTGATGATTGTACAACTTTGTGAATATATCAAAAGCCACTGAATTTTATATGTTAAAAGTAGTAATTTTATAGTATGTGAATTATATCTCAATAAATAAGCTATTAAAAAACTAAACAAAAAAGAAAGAAGTTCAAATATATTGGTAGCCATAGTAAATGATGATTGATTAAATTTAGCTACCAAAGTCCCATATGGTTTTAGAGGCAAGTTTAACCAAATTTTCTAAAACAAAATATATTAAAAAAAAAGGTATAATCAAGATTTTATATAAAATATTTCAGGAAAAAAGAAGCTGATCTCTCCAACTTATTTTCTGAGTCTAGAACACATTGGTACCAAAACCAGAAAAGTGCAAAAGGAAGACAAAAACAGGACAATCAAAATCCTAAATTAAATATTAGCAAGCCATTGTATTATAATTTTTTAAACATTTATTTATTTTTGAGAGACAGAACATGAGCGGGGGAGGGCAAGAGAGAGAGGGAGACAGAATCTGAAGCAGACTCCAAGCTCTGAGCTGCCAACACAGAGCCTGACACAGGGCTGGAATCCACGAACCATGAGATCATGACCTGAGCCAGAGCTGGACACCCAACTGACTGAGCCATCCAGGCAACTCTTATAATTTTTAAATTATGACCAAGTAGTATTTATCCCAGCAATGTAAGGTTAATTTAACATTAGAATATCCATGTAATTCACAAAATTAAATGTCCAAAGGAGAAAATTCATCAAGGCTCACTAGATACAAAAAAAGCATTTGATAAAATTTAATATTTATTCAAATGAGTAAAATATAAAACAAATTCATAGCCAACTTAGAACGAAAAGGAACTTCCTTGGGTACCTGAGTAGCTCAGTCAGTTAAGCATCTGATTTTGGCTCAGGTCATGAACTCACAGCTCCTGTGTTCAAGCCCCATGTGAAGCACTATGCTGATGGCATGGAGCCTGCTTGGGGTTCTCTCTCTCTCCCTTTCTCTCTGCCACCCCCACTCTCTCTCTCTCTCTCAAAAATAAATATATAAACTTTAAAAAAAAGGAACTTCCTTAACTTGATAAGGATAAACTCTTAACTGCAGGAAACAACTTGACGGTAGGTGGGGGAATGGGTAAAATAGTTGATGTGGATTCAGGAGTTCACTTGTGATGAACACAGAGTGATACAGAGAAGTTTAGAATTACTATACTGTACACCTGAAAATAATGTAACACTGTATGTTAACTAACTGGAATTAAAATTAAAACTTAAGCAGCACCTGGGTAGCTCAGTTGGTTGAGCATCTGACTCTTGATTTTGGTGCAGGTCGTGATCTTGCAATTCATGAGTTCAAGCCCCTGGGCAGGCTCTGTGCTGACAGTGTGGAGCCTGCTTGAGATTTTCTGTCTCCCTCTCTCTCTCTCTGTCCCTCCCTTGCTTGGTGTCTCTCTCTCTCTCTCTTTCCCTCTCTCTCTCTCTCTCTTTCTCTCTCTCTCCAACATAAATAAACAAACATTTAAAACAAATAAATAGATAAATAGGTAAGTCAATCAGTCAGTCATGGAGATGAAAAGTACAGCATAGGGAATATAACCAACTATATTGTAATAACTTTCTATAGTGACAGATGATGACTACACTTATCATGATGAGCATTAAGTAATGTATAGAACTGTTGAATCAATATATTGTACATCTAAAAAATTTAAAGATACAGCATTTGAAAAATACTTATATGTGGGGCACCTGGGTGACTCAGTTGGTTGAGCATCTGACTATTGATTTTGGCTCAGGTCATGATCTCATGGTTCATGAGATCAAGCCCCATGTCAGGCTCTGCACTGAGAGCACTAGTCTGCTTGGGATTCTCTGTCTCCCTCTCTCTCTGCCACTCCCCAACTCTCTTTCTCTCAAAATAAATAAACTTAAAAAAATAAAAATACTTATATGAAATGGAAAGAAATGACCATAACTAAGAGTAAGAAAATCACGAAAGGTAAAAATTTCACAGGTAAAAGCAAACACACAGTAAAGGTAATAGAATAATCACTTAATACACATAAAATGCTACATATAAACCCAATGATAACCACAAATCAAAAGCCTATAATAGATACACAAATAATAGAGAGAAACAAATCCAAACAGAACATTAAAGAAAGCCATCAAACCACAATGGAAGAGACGAAAAGAAGATAGAACAGAGAAGAGCTATAAAAACAACCAGAAAACAATTAACAAAATGGCAATAAGTACATACCTATCAGTAAATACTTCAAATGTAAATTAACTGCTCTAATCAAAAGATATAGGGTGACTGAGTTGACTAAGAAAAAACAAGACCCATCTATATGTTGCCTACAAGAAACTCACTTGAGAACTAAAGATACATACATACCGAAAGTGAAGGGATGGGAGATCATATACAATGCAAATGGAAGGATAAAAAAAAGAAGCTGAGGCAGCAATACTCTTATCAGACAAAATAGGCTTCAAAATAGGCTGTGGCAAGAGACAAAGAAGGGCACTACATAGTGAAAAAAGGAATCAATCCAACAAGAGGATATAACAATTTTAAATATCTATGCATTCAACATACGTGCACATAAATACCAAATCAAATATTAATAGGCATAAAGGGAGAAATTGACAGTAATACAATACTAGGGAACTTTAACACTCCACTTACATCAATTGATACATCACACAGAAAATCAACAAAAAAAATCAGTAGCTTTGAATGACACATTAGACCAGATGTACCTAACAGAGAACGTTCCACCTAAAAACAACAATACACATTCTTTTTATGTGCACATGGAATATTCTCCAGGATAGGTCACATGTTAGGCCACAAAACAAGTCTCAATAAATTTAGGAAGACTGAAATCATATTAAGCATCTTTTCAACCACAATTGTCCACAAACAGAAATCAACTGTAAGGAAAAAAATTGGAAAACACAAACACATGGAGGCTAAACAACATGCTATTGAATAAGTAATGGGTCAATAAAGAATCAAAGAGGAAATTTAAAAATACATACATACAAATGAAAATGAAAATACAATGGTCCCAAATCTTTGGGATGCAGCAAAAGCAGTTCTAAGAAAGAAATTTATAGTAATACAGGCCCACCTCAAGAAACAAGAAAAATCACAAATAAAAACCTAAATTTATATCTAAAGGAATAAGAAAAACAACAAACAAGGCCCAAAGCTAGAAGGAAGGAAATAATAAAAATAGGAGCAAAATAAATGAAATAGAAACTAACAAAGAAAATAGAAAATATTAATGGAATAATTAGCTTGTTCTTTTTAAAGATAAACAAAATTGATAAACCTTTAGACAGAATCATCAAGAGAAAAAGAGAGAGGACTCAAATAAATAAAATCAGAAATGAAGGAGACATAACAACCAACACCACAGAAATACAAAGAATTATAAGAGAACATTATGAAAAATTATGTCAACAAATTGGACAACCTAGAAGAAATGGGCAAATTTCTGGAAACATATAATTTTCCAAAGTAGCAAAATGAGAAAATAAGAAAACAATTCCACTTGCAATTTCATCAAAAAAGGAGAGGAAGATGGCAGCGTAGGAGGACACTGGGCTCACTGCGTCCTGCTGACCACTTATATTCCACCCACACCTGCCTAAATAACCCAGAAAACCGCCAGAAGATTAGCAGAACAGACTCTCCAGAGCCAAGCATAGACGAGAGGCCCACAGAAGAGGGTAGGAAGGGCAGAGAGGCAGTGCACGCTACACAGACTGGCAGAAGGGAGCCGGGATGGTGGAGGGGCAGCCCACCCGGCAAGGCAGAGCCCCCGAGTATGGCTTGCAAAAGTGGAGGGGCCGGATGGAGTGTGTTCTGACAGCCAGTGGGACTTGTCATCTAGAATGTTATAAGTCAACAGCTCTGCTCCAAAAGTGGGAGGGCTAGAGGACAATGGGAGGGAGAGTTGTTGAGCCCCAGAGGACAGCGCTCAGCTTGGCGGGGAACAAAGGCGTTGGGAAGCCACATCTCCCTCACCCATCCCCTAGCCAAAATCCCAAAGGGAACCAGTTCTTGTCACGGAACTTGCTTGCACTGCACAAACACCCAAGCTGTGCATCTGCAGATCATCCTTCCAACAGGTCTGCCTCCCTCCCAGTGCCGCAGGGCCCCTCCCGAAGTGGACAACTGAAGGCAAAGCAACTTGAGTCTGCCCCTTCCACCCCTGTGCACCTTGTGGCTATACACCAGCTAATACGCCAGATCCCATCGAAGCAGCACCACAAGCCTGGCAGTGTGCAAGTAGCCCAGACAAGGGCCACACTACTCCACAGTGAGTCCTACCCCTGGGGGAGGGGAAGATAAGGTACACACCAGTCTGACTGTGGCCCCGGAGGCGGGCTGGGGGCAGACATCAGGTCTGACTGTGGCCCCACCCACCAACACAAGTTACACAGACAGCACAGGGGAAGAGCCATGCAATTCCGCCCCACTCCAGGGACTATCCAAAGTGGCGAAATGGAAGAATTCTCCTCAAAAGAAACTCCAGGAAGTAGCGACAGCTAACGAACTGATCAAAAACGATTTAAGCATATAACAGAAAATGAATTTAAAATAATAGTCATAAAATTAATCACTGGGCTTGAAAAAAGTATAGAGGACAGCAGAGAATCTATTGCTACAGAGATCAAGGGACTAAGAAACAGTCAGGAGGAGGTAAAAAATGCTATAAATGAGCTGCAAAATAAAATGGAGGCGACCACAGCTCAGATTGAAGAGGCAGAGGAGAGAATAGGTGAATTAGAAGATAAAATTATGGAAAAAGAGGAAGCTGAGAAAAAGAGAGATAAAAAAGCCCAGGAGTATGAGGGGAGAATTAGAGAACTAAGTGACATAATTAAGCGCAATAATATACGCATAATTGGGATTCCAGAGGAGGAAGAGAGAGGGAAAGGTGCTGAAGGTGTACTTGAAGAAATCATAGCTGAGAACTTCCCTGATCTGGGGAAGGAAAAAGGCATTGAAATCCAAGAGGTACAGAGAACTCCCTTCAGATGTAACTTGAATCAATCTTCTGCACGACATATCATAGTGAAACTGGCAAAATACAAGGATAAAGAGAAAAAGCTGAAAGCAGCTAGGGATAAACATGCTCTAACATATAAATGGAGAGTGATAAGACTAGGGACGGATTTATCTACTGAAACTTGGCAAGCCAGAAAGGAATGACAGGAAATCTTCAATGTGTTGAACAGAAAAAATATGCAGCTGAGAATCCTTTATCCAGCAAGTCTGTCATTTAGAATAGAAGTAGAGATAAAGGTCTTCCCAAACAAACAAAAACTGAAGGAATTCATCACCACTAAAACAGCCCTACAAGATTTCCTAAGGGGGATCCTGTGAGACAAGGTACCAGAGACATCACTACAAGCATGAAACCTACAGACATCACAATGACTCTAAACCCGTATCTTTCTATAATAACACTGAATTTAAATGGACTAAATGCTCCAACCAAAAGACATAGGGTATCAGAATTGATGAAAAAACAAGACCCATCTATTTGCTGTCTACAACAGACACATTTCAGACCTGGGGACACCTTCGGATTGAAAGTGCAGGGATGGAGAACTATCTATCATGCTACTGGAAGTCAAAAGAAAGCTGGAGTAGCCATACTTATATCAGACAAACTAGACTTTAAATTAAAGGCTGTAACAAGAAGGACATTATATAATAACTACAGGGTCTATCCATCAGGAAGAGCTAACAATTATAAATGTCTATGCACCGAATACAGGAGCCCCCAAATATATAAAACAATTACTCACAAACATAAGCAACCTTATTGATAAGAATGTGGTAATTGCAGGGGACTTTAACACCCCACTTACAGAAATGGATAGATCACCTAGACACACGGTCAATAAGGAAACAAGGGCCCTGAATGATACATTGGATCAGATGGACTTGACAGATATAGTTAGAACTCTGCATCCCAAAGCAACAGAATATACTTTCTTCTCGAGTGCACATGCAACATTCTCCAAGCTAGATCACATACTGGGTCACAAAACAGCCCTTCATAAGTGTACAAGAATTGAGATCATACCATGCATACTTTCAGACCACAATGCTATGAAGCTTGAAATCAACCACAGGAGAAAGTCTGGAAAACCTCCAAAAGCATGGAGGTTAAAGAACACCCTACTAAAGAATGACTGGGTCAACCAGGCAATTAGAGAAGAAATTAAGAAATATATGGAAACAAACGAAAATGAAAATACAACAATCCAAACATATTGGGATGCAGAAAAGGCAGTCCTGAGAGGAAAATACATTGCAATCCATGCCTATCTCCAGAAACAAGAAAAATCCCAAATACAAAATCTAACAGCACACCTAAAGGAAATAGAAGCAGAACAGCAAAGGCACCCCACACCCAGCAGAAGATGAGAAATAATAAAGATGAGAGCAGAAATAAACAATATAGAATCTAAAAAAACTGTAGAGCAGATCAACTAAACCAAGAGTGGGTTTTTTGAAAAAATAAACAAAATTGATAAACCTCTAGCCAGGCTTCTCAAAAAGAAAAGGGCAAGGACCCAAATACATAAAATCATGAATGAAAATGGAATTATTACAACCAATCCCTCACAAATACAAGCAATTATCAGGGAATACTATGAAAAATTACATGCCAACAAACTGGACAACCTGGAAGAAATGGACAAATTCCTAAAAATCCACACACTCCCGAAACTCAAACAGGAAGAAATAGAAAGCTTGAACAGACCCATAACCAGCGAAGAAATTTAATCAGTTATCAAAAATCTCCCAACAAATAAGAGTCCAGAACCAGATGGCTTCCGAGGGGAATTCTACAAGACATTTAAAGCAGAAATAATACCTATCCTTCTCAAGATATTCCAAAAAATAGGAAGGGAAGGAAAACTTCCAGCCTCATTTTATGAAGCCAGCATTACTTTGATTCCTAAACCAGACAGAGACCCAGTAAAAAAAAGAAAACTACAGGCCAATATCCCTGATGAATATGGATGCAAAAATTCTCAATAAGATACTAGGACATCAAATTCAACAGCATATAAAAAGAATTATTCACCATGATCAAGTGGGATTCATTCCTGGGATGCAGGGCTGGTTCAACATGTGCCAATCAATCAACGTGATGCATCACATTGATAAAAAAAAAAAAGATAAGAACCATATGATCCTGTCAATCGGTACAGAAAAAGCATTTGACAAAATTCAGCATCCTTTCTTAATAAATACCCTCGAGAAAGTCGAGATAAAAGGAACATACTTAAACATCATAAAAGACATTTATGAAAAGCCCACAGCTAATATCATCCTCAATGGGAAAAAACCGAGAGCTTTCTCCCTGAGATCAGGAACACGACAGGGATGTCCTCTCTCACCACTGTTGTTTAACATAGTGTTGGAAGTTCTAGCATCAGAAATCAGACAACAAAAGGAAATCAAAGGCATCAAAATTGGCAAAGATGAAGTTAAGCTTTCATTTTTTGCAGATGACATGATATTATACATGGAAAATCCAATAGACTCCACCAAAAGTCTGCTAGAACTGATACATGAATTCAGCAAAGTTGCAGAATACAAAATCAATGTACAGAAATCAGTTGCATTCTTATACACTAATGATCAAGCACAGAAAGACAAATAAAGAAACTGATCCCATTCACAATTGCACCAAGAAGCATAAAATACATAGGAATAAACCTAACCAAAGATGTAAAAGATCTGTATGCTGAAAACTATAGAAAGCTTATGAAGGAAATTGAAGAAGATATAAAGAAATGGAAAAACATTCCGTGCTCATGGATTGGAAGCATAAATATTGTTAAAATGTCAATACTATCCAAAGCTATCTACACATTCAATGCAATCCCAATCAAAATTGCACCAGCATTCTCCTCGAAGCTAGAACAAGCAATCCTAAAATTCATATGGAACCACAAAAGGCCCCAAATAGCCAAAGTAATTTTGAAGAAGAAGACCAAAGCAGGAGGCATCCCAATCCCAGACTTTAGCCTCTACTACAAAGCTGTAATCATCAAGACAGCATGGTAGTGGCACAAAAATAGACACATACACCAATGGAGTAGAATAGAAACCCCAGAACTAGACCCACAAACGTATGGCCAACTAATCTTTGACAAAGCAAGAAAGAATATCCAATGGAAAAAAGACAGTCTCTTTAACAAATGCTTGCTGGGAGAACTGGACAGCAACATGCAGAAGGTGGAAACTAGACCAGTTTCTTACATCATTCACAAAAATAAACTCAAAATGGATAAAGGACCTGAATGTGAGACAGGAAACCATCAAAACCCTAGAGGAGAAAGCAGGAAAAGACCTCTATCACCTCAGCCACAGCAATTTCTTACTTGACACATCCCCAAGGGCAAGGGAATTAAAAGCAAAATGAACTATTGGGACCTTATGAAGATAAAAACTTCTGCACTGCCAAGGAAACAATCAACAAAACTAAAAGGCAACCAACGAAATGGGAAAAGATATTTGCAAGTGACATATCGGACAAAGGGCTAGTATCCAAAATCTATAAAGAGCTCACCAAACTCCACACCCGAAAAACAAATAACCCAGTGAAGAAATGGGCAGAAAACATGAATAGACATTTCTCTGAAGAAGA
This sequence comes from Prionailurus viverrinus, assembly GCF_022837055.1. Classification (NCBI taxonomy): domain Eukaryota; kingdom Metazoa; phylum Chordata; class Mammalia; order Carnivora; family Felidae; genus Prionailurus; species Prionailurus viverrinus. The sequence continues at coordinate 99,991,975 of NC_062579.1, forward strand.
CATCCAGATGACCAACAGGCACATGAAAAGATGCTCAACGTCGCTCCTCATCAGGGAAATACAAATCAAAACCACATTGAAATATCATCTCATGCCAGTCAGAGTGGCCAAAATGAACAAATCAGGAGACTATAGATGCTGGAGAGGATGTGGAGAAACGGGAACACTCTTGCACTGTTCGTGGGAATGCAAACTGGTGCAGCTGCTCTGGAAAACAGTGTGGAGGTTCCTCAAAAAATTAAAAATAGACCTACCCTATGAACCAGCAGTAGCACTGCTAGGAATTTACCCAAGGGATACAGGAGTGCTGATGCATAGGGGCACTTGTACCCCAATGTTTATAGCAGCACTCTCAACAATAGCCAAATTATGGAAAGAGCCTAAATGTCCATCAACTGACAAATGAATAAAGAAATTGGGATTTATATACACAATGGAATACTACGTGGCAATGAGAAAGAATGAAATATGGCCCTTTATAGCAACATGGATGGAACTGGAGAGTGTTATGTTAAGTGAAATAAGTCATACAGAGAAAGACAGATACCATATGTTTTCATTCTTCTGTGGATCGTGAGAAACTTAACAGAAGTCCATGGGGGAGGGGAAGAAAAAAAAAGAGGTTAGAGAGGGAGAGAGCCAAAGCATAAGAGACTCTTAAAAACTGAGAAAAAACTGAGGGTTGATGGGGGGTGGGAGGGAGGGGAGGGTGGGTGATGGGTAATGAGGAGGGCACCTTTTGGGATGAGCACTGGGTGTTGTATGGAAACCAATTTGACAATAAATTTCATATTAAAAATAATAAAAAAAACAATTGCATCAAAAAATAATAAAATTCCTGGGAACAAATTTAACCAAGGAGGCAAAAGACCTATACTCCAAAAAGCATCAGACATTGTTGAAAGAAATTGAAGACAACACAAATGGAAAGCTATACCATGCTCATGGATTGGAAGAATACTGTTAAAATGTCTATACTACCCAAAGCACACTATAGATTCAATGCAATCCTTATCAAATTACCAATAGCATTTTTCACAAAACTAAAACAAATAATCCTAAAATCTGTACGGAACCACAGAAGACTTCAAATAGCCAAAGAAATCTTGAGAAGGAAGAAAAAAATCTGGTGGTATCCCAATTCCAGATTTCAAGATATACTACAAAGTGTTAGTAATTAAAACAGTATGGTACTGGCACAAAAATATATACATACATCAATGGACAGGATAGAGAGCCCAAAAATAAACCCATACATATATGGTCAAGTAATCTACAACAAAGCAGGCAAAAATACACAATGATGAAAAGACAGTCTTTTCAATAAAAGACTGTGGAATTTAAGAAATAAAACAAATGTGATATCATGGCCTGTGAAATAGACCCCTATGTCAGGCTCTGTGCTGACAGCATGGCACCTGCTTGGGATTGCCTCTCTCTTTCCCTCTCTCTCTCTCTCTCTGCCTCTCCTTGCTCATGATCTCTTTTGTTCTCTCACAAAATAAATAAACACTAAACAAAGAAATAAAACAAATGAACAAACAAAAAAAACAAAAAAGACTTAAATACAGAGAACAAACTGGTGGTTGCTAGAGGGGAAGTTGGTGGGGAAATGAGCAAAATAGACAAATAGTACTAACAGGTACAAATTTCTAGTTATAAAATAAATAAGTCGGGGTGCCTCAGTGGCTCAGCAGGTTAAGCCTCTGACTCTTGATTTAGGTTCAGGTCATGATCTCATGGTTCATGAGTTCAAGCCCTGTGTCTGGCTCCACAATGACACTGCAGAGCCTGTTGGGATTCTCTCTATCCCTCTCTCTGTGCCCCTCCCTCGCTCAGTCTCTCAAAAATAAATAAATAAACATTTAAAATAAATAAATAAGTCATGGAGATGAGAAGTACAACATAGGAAATATAATCAATAATATTGGAATAACTTTGTATGGTAACAGATGACTATACTTATGATGAGCACTGAGTAATGTATAGAACTATTGAATCAATATATTGTACACCTAAAACTAATATAACATTGTATGTCAATTATACTTCAGTAATTAAACAAGAGAATTTTCTCCTTAAATAAATAATAATAATAACTTACATGATGTTCTGTCTGAGAAAATATTTCGAGGCAATAAGTACCTATAAGCATAACATGCATAATAGTCCGTTTTTCCCACTAATAATTTAACACAGTGATTAAAAGTATAGGCTCTAGAGTTTAACCCGCTAACATCTACTGAGGACCTACTAAGTGCCAAATCTATCCATCTTCACAATAATCCTTTGAAGTAAAGTGTTATTTAGCACCATTTTTTAGATGAAGAAAAAACAAGGCCGAGAACTTGAATTATGTACAGCTAGTGAGAACCTGATGGCAAAGCCCAAGTGGCGCTACTCTAGGTGCTCCTAGAAGGAGTCTAATCTACCCAGAGTCATGTTATGAAATTAGCCACAGGGATCTGGTAGAAGGGGAGTGTTGTCTTCAATCCTTGTCAACGCTGTCAGAGCAAAATCTTGTTTTCAGTTCATTCAATGATTTCAGTAATTTTGACACCAAGGAGTCCAGAGAATTCAGACACCTTTGCCAGAGTTTTTCAGACTATTTAAATGTTCAAACTACCCAAAGGAATTGACAGATTCAATGCAATTTCTATCAAAATCCCAATGGCATTTTTTACAGAAATAGAAAAAACAATCCCAAAATTCATATGGAACCACAAAAGACCACAAATAGCCAAAAGAAGTTTGGGAAATAAAAACAATTTTAAATAGCAACCTCAAAGAGACTTAAGATATTGAATCCCTAAAACAAGGACAAAGTGCTACGACAAGGGACCAATTAGAGAAAACGTTTGTATAAACTTAAAATGTTATTTCCAAAATAAAACCTTGTGACAAGATTGAGCATAAAGCTGAGGAAATTTCCCAGAAAATAGAATGAAGAGAAAAAGAGGTGGGAAATCTGAGCAAAAAGATAAGAGACATAGAGGATCAACACAAAATTCTAAATTTGATTAACAGGAATTTCAGAAAAGAGAATTGAGAGAGGAGAGTGAAAGAAATGATCAGAACAAATAATACAAGGTAATTTTATGAGTTTTGTGAAGAACAGTTTCCATATCAAAGGGGCCTTCTTCAGTGTCAAGTGCAATGAATCAAAAACACTCCACAGCAGGCCACGTCATTGCAAAATTCCAGAATGCCAAAAATCAAGAGAAGTTGCTAAATGCTTCCAAAGAGAAAAAACTAGTCATCTACAAAGGTACAAGAACCAGACTGACATTATATTTTTCATCAGCAACATCAGATGCTAGAAGACAACTGAGCCATGCCTCTAAATTCTGACCAAAAAGTACTTTCAAATGAGAATTCTGCATCTACAAAGTTATCAATCAAGTGTAAGAATTAGAATAAAACATGTTCACACATTCAAAATTCAGAGTTTATCTCTCACACATTCTTTCTTAAGAAGTTAGTTGAGAAGCTGTTCCATCAAGAAAAAGTAGTAAGCCAAAAAGAAAAAAAAAAAAAGACACTGAGGTCCAAGATCCAGTGGCTCTCTACTCAAGGACTGAAGTGAAGAGACCGCTTTTCTTTAGAACTAGGGAGCCAAGTGGAGGGCTCCAGGAACGAGGTATCCACAGAAGACAACAGGCATCAAGATATCTTATACTATCCTTAAGAGGTGCCTGGGTGGCTCAGTAGGTTAAGTGTCCAACTTTTAATTTTGGCTCAGGTATGATCTCATAGGGTTGTGGGATCAAGCTCCATGTCAGACTCTGCACTGACAGCACAGAGTCTGCCTGGGACATCTCTCTCTGCCCCTCTACCCTGTTTGCATGCTCTCTCTCTCCCTGTCTCAAAATAAATAAATAAACATTTAAGAAAATAGAGATGTTATACTGTAAAAACAGGAACAACCTAAGGAGATGATAAAAGCAGGAAACACCTGGGAGTTAGGAGAGCAACTGAGGTAGCAATAACTTAAGTGATACAATGCCCACAGACTCTTCTGGGAAGAACTACTTAAGGATGTAATACATTCAGGCAAGAAATAAACAAAATAAAATCTTATAAGTAGAGATTTATTGGCTAGTGTTCTTTGGTAAAATTGGCTAGTGTTCCAGGCAGTAAATCAATGTAAATATAGAACTAAAATCAAGCAAGACATTGAGGTTACAGGGACTTCCCACATTGTCAATGTGTAAGTAGCAAAACTACATTCCTCAGCCTGCCCTACAGATAGCAGATGGCTGGGGCAGGTAATGAAATAAAAATGGCACTTTAGCCTTCTAAAAGAGTCTTTTTGGGGGCACCTGGCTGGCTCACTCAGTAGAATATGCGACTCTTGATCTCAGGGTCATGAGTTTGAGCCCCACATTGGGGTTACTTAAAAAAAATTAAGACTATGAAATAAAGTATATCTATATATTTTTAAAGTCTTTTTCACCTTCTTCCCCCTTCTTCCTGTTTCTTGCCTGGAGTATAGACACAAGGACTAGAACACCAGCAGCCACATTATAACCTTGAAAATGAAAATCACACACTAAACATGGTAAAACAGAACACAGGAATGTTAGGGAGTTCCTAATAAGTTCATGGAGCCCTGACCATGTCCTGACTTACCTCCAGTCTTTCTGTAGGTGTGAGACTAAACCCATACATGTTTAAGTCACTAGAGTCAGGTCTCTAGTAACTGGCAAACGCAATTTCTAACCAATTACTAGAACATGAAATAAATGTTACAAACCTTGACTTTGTGATTATTGTTATATAAAACAGAACTTGTAAGGGGAGAGGGAAAAACATAAGTGTGATTTCCTCACCTTTCATAGTAGAGAGTCAATCAATATAATTAAAATTGAAACAATAAGGATATAAATAACAACCTCTTGATTTTTTTTCATCAATTTTTCCCTCAATCTTACAGGATCTATTAGAAACTGATATGCCTTGTGGTGAATAAATATTTTTCCAAAGTGTATAGTTTCTCCAGTTTGACCTCATTTTCATTTTATTCCATTAATTTCTAGTAACAGTACGTTGAGTAATCTTGATAAAAAATGTGTAATATGATTCAATTTTTTTAAAAAAATGATTCTGTACATCTATCATCTGTCTGCAGTGGGATATCTAGAATGCTGTTAACCTCACATTAATGGTGATTGTATCAGGGTGGTGGGGATTGGGGTGGTTGTAGCTCTCAACATTTTACTTTGAATGGCTTGAATTTTTTAATAATGAGGATGTATCAATTTTAGAAGAACAATAAGGTCATTTTGGAATGATATTGGATTCAAAGGTCTCCAAAAATCTCTAAGCTCTATAAGTCTATGATGTAATATTTTATGAAGCAAATATAGAGCTATAATTCAATGATAAAAGCCTCTACATTTTTTAAAAAAATTATGCCTCACTTTATCTTCTAGCCTCCTATGATAACTGATCTTTGTCTAGGTCCAAGACCTATTAGAAATACACTAGATAGGAGTGTCTGAGTAGCTCAGTCGGTTAAGCATCCAACTCTTGATTTCAGCTCAGGTCATGATCTCATGGTTCGTGAGATCAAGCTCTGAATCGCGCTCCACACTGACAGCACAGAGCCTGCTTGGGATTCTCTCTCTCTCTCTCTCTCTCTCTCTCTCTCTCTGTTTCTCTCTCTGTTTCTCTCTCTCTCTGTTTCTCCCTCTCTCTCTCCCTCCCTCCCTCTCTAAAAAATAAGCTTTTTTAAAAAGTGTTTAAGAAACCACTAGATGACCTCAAGCAATTAACCTTAGAAGGCAGTATGTTCTCATCTCAACTAAAAACAATTTCTTGAATACAAATGAAAATTTTAAAACAGGAAGCAAAGATCTAATCCAAGAACAACGAAGAAACATTACTTACACATAAAGCCGTTCTAATATTTAATTGTATGACAGTAAACTGTCTACTTAGAGAGGTTGTAAATATAACTTACATTGGCATCCTTTCTTCAAAACAAGGAATCAAAATATACTATCTGGTAGGAACACCCACTATTCCCCTAATCTCCCAGCTCTTTCATACATCTGTGCCTTTATACACACCCTAATGCCTTCTCCTTCATCTATAATTTGGATAAATGCCATTCACCTGGCAAAATTCAGTCTTTCTTACAACTACAAGCCTATAGCACTTGGCATATACTGTTATAACAGTTTGCAGGGCCACAGTGTATAATTGTATAGTTTGTGCACTGCACAAAGGTACCCAGATAACGGAGTAAGTGGGAGCTGAAATTCATCTTGAGTTCAGCTGCCAAGCCAGGCTGTACCTGTCTAGAAGAAGTCTTTTTATTAAATTTGCACAAGGTGCCTTATAGGTTCACATTGACTCTTACAATTATTAGGTTGAAATCAAAGTTTACCCATCTATTGTACCCATCAAGGACCCTGCATAAAGTAGTAATTTAATGTTTGCTTAATGGATCCTGAATAAATATAAGATATAAACAGTTCCCTTAATCTCTTAACATCACAGTGAAAATAAGTGTCAGGCATTTTTCTCTTCTTTTATTTAACTTGAAAAAATATTTTTTTAAGTTCTACAGAAAAAAAAGGAAGGATATAAAACTAAAATTTCATGAGTAGCAACTGTATGTCAGGAGCTTCACATGTATTATCTCATTTTCTTTTCCCAATAACCCTACCCATTAAGTCTCATTCAGAGTGATAACCAAAATATTTAACACCCAGTACAACATGGGCATCCATCCATCAGAGTGGACAATGACCCAATCAGAACAGAGCCCAGCTGCAAACAGCTGCTCCACTCATGCTGGTAAGTATCAGTCCTGAGTATATCATATCATCCTATTACAGATGGGCAAATTAATGCTCAGAGAGGTTAGATAATGTGTCGAGCTCACATACCTAGTAAGTGGACAAGCTAGGACTAGACCCTGGATGAGTCTGATTCCTGAAACCAGTGCTCTTTCCATGATACCATGATGCTTCTCCCTGGTCTCTAAAGCCCAGCAGGAGTGTGGGAAGTTGGGTCTGAGTTTCCTGATGTTTAATCCAATGTCTATTCACTAGACTATTTACTTCTCCAAAAAGGAATAACCATTGTTTACAACTCTAAAGTAATGACCCTCATTCCACAAGTCACACACAACAAATAGTCACATTGCCTTAGAGTCATACTTCGTATCTTAATAAATCTGAGTGAGACATTTTTATTACTTTATATATTGAAGGGGTTAGCAAAAGGAGACAATTCTTGAATAATGCTCCTGGCTCACTTTGCATTTTTAAAAGTCTGTATTCCTTAAATTTGAACTACATAATGCAGTTCCTTTCAGTAAATACACTTCAACTACTGAAGAATATACCAAATGTAATTTTGTTCTGTGACAGTTCAGGGCAATACTTTTGTATATTACACAGTTTAGTACCAATTGATGAATTCTAGCTTGTTTTAAGACCTCATATGTTCTATGAACATATGTTCATTTATGGATCTTGTTATTTACTCAATCCTTGGATCAGCCATTGCATAGCACTATGGCCAGACACTATATACATCATGCCAAATCCCTACTGAGAGTGAAAACATTCAACAATGTTTGGTTTCCTTTCAGGTTGTTTTCCATTACAGCCTTGTAGGAGATTTTAATAAATTTGTTGCTACTATGAAATCAGTTCTTCTCTGTTAAGGAAAGGGTATTTCCCCCCTTAGGTCAGTTTTACTAGAATATAATACTAACTTAGAGGCAATCACCTCATTCTGATTTGTAACCAAAATGAATTTTCCTGGCATTAAAAGAATAAACCTAAAGAAAGATTATCACTTTAAAAATGCTTTTTTAAAGACTTGATTTCTTCTTTTTTACAGAAATAATTGGTGAATGTCTAAAAAATGCAAAATTTATACAAAGACACATTGAAATTGCTTTAGAAGAAATCAACCCAACTACAAAATATGTTATTTACAACTATACTTACACAAGTAAACATAGAAAATATTGTACATATGCCTTCTGTAATATGGGTTTGGAATCCTCTTTCCACATAAGCCACAGGAGTGGTATTCAACATATTTAACAATCACTATGGCAAAGACATCAGCCAATCAAAATAGAAGCCAACCTTAACCCTGGAGCATAAGCCTGAGTCCTCACACCACAAATTCACTTTTAGTTGCTAGGTAGTAAGAAGACCTTGGGGTTTCCAGGGAGAGATCAAGTCAGCTGGGGTGAGGGAGGCACTCAAGAGGCTCAGGAAGGAACTATTTACCAATCACTAAGAGGTATTCAATATTTTAAATATATATATATATATATATATACACACATATGTATGTATATATATATTAATGTTTATTCATTTCTGAGAGAGAGAGAGAGAGAGAGAGAGAGCATGAGCAGGGGAGAAGAAGAGAAAGAGGGAGACACAGAATCTGAAGCAGGCTCCAGGCTCTGAGCTGTCAGCACAGAGCCCGACACAGGGCTCAAACTCACAAGCATGAGATCAAGACCTGAGCTGAAGCTGGACACTTAACCAACTGAGCCACACAGGTGCCCCTTCAATATTTTAATAACAAGTACAGTGGTACTGGCTATTAGATAATTAACATTAGTATGTTATAATGAATATTCTATTTTATTAAATATTACTATATTATTTACAAAATAACAAGTATGGTAGGTACCATCTGAAAACTAATCCTGCCAGTCAAGATGCTATACTTAAAATGTCCGTCAGTGCCTGGCATACCCCAAGCCCTTTGTTTAACCACCCTACCCTTAACCCCTGCTGTCCAGGCAGCCATGTTATATACTATATTACTCAGACATTCACTGGCCACAGCCACCAGGACTGGCCATAGCCAATGGGACTCAGTATGGGCTCACAAGCCAAGGGCTGAAATCCAAAGGCCAGCTAGGAACACTTTCTGGCCTAACACAAAAAGATAACCTGACCAACCAATCAGATTCCTAGTCTTAGGATTTGGCGTTAGGAAACACAAAAAAGTACGCAAGGGGCAGTTAGTCCTTTCCTGGGGGGAAATTAGAATGGAAAAGATGATAACAAAGTTATCACTAAATACACAGAAGAAGGGGTCAACTAGGGTTGAACACAAGTGGCAGCAGTTAATCACAGAAGGGAGTATGGACATCACAATCAGCACATAAAGAAGGATGGCAATCCAGGTGCCAACAGGGACAAACACAGTGAGACCTGAGGGGTTCCCACAGAATAGAAAACCCAGAAATAAACCCACAACTAACTATATGGTCAATTAATCTTCAACAAAGCAGGAAAGAATATCCAATCAGAAAAAGACAGTGTCTTCAACAAATGGAGTTGGGAAAACAGACAACAACATGCAAAAGAAAGAAACTGGACCACTTTCTTACATACATCATACACAAAAATAAGTTCAAAATGGATGAAAGACCTAAATGTGAGACCTGAAGCCATAAAAATCCTAGAAGAGAACACAGGCAATACCTTCTTTGACATCAGTCATATCAACTTTTTTCTAGATAGATCTCCTGAGGCAAGGGAAACAAAAGCAAAAATAAACTATTGGAACTATTGGAAGGTAAAAAGCTTCTTTCTGCACAGCAAAGGGAATAATCAACAAAACTAAAAGGCAACTAACTGAATGGGAGAAGATATATGCAAATGACATATCTGATAAAAGGTTAGTACCCAAAATATATAAAGAACTTATAAAACTCAGCAGCCAAAAAACAATCTAAATGGGCAGAAGACATGAACAGACATTTCTCCAAAGAAGACATCCAAATGGCCAACAGACACATGAAAGGATGCTCAACATCACTCATCATCAGGGAAATGCAAGTCAAAACTACAATGAGCTATCACCTCACACCTGTCAGAAGAGCTAAAATCAACAATACAAGAAACGACAGGTGTTGGTGAGGCTATAGAGAAAGGAGAACCTTCCTACACTGTTGGTGGGAATTCAAACTGGTGTAGCCACTCTGGAAAACAGTATGGAGGTTCCTCAAAAAGTTAAAAATATAACTACCCTACAGTCCATCAATATCACTATTGGGTATTTATGCAAAGAATACAAAAATACTAATTCAAATGGACACATGCACCCTCATGTTTATAACATTATTTACAATAGCAAAGATATGGAAGCAGCCTAAGTGTCCATCGATTGATGAATGGATAAAGAATATGTGGTATAGGGGCACCTGGGTGGCTCAGTTGGCTGCGTGTCTGACTTTTGATTTTGGCTTAGGTCATGATCCCAGGGTCGCAGGATCCAGCCCCACATTAGGCTCAGCATTGAACATGGAGCCTGTTTGGGATCCTCTCTCTCCCTCTGCCCTTCTCCCCCATTCATGCTCTCTCTCTCAAATAAAGAAAGAGTATGATACACACACACACACACACACAATGGATTATTCAGCCACAAAAAAAGAATGAAATCTTGGGATTTGCAATGACACCGATGGAGCTAGAGAGTATTATGCTAAGCGAAATAAGTCAGAGAAAAAAAAATACCAATTCATTTCATTCATATGTGGAATTTAAGAAATAAAACAAATGAGCAAAGGGAAAAAGAGAAAGAGTGAGAAACCAAGAGAAAGGCTCTTAACTATAGAGAACAAACTGATGCTTACCAGATGGTAGGGTGAGGGAGCTGATGGGGATTAAGGGGTGCACTTGTCCTGATGAGCACCAGGTGAGGTATGAAGTGTTGAATCACTATATTGTACACCTGAAACTAATTTAACAGTATATGATAACTAGAATTAAAATAAAAACCTAAAAAAAAAAACTTAAAAAGCCAAAAAAAAATTTTAGGGATCCCAGTAACACAACTGACAGATAAACTAGAGAAATTCTCCTGGCTTGAAACTACCAACAAAACCCCACTTCTTTTTATAATGTTCATTTATTTATTTATTTATTTGTGGGGGGAGGGGCAGAGAGACAGGGAGAGAGAGAATCCCAAGCAGGCTCCACGCTGTCAGCATGGAGCCCAACACAGGGTTCCATCCCACGAACCATGAAATCATGACCTGAGCCAAAATCAAGAGTCCAGTGCCTAACCAACTGAGCCACCCAGGCACCCCAAAACCCCACTTCTACATGACCACCAAAGGCCTGATTCAAGCACCCTAGAACAGGGGTTTTTAAAGTGTGATTCCTGGACCAGCAGCATCTACATCACCAGGGAACCTGTTAGAATGGAAATTCCCACTGAAGGCCAAACTCTGGAGGTGGATCTCAGCACTCTGTTTTGTTTTTTGTTTGTTTTTTTTTCTTTTGAGAGAGAGAGAGAGAATGTGAGAGAGCATGAGTGAGCAAGCATGAGCAGGAAACAGGCAGAGAGAGAGGGAGAGAGGGAATCCCAAGCAGGCTCCTTGCTGTCAGCACAGAACCGATGCGGGGCTCTATTCCACAAACCATGAGATCATGACCTGAGCTGAAATCAAGAGCCGGAAGCTCAACTGACTGAAGCCCCCCAGGCGCCCAGCAGTCGTGTTTAATAAGCCCCCCAGGTGATTCCAATCCAAGCTCAGGTTTGAGAAGTAAACCCTCAAAGCTGCCTTGCCCAGCATGCCAGTATTACCTGGAAGTGGACTGCCACTGCCCTTAGAACACGTCAGGGGTAAGTCCTCCCAGAGGCAGATTCTCCAGTTGGTCAGATTTGCTGACCAAGGAATTGACTTCTGTGCAATAACGTATGCCTACTGATTCCAGTATATAATTCACCATACCCAAGCAGCTGCAGGATGCAATATATACTCTGAATAAACAACCATAGGTAGGCCCAGGACTTGAAGATTTGAAGATGCCACCTAGAAATTATCAACACTGGGTCCAATAAGCAGCTTTTATTGAGATCTTTCCACATCTAGATAAAACTGGCTTGTCTTCCTCCTGCAAGTGGAGGGAGCCGGTGTTTGTGGCTGAAGCCTAATAGGTAGATTGTTTCAGGCAAAAACAACTTTGGTGCAGGATACAGGAGAAAGATTAGTATACATTGGGCAAGAACCAGACTACAGGGAGGTATCAATCACTACCTGCTTACAACCTCTGCTGCTCATGCTGCCAAGTTTCATATCACATGACCTTGCCCGGTAGCCACAGGGTGTATGCCTGACCCAGTTGCAGCCAAGTCAGTCAAACCATTTACCTACAATGTGACCTGATGCAGAAGATGATCTATGTCCCTGTGATTCTCCCACTCAAAAAATCTGAGGACTGTAGCAGTTAGAAATGACAGCTAATGCTTACCAAAAATGCCCTGGAGAAGAGAAGGATCTATGAAGGATCATGGCAAGGCAAAGTAACAACAAAAGCAGAATGCATTGAACAGCATGAGGTTCCAAGAAATAAAATCAGTAGGCCATCCATTAAGGCTATAGAGAAGCAGAGATACTGAGATAGAATGACAATGACAAGGACATTGAGAGACATCATGTGGTCCTAAAGAGAGACCGAAAGTAAAACTGCCTGGATTCCTGCTGGCTTACAATACTCACCTTTGCATATTTAGGTATCAGAGTGAGTTACTAGAATGCCTGAGAAGGGGGCCATTTAAATTTGTTTTGGTGTAAGAGCAGGTGAGGGTGATTAGCAAGTTGAGAGAGACAGATGCACTGTAATGAGAGAGACAAAGAAAACAACAGAGAAATACAGGTCAAAGGAGACAGAGAAAGTCCTACTGATGCAAAGCTTGAAGGGCATTCTGTCAGACAAGTGGTCACGGCTACAACCCCTTCTCCCAGAAGTTTACCCTAAAGTCCAGTGAAATGAAGAACAAAGGAATAAATGAATGCACAAATTAATAAATAATAAATACATTTTAAATACATGAAATTAATGACATTTGTCAGGATGGACAGAGGTGACTCTGGTCAAGGCCCTGTGGCAGAATAGAGCAAGGGAGCTTCTGAGATCAAATCACTATGAGAGTAGAAAGAGATGGCACTAGTGAGCCAGCCCTTGCTCACAGCCAGGTAGTCAAAGAGGAACAGGACTGAATCTGAGGGGTGCCAAACCCAGCAACCAATTGCACCTCGGTTCTTCTGGTGTCCTTAAGAAAAGTTAATGTTTCTAAAGAGTTCAGGTGTTTGAATTCCAGATCAGTTTTTGCGAGAGCACCTTGGCCCAGGGGTGGCCTGGGTGGGATCTCACTAAGGGGCCAGGGAAGTGACTCGAGTGGGAGTGTTCTGCACTAAACATATCAACTCTGTCATGATGAGTGACAGCGCACAGTCCAACACAGCAATGGCAACAGGGGAAATCAAAGGATCAAAACCCTTGCCAACTTCAGTAGCAGTGAAAGTGACATAAAAGCCTGTCCTGAAGCAAACAGTTTAGAAAAGCCAAGGTAGAAGTCTCCACCCTCAAAGGGCTTGTCTGAGTTCAGACCCAGTGCCAAGAGAAGAGTAGCAGGACCAAGCCCTGAACCCAGATAAACATACAGGACCTTGGGGGCATTCCCAGACACACACAACATTTTGCTCTTACTGCCTATTTTGACCCTGCCATCTTAACCCCAGAAACATTTTTGTTCTGTGTTTTGCTCTCTCCTCGACACAGAGTGGAGTCACTCAGGTTAGAAGAATTCAACCTTGGTAGGAGTTTAATGCCTCTACTTCAACTTATAAGAAATTCCTTTGAATGTATAAATAGGGACTTGACATCTTGAAAGCAACTGAGCCCATGAGGAAAGACACTGTATGCTGATATCCCCAGTTATACAGCTGGCATATGTTGCATTAAGTCCTCTTCTCAGAGTACTCTTGTTTTACCAGTTTATAACAATGATAACCTGAAGCGTGGTGCCTGGGGGCAGAAAAAAAAGGCATCTCCTGAAATCCAAAAGCTGGCCTGATGGTCACAGCTAGGTCGTGTTATTCTCCTACTGGACATTAACAATTTCACATATCAACCCCAAAAAATGTTATTCTGAGAACATGAAAGTGTGCGACTAAACAAAGCCACTTCATAATTTTGTCCTAAGCCCAAAGTCAAGGTCACTGTGCCCCCAACAAACTACCAAACACTGCTGCTCCCTCTCAGCTAAAATGAGTAATCACTATTTCTTTACCAATTATAGCTTTTCTATCTCTAACCTGCCCTCTCTATAGATTTTACTGAGAAACCCAGTTATAGAATCATCCCTGATTTCTGACAGCATCCAGTCTAGAAGGAACCCTCATTTCCTTAGACCCTCCCTCAATCACCTAACCAAAGCTCAAATCCTATAATAGGTTCTTTCTACTATCCTCTCAATGTGAGACCCCATGGTTCCCCGTGGTTTGTGTTCTCTCCCCTACAGCAAGTAATAAGCCCAACTTGTCCAACTACAGGTGTGTTCCTGGTAGACTTTAGCTGAAGATCACTGGCATGCCCCTAAAATGTATTATTTTAATTGATTAATTTTGTCTTTATTGTTATGTGTGTGTGTGTGTGTGTGTGTGTGTATGTGTGTGTGTCATTAAATGTTGGAGGACATAAACTTTCAGTATCATATTGATGATTTCTGGGGGTGGTAATAGGGTTTTACATGTTGAGCATACAATAGCTGCAAAGAGGTTAAGGAGAACAGGTAAATAGCTATATTATATTAAGAGAAACTGCCTAGTTAGGTTCTATAATGGTAAGTAACATTAATTATTAAACCACTTGAGTGCATTTTAATGGAAATTTGGTGCTGTTTTAACAAAATTGGTGTCAATTTGGGGGCTCAGGGATGCGTGACATTTTCTCCCATTTAAAGTAATGGTAATTGCAACTTTGACTTAGGAGGATTTGCACTAAAGGAGATTGCCAGAAACAAATGACAAGAGGAAAGATTATAAGTATGGATGTGCAAGACCACAGATTCATTCTGAAGAATGGGAAAATTCTGGAACATCTGAGGGGAGTTGCTCATAATTTCCTTATGGAATCACCAAGAAATTACTATCAATTTCCAAGTCATAAAAATATAGCAAGTAGAACTAATCAACACAAATAAAATGGTCAATGTCTAAAACTGCACATAGTAAAATTTATTGGAAACAAAAAAACAAAAAATACATGTCATTTGTAACATTGGAAACATGGTGAAACTGCACATGATAAAATTTGTTATTGACTATAATTTTAAAAATCACACGTTCTTGAAAAATTTAGATTTATAAAATTTGACCCAGGGAAACTATACCTTGATAAAAATAACATCCACAAATATGAAAAATAATTTATTGATAAGTTAAAATGAAACTAATCAATCCCAATGAAAATATGTTCAGAATAAAAATACAAATGGAAAAAAATGGAATTGTTCTACCTTGCAATTTAGAAAACTCATCAAGGATTTTAGTTAGCGTAAGGGAATTTATTTCAAATATTTGCTCAATAAAAAATCATCAATACTGGGGTATTAGTTAGGATACAGTTCCATATACCAATAACAACAAAATTTAAGACAGGGGCTTAAACAGATGAAAAACCATTTCTCTCCCAAGATAAAGAAGTCTAGAAGTGGGGGCACCTCAGGGCTAGAAGGCAGTTCCATGGTCATCAGAGACCCAGGCTCTTCTATCCAGCTACTACATCATCCTTGATGTGCATCCATTTAATTCAAGATGATTGCTTGAACTCCAGCCATCAAGTCCACATTCCAACCAGAAGGAAAGAAGAAAGGATGAAGAAAACTTTTAAAGACACTTTCCAGAAGTTGCAATGTCACTTCTGTTTACATCTCACTGGCCAAAACTTAGTACAGGTCCATACCTTGCTACAAAGGAAGCTGGGTAATAATAGTCTTTTAAGCCAAGTGGCAGTGTGGAAAACTGAAAATAAATGTTCTTACTAAGCAAGAAGTAGAAGATGTGTACTGGGATGCAATTAGGAGTGTCTGTCCCTGTTAGCATAATTGTGATATACATGCTTATACTCGGAAACAGGGAGTCCAAATATTCTTGGAGCCAAAATAGATGGGGGATCCAAACTCCTAGATCAAAAATACTACTAGGTCAAAATGGTAGCCAAAAATAAAATATTTTGTACCCCTCACAAATATATCAGGAAGGAAGTCTCTAAGTGATAGACTCTGAACTTTCCACTGAGCTATGCCCATGGGGGCTCAAATGTTATAATTTGGGATACTGCTAGAGGACTATTATTCACACACTAACTATAAATCGGGACACCTCAACAGAAAGAGCCTGTGCTAGATTCCCCTCCACACTCATCTTGTACCCAGTCCTTTTGCAATGTAACACTGCAGCATCTCCCATCTAGAACTGGAGTCAATTTATCTACCCCTTGAATCTGATATGGCCTTGTGATTTGCTTGAAGTTGTGTGAAATCCAAGCCTGGGCCTCAAGAGACCTTGCAAGCTTTCGCTCTTCCTTTTGGAACCCTGCCAAGTTACCATGTGAACATGCCCAAGCTAACCCACTGGATGATAACAGATACATGGCTGAGGTACCCCCACTGACCAAGCCAACAATCAGTCAACCACCACAACCAGAGTCACCTAACTGACCAGTAGTTGACCAAAGACATGTGAGTGAGCCCAGTCAAGACCAAAAGAACTGCCTATCTGAGCCCAACCCAAATTGCCAACCCACAGAATTGCAAATTAAATAAATGGTTGTGTTGGGGTGCCTGGCTGGGTCAGTCGGTACAGCATGAGACTTCTTGACCTCAGGGTTGTAAGTTTGAGCCCCACATCAGATGTGGAGATTACTTAAAAACATATAAAAAAATAAATGGCTGTTTTAAGCTACCAAATGTTAGAGTGGTTTGTTTTGCAATAAAAGCTAACTGATGCAGGGGCGCCTGGGTGGCGCAGTCGGTTAAGCGTCCGACTTCAGCCAGGTCACGATCTCGCGGTCCGTGAGTTCGAGCCCCGCGTCAGGCTCTGGGCTGATGGCTCAGAGCCTGGAGCCTGTTTCCAATTCTGTGTCTCCCTCTCTCTCTGCCCCTCCCCCATTCATGCTCTGTCTCTCTCTGTCCCAAAAATAAATAAACATTAAAAAAAAATTAAAAAAAAAAAGCTAACTGATGCAGAACCTAAATAAAACAAAACCAAACCAAGCTTAGTTGTCTTCAAAGCCTGAAGCTGACAATTCTGAATACAATTCCAAATGTTTCCTTCAGTATATTAAGTCCAAACTCTACATCCTGGGAGACACAATCACTTTTACAGTTCTACGAGGTTTGAGCAGTGTAGCAACTCCAGCACCGACCTAGCACTCTGGAAGATCTCCACATAAGGAAAATTATGGCATGCAAATTATTCACACATAGTTTACATTGCTGTTTAAAAAAAAACCCTACAAAATAAAAACAAATGTTTTAAAAACATGGGCATGCATATTCAAATTTTAGCAGTAGATGTGCATTTATAATAGCATATGAAAAGCATCACTTTTTCTCCTACTATCATTACTAGGCAACCATTGCCATATCGCAGAAGAGAAAACTCAAAATGCTGTAACACTGTTGTATAATAAACCATTGTTCACTGATAAACTTAGTCTCACCAATAATCACAAAATATGATAGATAATAAAAAATCCCGCATAGATGATACGATTCTCATTAGAAGTTACCAAGTTTGTATTCTATAATGGTACCTCTTGTGACACCTCTTCTATTAGTCAATGTTCCTGCCATGTATGATCATGTAATCAACCACAAGCTGTAGGAACTGACCTGGCTACAGAAGCTGAACACTGAAGCAGTGTATGCATAGTGTCCATACTGGCCCCTAGAGGCAGCAATGGGTTCAAGGCTCTTCTGTGGTCCTCCCCCTATCCTCCTACACAAGTAGTGGAGGAGTCTGAACTGATGGGTAAGATTCCCAAACACTTCTTGAACCACAGTTTCTAAGTGGGTAGAGCTGTAGAAATCTAAACAATCCCATATGGATAGCCTCTTTCTGGATTCATTCATTCCCTCTGGAGTTGGTAGTTTCGAGTTTTTTTCTCATTGGAATGGCAAATTCTGAGTTGATTTCGGCCTAAGGGAAATACTAAACCATTCATCTGGCTTTGGTTCTGAGTTCCAGGCAGCCTCTACCTTAAACCTCCTTATGCTCAAGCCCAACTCAGTAGCATGCTAAACTGGAGTTTGGAACCAATGTCCCAGTTTATAAGATGCTACTTAGCTTTCTTTTACCACTCTTTTATGCACATGTATCCCTTGTGGAACACATAGAGGTGGTAAGGCCAAGGCAGAATTAAGTATTCCTGAGTCTCCAGGCCTATTAGCATCATAATTCTACCCCTTAATAGATTTATAATAGATTTATAATAATCTCACCTTCACCCCTAACACTGGCATGATCTCAGCAGACAGAGCAAATATATGCCCCAGGGAACTGACATTTGGAGAGCAAAGTCCCAAGAAAGAGATTGAGTTTCAGTCCTCCAACTTGAAGCAGTGCTTCTGTACGCCCAGAATATAATCTCCCACGTGTAACAGGCAGGTGTTAGTATTGATGCAAATATTCATTTTAGGAGGTAGGGCAGACTTCAAACTGCAGGAGCAGCAAAGGTCCAGCACATGACCTAAGTCTTCCTAAAATAAGCAGTGTGACATATTTGGCCTACTGGATTGTTAGATCCAAAGAGTCACATGGCCAAGTAGATGGCAGGCCCAAACTCTTAATTCTCTTAATGTTGTTTTAAACTACATCCAGGGATAAAGAGAGAACAATGGTGGGATGAAATTCTGGGGTGTCATATGCCTTCTCTAAAGTTTTCTGAGTCCCTTGTCCGTCATACGTTCTCATGTTGACTCTGATTTGGGCATTATCTAAATCCTAATCTATGAATTTGTGGAAAAAATATAAAGGGATAGAGTAACAGAAATAACCCTTAGTGATTGGCAAGGCCTAATTGGGAGAAAATACATTCCTTGCAATGGCTTTCCTGATCAGGTATCTTCAGTGAGCACTGACCAAATGTCTAATCATGGTTGTGAACTTCAGAGGCTTCAGAGCATGGATGCAATCACTGCATGTAGAGTTCACTAATAAAAAAGGAATTGAGGGCTTTATTGCACAGGGAAAGTAGACTCTTTGAGGTGGAGAGGAAAATTTAATAAAGAAAAAGCAAATCCAAAAGTCAAAAAGACATTAAGTAATGCCTATACCCAGAATGGCTTGGCTTTGAGAACTGGGTTCACCTGGAAATAGTGGAAGGCTATTAGTCAGCAGGTAGAATGATTACAGGATATTTTAAAACTTTTGTCCAGGAGATACTTTGAGCTTTTGTTGTGATGGGAGAAAAGTTAGAGAAGAATTAGGAAATAAAGAAAGAGAATAAAGTTTGACATCTTAGAAGCCAGGATAGATGTATGAAAGAAAAAGATATACCCAGACCTAACTGCAATCCTCCCTCATGAAGGTAAGGGAGGCTGTCTACCTACCTGTACGCAGTATAGCTAACACATATGGAGAAACAATAGATGGAATACTCTTGGCGATCAGAAGAAAATGGGTAAATTATATTTCATCAATGCTCTCATATGGCCAGTACAAAAACTAAATGGCATTTGGGAGACTTATACTCAATTCTGGGAGAGAACTGAATAAGGTATCTATCAATCCCAACTGATGATGATAATGGTCACACACCAAATATTCTAGAAAAGATAAGACCTGGTGCAAAGATCTTTACTGTCTTAGATATAACAAATGGGCTTTGGTCTTTACCACCAAATGAGGTATATTAGTTCAAAGCTGTATTCATGATGGGAGGTAGACAACTGCACATACATGGTACTCACCATCAACCTTCCATAGATAAATGGGGACTCTCAAAAATAGACCACAAAATTTGGTAGTCCTATACGGACAAATACTAATAGCTATCTCATGGGGAAAAGATCAGAAATTAACCAATCATGTCTCGGCCTTCAATGGAAATATATAGCTTGAATCTGATTACAGTGGCCTAGATGAAAGTTTCCCTAGTGGGAAAGCAATGTATCAGGAAATGGACAAATCGTCAGGTCACAGATGTAAAAGCCTGGTGATACCACAGCACAGTTATATGCCACACCACAGTGATAAAGGCCTACACTTGGCCCAGTTATCTCGTGAACCACTGCTACAGGCAAGAGGCACCAACCAGCACGGACACCACTTATACAGACAATAGCCTGGGCACTAGCTTTGGCCTTACAAAAACTTTGTAACCTTTTAACCTCTGCCGAATAAGAAATCCCAACGCCACAGCTACTGGTTATATGAGAAAGTTTCATTTGTTTATGGAGAGAAATCAGAACCTAGCACTTTGTACCAGTGCAGAATATCCTGATCCAAGCACATCATCTGCTAAGTGTCCATAGAGGAGTAGACCTAAGAACAGGTCAGTGATATACTATCCAATCAATATTCTCCTTGAACACTCTACACCTTTTAATGAAATAACTAAGGGCTAAGAAGAACTATGTATACAAGGGGAGTGTCTTAATTGGGGTTTCCTCAGAAGCAGACCCTGGGATGATTCTCAGGCAAGTAGTATTACTGACAAGTTGACTCCAGAAAATACCCAGAGAGGAACAAGTGATACAGGGAAAGAAACAAAGTCAATAAAAAGTGTGTCATCAACACAACTACTACTTTGAATGACTGGAGCTTAATTCTTTGAGTAAACTCCAGGGAACCATATAGAAAAGACCCAACCTGATTCCTTGTTTGCAGAATGTGCAAAGAGGGAAGTGGATAGAAGAACAGGGACCCTGAGAAAGACCTCACTCAAGGGGTGAGAGAGTTTGGGTACTTATACACCAACCCCAATTAGTTTTTGGTTAAGAGGCACTCAGAGGTGTTAACTTTCTAGTTCTTCCAGCCTATCATGCAAAGGGTAGAAAAGCCTTCCAAAACTTCTGATAAAGTCCTCAGACAAAGCCCTTAGACAAAGAGCGGCAGTTAGAAATCAGCTGGAGCACACAGAAATAAGGCTGAGGGATAGGGGACAGAACAGATGGCATTAGCTATATATATTTGAACCACAGGAAAATCTTACCCCTTGTCAATTGGGGAGGGTAGCTTGGACAGACTAAATGAAGGAGACATGGAACAGAATTCTGATAGAACTTTGAAATTTGATGACAACTAGAGGATTTCAAGAGTTAGTTAAGAATAGCTAGAGAGAAAACAACTTGGACACCAGCACCATCATGGGACTTGAAACTGGCAGGGGAATCTGAAATAGCTGCATTGGCTACTGCACCACAGAGGAGGAACAATAACCTACAGTGGGGACCTTGGCCAGTAATTGGGAAATAATAGCATTTTATTTTGGTGACAGTAGACAGCTCCACCAGTTGAGCAGAGGCTTTTCAAACCAAACACCCTGCAACTAAGATAGCTGCAATAACTTCTCTTAACTGCAAGGTCTCAGACAATACACCAAATGTGGGCACAGGTTTCATGGGAGAATTGTGTAATGCGACAAGTATCCAGGTTTTCCATATAGCATAACCACTCATAGGCCAGGGAAAAAGGAGCTGTGCAATAAAGAATGAGATACAAATGGCTATTATTACAATGAGAGATTACTGAGCTCACTGCCTTCTTTTGATTCTAAGGAAATTAGTGCCTGAGTATCCAGTGGATCAAGACAGATGCTTTCCAAGTGCCTCTTTGGGAGCCCAAGGATTATTGGTAAACCCATTCACCTCTTGTCTTCTACAGAGGTCTTGAGTGAATAAAAACACTCAGGGTCCCTGTTCTTCTATCCACTTCCCTCCTTGCACATTCTGCAAACAAGGAATCAGGTTGGGTCAGATTCCCATACAACTGATTGGACCATTTTTGCTGGTGAGCTGGATCATTGTGCATTTATACAATTGTATTCAAGAATACAGCATGCTCTTCTGCTTCCTCTGGCCTCCAAGTAGCTGGTAAACTTATTGTCCTGCTTTATCTCTCCAACAGGGCAGCCAAGCCTAAGGCTACTACCCCATCAGTCTCAGCCCCTTGTTAGAAATGGGATTTCTTTCTTAGAACTTTTGAATTTTCTATCATACCTTAATTTCTCTGTGTAAAACTGACAATAAGAGAGGTTTCAAATAGAGACTTGGGCATTTTGTATCTCCAACATTGTATTATTTGGACTATGCTATCATCTGGGGTTCACTGCATGGGCCTCCTTGGTAGGCTATGTGCAACAACAATGCTGTACACAAAATAAGATGAATACAGTAGGTGGTGATTTTTTCACTGAATATATAGTGTGGCCTTTAAGTTAAAGTCCTGAATAAAACCATTTCACAAGTTTCTGAGGATGACATCAGAGGTATTCAGTGAACATTTTGGAGAGCTGAATTTCACTTCTCTTTGGTCCAAAAAAGTTTCATAAGAGCCATGATATGGATCAGGAAAATGGCCCCATGAAAAGGTTCCAGGAACTTACCTGCAGATTTTCTCCCCTAAAGCAGACAGTCACATACAGCTTAACTATTAACCCCTCTGGGTTAACAGAAAGAACAAGCAGAGATTGTTAAATTTCCATGAAAGAAGTTTAAAGATCCTAATTGTACTTGCATGCACCCTGCATCTTAATTCCTAAGAAATGCTGAACTGATTGATCAGAGTCCAGGACCCTCACTGTTTTTCAGTGCACAAAACTTGGGGGTTTCAAAAAAACCCTCTCGGGTATCATTTTCTCTAGCTCAGGTAATACAGCATTTAATCTCACTGGTGTACAAAATTCCAAGATTTTATTTTGGGCTTAAGAGCTCTGGATTGAAGTCTGAAGCAAAAGCACCAGCTATTGAAGAATTACCTTGCTTACCTTTGCCTCCTTTGTGAATCTTACAGAAAGGGTAGTTAAGTGGGACAGATTTGGGGATCTCTCGGTCCCTTGACCTAATATCACCCTAACCTCATAACAGCACCTTCATTTCACCCCAATCTCCAACAGAGTACAAGACTCTAAGTCCTAACAATAGAAACAGTAAAAGGAACCCAATCAGGAGCATGGCAGGAAGAAATATGAAATCTAGACAATGAATGAAGACTTGGAAGAGTCCAGCAGACACTGGTTTGTCCTTCTAGATCTATTCCTATGTTTCAGAATGCCTACAAGAAGACTGAGGGTGTAAAAGATGCTGACTTGCATGCACGGCTACCCAAGTTTTGCTGGTGATACACTAAATAGATTCTGATAGGAAATGCAAAAGATCTTGGTGGGGGGAGGGAGGGTGGGGAACAACTCTTTAGTGATCCAAGCCTTGTTTGGTAATGAAAATCACTGTCCTGCATTCCCCAACTTTGCTTATTTGCTGTGTGTTTCACACTAGATCCCAATTCATTTTCCCTGTTCCCCTGACAACCTGACCTCCATCCTGATTAATCACAAACCAACAGTTTCATGTGAAAGACACAGGTTGTTTCCTGAGCCAACAGGCCCCGTGGCAGAGGCAGTAATGTTAAACACTCCATTTGTTCCCCTACATTTGCCAGCCCTCTTTCAGATACACAGGACCATGTGACTACTTTGGGACAATAAAATATAAGTGGGTGTGACATGTGTCACCTCTGAGCCTATGTAATGACGAACCTACATGAGACTCTTCAGCTTCTCTTTCTCCTACAGTAGCAGCTGAAAAGGCCACATGTCCCAGATTGTACTGCCACAATACTAAACACTGGAGCCTCAGTCAGTCTGGAAGCTTAAGTGACTGTGTAAAACAGATCCCCTCCCATTCTCATATCCTTCTGACCTGCATGGAATCTGTAGTGTGAGCAAGAAATAAACTCTTGGTGTATAAAAACTCTGATACTTTGAGATTGTTTGTTTTCTGAGCCTAACTGTAGTCCTATGGATGCCAGCCCCCATTCTTCTACATGCATAGCACTTATTTCGTAACCTTAACTTAGTTGTTAATAACTCTACATGTTATACCCAGACTCCTCTGAACTGGCTCTATGGGACAGAAGATCATGCACAAGTCAGCAAACAAAGCTTTAACTTTCAACCAAATACATAGTAGAGTGAGCAAAACAATTCAATAAACACAACTATTTTTCTACTGCACAAAAAACAGGAAATAATTAAATTTCTTATAGACATTTCTTTATTATATTTTCCCACTTGAATATTTAGAGAATAATTTAAATGTAATGCATACTGACAGCAAGCACAGTATCAAATATTAGTTTTTTTTTAATATTTTTCTGTTCTCACCCTTTATTCCTTTAGGAAAAAAATATTTAGATGACCTCAAAAGAAACAATTATTATGCTAATCACAGTATGCAGTAACACATACAAGCCCATACTCAATAGAAAAGAAAGCAACAAAGAAGTGAAAAAGTCTTTCTCCTCAAATCATTTTAATTCATTTTTCCACAGCCATATAAATTTAAAGTATGAAACAACAATAATACAGCTATAGAATCTAGGTTCTCTTTCAAAGCAGCGGCATATAAAACATAGAAAAGCTAAAACCTCAGCACAAGCTTCAAAAGAACAAGGACTGAGAGGATTTTGATGAAGACATGAAATGCACAAAATACAGTACACAAAAATACTAGAATGCATAAAATATAAAGCTACACATTTCAGGTAGAAAGCATTGTAAAATATATAAAATATGCAAGAAATCAAAACCAAAGAGATTTTTCTTAGAGTACCATGAATACACTGGAACTGGCAATTAGCATTTGAAGATGGGAACAAGAAAATAGCAGTTTCCCATTTAAAACTTTATTTCTAGGCTTTAGGATTTCACCTTCTTGACATCCTTCTTTCCAGAGCTCTCAGTAGCTGACTCTGCTTTTCTTTTCTGTGACTAAAATGGAAACAGATTTAATGTTCTGCTCCAATATGCACATTTTTAAATGGCCCAACAATGTTAAATCTAGGATGTAAATGCATCAAAAAAAAATTTTAACATGAATATTCACTTAAATGTTATACTCACAGTTAATGTTCTATATAGCCCAACAAAATATATAACCCAATGTAAAATAACCTTCAAAGACTTTTTTTTTTAAAAAGACATAAAATACCCACCAAAAATAGTCAGCAAATGTCTACTTACACAGGGTACCATAAATGTACTCTCATGTTAAAGAACTACTTAATACTTAAAGTTTTCTAGGCAAATGCTATTTATTTTTAAAACCTTATGATAGATGTTAAAGCACCATATTTCATATATTCTATGATGCGCATTTCTTTTTCACTTTAGCATCTCTGAAATCAGGATGCATCTTACAATTGATGACAAATGAGTTAGTTGGCAGCAGTTTCACTTAGCAATACAGAAAATGATGCTGTTTCTTACAATAGGAAGCATCTTAGACTTGATGAAATATGGTAGTTTACTTAACCACACTCAAATACTATGATCTATTAAAGAATATTTCAAATTGTAGCTACACAAGGCGACCTGACTGGATTAAAACCAAGTCATCTTATTATTCAGCAATTTATTTGTTACCAAGTAGACGAAGTAAAGCTTTGCTGTCTGCTCCAAGTCTCATTTGTACTCATAGTTCCACAAAGATCAGAAAACTTATTTGATCAAATCAGAACTCCAAGTTTCAACCTCAGCCCCATCCCATCCCACCCCACCGCTCTCCTACTCCCCCACGACAACTTGACTCTCCATTCAAAGGATTTTACTTGCATTATACTTCTGCTTAAAGTCATGAGGAATTTTTTAAAATATTGAGCCCTCTTACTAGGGAGTTCCTAACCATATGTTCTACAAACAAATAAGGAATGCGGTTGTAGTGTATTCTTTTTCTGTCAAAAACAAATTAGCACTTCATAAAAACAGTTTTTATAATAGGTATCACGTGGCATTAAACATAATATAGGCATTTTAATTATGTAAAAAAAGTGAGATCTACCTAAAAGTTAGGAAAATGCTGAAAATTTTACCATTGGAGTTTTAGTTGCCCGTTTCTTCTTTTCTGCTCTCTCTCTTTCCTCAATTTCCATATTTTCTTTCTCAATCAATGAAATCAGAGTATTACAGCGTCTCTGGAATTCCTAAACCAAATAGTAACAGACTTTTAATTTCTGCAACTCCAGCATAATCTTTAAAAAGTTGTATGGGGCGCCTGGGTGGCGCAGTCGGTTAAGCGTCCGACTTCAGCCAGGTCACGATCTCACGGTCCCTGAGTTCGAGCCCCGCGTCAGGCGCTGGGCTGATGGCTCAGAGCCTGGAGCCTGTTTCCGATTCTGTGTCTCCCTCTCTCTCTGCCCCTCCCCCGTTCATGCTCTGTCTCTCTCTGTCCCAAAAATAAATAAACGTTGGAAAAAAAATTAAAAAAAAAGTTGTAATTATTTATTGTATCATTTCTGTGGTACAGGATTTCTAAAGTTGATTTACTTCAGAACAATATTCATACAGGATATTAATGGATTCCACCAAAAATATATGGAGGGGGTAAATGTCATCCAGTGGGGTGAATGGGTAAACCAACTGTGGTCCATCCATTCAATGAAATACTATTCAGCTATAGGAAGGAAAGAACTATTGGTACACAACAACCTGGATGAACCAAAAGTGAATTACACGGAGTGAAAACAGCCAATCTCAAACAATTATTTACCATATTCTATTTACAGTACATTCTTGAAATAACAAAAGTTTAGAAATGGAGAACTTATCAGTGGTGGCCAGGAGGTAGGAAAGGGGGGGAGAATGTGTGTGACTATAAAAAGCTAGCATAAGGGAGTCTTGTGGTGCTGATTATACACACCTACAAGTGATGAAACTGCATTGAACCACACACACACACACATACACACACACACACACACACACACACACACACACAAGTGCATGTATAACCAATGAAATCCGAATAAGCTGTATGGATTATACTACTACGGATTTTCTGATTTGACATTGTAGTATAGCTATGCAAGATGTTACCATTGGGGAAAACTTGGTGAAGGGTGAATGGGACCTTCCTGTACATTTCTTTATAACTTCCTGTGAATCGTTTCAAAATAAAAAGTCAACAAAAATCACAGAAACAAAAAAGGGGGGAAGTCCGATTGGCAAAATAAGTTTTGGAAGTATTCAGGCTACAGATGTACAACAGATTTCTTTCTACATACAGGGCTTCTCAGTTCCTGATGAGCACTCTCAAGCACTAGGTGGGAGATGTAGGATGCAAGCAGTTCTCAAAGCTATTCAACCAACAGAAATCTCTTCTCACAGGACATCTTGTAGGATCAGAGTCCTGAGGAGCACATCTCAGGAAACACTGCTGTATTTGTTAATGCAGAGAAAACAATAGCTGAAAAGATTTTGCCTTAACCTTGCCACTACCTATATTTCACTGCCAGCAAATCAATGCATCCAAACTATAAATAGTGCTTATAAATGTATGGTGAGCATTAAACATATGATTCATTAATATGGATACTCACATATATTAACCCTGCATACACAGCTGTATTTAAAGGTAAATCATAGATAAATAACATTTTAAGGTACAATTCCTTTTCTGTATTAGCAACAGGGTATGATACATACAACATAGCTAAACACACAAATGAAAATGTAGGTTTACTGGCAATTAAGAACCCCCAACAGGTGGCTCAGTCAGTTAAGTGTCTGACTTTGGTTCAGGTCATGAGTTCAAGCCCCACATCAGACTCTGTGCTGACAGCTTGGAGCCTGGAGCCTGCTTTGGATTCTGTGTCTCCCTCTCTCTCTGCCCCTCCCCTGCTCGCTCACTCGCTCTCTCTCTCTCAAAAATAAATAAATATTAAAAATTTTTGAAAAAGAACCCCCAACAAAAATATGGTCAAAGTACAAGAATAGAAAACTCATAAAAAATTAAAATGTCCACATATTTACAAAATTTTCACTGAAACTAATGATCAAAACCATTATTACACTATATGTTAACTTGGAGTTAAAGAAAATTAAATAAATAAACTAAATAAACTAATGATCAAAGAAATGCAAAGTGAAACAAAGCCATCTTTATCAAATTACCAATGATATGTGCATGCATGTGTATGTGGTGTACATATCCAGTATTGGCAATAAGATGGGGATATGCGAACGTTCATTCACTGATGATGGCATGCCAATGTTAATACCTGTTATGGACTGAATTGTATTCCCCCCAAATTCATACATTGAAACTTAACACCCCCACAATGTGACTACTGTTTGAAGATAAAGCCTTTAAGGAGTTAATTAAGTTAAATGAGATCATAAGGAGCGGGGCCCTAATCTGACAGGACTGGTCATCTTATAAGAAGAGGAAGAAACACCCAGAGATACCTCTCTCTACACTCTTACAGACAAATGGCCATGTGAGAACACAGCAAGAAGACACTATCTATAAGCCAGGCAGAAAGACCTCACCAGAAGCAAACCCTGCTGACACTTTGATCTTGGACTTCCAGTCTCCAAAACTGTGAAAAACTTCTGTTTAAGCCACCCCATTTGCGGTATTCTGTTATGGCATCCCAAGCAGACTAATACTCATATACTACGTTCATGGCGACTGGCTGGCTCAGTCAGTGGAACACATGACTCTTGATCTCGGGGTTGTGGGTTTGAGCTCCACTGGGTATAGAGATTAATTAAAAATAAAGTTTTTAAAATAATATATCCTACACCTTCCTAGAAGGCAATTTGGGAGTATCAATGAAGCATCTTAAAAATCTCCTACCTTTTGAGCTAACAATTCCATTCCTAGAAACTTAATGTAAGAAAATAAGAGATGTATACAAAAACTTACAAAAGAATATTTGGAGAAGTTATTATTTTTTTAGCATGGAAATACTGAGAACGAAATTTGTGATCATTTAAAAATGGAATACACAGACAAATCTTACTATATACATATCTACAGAATTATAGCGGAGAGATTACTAACTACAGCATTACCAGTTAGCAGCAACTACCTCTAAAAGTAGGACTAATGCTAACTTTTTTATTTTCATGTTTATACTAGTCTGTATTTTCCAAATTTTCTGCAATGAATGTGTAACTCTTGGGCAATCTATAACATTTTTAAGAAATGGCAAGTGACTTTTTAATACACTTTTACTTTTCCAAATAAAAGCCAGAAAATGACATACAACATAGGAAATGATACACACAGAAATATTATTGACTATCCAAGCATTTTCTACTCTCTAAAAATTCAAGCCCAAAAGGAGGCAGAAAGCCAAAGGCAGTGTAACCGAAAAACAAATCCTCTTATTGTTTTTAAAATATTACTATTTTAAAAAATATGTATATTACTATGTATTAAAAATAACCTTACAGAACACTGTACATTCACGTTTCTTCTGCATCCTCAATTATACAAGGTTAAATAATTTAGGAAAAATAGCATCCTTACTTACCAAAATAATACTGATGTTTTTAATATGCAGACCAAATATTCTCCATACCTTCATTCAATAACACACATACAAACTAAACAGCATGTTATTCAATTTATCTATTATAAAAAGGGCTAAGTTGACCCTGATGAGATTTGATTGTTGGTTTCTAGGGAGACTAGATAGAGTCTATGTGAAGCTGATTCTTGAATCATTAAGCTATACCCTCTGGCTGTTATTATTCTCAATAAGTAATAGCAGCCAGTGACTGAAGATATCTGTAAGATACATGTTCATGGTTCATATGGGTGATTCAGGGGAACTAATACTTTTGAGACTGTGTCATATGCTGGGAAGGAGAACTTCTCCAAATGATTATAAATAGACTGTATAATAAGTTCTCACCTTTATTCCTTTTAACCTGTCACTACTCCAGACACAGAAAAATACCCTCTCTAGAGAACAGCACCAAGGAGTGGGAGAGTATGGATATTACCTTCCTAGCATAGGTAATGTCACTTCCTCTATAGATATCAACCCCATTTTTTATTCACATGCTTAAACACTGCCTAACTAAACAGATGGTATCATAAACAGAACACTAGCTGAAACCAGAAATTACAAGGCAAAAGGCCAGATTACCAATAAAACAGTGATTCACTTTTTGAATAACTAAGTGACTATGAAAAATTTCATGACATCTAAAGCACCTTCATCTTACATAATTTCTCCTTTCACATTCATATTCTCCTAAATTCTTGCACCTCTTTATATTCCTATTTTCCTGGGGTTACAGGGAGTGTTTTGTGTGGTCTCAAAAGGTTTCCACAAACTCTGCAGTCTAATTATCTTTTTCACCATTTCCAAATGCAGGATTAGGAATGAAGTTGGAGGGAGAAAAACAGCACATAAGAGGAAGAGAGAGAATACAAAAACAACAAAAAACAAAAAAGAATACAAAAATGACAAATGGAAAACTGGTCTGCAGTGTGAATAGTGGTGGCGAAAGGAAAAAAAGTATTGTGTTCATACATGTGTGGGAGATGCTATAGTTTTAAAAAGTTAAACCAAGCTCTTCTCAGAGCTTTTAGTACCCTAATGTAGATTGGAAGTGTCAAGGACGAGATTCAGTATCAGCATTTCCTAAATCTATTTGAACACAGAACCTTTGTTCTACATGTCACAGATTTGCATATCCTAGAACAATGCTTGGTAGAAACCAAGGTGGGAGATGCTGTGCAGGTTAAGATAGATGAGGCTAAGTTTGGATCAAAGTACAAAGAACCTAGACACTACCAGTGGAGAACTGAAGAATTTTACTTAATTTAGCTGACAAAAAGATTTCATTAATGGATTTCTATGCAGAAGCAGTGATGTACTCAAAGGTGTATTTTGTACTGGGAAATCTTCCCTTGATACAGATTCTCGGTTGTGTGAGTTCATAAAATTACAGACTCTCAAGATTAGAAAACTTTAAAAATCATTCAAGATGATGCTGAATCCTTTCTACTAGGTCCTTGCTAGTTAGTTGTCTGACCCGTCTGAATTCTTCCAATGATGGGAATACCAATAGACTACCTCCCAAGGTTTTCTATTCCACCTTTAGACAAATTAAAAATGTTCCATAATGCAATGCTACCTTATATTTCCAACAACTGGTTCTAGGTCTAATTCTTATACTCACAGAGAACAAGCTGATTCCCTCTTCTGGATGACAATCCTTTAAATATTACAGGAAGTTCCCATGCCTCCATCACAAACACCTCCCAAACACCTCTCTTTTGAGCTAAATAGCCTCTCCCTTTACCTATCCTTCATTTAACCTGATTCACTTAACCTTCATTTACCCACATTCTTTTAACCAGAGCTCAGCACATCTTCTCTGTGAAGAGCCAAACAATAGTTTCAGCTTTGCAGACCACACAGTCTCTGTCACAACTACTCAGCTCTACCACTGCAGCATGAAAGCAGCTGTAGACAATACATAAATGAATGAGTATGGCTGTGTTCCAATAAAACCTTACTTACAGATACTAAAATTTGAATTTTGTAAAATTTTCACATTTCACAAAATAGCTTTTTAATTTTCTTCCAACCATTTGAAAATCTAAAAATAATTCTTGGCTTGCAGGCCAATACAAAAAAGGTTGGTGGGGGGCAGGCTGTAGTCTGCCAACCCGTTTTAAACTACAGTCTTTAGATTTACTTTAAACAAATTGTGGTGCCTTGGTTTTTCCATACCTTCTTAATGGTTTGTGATTCTATTCAATGCAAAGTCACCCATGTTTCAACTTTTGAAATACTTTTCAAAAGTACTATTCAACTTTTGAATACTAGGATATGTATCTCTACTTTTATTTAATAAATGATGAAATATTTGCAATAAGCAGTGCTGCCCTTTACTGTGTGGTGAATATCAATCACACCAGGCACCAAGTTCAACTATCCTTTGCCCCAATACTCAGCTTCAAAGCATCAATTCAAAAGGCACAGAAGGCATCAATAGACTTGAAGTGACTTATTGAAAGAGATTAAAGAGGCTCCATGTTACACTTCCTATGTACTAAAATCCTAGACACTAAGCCTGCCTAAGTCTGAATGACAGAAGGTCTGTGCTTGTTATAATTCAAAGTCAAAAGCAGGTGAATGAACAAGGGAAAAAAAATAAATTGCACTTCACATTTGCACCTCTAAATTTGTAGGTAGTTCTAAAAAGTCAGAATTTTCTTCTACAATTCTTAGTAAAACAAAATTGGTATTTTTCTGCTTTGCTCTTTTATTACCTCCCCATACTTTCCTTCTAGAATCAATACCTTTAACTATACATTCTCTGGTATATTTTCCAGGTTGTCACTTTTGAACATTTATCATACTTAAAAATAATGCAACAGCATTCTATATTAGAATCTCAGGGTCCAAGCATATTGGCAGTTAAATGGGAGTTAATATTCTAATAAATATATCATATATGTCTCAAACAAGTATCAAAAGTTATGATACTTTTACATAACTGCTGCCATTTAAACATCATTATTTATAAAATGTTTTTGTCACTTCCTCACAAGATAACACAGAAGTATAAATACATAAAATGGACCCCTGTTAGTGCATTTACTGTATTTCAGATTGCTAGAATAGTTCAGTCTTAAATCAAACACTGTATTTGCTAATAAAGCACATGATATTTATACCAGGCTTTTCAAACTTACAAAAAAATAAAAAATTCAGGTATGACAGTCAAATAAAGTCTCTCATTAGAAAAAGGTAGACAAAAAGAAAAGAACTCAGAGTCATTCCTACATTTCTTTACTTTCTATCCAAATCTGATCCAACTATAGGAGACTATGAGACAGAAGCCAACTAAAGTACAAATGTTCCATGCCCATTTATTCACTGAATGCCGACTTTGTGCAAGGTGCTATGCTGGTCCCTTTAGATATAACCAATGCACTTGAGGGTTAAGAGAGCAGCAGTATAAAAAAAAAGGAATCTAGGTCAGATGGTGATACATTAGCCAAGGGAAGGGGGAAAAAAGGAGGAACAGAGAAAAGACAGAGATAGAAATTTGGTGATAATCAGCCTATATGGTAATTGAGGCAGACATTTGCCCACTTGCACAGAACAGTATTTCTAAAATGTAAATCTGATCACTGTCACTGCCCTATTAAAATCTTTCAATGATTCTTTCCATTTCCTATAGACACGAAGAAGACTTCTATACAGCAGACAAGGCCCTTCACAATTTGGCTGCCAGCTATCTCTTCTTCTCTGAGTACCTCCCTACTTATACTAACCTCCTTGCAATTTCTTCATATGCTGTTTCCACAACCCAGAATGTAGTCCCATGGCCATTTCCTAGTTTTCCTAGACTTGGATCCAAGAAGGACGTCTTCTGTGAAGCCATTCCTCTAACCTAACCCCAAGGCAAAGTTAAGCACTACCTCTCCTCTACATGCCTCTGTATAGACCCTTTTTCAAACTTAAGGCTGAAAAGGGACAATTCAGTCTTTTAAATGCATGAGGAATTATATTCCTATGAGCATAAATATATTTTTTTAATATTTTAATAATTCTACAGTCAAGAAGCATCCATCAGTATATATTACAGTTCACCAACTTTACAAACAGTGTAATTGATATTTTCACATTTCTTTGTAATGCTCCAAAATATCAGTATTAGCTATTATCACACAATTAAGTGCTAATACACAAAATTAAAAAAAAAAAACAAGCAGCACTCTGTAAGAAATTTCCTAGACTATGCTGCATAAGCAACAAACCAAAATGTTATTGCGACTACTGAATTAAGTGGGAAATGTTTTTTTTTTTTAATTTTTTTTTTCAACATTTATTTATTTTTGGGACAGAGAGAGACAGAGCATGAACGGGGGAGGGGCAGAGAGAGAGGGAGACACAGAATCGGAAACAGGCTCCAGGCTCTGAGCCATCAGCCCAGAGCCCGACACGGGGCTCGAACTCACGGACCGCGAGATCGTGACCTGGCTGAAGTCAGACGCTTGACCGACTGCGCCACCCAGGCGCCCCTAAGTGGGAAATGTTTTAATTTGACTTTCATTTTTCTAAAGTATCTATAAAGAAAATCCTTCTCTAACTGGACAGATAATTTATAAAATATCCTGTGCTGAACTAGTAACCCAATTATCATTTACTATCACTGATAAACTTATAAAAAGGGAAGCAAGCTAATAAAAAGCTATAGCAATATTTTTTAGAAAGTATTTTTTCTCCTGCAATTCTAATGAGAGATGTCAATGTCTTAATTTTAAATAAGGAACACTTCCATTAATAACAAAGTTGTGATTTGAAAACAAACAGTAATAACGTGAAGTTTTTATTACACTGTATGCAACAGTGTGTGATTCTTTTTCTCAGATGCTATCAGAAAAATTCATTTAACTACCTAAGGCACGGTAATTGTAAACAACTCATTACTAATACTTTGATTCAGTTCCAAGGTACATGGCCACAGGCAATGCACACACAGCTTCCTGAGGTGGCTGTGAGAGGAAAGAAAACAGCTCCTCAGAGGCTAAAAGGTAAGAATGTTTTTTGACTCAAATTAAGAGTCAAAGCAACTCTGTAAAGGATGCAATAAATAGTTATATCAAGAAATGTTCTTTAGCTCAGAGAGTTAAATTCTGCCTTTTCTTCTTGAAGCCCTTAAAAGGACCTAAGCAGGTCTAAGGAATTACTGGTTGAACTTTGGGTATTTTCCACATGTCCTTTCCAGTAAACTGACTAACGTGGGAGATCTTTTGGACCTCTCAGGTTCCTCTCCAATCTCCCAGTCATGTTAGTCTGTCACTAAATGAATGGAGATAATATCCTGAAACTCATTCCCTAAAAGGAATGGCAAAAAAATTAATAAGCTCATGTTAGTAAACAGATTGGCAAGCATTACATAAAAGGTACTATATAAACACAGAGTATTATCATTTCCTCTTATAATCACTTGGTAAAGGTCCTTTTAACTTTGATCATCTGTGAATGTCCTACAACTAAGACCCCATTATAAGATATTTTTCTTTGAAGGAAATGGTAGGGCAATTCACATGCTCTGAGCTTAAAAAACTAAATTGATCATATCCTTCCTACTTGTTTATGTAGTTCAATAGAGACTGATTGCTTACTTAAAGACCACCAAGTTCTCAGAGAAAGAAATCACTATCTTTTTAGCACACAGAAATAGAACTAAAACTCATTTTCTCTTTTGTATAGCCAGCATTTTTAAATGGAGAAAAGCCTCAAAGAAATCTTCATACTTTAGCTGAAGGCTTTAAAAGTGAAGCATATTTAGAAGTGGAGGTTCATGCCTTTAAGCACTTTAAGACTGTTAGTTAAGTCAGGAGCCATGAATTCAGTACTTTGAGATGTCTGAATAAAATATAACTACCAAGGTTCCCACTTTTTTCCTAAGTATTTCACACTATTTATTGGCATCCCTGGGAAAGAAGAGTCACTTTTAAGCAAAACTCTGTTTTTAAAGATAGCTTCTTTGGTAAGCTAAGTTTAAAGTTTAATCATTAATAAGATTTTAATTTGAACACAGTGACACACTCACATAATCAAACTACATCCTCCGTGTTTCTAAGATAGGATTTTTCAAAGAAACAAATTAATATCGGAAATGAAAACTGCCTCTTTCCAAGGGGAAAGTTCTCTTCCTAGATTGTACATGAGTTTCACTGTATGAGAGCAATTATTTAAAATAAGGAGGGCAAATGGATCATCTATTAATACTCCATTCCTTTAACTCCCTAATAATTGATGTTGCCATGAAATATTCCAAAAACACCTTATGAATATATGCATGTTCTAAAATATATTACTTATACTCTAAATCCAGAAGCATAAGTAAAAATTATCCATTAACTAGGAGGGAAATAAAAAGCAATATGATAGAAAAGTTAAACAAAAAACTCTGGATTAAAATATTTAAATATAAAATAAACTATTATATGTTCTCAAAGATTCTTTAGAAATCATAAACTCCACTTTCCAGAATGACAAAGGTATCTTCATTATTAACAAATAAAATAAAGGTTTCGCTTCATATTCACCTAATGAATTAATATTTGCCCTTTGGAAAATATACATAGGAGATTTAAATCTCTTAGTAAAGAAAGAAGTAAATGCTTTGTAGAAAGAAGATGGAGGAAAATGAGGATCTTTACAAGGGAGTTCAGAGCCATCTAGTGGTTGTTAATAATATACCGGTTTTTTTATTTAGAAAATGAAATAAGGATATGTAGTTCCATAGCCATGTTCATGTATTTCAAATAACATAAGGTTTTTCTTGCACTTGTGAATGTTTCATCCTTTGCTTTAGTTTAATGATTCTAGAGACTTAAAACCGCATCAAACTCTCAACATTTTAAAAAATTAGTAACATATTACTGAAATAATACTCAAAATCCAGCAAATGATCTATCACATAAAAGGGCATTTATGATCTAAAACATGATGCACTGACAAATGCAGGTAGGCATTTGTCTTCTACAAGCTTTTGGTGCTTCTCTACATTAGATCATTACACACATAAAACTCCAAATGGCTAAAATTTTTAAACTCATGGCCTTTGAAAGGAGTTCTCTGCTAAACATGGTCATAGATGCACTGAGTTAGAAGACACCTTAAAAGGCCAACTAGCTCACTGCCAAAGCCTTCAGATAGTCAAAGCAGAATCTCTTTCAAAGCTAACAGAAAAGCTACTCTATACCATTCTTCAATAATCTATTTCAATGATCCAAAGAACCCTGTCAAACAACTCTTTCCTACATCAAACTTCTGGCTTTCATGCTACAAATTAATTCTTATCTTTTTTATTCTTATTTTTTAATTCAATGCTTCCTACTATACCTTATTAACATAAACCTCTTCATATTCTTTTGTGTAAGCAGAGCACTTTAAATTTATGCCTATTGAATGTTATGGTGTGAGACTCAACCTATCCATCATTCCAATTTCTCTAGTTCCTTTTGAATCCTGGCTTGATCCAAAGTATTTGCTAGCTCTCCAGCATTATGTATTTCATAAACTTGATAGATATATTCTAATAGTCCAAGAACACTCTAAATTGATGTTACAGTTTTAAGAAATACTTGATCTTATCTGCCAGAATTAGCGTCTTCAGTGCAGCAACCCAGATTTTTCTTTTTTTTCAGTTCACCTTGAACTTAAAATAAAAAATGAATCAGAGGCACCTGGGTGGCTCAGTCAGTTAAGCATCTGACTTGATTTCAGCTGAAGTCATGATCTCATGGTTTGTGGGTTCGAGCCCCACATTGGGCTCTGCGCCGGCGGTGTAGAGCCTGCTCGGAATTCTGTCTCCCCCTCTCTCTCTGGCCTTCCCAGCCTCTCTCTCAATCTCAAAATAAAAAAATAACCTTTAAAAAAATATGGGGCACCTGGGTGGCCCGGTCGGTTGAGTATCTGACTTCGACTTGGGTCGTGATCCCGTGGTTCATGGGTTCGAGCCCCACATCAGGCTCTGTGCTGGCAGCTCGGAGCGTGGAGCCTGCTTCGGATTCTGTGTCTCCCTCTGTCTCCACCCCATCCCTCTTGTGCTCTCTCTCTTTCAAAAATGAATAAACATTTAAAAAATTTCACAAAAAAATAAATAAGTAAGGGGCACCTGTGTGGCTCAGTCAGTTAAGCATCTGACTCTTAGCTCATGTCATGATCTCACTGTTTGTGGGTTTGAGCCCCACATCAGGCTCTGCACAGCCAGTGCAGGATTCTGCCTGGGATTCTGTCTCTCCCTCTCTCTGCCCCTTCCCTGATCGCTCTCTTTCTAAAAATAAATAAATAAACATACATACATACATAAATGAATCAAACAAAACATTAAGCATTGCTTTGCACCCTTATTTCCACTTTTGGCCAAGAAAACATTTATGAAAGATAGCAGCTACTTAAAAATGTCCATTATTTGAACTGTTAGTTTCTGGTGCTTTTAATTTTTAGGCTATCTAAAGGTACTTTTGTCTTAATTACCTCAGCTGACAAAAGACTGACAATGCTAATATTAAAAATGTGTTGCATTTTAAAAACCATTCAATATCAATTTGAACTCTGTTAAGCAGCATTAAAAATTAACAGGCACACAATTTACATTAGGAAGTAACAAAGTAAATTGCATGAAGCTAAAATATCTTTTCTACTTAATTATTCTCTGTCTCATAATATTCTTTTAAAGACTCACTTAGGCAACAATTCCTTCTCATTGAAAATAAATCCTTAAGTTGCTCACACAGTGTGAAGCACCACCTGCCTAATTACAAATAGGGAAGTATACCTTTAAAGTGGACAGCTCTGGTGGTCACCATTTTAACCAAGTGATCAAACTTAGCATCACCAAGAGGGGGACAACCTATGTCATCGTGCCCCCTGACGTGATGCAATAAGTACACATCACTTGTGTCACATTCTTGCCAAAAATGCTTAACCTAAATCTAAAAATGAGCGAGATAAATGTGGAACATTCTATGGGGTGCCTGGGTGGCTCTGTGGGTTAAGCGTCCGACTTTGGTTCAGGTCATGATCTCACAGTTTGTGGGTTGAGCACCGCATAGGCTCTGTGCTGACATCTCAGAGCCTGGAGAGCCTGCTTCAGATTCTGTATGTCTCTCTCTCTCTCTGCCCCTCCCCTCCTCACACTCTGTCTCAAAAATAAACATTAAAATTTTTTAACAAAAAAAAATGTGGGACATTCTAGAAAACAGGAAGTTCAGGTACCTTAAAAAGCCATTTGTCATGAAAAACAAAAAGTTGTAGATTGAAAAAGACTAAAGAGGATCAGCAACAAAATGCAGTATGTGAACCTTGTCTAGATCATCAATTTAAGAAAACAGCTATGAAAGACACTTTGAGAGAAACTGGAAAATTCTGTACATGGGACTGTATACCAGATGACATTACTGAATCACTGTTCACATTTTCAGGTAGGATAAAGGTATTATGGTTATGTAAGGAAAAGTTCTTATTTCTAGGAGATAAATGTTTAAGTATTTAGAGGTGGACACTCATGATTTTTTCAACTTACTTCCAAATGGCTCAGAAATAATAGAATGTATATTTATGAATATCAGATACAGATACGTATTTCTGAATATAGGTATGTTCCTGTATTTCTGAATACAAAATATAGGCTCTATGTGTACATACAGATTCTATGTATATATGTACAAATGTATATGTGGGTAGGGGGAGAAAGCCAATTTGGCAAAATGTTAACCATTAAAGAATCTAAATGAGGAATATATGACATTTGAAATTTTTCAAGATAAAAAGTTGAAGGAAATAAGAAAAGAATACATACCATGGCAGTTCTAGACTTGATAAACCAGTCAAATCTAAACTGAGGAGCATTCCGTACACACTGTCTTAATTCTTCATACACGTTTTCTCTGTCAAAGCCCATTTTGTGTAACATACAAATCAAGAATCTATCTTCTTCCTCAGTATAGTTCTTTCCTTTGCTGGTTCCATACTGAATACGTAACTGATGAAATGGAGCCTTGTATCTTGCAATCTATAAATTTAAACAAAATAGTGATTTTAACTAAATGTGTAATAAGTCAAAACTAATCACTGTATCAATTAAAACAATCTAATAATAATTTTTAAATTATGAAATAAAGTACTTTGGCATCCAGGGCTTTCTTGATACTGATCCTTCGTTGAATTCTTGCTTCTCCACGTTCAATCTGAGCCATAATTTTCTCAATGTCCTGTAATTCATTGCAACGTTCCCAAAAGACAGCTGAAAAACACAATTATTACTTTTCAATAAATGTACTACCATCTTAAACAAATGAATCCAAGGAACTATAGAATAAAGAATTAACAGGGCATGATGTAGTAAACTTACACTGTTTAAAACTTAAGATTCAGATTCATCTGTATATGTGTATATGTTCAATTATTAAATACCCCTTTTTATTTAAAAGTAAGACCTTGGGGCACCTGCGTAGCTCAGTTAAAGCTTCCGATTTCGGCTCAGGTCATGATCTTGCAAACCAGTCCATGAGTTCAAGCCTTGCGTCGGGCTCTAGGCTGACAGCTCAGAGCCTGGAGCCTGCTTTGGCTTATCTCCCTCTCACTCTGCCCCTCACTGGCTCACGCTCTGTGTCTCTCTCTCAAAAATAAACATTAAAAAATTTAAAACACCTCAACAAGAAGGTTTTAGGTTAATGAATTTCTTTTCATGAAATATTATAGAATTTTTAATTATCAATCTCAAATGACTAGAATTTTTAAAGATACTACAGACACTAATTTAAGCTATGCTTTCATTCAAACATGATATAAAAGGGACCAAACAAAGTGAAACAGGAGAGAGGTAGCCATATAAACTTAGAGAACACAGCTTCCTAGCAAGAAAAAACAAAAACAAAACCCATTATCAACTCAAACTTCTTATGAAGCAGCAATTTATTACTGAAACTTTTTGTTAAATTTATCTTGAGAGAGAGCAAAAGAGAGTGCATGTGAGAGAGAGAGGGAGAGAGAGATTCCCGAGCAGGTTCCGTGCTGTCAGCACAGAGCCCAATGTAGGGCTCGATCTCATGAACCCAGAGATCATGACCTGAGCTGAAACCAAGAGTAGAACTCTTGAGAGCCACCTAAGCGCCACTCTTACCAAAACTCTTATTTCACTTTTGGAACCACTCACTAAACTTACAATATTTCCAACAACCTGTACCCTGTTTTCTAAACTTACCTGAAATAGTCTTTTCTCTTAAAAACAAAACAAAAAAACACAAAGTCACCCAAATTTTATATATGATCTAAATGATCTGGCTGCATTAGGTCACATCTTATGACTTCAGTGGAGGGTATTTTAATGTTTGTTTGTTTGTTTATGTTATTGAGAGAGAGAGAGAGAGAGAGAGAGAGAGAGAGAGAGAGAGAATCCCAACCAGGCCATGTACTGTCAGTGCAGAGCCCGATGCAGGGTTAAATCCCATGACCATGAGATCATGACCTGAGCCAAAATCAAGAGTTGGATGCTCAACCGACTGAGCCACCCAGGTGCCCCAGTGAAAGGCCTTTTATTTTTTTTTTAATTTTTTTTTCAACGTTTATTTATTTTTGGGACAGAGAGAGACAGAGCATGAACAGGGGAGGGGCAGAGAGAGAGGGAGACACAGAATCAGAAACAGGCTCCAGGCTCTGAGCCATCAGCCCAGAGCCTGATGCGGGGGTCGAACTCACAGACCGCGAGATCGTGACCTGGCTGAAGTCGGACGCTTAACCGACTGCGCCACCCAGGCGCCCTGAAAGGCCTTTTAATGGCATACTCTACATTCTCAAATTTTTCATTTTTAGAGCCTATCACAAAAGGAATGTTAGTGCTCTCTGATTTTTATTTGCGGAAGGGGGGGGGGGGCTTCAATAACAAACATTTATTTCTCACAGTTATGGAGGCTGAGAAGTCCCAAGATCAAGGTGCTGGAAGATTCCAAGTCCAGTGAGAGCCCACACCCTGGTTCATAGATGACGGTCTTCCCAATGTGTCCTCACATGCTGGAAAGGGCAAGGGAGCTCTCTGGGGTCTCTTTTATAAGGGCACTAATCCCATTCGTGAGTACTCCACCCTTATGACCTAATCACCTCCCAACCCTACCTGCTAATACCATCACACTGAGGGTTAGGATCTCAACATCTAAATTTGAGGGGGAAACATTCAACCTATAGCACCCAATCTGAACATTAGTGGGCCATTTTCTTCTTTGCGCTGGACGTTAACCACCCATCTCAGCATCACAAAAGAAACTGTCACTCTCTGGTTTTTATAAGCACCTTTGTTCATTTATTCATTCTCTCTTATTCATTCAGCATACAAATGCCTGCTATGTAGAAGATACGAACAGCCAATTATATACACTTCTTTTATTGCAACCAACTACATGAAACCATTCCGATCTCCCCATCCTGTGACATGGCCCCAATTTAACTGTGCTGAGCCAGTCCTGCCACCGGGCTTGGTGTCAAATGTGAGAGAACATCTGATACGGTATCTTTCTGAATCACTTCTTTTCTTGCAATTTCATAAACATTGATGCTATTTTGAAGAAAATTCTACTTTGGAAAATCTCTCCACACAAAATCTCTTATATTCTTTTCATTAGAATGAAAATGCTGTTAGAATTTCTCATCTATTTTTACCCTTTCTAAGCCCCCAAATGCTGTAAACTTATGTGATAAAGCTTACAAGTAATAGTAATGCTATACTGGAATCAAGGAAAAGGAAGTTCATAAATTTGGTATTATATGAAGTAAAAGCTCAATATAATCAGCCTCTAAATTCCTTGTTCATCACCAGAAACCCTCTCTGATTTCCAAAAGAAAAAGTGTCTTTTCTCTTATTAAACCTGGATTTCTTCAAGCACTAACAGTACAGATAAATTAAAAGCTGTTCC
This sequence comes from Prionailurus viverrinus, assembly GCF_022837055.1. Lineage (NCBI taxonomy): Eukaryota > Metazoa > Chordata > Mammalia > Carnivora > Felidae > Prionailurus > Prionailurus viverrinus. Next base: position 100,034,236 of record NC_062579.1, read on the forward strand.
TAGGTTATATTAATTTTTGGTATATTTATTAGTATCCTCTCCCAGCTATTTTTCATGGCAAAAACACAGAATTTCAACTGTTAAAGCCACATAGGCTTTGAGGGGTTAGCACAAAAACCTAAACCTACTTTGTAATATTGTTTCTATAAGGGAAAAAAAATGGTCTAGATTCTAAATAGCTGATACTCAGACTAAATTTGAAAGTTCAACCTATTTGTAAGTAAGAAAATTCCTGTTCTACATATAGAAAACTTGCTAGAGATAATTACCTATTTTTACTAAGATTTCTTTCAGAAGCCTGAGGTTCCATGTGCTGCGACATGGGCATTCATATTAACTCTATATGCTTCAAGACCAAAGACACAGCTAAGTAAGGGAGAGGATTCCAGAACCAATCAAAAGATTTATTTTAGGGGGGTATCTGGGTGGCTCAGTAGGTTGAGCATTGACTTCGACTCAGGTCTTGATCTTGTAGTTTGTGGGTTCGAGCCGCATGTTGGGCTCTGTGCTGACAGCTCAGAGCCTGGAGCCTGCTTTGCATTCTCTCTCATTCTCTCTCTCTGTCTCTCTCTCTCTGTCTCTCTCTCTCTCTCTCAAAAATGAATAAACATTAAAAATTTTTCTTTTAATTAAAAAAATTTAAAAATTAAAAATAATTCTAGCAGTCTTTTTAGATCTATTCCAGCTTGCCCCAAGTTAATGGAATCCACATGACCTGTCTGGAGCTGATTAGAACTCGAAGGGTGTTTGAGGACCTAAATTCCCTGAGAAGAATCTTCTACTTCAAAGATGTCCTAGAAAGACACAAATTCAATCTTCTGAACCTCAAGTCTCAGATCTGAATTGCCCATAAGAGGATCAAATTCCAGAGATGGGTAAATGGGAAACTCATTTTGTCAATGCTCATTCAACAGCTACCCTTGTTTCGTTAGGACTTTACTTGGCTCGATAAGCTAACTGCTAAGGATAATAGCAGCCTGTTTAGGTAAATCTTATAATCTTATCGTGGAAATACAATTACATTTTATACTGTTACCTACACTTTATGCTTAATAGTTTAAACGATCTCTGAACAATGATACAATTAAATTGATACTAAAGAAATGAATAGGTTACAATTAAACACTATGTTTAAAGTTATACACAAACCTGAATACTCCATGACCTCTTCAGGTGATTTGCCCTCCACCTCTCGAGCTATATTATCAATGTCATCTCTTCCATACTTCTCATTAGCTTTAATAAACTGGTTAAAATCTCGCTTAGTCCAGTTTGTGAATCCCTGTGAACAAAATATTAAGCATCATCAACAGAGGTTAAATTAGCAAATCCATTTATCCATTTATTATTCTACATGTTTTTTACAATGATACATTAAAAACAGTTTGAAAGACTTAAAATGTTCCTCCTTATAAAATCCCAGGGTATTTTTGGAATCAGAAGTTGAGTGTTATAAAAATAACTGATTTTCTATCATGAAGAGATATACTTCTAAGTACTACAAATGGATATAGTTCCAAGATATTGTGTAGTTTTTAATTCCGTATTTTATAGATGCCTACATTAAAATACAAATGCACTGATATAAAAATGCTAATATAAAAACGAAGTCCTTTATATTTCAGTGCTTCAACAGTTTTTTTTCAGATCTGTTCCCATGTAAATTAAGAAAGGAATGTGGTTGCATTAAATCCAAAAAACTTAGAGGGAAAAATAAGAATGCAGAAAATATTTCATACTCTTTATAGCATTCCAAATTACAGGTGACCCTTGGGTTTTTTTGTTTTTTTGTTTTTTTGATGAATACAGTGCAGCACTATAAGTGTATCTTCTCTTCCTTATGATATACTTAATAACATTTTCTCTTCTCTAGCTTACTTTATTGTAAGAATACAGTATGTAATACATGTAACATGAAAAGTATGTGTTAATCTGCTATTTATGTTAGCAGTAAGGCTTCCAGTAAACAGTAGGCTATTAGTAGATAAGCTTTGGGGGAGTCAAAATTACAGGAAATTTTTCAGCTTCATGGGGGGTCAGCATCCCTAACTCCCACATTGTTCAAGGGTCAACTGTACTGTGAATAAATAATTTCTATTCAAAATTGTATTCATAAAATAGAATCTGTATAAACAGAATATGACTGGTCCCACTCAATTTCCTTATTAAAAGATTGAACAGTTTAATCACTGTTTTAAATCTCTGGTATTATTAGCATGTCTGTGAAATCACAAAACCAAGAATTTGTTTTCTACTTCTTATTTCCCAACCCATAAAAATGTGATATCCCTGGCAGTTCAAAACTCTATCCCTAGCTTTTAGTTGATGAAGATTTCAGGTGACCCCACATTTTGTTTCTTTGCCATGATTTTTTATTAAGATTAATTATTTAAGGCACCAGAGAAAGATGTTTAAAGATGAATTCAACTACTAGGAGGAACAAAAAAAATTGACTTTACTTCTAGTTACAAACTAAAGCAATTTCTCAGTTGATAATGTGTATTCACAATATACTGTACATTCACCATATACTACAAGCCAAGTAGTATTCTAAGACCAGAACTTTACTTTTGTGTTCAGGAAATAAATTGTGAAAATACAACATGAATATTTAAATGTTTTATTTTATTCTGTGGTAAGTCCTAATATTCAGCCAAAGCAATTACATTGTCAAACTAAACTTTATGACTTCCAGGCATTTGGCTGCAAAACTTATGATTATACTTTGCAAAAATTCATTCAGTAAAGTTACACATCATAACAAAGATCTATATAATAAGATAAAAATACAAAACTATCTTTCAATAATTAATGTGACCAACTTTCCTAGCACTGTGCTTTGCATATTTTTCAAAAGTACTTGTTGAATAAATAAATCTTGCTAGCAACTTTCTATATACTAAGGTGGTACCATCCAGTACATTTGTTTATTATCTTGCAAGGGTCTTTTACACTGTAACTTTTTTTATCTTCTACAGATTATTTGTGTATTACTTCTATACTCATAAAACTCATTAAACCAACAATGACCATAAAGCATTAATATTTTGTTCAAATGAAAATGTTCCCTATTTAATAACTATTAGCTTTTAATTATACAATAATCACATTACAGGTTCAGAAATCTCTCATTGTTATATGAAAGTCCTTTCCAAGAAAGGATAAAAAGCATTTTGAGAATTACGAAATTATTCTAATAAAATATTAGTAGAGTACAATTTCAGAGGACAGTTCACAAAAATGAAATAAATTTAAACTTTGAAGAATATGCTCATAATTACTGTCTACCAAGCTTCGTATGTGTATTAACTGAGTTTAGTATAATTGCTAAAATATGTCTTCTTAGTAATAACTGACACTTATATTTTGCATTTATGTATTCTCTAGCATTTCCAAATGCATGTATCCTACAAATGGGATAAAAAAAAGAGGAATATCTGATCTAAATGTATGTTTACAAAATAGCCCTGAGTGTTGCTGATGTGTCTAATCAGCCCATACAATAAAAGGTAAATGTGATCTGTTTTTTTTTTCTTTTTCTACTGGTTAATGAAGAAGCACTTCAGCCACTTAAAATATTTTACTTGTGTGAGAAGTTTTTCTTTTTCTTCAGTCTCTTCTGGTGTAAGAGGTTCAGCTCCATCAATCTTTTTTTGCTCCTCTCTTTGAGCCACAGCTGGATTGGGGATATCAGGATTCCTTGGGACCTATAAATCAAGAGATGAATTTTAATTAAACTGTTAAGAAAAATTAATTAAGGGTATATATATATATATATATATATATATATATATATATATCAATCTTAGAGTTATTTCAACAGTAAACAATATAAAGCCATACCAGAATGATACGGGATCCTCTCCACATTCTTACTACAGTGCTATTACCAAAATAAAAACCATTTTTAAATGTGCCATGTGGTATTTTAGAGTTAAGCCCTCAGCTAAATGCCACATTATATTCTAGATTTATTTATAACTGTGGAACAAAATACATCCTTGTAATATTGTAATATATGGTGGTAACAATAATACCATTATGCCAACACTAACATTATACAATAAAATTTCAAGCCCAGAAGAAACAAAAAGTTTGGCAGTACAAAAAGAACTCATACACACCTGGCAATATAGACCAGGGTAGAGAAGTGCAATGCACTCAATGCTCTGATCACTTCAAAATGCAAAAAGAAAGGAATGATTTTACTGCCTGCCAGGGCATGGAAAGGGAGAGCAACTTCACATAAAATGCCAAGACTGGAAGAAGTGACAGGATAATGAAGAACCCAAACTCTACACTCTACATATATAGAGAATATATGTAAGAGGGAAAGGGTGGCCGAGTATGCGAACAGCTGTGATGCAATCAGCAGTCAAGAGAAAAAGATAAAGTAGCAGTGACCAACAGAAATTCTAGTGTTTAGGATACAGAGTTACAGATAAACTGACAACTAAGAAGAGAGTTCAAGTCCAACTCTTGAATTCATCCAACTCTGGCTCGGGTCATGATCTTGAGGTCCTGGAGTTCGAGCCCTACATCGGGCTCTCTGCTGTCAGCACACAGCCCATTTCAGATTCTCTGTCCTTCTCTCTCGGTCCCTCCCCCACTCATGCTCTCTCTCTTAAAAATAAATACAAAAAAAATTTTTAATTAAAAAAAAAACAGGTTGACACTAAGCCTTCCACTGTTTGATATGCACACCTATCATAAACAACTCATTCCCTATGGTTTTACTACAATGTAATTATGATACACATCAGAGTACATTTTTCTAATTGTTGTACATATTTCATAGAGTTTGAAACCATAGTGTAACTTGAAAATAAATATTTTTTAATTTATTTTTTGAGAGAGAGTGAGTGAGCCAGTAAGCGTGAGCCAGGGAGGGGCAGAGAGTGGTGGGGGGGAGACAGAGGATCAGAAGCAGGTTCTGCATTGACAACAGTGAACCTGATGCAGGGCTCAAACTCACAAACCATGAGATCATGACTTGAGCCGAAGTCAGACACTCAACAATAATTTTTAATATTTTTATAATAATTTTTAAATTATTGTATCCAGTAGTTTTTTAAATGTAAACCCTACTAATTTTAAAAGAATTACTGAAAAAACAGGTTCATTTGCAATCATCAGTACCAGACAATCAAATTAGTAAGTACAGACTAAATGTCTATTATGTCTGTAGCACCATGACAGGTATTCACTGGAATATAAAATCAGTGGACATGGTCCTTGCCTACAGGAAGCCTCACAACCCAGTTGTGGAATTTTGAACTCTAAGGATTTGGAGAGCTGAAGAAGAGGCAAACAATATTTGAGGCTGGAACACTAGGAGCAAAACCAGTAAAAGCAATGCCAGGAAGGATCATACAGGGTTTATGTTGAAAAGGGGTAAGAAACAAGGCCAGGTGGAGAGAGATTTACAAGCCTTTTAAACTACACAGTACACAACAGCAAGCCACTGGAGATTTTTCAATAGGAGACTAAAGTGTCAAAACGTGTTTTCACTTGGAAGCTTTGTGCTGGATGCACCGAAGTGTGGAAACGGCAAGAAAACCAGCTAAACGGCCATAATCTAGAAATGAGGTATGATCACCTGGCCTAAGATGGTTACAAATGTAAATGGAAAACGTATAAATTAAAAATGAAATGCAGGCCAGTGACAAGCATGACTAAAATAACTTTTATCAAAAAATATATATATAAAATAACTTTTCAATAGCTAAATTCAATTTTTAAATTACAGCGCACCACCAATTCCATTCCTAACATATCTATCTATACAAAGGCTTTTACAAAGGGGTGCCTGGGTGGCTCAGTCAGTTGAGTGTCTGACTCTTGATTTTGGCTCAAGTCATGATCTCATGGTTCGTGGTTTTGAGCCACATCAGGCTCCGCAGCAGAGCCTGCTTGGGATTCTCTCTCTCTCCCTCTCTCTCTACCCATTCTGCACTCTCTCAAAATAAATAAATAAACTTAAAAAAAATACTTTTGCAAAAATGTTCACAGCTTTACTCCCAACAGCCAAAAGCCAGAAAACAGCCCAGATGTCCATCAACATGAGAACAGATAAGCAAACTGGTATATCCTTACAATGGGATAGTACTTAGCAGTAAAAAGGAACGAGCCACCAAGAATGGGACATGAATGAATCTCAAAAACATTATGTTAAGAGAAAAACACCTTACACATAACACATGATTACATTAATGTGAAATTCTAGAGTAAATAACTAATCTATGGAGGAAAATACCATCAGAACAGTGGTTGTCTCTGGGGAGTGAGTATAGAGATTGACTGGGAAGAGGCACTTTCTGGGGTGATGGTAATATGCTATATCTCCATAGGGGTTTAGTTCTGCAAATATACATTTGTCAAAATACAATGAATGAAACACTTAAGATTTATACATTTCATTGTATGCTAATTTTACCTTGAAAAAAGTATCAAATAAATATTGAACACTGGCTAATAATATGCACGTTGAAGTGTTTGAGTGAAATATACTTAGGTATGCAACTCTGAAATGCATAAAAAATAAGCTGGATATCCATTTGCTAGAAGGCTGGAGAAACGGACAAATAGGTGATAAAGCCAATATAGTAAGATATAAATTGAAGAATATATGTGGTGTGTATGTAGATGTTCACTATACAATCATTTCAATATTTTTATAAGGTTAAAATTTTTACATAACAAAATGTTTGGAAAAAATTACAGACAGAGCTTTAAAAAGTTTAATAGACCTGGGGTGCCTGGTGGCTCAGTTGGTTAAACATCCAACTTTGGCTCAGGTCATGATCTCACGGTTCATGAGTTCAAAAGGCCGCATTGGGCTCTGTGCTGACAGCTCAGAGTGTGGAGCCTGCTTCAGATTCTGTGTCTCCCTCTTTCTCTGCTCCTCCCCTGCTTGCACTCTCTCTCTCAAAAATGAATAAACATTAAAAACATTTTTTTAAAAAAAGTTTAATAGACCCTTGGTGATATATGAAATTACTGTGACTTTAAGTTTTAATTTTAACTGAGAAAAACTTATTTAATCTTAAGATATTTCTCTATGAAATAGCTTCAAAATCTCCATGTCCAAGAAACCATTTTAACAAAGTACATATTTTATAAACATCTAATTTTATGCCAGAAAATGGAAATACACCTGGAAACATACCTGCACAAAATAAACTGCTCACTCCTATGCAGATATACCCAATACTAAAAATTTCCCCCTTGAACTTTAACAAAAGCAAAATCATAATACTATATTACACCATTAGATTTTAGGCTCCTTGGCAGACTACTTTTTCCACATCTACTGTTAATATTTTCAGTGCAGCAAAACTTTAGAAGGACTTCATCTGTGTTATGTTTACTATTTTAATTAAAATACCTAACCGCTAAAATTTCTAGTATTAGAAATTACTCAAAATGGGGCGCCTGGGTGGCGCAGTCGGTTAAGCGTCCGACTTCAGCCAGGTCACGATCTCACGGTCCATGAGTTCGAGCCCCGCGTCAGGCTCTGGGCTGATGGCTCGGAGCCTGGAGCCTGTTTCCGATTCTGTGTCTCCCTCTCTCTCTGCCCCTCCCCGTTCATGCTCTGTCTCTCTCTGTCCCAAAAATAAATAAACGTTGAAAAAAAAAATTAAAAAAAAAAAAAAAGAAATTACTCAAAATGCCTACATTCTCATATCTCTTCCTATAATATTCATTTTTAAAAGGTATTTATTTTTTCATTTGTCATATTTGAAGCTGGAGAAAGCTGTAGAACATTCTAACATTTATCTTCAATAAAAAATTCGTCAGGGACAGATACAGACATTTGACAAATGGAGAAAGTTCTATAATCTCCGTGAGTTTTGTACATATTTTATAAATATGTTCTTATCAGCATTAAACTTCCTGGAGTGATTTCAAAGTGCTATATAAGAATTAAGTAAATAAATCATAGAGATACCTACACACTACCTGAAATATTCATACTGTATGTCTTACTGATGCCCCTCCCCCCAGTAACACTTAATACAGCCACAATAAACTAAAAGTTATCTTTCGAGAGGAAACATCTCCATTATTACTTGGATTTATAGTCAGACATTAAGGAATGTGCAACTAAGAGCTGTGTTCCATTGAAAAGTGAAAAAAAAATTTGGTCATGGTCAGAATGAGTTTTAGGACGCCTTTCATAGAAATATGGAACAATGAATTAAATGCAGTGGCACACAAAGTCATGTAGTGACCTGAAATCAGCACATGGTACTGTCCTGCCACTGCAAACAGCTGGCTCACGATGGCACATTACCAAAACTCACAGAGATTATAGAACTTTCTCCATTTGTCAAGTGTCTGTATCTGTCCCTAAAGAATATTTTATTGAAGATAAATGTTAGAATGTTCTACAGCTTCCTCCAGCTTCAAATATGGCACAGGTCTTTCACACCAGATCTTAGACTCAATGGGACTTACAGATCCTCTGTTTTTTTTTTTTTAATTCTGCAATCGAAATTTCAATGAAGTCATCCTCTTCCAATAGAAAGATTTCAGGGAACAAGTGATTAAACACACTGAGTAACTCATTTAAGTTGCAAGGGCAGTAAAGCTTCTGAATGTGTCTAACTTGCAGTAAGGTCAAAGCTAAGACAGCAGGGAGAATTGGCACATGATGCGCTGCTATCCAACAAGTGGTTAGGGCAAAACAAACAAAACTTCTCAGGTTCAAATAAAATAAAATGCTTTAATTCCAGATGTTATCATGAGCAATATTGTTGTGACCTTGTTGTGCTGAGTATAAGGGGGAAAAACAAAATAAAATTAAAAATCCAAATAGGCAGGCTCTGGAGAAAAAATGTTCTTTACTAAGTGCTTCAAAAGTACAGAGCCCCCAACTAGACCCACCCAAAATCACTACAGAATAAGACTATGGGGGCTCAAAATGGACAAAACAGTACCGTGTACCACAATACCCCCAGCTATAAGACAACACCTCTCTCCCCAACAATCCTTTAAGCAGAAAGGGGGCAAGAGTCCTTTTTAAGAACCTAACTATGCTTCAAGAATACCAGGTAGTTTCACTGTAGCAGTTGTGTTCAACTGAGAATAAACCATTGCTCCATTCACTTTGTGGCTCTAGTGAGTTTTCAATAGCTATAGGGGGAAAAATGTTAGATACCTCTGAGAAGATATGTATAACAGTTATTAATATCACATGGTCCTGGGGAAAAAAAAAACTTTTGCAGAGGACTAGCATGCCATGCTCCTCTGCCTATAGTCTCAACTCCAACACGACACCCACCCAATTGAAGCACACACCTTAGCTCAGATCTGCATCCCCTGGTAAAGAATGGAAGAGACAAGGTTCAGAAAAAGCCAACATCCAGAATGTACTCTTATTTGTGTTATAAATCCTCAACTAAATAAATATGCATATGGAGGATCAAGGCAAGTCTTAAGATGACACAAACACAATCCACGATGAGGCTGAAGAGAACACACAGCTAGTAGAGTGGTAGGAGATAAATTCTCCTTCCACCATTGCCACCATGCTCCAAGCTGCCATCATCTTCTCTCATCTTTTCATCCTTCAACAGCCGCCTGGCTGGTGTCCCTGGGTAAAGTCATCATTCTCTGTATGTAGTCAGGGTGATCTTTTAAAAAATGTAAATCTGATCATACTCCACATCTTAAAAGTTGTTTAACCTAGGGCAAATTACTCAACCTCTATGTGCCTCAGTTTCCCCATCTGTAAAACAGAAATACAGTCTCAGGGCTGTTAGGAGGATAATGAGCCAATCTTTTTATTTTTAAATTTTTTTAACGTTTATTCATTTTTGAGAGACAGAGAGAAACATAGCACGAGCGGGGGAGGGGCAGAGATAGCGGGAGACACAGAATCCGAAGCAGGCTCCAGGCTCTGAGCTGTCAGCACAGAGCCCGCCGCGGGGCCGAACCCACGAACCGTGACATTGCGACCTGAGCTGAAGTCGGACGCTTAATCGACTGATCCACCCAGGCATCCCGAGCTAATCTTTTTAAATAACTTAGAACAGAAAGCAACACAAGTAAGGACCAAATAGGTAATTGCTATTAGTATTTCACGACCCACTCACCCCTCCACCTTAAGAACGTCTCAATGGTTTTCCTTTGCTCTAAAACTAAAGTTCAACTTAATGGGACCTACAATTAATGTTCAGTTAATGACCCACTCCACAACTTCATCTCACTCCTCTCCCTCATCACTCCTTACCAACCCTGGTCTGCCTTCAGTTTCTGAAGGGGCAATCCTCCTTCCTACTGTAACACCTTTGTACCTATGGTTTCTCTGATGAGCTCTTCTCTCCCACACTTCATACTTTGGCTAATTCCTGTGCATGTCTCTGATCTCAACTTAATGACACTGCCTTAGGGACCAACTCCCTGATCTCCCAATCCACATTTGATACCCATATCATGTTCCCTTGCAGCACCCTCTGTAAGCACAGAAAACAACTAATGCCATTACTCTGTTGTATCAACTTAATATCCATCTCCTCCAATGAAACACAAGTTCCATGCACTGAGGGACCTTGTCTGTCTTATTCACTACTTTATCATCAGTGCACGGCATAGGACCTGGCCCAGAGGAGTCCTCAGTAAATATGAATTAAATGAAAAACAGCCCTCCTTTCACTCATACTCCCTTCTCCTGTTACTTCTCTCTGGGAGGTGAGGAAGAGAAAACAGCAAGGTGCCATAGCGTGGATTCCATACCATCTTCCCTTTCCTCATTCATCCCTGTCCTCCCTCCTTCCACCTGCCTGCTTCTTGTCACCCTCTGCAGCTGTCCCTTCATTCCTCTCTCTACTAAGGTTTCTCTCTCCTCCATCTCCTTCCAGTTGGCTACTACCCAAATATGATTGTAAGACCTCACCCCTAACCACAAACCGCCCGTAATGAAAGGCACTGCTTACATTAAAACCAGAGTTGTGGCGAGAATGTGGTGGGCACTGTACTATGACAGGGAAAAGAATTTCAGTATCTCCAAAGGAGCACGAATAGTTATATCCACAGAGATGATTTTTTTCATTGCTGCTATTTGACTACCACTTGGCTTACCTCCCAAACAACATGTCACACCACTATAAACACAGTCCTTATTTAGGACTGCAAAGAGAAGCAGGGTTATGTCACATGCAGAAATAGCCCAGAATGCCTGGGGGAAAGAGCATAGCATTTGAACAGTGAGAACTCAGGTTTGAGACCAGCACCCTTGGCAACTCTGTTAGCTATGTGAACTTGAACAAGTCTTTTAACCTCTCTGAACTTCGGTCTCCTCATGTCTTATATGGAGGAGATAACACCAATGTCACAGGACTGTTAGAAATCAGATGAAGTGTGTGATAAAGGATTTCATAAATTATAAAAGGCTCTATAAGATATTTGATTAATAACTGGGTCTAACATTTCAATTAATTTTCAAATCTCACTGATAACAGTCCATAAAAGTAACAATATAACGATTAACATTTTTATAACTTTAGTGGGATAATATATATTTGTATATTTGTTCACCTCATGAAATATTACTAATCACTTTCTTAATATACTATTTTCATTTTTATTTTGAATAATTATTAAAATAACATGTTATTATCACTATTTTTGAAATATTGGATAATTCTCCATTAATTTTACAGTTTCTTCTGGCATACTGCCATTTTCACTTTCTTTGAAACTGATTTTACTCCTGGTCTGAATGTTCAACCATGGTACTTTTACTCTTTTACAACTTCCTAAGACAGATTTTATCCAGTCATGTTGATTCAATACATTCAAATTTAATCACATTTCCTAAGCAGATTATAATTAACTACTTATATTCACCTTAAGTTTCTTGTTCCTGTTTATATATATTGAAATTTAGTACATAAATAGCAAGCAAACCTTTTTTGCTCCATTTCAAATGGTACTGCTCTCACTCTGGACAAACAGTAGAAATACTCTAGAAATTCACTCTACTTTCAAAATATAAATGAACTAAGCATCTTATATACATGAAGCTGTTCTAGACACATTACAACTACTAATCAAAATAATTGGGTATAGTTCCATTTGTGATAAAGGTTCACAAAATAAATTAAAGCATAGCTTCCAATGCATGAAACAGAAAAGCTCATAAAACTACAATAGTGTTAATATTTTTTAAGTTTATTTATTTATTTTTGAGAAAGAGAAAGAGAAAGGAAAGGACAGAGAGAATCCCAAGCAGGCTCTACACCAACAGCACAGAGACCAACATGGGGCTGGAACTCACGAACCATGAGATCATGATCTTAGCCAAAATCCAGAGTTGGACACTTAACCGACTGAGCCACCCAGTCCCTAGTGTTAATATTTTTTATAATTTTGTTTATACTACTGAATTTTATACCTTGGTCATCCCTTTCCATTCACCAGAAAGTGAGTTTCAGCATATAGAAATAACCAGGTATGCTTAATCTCTCAGTGTGAAAGCTTTAGGGTGACAAACATTTCACTCACTAAAAATGGGTTCCTATCTACTTAAAAATTAAGAGTTTTGATTTCCAAACTATCATTTTTAAAAGTTTTTTAAAATGTTTATTCATTATTTTGAGAGAGAGAGTGTGTGAGTGGGGAGAGGAGCACAGAGAGTGGGAGAGAAAGAATCCCAAGCAGGCTCCACGCTGTCAGCACAGAGCCAGAAGTGGAGCTCCATCTCATGACCTTGAGATCAAGACCTGAACCAAAACAGACACTTAACCAACTGAGCCACACAGGCACTCATCTAAAAGATCATTTTAAAATGTTAAAATTCATTATAATGTTTATTATTAGCTTTAACACCTACGTGGCAACAATCAAATAACCACCAACAGTGCTTTCATCAACCCAAGAACAATAAATACAAAAGTATTATTTCTTGATCTTATTAAGGAAAATGATTTAAAAAAAAACCTCCTGTCATCTATCATATATTCACTTCTAATTAAAGTTAATTGTTCGATTGTTCTTTCTACATAGTCTCTGACCAAACACTAGCATTATTAAAATAATGTTATTATCACTATTTTTGAAATACTGGATAATTCTCCATTAATCCCATTTCAAATTCATCCTATTGGTGACTTGATAGTTTGATGCTTTACTTCTAGTTAAACCTCCTCTTTGGTTTTAAAAACACCACTATTTTGAATTATTCTGATGTTCTCTCACATTAAAATGGAATTCTGTCCAGTCTACTTTAACAGATTATATTAGTTTAGAAGATTAGATTATAGGGCTTCCTGGGTGGCTTAGTTAAGCATCTGAGTCTTAATTTTAGCACAGGTCATGATCTCACAGTTTGTGGGATCAAGCCCCACATCAGGCTTCACGCTTGCTGGAGCCTGCTTAAGATTTCCTCTCTCCCTCTTCCTCTACCCTTCCCCCACCTGCATGCATACACTCTCTCCTCAAAAAAATTATACTAATCTGAAAACTTTTAAAAATAATAAACACTTGAAAAATTACCTTATAGCCTATTGTCTTCCTGTAATAAAGAATTTCCTTTTCCAGGAGCTCAAACAAACGTGGTGGGAAAAACTGAAAATCCTGAACATTTGGCTGCTTTGGAGGTCGGGGAGCCTATGGGGGGAAATGCATTATACACATATTTGTTTTCAGTACATGAAGTGAACATACTTATCTTTAACTATTTCTTTAATATATAGAAAAATAAATATAATAAGTCCCTTTATATAAGGCTGAGCATACCAGCTACTTTTCTACATTGTTGTTATATTTTAAAGACTATAATTTCACACTAATATAAACCAATCTAAATCATAGACCATGTTACAGGAGAATTCTGCTGTAGAGCAAAACAACAGAGCTCATTCTTTTTTACCTTTGGAATCTTTGGCTCACTGACACGTAAAGCCTCTCTAAAGTAGGCATCCACTGCGTAGTTTGCTTTGCGTTCTCGTTTAGGAGGTTCGATCCACTCCACCATCCCAAGCTATACACAGTAAGAACAAGGAATTTAATTATTCCAAAATGTTTACAAAAAATCAAATACAGCAAAGTTGCACAAGCATGAGAAAACTAAAGCTATTAGGAAGAATCAAACTTGCTTTAGATGTCACAATTATGTATCCCAAGTTCCAAAACCTTGTACCATACAGGCCAAGTTCAGGTTCAAGGATGCTTATCTTTTTCCTTTTTTTTTGTAAATAAGTTTAATTCTTATTTTAAAAAAAAAACCTAGTTCTTCCTTAGTAATTGGGAAGAATTTGCACAATCAGATTAGTATTTTATGTTAAAATGAATACACAGTATCTAATACAGATGGAAGACTAACACTGATTCTGGTGACTGTGTCAAGTGTATGAATTAGAAATAGCTGAATGGAGTATGATGAATATCAACACAACAGGCATGTGTCCCTTCAAATCAAGAGTTAAGTAAGGTCTTGGGGCACGTGGGTGGCTCAGTCAGTTGAGCATCCAACTTCAGCTCAGGTCATGATCTCACCAGCTCATGAGTTCGAGCCCCACATTGGGCTCAGTGCTGACAGCTCAGAGCCTGGAGCCTGCTTCAGATTCTGTCTCCATCTCTCTCTCTCTCTGCCCCTTCCCCACTCGCACACTCTGTCTCTGTCTCTGTCTCTGTCTCTCTCTTTCAAATGTAAATAAACAAATTTTTTAAAAAGATGTAAAATGAAGTAAGGTCTTAGTAAGACAGCTGTGGGAAAAGTCAGTGGAATCAGAAAGACCTGAATTTGAAAACAGGTTCTGCCACTTTACCAGTTGTAGAACTTGGGGAAGATTAATTTCTCCCTCTATGAAGTGGGAATAGTAATACCTAACTTTAGGATTAAATGTGACCATGTAAGTGAAGGTATTAAATAAACTGACAGGAGGTAAATGTAAATTTTTATTAAATATCCAAAGTTGGGTGAACAATGATTAGGTCACATTAAAAGACTTTACCCCAATATTAACTAGAAAATACAATTTAAAAGCCAATAGGCAAAACTGACAATCCAAAATTCTGGAGTCTCAAGAGATGGTTTTCCAGTTCAGATATTTTTTTTTTTTTTGGTTTCAGAGTGTCTATCCTAGTGCCTGTACACAAAAGAGGCCATTAATCTATAATTAATACCATTCTATTTGATTCTATCTGAGGGTTGAGTTCCAACCTTGGTATCCTATTTTAAGAATGGATGATAAACCAAGATGACTAAGATGGTCAGAGATCTACAAACTCTCAGTGTCCAGAGAAGGGAAGACTAAAGACAGACATAATGGTGGCATTCACATATGTAAAAGTCTATCAAATAGAAGAGAACACAGTTCTCTTTTGAGCCATAAGGTTAAAACCAATGGGGAAAGTAAACTGCTACTTGATATAATTTAACAAATATGTTGTAAGTACCTATTTTATTATTTACAAGTCAGTGTCATGGATACAAAGATGAATAAAATAGTGTCTTCCATCAAGGAGCTTGTAAGTCAAATAAGAAGTGTTATGAGAAGCAAAAAACATAAAACAGTGAAATGAACTCTCCCAAGGAGTATGATTCCCAACATGACCACATGCAAATAGAGGCTGGATAACTGTCCTACATGCTCTAGATGGGATTTCTTAATTACAAAAAAGGTCGGACTAAATGACCTTTAAGTTATCTTTTAACTCTAAAAGCTTATGAAATACAGATAGTATAATGTAAGTTTACATAAAATAAAAACACTCAGTGAAATGAGTTTTGTTTTTTTCCCCTCAACTGAATTAATGTTAGAGGATAGTAACAGAAAAGATGTTTTATTAATAACAAATATGTTATTTGTCTCAATTGGGATGAAAATAAATCAATAATTTAAATTAACTTAATCAAAAGTAATGTACTGGCCATTTAACCCAAACTTATATGCAAGTCTAGGTATTCAAACTTGGAATAAGCATTAAGGGTCAATTCCCAAACTTTGAAAAACACCAAATGGTGCTGAATTAGTTTTAGATAAGTAAATTAATACAAACTAATTCAAGTTGATTTCTTCAGGATCAATATCAGTCATTATGATTCAATTTACCGGACAGACATGGCTGTAAAGTAATGCAACTGGTTCAACAAATCATATATGAACATCTACGTCATTATATAATTCCCATGATTTATGTACAAACAACATTCTTCTATGTTTTCAATTCTCTTCAAAGGATAATATTAACCTATTTTTTGAACCTATCTAGAAAATAGAAAAGCCAGAAATAAAAGGTAATCTCAAGTCAGAATATTTTTAAAAATCTTATTTGGCCATTCAATTATAAAAACACAAGTCATCATAATTATTACTAAAATTTCTCTATATGTGTACATTACTTTGCTAGAAATGGAAGCACAGGAAAACCTGATATATTAGAAAGACAAATATTTTACTGAGTCTAATTTTACTCTAAGAATGTAGATATGAAGATCCACTGATATTTAGACTTTTCGCTGTTTAATATTTTTCCACTTTATAAAACACTCTTATTACCAATAAGCCCATGGAAATAACTGTAAAGTTTACAAAATTCATACCACACAATGAGATCTGGAAAACAATTTCTACCTTATGCATGCAAGCCATCACGTTCATCTCATCAGAATAAAACATAAACAGTCTAAACTAAGACTACAGATAGAACCACCAAATAGATGTAAGTGAAGACACTAAAAACTACCAGAACTAATGATAGCAACAGCATTATCAGCTTACTAGTTGCAATGCAAACTAAAATGGCTCACCTCTCATTCTTCAGTAAAATCAATATCCAAAATAAGCTTTCTTATTTTAACAAAATTCATTTCTGTGAGTTAAAAATATAACAGCCTTATGGAACAATTTCAGCAAACAAAATGATAAAATTATATTATAACTCAGAAAGTGAAATAAATATCCATGAGTCCATGCTGATATAAATAACTGAGTATATAAATAAATGGGAAGGGACAGGTCTTCCTTACAGAAAACTCTCCACTAATAAGTGTAGGAGGAATGAAAGGAAAACAAAATTACTATTAGGCAAAACACCACAATAATAACTATTGCAGGCAAACTCCAATACATGCTTAAATCAATGGGTATGTTTGAGGAGTATATTCCCCAAGATATTTATCAAGTACAAAGGGAAAATGGTAACTCTACAGTGAAGAAACCCAGAAGACACCACCTCAACTAAGTGATCAAGGTTAACAGTCCCTACAATACAACACAGCAACATCTTATATTCCCTGGTAAGATGTACTGAGGACATAACATCTCTTCCATGGCATTCTTGCCAAAAAATACATAATCCAATCATGAGATAATGTCAGACAAATCCAAAATGAGAGACAAACTACAAAATAACTGACCAATACTCTTCAAAATGGTAAAAACTGGGAAAGACAAAGAAATACTGAGAACACAGATTAAAAGAGCCTAAAAATATCAGCAAAAAAATGCAATCTGGGTCAACAGAATGAGAAGACAGGCTCAGAATGACAGAAAATATTTGCAAAACATAGCTTATAAATGACTATTATCCAAAATATACAAAAAACTCCTAAAATTCAACAATAAGAAAACAAACAACCTGATTTTAGGTGTTTTTTTTTAAGTAGGCTCCACACCGAAGATGGGGCTTGAACTCACAAACCCCAAGAACCAGAGTCACATGCTCTACTGACAGAGACAGTGAGGTGCCCCACAAACAACCTGATTTTAAAAATGGGCAAAGGGGGCATCTGGGTAGCTCAGTCGGTTGGGCGTCTGACTTCAGCTTGGGTCATGATTTCACCTTCCGTGAGTTCAAACCCCACATCTGGCTCTGTACTGACAGCTCAGAGCCTGGAGCCTGCTTCTGAGTCTGTGTCTCCTCTCTCTCTGCTCCTCCCCTGCTCATACATTCTCTCTCTCTCTCAAAAATAAATAAACATTAAAAATTTAAAAATAAATAAATAAAAATAAAAATGGGCAAAGGATCTGAAAAGATGTCTTGCCAAAGAAGACATACAGATGGAAATAAGCAAATGCAAATAGGCTGAACATCTTCTGTCAGTGAAATACAAATGAGAACAATGAGATATTACTACACACCTGTTAGAATGGCCAAAATCCAGAACACTGACAACACCAAATGCTAGTGAGAATGTGGAGCAACAGGAACTCTCATTCACTGCTCATAGGAATGCAAGAAGAGTTGGCAGCTTCTTACAATACTAAACATAAACTTACCATGTACTCTAGCAACCATGCTCCTTGGTAACTACCCAAAGGAGTTAAACTCTCTGTCCATCCAAAAACCTGCACATGGGTTTTTATGAGAGCTTTATTCATAACTGCGAAAACTTGGAAGCAACCGGGGTGTCCTTCAGTAGGTGAATGAATAAATAAATTGTAATACATCCAGACAATGGAGTATTACTCAGCACTAAAAAGAAAAGAGCTATCAAGCCATGAAAAAAACAGAAGCCACCTTAAATGCATACTACTAAGTCAAAGAAGCCAATCTGAAAAGGCTACATACTCTAGGATTCTAACTATATAATATTCTGGAAAATGCAAAATTATGATGACAGTACAAAGATCAGTGGTTGCCAGAGGCTGTAGAGACAGAGAAATGAATAGGTAGTGTACCAAGGACTTTTAGGGCAGTGAAACTATTCTGCATGATACTCTAATGGTGGATACATGTCATCATACATTTATCCATACCCACAGAATGTATAACACCAATAGTGAACTCTAACATAAAAGATGGACTTTGAATGATAATGATGTATCAGTGTCAGTTCAATTTTAACAAATATACCACTCTGATATGGGAAACTGGTAGTGCAGTAGGCTATGTTTGTTTGGGGCAGGGAGAATATGGGAACTCTTTGCATTTTCTGCTTGATTTTGCTGTGAATCTAAACTGCTCTTTAAGGCTTCAGGGGTGGCTGGGTGGCTCAGTCAGGTAAGCGTCCAACTTCGGCTCAGGTCATGATCTCATGGTTCATGGGTTCAAGCCCCACATTTGGCCCTTGGAGCCTCCTTTGGATTCTGTGTCTCCCTGTCTCTCACTGCCCCTCCCCTGCTTATGCTCTGTCTCTGTCTGTCTCCCTTTCTCAAAAATAAATAAACATTAAAATAAATTTTTTAAATAAAGTTCCATTTTTAAAAATTGCAATGTTGAGACCCTGGATTGTATTTCCTAGAACAGAGAAAGAACATTAGGGAGAAAATGTGCTTATTTCCTGGACTTGATAATTGTACTATGATCATGTAAATTGTTAACATTAGGGGAAGCTGAGTGAAGGATACATGTGAACTCCATATTATTTTTTGTAATGAAGTCTAAGTCATTTAAAATTTAAAAAAATTCAGGGGCACCTGGGTGGCTCACTCGGTCAAACATTTAACTTCAGTTCAGGTCATGCTCTCTCTCACAGGTCCTAGGTTCGAGCCCCACATCAGGCTCTGTGCTGATAGCTCAGAACTTGGAGCCTGCTTTGGATTCTGTGTCTTCCTCTCTCTGCCCCTCCCCTGCTCACACTCTTTCTCTCAAAAATAAATAAATATTTTTAAAAAATTTTTAAGTTAAAAAAATTTAAAAATTTTTAGTTATGGGGCACCTGGGTGGCTCAGTCTGTTGAGTGTCCGACTTCAGCTCAGGTCATGGTCTCCCGATTTGTGAGTTCAAGCCCCACATCAGGCTCTGTGCTAACAGCTCAGAGCCTGCAGCCTGCTTCAGATTCCGTGTCTCCTCCTCTCTCTGCCCCTCCCACGCACATGCTCTGTCTCTCTCGGTCTCTCAATAATAAATAAACATTAAAAAAATTTTTTTAATTTAGTTATAGCCATAATTTTAAACAAAATAAGTAAAACTCCCACTTCCTCAAAGGACTCTTGTTGTCCATACAGTGCATTACTGTACCCTCAATTTGACAGGGGAGAAAAATGAGTACCCAAAGTCAATTAGTGACACAGTTGGGATTTCAGCTTCAGAATCCAGGAACTCAACCACAATCCTACACTGCTTCTCAAAAACAAGAGTAGCAGTAGCAACAGCAGCAAATACAATGATGAAGATTATGGTACTAATAACCTAGCAGAATATATTAAAAGATAACACTTGCATGAGATCTTCTGATTTACAGCAAATTTTACTCCATAGCAGAGCACTGTAAGAGTTAAGTGCCAGTGGTTATTTTATTTTATTATCATTTTAATTTTATTTATTTTTTTAAGTAATCTCTACACCCAACATGAGGCTTGAACTCACAACCCCAAGACCAAGAGTCGCATACGCTTCTGAATGAGCCAGCAAGGCTTCCCTGCCAGTGTTTTTTAATAATGGTTATGGGGAGAAATGCTAATTTGAGAGTCTAATGGTTAAGGTAAAAGGTTACCTTCTGTTTTTCTCTATAATCTTCTCCTTCAAACTTGTACAAACTTTGTTCAGTGTCCATTCTAAAATTTCTCAGAGAAGATTCTCCCATTTTCTGCAAGCGTTCATTCATCTCTGCGGTCTAAAGTTCAATACGTTGAAATTAGAAAATTATCACTGAACTGCTTATAAAAATCTGTGGACTCTCTTTTTAGAAGTCATGACATGAAATATCCATGACTGAAATAACCAATTATTAACCAATTATTAACTGAATTAACCATGACATGAAATATCCAATCGGTTAATTTACAAGGTAAGAATACAATGCTAACATTAAGTGAATATAAATTTAACTTCAAGTATTTTAAATATTTAAATGGTTATTCAAGTATTCTCTATTAGGCTTTCTTTAAAATCTTTTATCACTGAAGATGTAGTCACACTTTGATTTCAGTCTACTCTTACTTATATTTGAAATTATCCATAATTTTAAAATAAAAGAGATAAATTCAACACAAAACTATAATAGTCTGAAACAGCTTATTAGACTTTAACAAATGATCCTTTAATATTTCATGAAATGTTCACAAGAGATTTTCATTCAATGCAATTTATCAGTAGATAATTTCTAATACAGTGCAAAAAAATGGGAGTTGTAAAAATGTGGTCCTGATAGATGTGATTAAAAATGAAATTTATTGGGGCGCCTGGGTGGCGCAGTCGGTTAGGCGTCCGACTTCAGCCAGGTCACGATCTCGCGGTCCGGGAGTTCGAGCCCCGCGTCAGGCTCTGGGCTGATGGCTCAGAGCCTGGAGCCTGTTTCCAATTCTGTGTCTCCCTCTCTCTCTGCCCCTCCCCCGTTCATGCTCTGTCTCTCTCTGTCCCAAAAATAAATAAACGTTGAAAAAAAAAAATTTAAAAAAAAAAAAAAAAAAAAAAAAAAAAAATGAAATTTATTTGGCTTTTAAGTAAATATCAACATCATTTTCAATAAAAATAAGGTATAAGGTCACTCAATTTTAAACTCTACTTCTTAGTGTTTATCGCCAAAAACTAAACTAAAAAACCCTAAACCACCTCTGAATATCAATCTACAAATCCTTAAAACAGGAATTATTTTAAACATGCATTTGAAATGATGAAAATACAAGAAGCATGCCAAAGTATGTTGATGTTAAAGCAATTCATCATGAAAACAAATGCCATTTTAACAAACCTTCTTTTCCCCTCTTTCTAGGAGAGTTGTAATATCTTCATCTGTCAGCTCACTTTCTTTAGAAGCAAAAACATGGGTGGCTCCATGACGTATCATTTGCAACATTTCCTCTTTTGCCAGCTTATTAGACTGTTGGTCAATGAGTCTTCCTAATAATAAAAGTTGTGTATTTTCAATTATATTCCAGAGAACGCACAGCCTCATAGTTCTAACCAGCCACTACCACATTTAACCATAAGTCAAGGTTTATAAGAAAGAACAATTAATGAACTTTAAAGTTATATTAATGAACAGCCCTACCAATTTTTCTTCTACCATACCTTCTATTTCAATAGAAGTTTTTCTGTAAAATTCTAATTTTTAAAAAAGGAAGAACTTCTAAGCTATGCCTCACTGACATTTTAATTGCTTCCAAAAATAGTAAATTATCCCATAATTTATTGGGATTTTGAGTGCAAAGCTATTTTGCATCTTTGTACTTCTGAAATTAAATTTCTTTATCTTAAAATGTGAGTCACACTGACAGATGTGACTCTAAAACTCAGAAGAACAGAAATATTTTTTCATGTTCAAACTTCATTTTTCAGATCAAAATTTCTTTCCACCAACAGGCACTCTCTAATACCTGCTTAAAATGTTTTAACCTAGACATTTTAACTGCTGCTTAATATCAGAATCTTCAGAAGACATGCCATTGGCATTCACCTAGAAGGTAGTGATGTTCAACTATCTACTCCATACATTACTGAATACAAGGCTTTAAATTAGAAAGATTTAAATTAGCACTTATTAAAAAAAACTGACTTTTTTCCTCTAAATTTGCAAATTTTTGTCAACTTTAAAAGTAATCTCCTTTAAAGAAAATTGCACGTGTTTTTGCAAAAAAACACCTAATTGAGTTTATATGTTTAAATACCTTGTTGTATAACAATTGAGTCAAGTCTCAGTTTTATCTCTGCTCTTTCTACAATCCTTTCTTCAACAGTGTTGTCAGTGATGAGACGGAACACACGTACTGGCTTCTTCTGACCAATACGATGTGCTCGATCCTAGTAGAAAGAATCCTAATGTAAGATATTGGGTATTCTGGATAAAATATATAGTATAGCCATCATATGCTATAAAATGCTGGATATAAAATTAGTTTCTGAGCTCTCTAGACCTGTCACTTTTTAAAGAAGGATGATGAGAGGTGGTGGTGACTCAGTCGGTTGAGTGTCTGACTCTTGATTTCAGCTCAAGTCATGATCTCACAGTTCATGGGATCAAGCCCCACACTGGGCTCCACACTGACAGCACGGAGCCTGCTTGGGATTCTCTCTCTCTCTCCCTCTCTCTCTGCCCTTTCTGTGCTCACTCTCTCTCTCAAAAGTAAATAAGCTTTAAAAAAGGAAGATGATGAATATTAAGAATATCTACAGATCACTGTGACCAAAAAAATCTGCAAATATTATACTATACCATTAATGGAAAACTTCCAGAAAGACAACAGCCAAAGCCCCTATAAGATGAGGACTAGAGGGAGTTTATTAAATAAATTTACGCCACTAAATACAAACATCTTCCCCACTAGCAAGAAATTTTGCGAGGGGCAAAGTAATTATCAAGGGTTGCTGTGGTGGCAAAGTTAGCTTTATCTCATCATCACGCAGTTCCTTCTGTTTATGGAGGCAATTCAGGGATGTAAAGGGTCATAAAAATTAATGGTATACCAAAATCCTTACTATATAATGGTCTAGAATTAGTCCTATGATTTATAGTTGGTAAAGGTGACAGATGGCAAGTACTGATTATATAAAAATAGCTAGGGAAGTGTCTTTAAAACACAGACGCTGCTAGGGGTGCCTGGGTGGCTCAGTCTGTTAAGCATCTGACTTCAGCTCAGGTCATGATCTCAGGACTCATGAGTTTGAGCCCCACATCAGGCTCTGTGCTGACAACCCAGAGCCTGAAGTCTGCTTCAGATTCTGTGTCTCCCTCTCACTCTGCCCCTCCCCCACTCGTGCTCTGTCTCTCTCTCTCTCTCTCTCAAAAGTAAACATTAAAAATATAAAAATAAAAATGTCCTGATGGTCAATATGTTTCAATTCTCTATTATAAAAAAAAAAAAAAGAAGGTGGTGGGTGCACTCCTGAGTTTTGGCCTCAAAAAATATAAATACAAATATATAAATACATTTTTAAAAAAGGAAGAACTTGGGGCGCCTGGATGGCTCAGTCGGCTAAGCGTCCGACTTCAGCTCAGGTCATGATCTCGCGGCCAGTGAGTTCGAGCCCCGCATCGGGCTCTGTGCTGACAGCTCAGAGCCTGGAGCCTGTTTCGGATTCTGTGTCTCCCTCTCTCTCTGACCCACCCCATTCATGCTCTATCTCTCTCTGTCTCAAAAATAAATAAACGTTAAAAAAAATTTTAATAAAAAAGGAAGAACTTCTAAGCTATGCCTCACTGACATGACTTTAATTGCTTCCAAAGAGAATAAATTATCCCATAATTTATTGGGATTTTGAGTGCATAGCTGTTTTGCATCTTTGTACCTCTGAAATTAAATTTCTTTATCTTAAAATGTGAGTCACACTGACAGGTGTAGCTCTAATTTAGTAAATGACACCATGATGAAAAGGAAGAGAAATAGCTCCTTGAAAAATTTTTTAAAGAGTAGGATAGTTTAGTTTTGTTTGAGAAAGAGAGAAAGAGTGTGTGTGTGCACACATGCAAACAGGAGAGAGGCAGAGGGAGACAGGGGCAGAGAATCTTAACCAGGTTCCAAGCTCATCACAGAGCCAGATGCTTAACCAAATGAGCCACCCAGGTGCCCCAAAAGGGTAGGATCGTTTCTAATGCTATCCTTAGGTAGCAAACATTTTCCTGGAATATATTCTTTTGTTACCTTTTTACCTCCTCACTTCAAATGTTTTATTACAAAAGGTAAAATCATATCTCTCCCAATTTCAGTGCTAAGGATTTTAATGTATTTATATATTAAGCAGAATTAATACTGACAGATTGACTTTTTAACCCTTTTCATTAAGACGTACGTATTATGTCCCCTTCAATATTCAGGAGTGGGAAAAAATATTACTGTTTCATGATAAAAGTCAAAATAAACACACAAATACTATCATTGGGTCTGGGGTATATGTGTGTTTGTTTTTGTTTCCTTTTTTGTTTTGCAACTGGCACAGCATCTTTTGTTTCCCAGGATAATCTATTTCAACATCTTGAAAACCTCCCAAAAAATAGTTACCCTTTTATCATTATTTATGTCTGTGCTGTATATATTAACAATAATATTCTGAGCTAAGATAAATGTCTGGCGTCATTGAAAATTACTAACCATAGCTTGTAGATCAACCTGTGGATTCCAGTCTGAATCATATAGTATAACCACATCAGCACTTGCCAAGTTAATTCCGAGACCCCCAGCTCTGGTACTCAGCATAAAGATGAATTTGCTACTATTAGGAACATTAAAGGCCTCTATTGCTTCCTTTTTTAAATTGACATAGGAGATGAAAGAAAAAGAGAGAAAAAATAACATTTTATTACCACAGTCCTTAAGAAACAAACATTTTTAACATGCATATACAAAACCCCACTTTATAATATTCTTCCATCTCAAAAATATTAAAGCAAATGCCTATATATTGTACTTTGTGAATTACTGTAGAAAGTATATTATATAAAGTTCCTAATCTTTAGAAGCTTACATCAATAGAGACAAACTCAGAACAACTGCACAAAGTAATAAATATTTTATTTAAAGTAATAATAGTGAATATGTTTTAATTGAGAGCTGAAAAATATCTAGGAAGTAAAATGTCAGCTATCTCAACTTCATTCCCATTACTTTATATAGGATTAATAAGGAAGGTATAGTTTAGAAGATCAGCCAAGAGAGAAAAAGGTTCAGGATGCAAATGAGAGCAATGGATAAAGGGGAGGCTAAGTAGATTTATTTCCATATCATGAAAAGGGGTAAACAGGGAAGTAATGAGGAAATTCAGGAAGGTAATCCAGGGATATTTAGTAAAGAGTCTTAACAATTAATGGGATGCTAACATCTAAACTATATAAAGATCTCATACAAATTAATTAGAAAGAAAACACTAAGACCCCAATAGAAAAATGAGCAAAAAGAAAAAACAGACAACTCACAGAAGAACAAATACAAATGGCTAATAAATACAAAAATAATGTTCAATCTCACTAGTAAACAAATAAATGCAAATTAAAACATAATACCATTTTTTGAAGATTAAAAAAATGATAATACTCAATGTTGACGAGGGGGCGGTGAGACGGGCACTCTCATACATTGCTGCAGGGAGTGTAAATTGGTACAACCTTTCTGGAAAGCAATTTGGCAATATGCATCAAGAGTCTTAAAAATGTTCATACCCTTTGACCCAGTAATTCCACTTCTAGGAATTTATCCTAAGGAAATAATCAGAAATGTGCACAAAGATTTATGTATAAGGACTTTCACTTTAGCATTATTTATAATAGTGAAAAATTGGAAACAACCTAAATGATCAACAATTGGGGAATAGATCATTTATAGTACATCCACTGGATATATATTATACTTAAATTATTTACAATAAATTTTATTACTGATATAGGAAAGTACAACATAATGCTAAGTAAAATGTTACCAAACTTCATATATAGTATATATAATTTAACAGCAATTACTTATATATGTTATATATACAAAAAGAGATTGGCCAGAAATACTTTTATTTTGCAAATTTCCTTCAGCAATCATATATTACTTTCATAATCAGAAAATACAGGAAGTTATATTTTTAATGAATGGAATGGCATGGTCAAAAGTTGCAGCAGAGGTGACACTCACTGCCGCAGTCCATATAGCATGTAGAGGGGGCAGTGTAGAAAGCAGCATGGTGTAGTGAGAGGCAATTTGGTGTAGAGGAAATAGCAAAAACCTGGTGTGAATCATTATCATTCATTACACATGTGTTTCTAAGCAAGCATTTAACCTCTCTGAGACAGTTTCAAGTGGAGAAAATTATACCAGAAAATTATACTTTACTGGAATGCTAGAAGAATTCAGTTGGAACTATACATTGCCTAGCTTCAAGTAGTTGCTTGACAAATGTTATATCCTTTCCCTATAACAGTGAGGAGGCCAATTAAGTAAAGGTTATAGGAAATGAGTCAGAGAATGACCAGAGTCTTAGCTAGCTGAATTTACCTGTACCACTGAAGGGCAAATCTGAGAACTACTGAAAAAGAACTGTTAACAGCTGGCGAATAATGAAAGTAATGAATCAAATATGGTCATTTCCTCCTTACTAGGGAAATAGATGAAATGATTATGTGGACAGCAGTATAATGGGAAAGGGGGGCATTTCCAAAAAAAAAAAAAAACAGCTCTGCTTTGCTGTATCTAAAGTCTAACTACTATAGTTAGTAAACTACTAAAGTAAACTATTATAGATCAGGGATCAGTGTAAACTTTGAGACACCCATTATTTGCAAATGTTATCAATAGGTAGCAGGTTAACCCTGAATATTAAAAGAGCCTGTGTGTCTGCAGGCCCTATCCTATGCTATGAACCAAGCTTCAATAAGTAAGCACACAAGGGACGGTGTTCACTGAAGCTATGGAAGGAAACAGACATGAACTAAGAGTCTTTGTAGCCTGAGATGGGGCCCTAAAGTTGAGGTAAAAGGCCTGTGTGCAATTTCCTGACAGTGTATCCTGCATGACACAGTTTAAAAACTATACTCACATCTATTATATCCAATGATCCTCACAACATTATCAGAAAAAAAGAAGCCTAGGTATTAACATTACCCTAATAATACAGTTAAAAATACTGAGGCTCAGAGAATTAAATAGCTTGCATATACTACAAAGTGGTGGAGTTGGTGTTAAAATTTAGGTCTTCTGAAACCAAGTTCAATGCATTTTCCACTATACCATGAAATCACAATCTTTGCCCAGAGCAGCAGAATAGACTTAAAAGAGAAGTCAAAGACATAGCCTTGAAGGACCACAGAAAAAAGAAGATAAATTAGCAAAGCCCTCCTCCCCCCAAGAAAGTGCTTTACATTAGACCCATGACATTCAGGAGGGATAATCTAAAGATCTGTTAATAATTCCTTTTGGGAATTCTTACAGGCTGAGAAAGATACTGGGTGCTAGTTAGCCTTCCTCACTAGCTAAGTGACTCATTCCTGTACACCAACCTTTTAGTATTCCAAGATCCAAATGCATGATAAGCACCTATACCTAAGCTTATCCAATTTCAGTTTTACAAAATCTCTCTAACACTGAGATTATTCCCTTTACAAATTACTGTTTCGTGAGTCTTTAGGGTTGCTAATAAACTAGAAAAATCTCAACTGTTAAACTCCAAAATGGCGAGGGTCTACTGTAGGAAGGAAATCAAGAAAAGTAAGATACAGAATCAGAAGTTAAAAAGTAGGATGAGAAACAGTAATCAAAAGGTTAGAGATAGCAGTGGTTAGAGGAGGTAAGGGTATAATGGTACAGTGTCCTTTAAATAAGTAAGGATGTCTTTGACGATCTTGAAAAGGATGATTTGTGAAAAGTCAGTGTAATGGGAGCCAAACTGAAGATCTCAGACAGAGAGAGAGAGGTGTTAGTGAGAAATTCAATGCACCTAGCTTAAAAAAAAAAAGTCAAAGTTCAAAACTACTGAATGATGAAAAATATGGATTAACTGAACTCTGAATTTGAAGGTTTTTTTTTCCTCACCTCTCTTTCTTCATGTGGGGTTTGTCCATCCAGTCGACAGTACTCATAACCACGCCACATACAATAATCCTCCAGAATGTCCAGCAAGCGAGTCATCTGGCTAAAAATGAGAACCCTTGAACCTAAAACATTTCCCCCCAAAGAGCAAGTTATTCAGTTTGTGTAAAACTAATTTGAAACTTACAAAAATAAAAGTAAACATCACATGTAATAAAAATGCATAGTGCCTGAACACTCCACAAAACACACACATGCACACACACACAACCTTCAAGGAATGCTATACAGAATTATGCATTGCTGAATTATGCATTTTTAAGGACTTCAAAACCCTCCACACATACTGAGATTATTTAAAGTCTTCCTTTATTCTGTCCCAAGGATGAGTGATGGTCCACACTACCTTTCACTAGACTACTGCAGTAGTCTCCCAACTAGTCTCCTGTTTCTCATCTGTCATCCTCAGTGGAACCCGGATACTGCTTCCAAGGTTCTCCTTCAAACATAGAAGTCTGATCGTGCCAGCTGACACAGCAAAATCTTCTAGGACAAACCCCCTCCTCACCTTCCAAGTGGTCCAAAGTCCTTAAATCATGCTTAAAAGGCCTTCTATAATCTGGCCCATCCAACTTTCCAGATTCATCAACTACCACTGTACCCAAATACCATAAGCTCTGCATTCCCTATTCTCACACTGCTCTTTCATTGCCCTAGATAATGTTTCCCTTCCTTTTCCCCATGAGTTACTCCTACACATTCTCCAGTGCTTAACTTCAAATATTGTCTTTATGAAGATTTCCCCAACTCCCAGTATCTCAACTTATTATTTACTTATTACTTACTCCCAGCATCTCAACTTACAAATTGCAACTATTCCTCTTCACTACACTATGAGTTTCTCCAAGGCAAAGACTGTTGTCTTACACATCTTTGTACACCCAGCCCATAGGACAATTCCTAGCAAATAATAAGTACTCAACAATGTTTGCTGAATGAATGGATGATGAGTAAATACGCAAAATATTATTTATACACAAGTCACTAATACAGTTATTTCAAGTGAATGTATAGATTTGTAACTCACCCTGTTCTTTCAGTTTGGCCAAGAGTTTATCAAGAACTACCATTTTACCACTATTGCTGACAATGTGCTCATCAGTGGTATAAGGTGGGCCAGGTTCAGCACCATCAAACAGGTAAGGATGATTACAACACTTTCGAAGCTGCATCAGAATGTTTAAGAGTCGCATCTTGTCCATCTTGCCAGCAGAGTTTAACACATCAATATCTTTCATCAGGATTTTTGTATACCTAAAATTTTAAACTATAATTAATCATTGATTATTAGAAAGGTTTAATGGCATAAAGCAATATCCCTTTGGTGATCAGCATTGAGTCCTATTTAAATATAAACAACAGGTCTGACTTTGAGACTAAATCTGATCGCTAAAATCAAGAAACTTTTGAACATTTTAACATGTATATTGCCCATAAACCTGTTTCCTCCTGCTTTATCCATTGCTACAAATTGCCATTAGCTGATAAGTATTCAGATAACTGTATCTGATAATTAACTATTCAATAACTACAATATTTGCTGAAAGATGGCATCTAACTTTTACTTGTTTGAGCTTAAAACTATCACAATTTCTTATGCCTATATTCATAAGGCATTTTTTTCTGATCTATAAATGTTTTTCATTATCTTTTGTTGACCTTTACCCAGATGAAAACAGACCTATTTATCCACCTGAACAGCAATTAATATTTAATTATAGCAACAGCCAACTTGCACTGAGTGAAAGTGCCAGGTATCATGGGAAGGGCTTTCTATAAATTATCTTGTTAAATCTTCACAACAACTCTGAGGTAGGTACTAGAATCACCCCCATTTTATGAATGGAAATTCAGGCAGCTATGAGAAGTGAAACAGCCTACTCAGGACCACAAAAAGGGACAAAGCCGGAGTTTGGTCTTTTGTCTGAATCTAGAGAAATATACTCTTCACCACTACCCTACACTGGTCTCAGTAGTAGAGAAGTCATTATATATTATAAGTGACCTGATTTTATTTATATAAGCAACATTTTGCTTCTTTAAACAGCATTATGACATAAGCATATCTAATTTGTGATTCCTTGTGACTTCTCTTGTCAATTTCCTGCTTTGCTTGTACTTATCAAACCGATTCAGCTTCTATTTTTGTAATACCCACAATCGCTATTCTCATCCATCTTATTATTACTTATTATGGTTATTACTATTTTCACTGATGCAAAAAGCAAAAATAACAAACAAACGTGCAAGTGACATCAGCCTCTTTAACCCTGACATCAACTCATAAGCTAAGTATCATACCTGTTTTACAGAAGAGAAACTGAGGTTATAGAATTTGCCCAAGCTAAATAGCTACTAAGAGACGAAGCACTGTATTCAAATACAGGTGTATAGACTCAAGGCCGACATGCTTTCCCAAAAGCTAAATAAAATATTCACTAATTTTCTATTAAAATATTTGAAATACTTAACTTGCCATTTAAACATAAAATGTAAGTTTTGATCTAAAGGCATAACTGAACCACTAAAAAGTTAAATTTTAATAAATCCTTATACATAAATAAATGCTAATGGAAACAAAATAGCTCACCATTCTCGCTGCATCTTACTCAGTCCCAAGTAAATCTTTATTTCCTTTTTAGGAGGTAGGCTCTTCTCTACATCAGTTTTTATACGACGTAACAAAAATGGTTTTAAAACCTAAAAAGTGACAGTTTTCATAAAAGTTTATAAAATATCTAATATTATAAACTACATCTTTCATTGACAACACCCTAGTGTGAAATTTACTTCCCAATGCATAATCTGAAAAAAATCTGGCATCCACCAATGCCAGATGCCAATATTCTCAGTAAAAAAGAATCAAGTAATGGCCCATTAGAAAATCAGAATGGGGAGGGGGGTCGCCTAGGTGGCTCAGTTGGTTGAGCGCCAGACTTCAGCTCAGGTCATGATCTCACAGTTCTTGGGTTCAAGCCCAGTGCTGACAGCTCAGAGCCTAGAGCCTGCTTCAGATTCTGTGTCTCCCTCTCTCTCTGCCCCTCCCCCTCTCCCTGCCCCTCCCCCATCACAAAAATAAATAAACATTTAAAATTTTAAAAAAAAATAAAATTGGAATAGGGAACCTAAATTAGATATTCTTAATTTGATGGCACAAAATACATTAAAAAGACAACAAGATTACTGACTACTGAATAGTCATAAAAGAATCTCTTTTTAAAGTTTATTTATTTATTTTGAGAGAGACAGAAACTGTGAGTGTGGGGGAGGGGCAGAGAGAGAGAGAGAGAGAGAGAGAGAGAGAATCCCAAGCAGGCTCTGTGCTAACAGCACAGAGCCTGACATGGGGCTCAGTCTCACATACCAAGAGATTATGACCTGAGCTGAGGTCCAGAGTCAGATGTTTAACTGGGGCGCCTGGGTGGCTCAGTCGATTAAGTGTCCAACTTTGGCTCAGGTCATGATCTTATGGTCCATCGGTTCAAGCCCTTCGTTGGGCTCTGCACTGACAGCTCAGAGCGTGGAGCCTGCTTCAGATTCTGTGTCTCCCTCTCTATCTGCCCCTCCCCTGCTCACACTCTGTCTCTCTCCATCTCTCAAAAGTGAATAAATTTTCTAAAAAAAACTTTTTAATTAAAAATAAGTCAGATGCTTAATTGACTAAGCCACTCAGGTGCCCCAAAAGAATCTTTTTTTTTTTAAAGCTGTTGTCATACAAGATTTGTTTTTTCATTTGGTATAGGAATAATTTTGATGGTAAGGAATATATATTTTCCCAAAAAAGACATACAGATGGCTAACAGACACATGAAAGATGCTCAACATCACTAATCATCAGGGAAATGCAAACCAAAACTGCAATGAGATATCACTTTACACCTGTCAGAATGGCTCATATCAAAAATACAAGAAATATCAAGTGCTGGCAAGAATGTGGAGAAAAAGGAACTTCATACACTATTGGTGGGAATATAAATTGGTGTAGCCACTGTGGAAAACAGTATGGAGGTTCCTCAAAAAAATAAAAATAGAAATACCATATGATCCAATAATTCCACTACTGGGTATTTACCCACAGAAAATGAAAACACTAATTTTAAAATATATATGCACTCCTATAGTTATTGCAACATTATTTACAACAACCAAGATACAGAAGCAACACCCAGATGTCCATCGATAGATGAACAGATAAAGATATTTGTATATATGTGCATATATGTGTGTGTGTACATACACACATGATGGAATGTTACTCAGCCATAAAAAAAAAGGATGAAATCTTGACATTTGTGACAACATGAATGGACCTAGAAGGTATTATGCTAACTGAAACAGCAAGATTTTTAAATCTTAGAGGAAATCTGAAGTCAGAGTATGGATCAGAGTGTCACTAAAAGTAAGATAAAGATGTAGGCCTCTTCAAAATAGCTAAATATATACATGAAGAGAAAATGGTTCAATGTTAAGATACAGATAAATGGAGAAAAAAGGTGAAATAATCAGTGTATACCTGCAAGACAGATTCTATCACAAGAACATAATAGCACTACCGTCTATAGAGTACCTGCAATGTGCCAGAAACTGCACCATAAACTTTACAAGACTGAGTAATAAATCCTTACAATACATCCTTAATGGGAATGTGATTATTTCAATTTTTATTAACTTAACCAAAGTCATTTTGCCAGTAAGTGGTAGAAGCCGAATTCAAACCGACATCAAGCTGATTCTACCATCAGCTCAGTCCCTGAATAGCTGTTATGAGCCTAGACAAGTTCCTTAACTTTTCTGAGACTATTTATTCATCCATTCATCAAAAAATTATGATATATGTATATGAAAAGCATTTTAAAACTAGGATAATGATACCTATTTCCAAAGCTGCTGAGAAAATTTGTGGTAGTACTTGTGTAGACCTTAATAACTGTAGATGTTAGTAAACAGCAGATATTATTATTAGAGATCTATGGGAGGTAAAGAAAAGGAGAGTAAAAGACAACTT
The DNA here is from genome assembly GCF_022837055.1 of Prionailurus viverrinus. Lineage (NCBI taxonomy): Eukaryota > Metazoa > Chordata > Mammalia > Carnivora > Felidae > Prionailurus > Prionailurus viverrinus. The sequence goes on from NC_062579.1 coordinate 100,067,635, forward strand.
CTGGTTACTGGTTTGGGCCACTTACATTTGTCTAAGAGAGGTTCTTAAGAGTTTAAACTGTCTGTGAGACATTTAGTCAGAAAGACTCAGAAGGCAGTGGGATATGTAGGAACTCAGCAAGAAATATGGAGAGAGAAACTTGGCAGTTATAAATAGATAGGTAGTTACTAAAACCACAGGAGTGGATTCCCAGAGAGAGCACATATGAAAAAGAAAGTCAAAGACAAAGCCCTACAAAACATGAAACTTTCAGGGACAGACTAAGAAAAGCCCATAAAGGAGCCTGATAGGAATGGCCAAAAAGGTAAGAGAAAATCCACTCTGTATCCCAGAAACCAAGTAGGAAATGGTTTCATGCAGGAGTGGTTAGCAGTGCTAAGCAGTACAGAAAAGACAAAATACTGAGCAAAAGGTATACCCTGAATTCAGCAACTGGAAAATGACTGAAGACCTTGCAAGGTAAGTTTCAGTTGTGTGGAATGGATAGAAGCCAGTGGTCAGCGGTTTCAAGAGTAAACAGGAGATCAGGTAGTAGACACGGAGAATATAAACTAATTTTTCAAGAAGCTGAGATATCAAGGGAAGAAACCAGAATCTCAGCTAGAGACACACAATGTTGAGAGTACTATTTTGTATATTTGTGAGGGTGGGTGGGTATGGGTATGAGTTTGGATTTTAAAATACTTCAGCATGTTTACATGTTAGAAAAAAGAGCCAATATAAAGTGAGAGCCAGAAAATTCAGCCAATAAGAATGATAAATAATGGGGAAAGGTCCATAAGGAAACAGGAAGAGATGAATGAGATCCAAGGTTCATGCTGAAAGACTTAGCCACTGACCAGAGAAAACACCTCTTCCACTCAGAAAGAAGGTAAACACAGAGGCAGATATCCTTGGAAGATGGATATCCTTGAAGGAGTTCCTACCTAATAACTTCTATTTTCTCTGCTGAGAAAGGAGAAGGGCAGGGAGTATCCATGATAGAAGTCTTGGAGAGATTGGGGAAGGTCTGAAATAGTTGTTATAGGAAATTGGAAAGAATGTTATAGGCAGCCATGTTGAAGGATTGCTGACATCATCCAATCCCAGCTTATGTTACAGAACATGAAATCTGGAGTTGTTCCAACGTATACAGTTGTATAACCTCCTTTATCAGTGTTGAGAAGCCCCCAGTATAGAGCAAGTCACTCTTCTAGTAAATGGTAGAAGCAGAATTCAAACCCAGAAGACAGAGACAGTTATAGTATTCTAGTTTAGGGTTTCCAGGGCAGAAATGACAGATGGACAAGAGAGAAAAAGAGTTTGGGAGTATTGGCAAAAGGGTGATTCAAGAGATTGAAAATGGGCTCAGTTCACTGATACAGAAAAAAGTAACCATAGGGGCTCCTGGTTGGCTCAGTCAGTGGAGCATGCAACTCTTGATCTTGAGGTTGTGAGTTCAAGCCCCATGCTGGGTACAGAGATTACTTAAAATCCTTTTTAAAATTTTTTAATTAATTTACTTACTTTTGAGAGACAGACAGCACAAGCAGGGGAGGGTCAGAGAGTAGGAGACACAGAATCTCAAGCAGACACCACACCATCAGCACAGAGCCCGATGCAGAGCTCGAATCCACGAACCGCGAGATCATGACCTAAACCGAAGTCGAACACTTAACTGAGCCACCCAGGTGCCTCACTTTTTTCTTTTTTTAAATAAAGGTTTTGGGGTGCCTGGGTGGTTCAGTCAGTTAAGCGTCTGACTTTGGCTCAGGTCATGATCTCGCAGTTCGTGGGTTCGGGCCCCACACTGGGCTCTTTGCTGTCAGCTCAGAGCCCATTTCAGATCCTCTGTACCCCTCTCTCTGCACCTCCCCTCACTTCAAAATAAACATTTTAAAAAACTTTTAAGAAAAAAGTAACAACAGAAAAGAGGTAATGGATGGGGAGAAAAACAGGGGTCCAAGGACTAGAGGTCTCTGTATGGTAACAAAGTACAGGAGTAACAGGAATGAAGGAGTTAAAAGGACATAAGAAGTTGTTATCAAAGAATGGAAAAGTGTTGTCTTTTCTTAAGTTTATTTATTTATTTTAGAGAGACAATGAGAGTGAGCAAAGGAGGGGCAGAGAGAGAGGGAGAGAGCTCTGCCAGTGCAGAGCCTGATGAGGGCTCAAACGCATGAATCGTGAGATCATGACCTGAGCTGAAATCAAGACTCAGACGCTTAACCGACTGAGCTACCCAGGTGCCACAGAAAACTGGTTTTTAACAAATGTGAGGGAGTCACCTGGATGAATAGATGACAGAGAAGAGAATGGATAGAGGTTGGACCTGCAACATAACTTAAGCTTTAAAGGAAGAGTTCTATACATGATGGTGGAAAAGCAGTGGCTTAGAAGTGGCATGGGGGGGGGCATCTGGGTGGCTCAGTCTGTTAGGCATCTGACTTTAGCTTAGGTCATGATCTCACAGCTTGTGAGTTTGAGCCCCGTGCTGGGCTCTGTGCTGACAGCTCAGAGCCTGGAGCCTGCTTTGGATTCTTTATTTCCCTTACTCTCTGCCCCTCCCCCACTTGTGCTCTGTGTCTCTCTCAAAAAATGAACAAACATTAAAAATTTTTTTAATTAAAAAAAAAGCAGGGGGCGCCTGAGTGGCTCAGTCAGTTAAGCATCCAACTTCGGCTCAGGTCATGATCTCACGGTCTGTGAGTTCAAGCCCCGTGTCGGGCTCTGGGCTGACAGCCCAGAACCTGGAACCTGCTTCGAATTCTGTCTCCCTCTCTCTCATGCCCCTCCCACACTCATGCTCTTTCAAAAATGAATAAATGTTAAATTTTTTTTTTTAATTTTAACAAGAAGTGGCATTGGGGAACTAGAAAAATACTGATGCCATCTTGATACAGGCTGAGAATATAGTGGAGTTCATTTCCCAAAGAGGCTGTCAGAAAGGTTGGGAGAAGCAGTGAGACTGAGCCAAGAGGTAAACCCAAAAGTTCAAACAGATTCTACGGCCGTTTGTTTTCTAGCTGGGTTATATACATTTAATTACTAAATTTTCTTGTCTATTACTTACTGCGTGAAGTCTTTCCACAAGTTTTTGATCACCAAGACAGTTTTTAGTGTCAAACCAAGAATCAAAGTCCTGTGGAGGGGTGGAAATTCTGCAGTAAGCACACAGGTGTTTGTTTGTTTGTTTTAATAAACTCAATATTCTATAAATTCTTACACAGTGATACAGCAGTAATTCATTTTAAAAGCACTGTCAAAAATATATTAACCATGATGGTCAATATTATTTACTTATGAAAATAGCTAAAATACTGGAGGAGTTAAGAAAATTTGAATTCCATGATACAGGAACTCCGCCAGCAGGGTTTCCTTATAAGACTTTTATGAGGCTTCCCCACACCATAGTAGTATTATATCCAGTTAAAGAGTTAGAGTAGGAGTGAGAATATAAAATTGAAGGCACATAATGATAATGAAACTTTTACACAAACAATAAAAATGAACAAAAGCAAGATAAGGTATACAAACCAATGGATAGCTGAACTTGGTACTTTTTATTATCAATTAATAGCAGTAATGAGGAAAGCTCCAAAAGTCCTTAAATCATTCAATTCGGTTTGCTGCACTAGCATAACCTTGTGTTAATGATAAAAACAATGTAAATCATACATTTACAAAATATGTTGTTTTTCGAATCACACATTATGAGCTCTTCAGTACTCACAAATATTAACGACTACAATAATCAAAGATCATTTTAAAGACTCCACCTGCCAACCTAGTATGTAGAAAGCCCTTTCAAAGAAAATTTTGAGCTTGCTGTTAATGAACTCAGCCTATCTCATATCTTAAGTTGTGGTAACAAGGAGATATAGGCAAAGTTTAAAAGGCAGAATAATCTCAAAGAAAAGAAAATCATTTCTCTAAATATCCCCATTTGAAAAATTTGTGCTTAAGAGCTTTTTTTCTGAGAACACCAAAACACACAGATAAACAGTTACAAATGAAAAAAGAACTATAAATTTTATCTATATTCTATGATTGGAAAAGAGATCTGTGAACATAAGAAGACTGTACTTAAAACATAGGACTTAAACTTACATCTGCAGAATTAAAGACATCAGGCAATAAAAAGTTGAGTAATGCCCAGAGTTCATGCAGGTTATTTTGCAAAGGTGTTCCAGTTAGGAGCAAGCGGTTAGTTGACTTGAACTCACGAACAATCTCTGAAAGCTAGAAAAAAATAATAGTTCTGTTAACATTATTTCATTTGTAAGAATGCTCAACATCCGGAGTTCTTTATCCAACCAATGCATGTTTTTTAATAAATCTTGAAAATTATCTTTCTATAGAAAAATATCCTAGTTCAGGTGACACTGCCACAGTGAGTCACAACTGAACAAAATATTCTAGGCATTTTTACACTTATAAGAACGCAAATCATAGTCCTACCTGACACCCCTCCCTCACTTTAAAAAACTTATTTGGTCTATTTTGGGTCCACAGAAACAGTCAGAACTCCATGGAATCCAGGCTAGTCACTTAACACAATAACATCTTTCTCCCTGCCAATCATGTTCATCCACATACCTAGCCAAGTTCTAACTTGGCCTGGTGACAATTTTTTTTTAGGTAGGCTTCGCACCCAGTGCAGAACCCAATGCAGGGCTTGAACTCACAACTCTGAGATCAAGATCTGAGCTGAGATCAAGAGTCAGATGCTCAACCAACTGAGCCACCCAGGTGCCTCAAAGGCCTGGTGACAATTTCTAAGCACCAGAGTTGAGCCCATTTTCCCTGATATCTTAACTTTCTAAATATAAGACTATAAAAATTAAAGCACAAAGCATAAAAGAACAGTAATCTTATCAATACAAATGCATATTTTTATAATGCTCTTAAATAATTATTCTCTAACATGCATCCTTTTATAAGGTATTAGTCTCAATTTGAAGTTAGTATGATCTGCCTGGTGGTTTTGCTCCAGTTCTGTCCCTGTTTCTCCCAAAGTAGCCCAGTAATCATAAAAATCGATGCTTTTCCTATTGTTGATGGAGTTGAATAGCAAGAAATAGTGGTATTTTTCAAAATTTACACCATGCTCTAACTCACACAAATCAGGTAATTCCAGGAAATTATTTTTTCTAATCCTTATGAATACACATAAGGTAGAAGGCTCCTCAATAAAAATCAATGCAAATGCCTCTGGTACACAAATATTACCAAAATATTAAAATACTGTAGCATAACAGAGTTAGACTGCAACAGGTATAGAAAATGAACACCTTATTTTCTTTACATTAAAAACTGTGTTCAATTTTCATGTCTCATATTCAATAATTTAAACTTCAAATCATTTTTAAAATGGATTTTCATTCATATTCTGTGAATAAAATCAGAATCTTCCATCACATTTTTTCTTTTGAATACACAGAAGTAATAAACGGACATGGTTAGTTAAAAGAAAAGTTTAACAATGATATTGAAAACTGGCTTACCTTAGATTTTTCATTCTTTATTCTGTGAGCCTCATCAATGACTAGGTATCGCCAATGAAACTTTTTAAATACAGATTTTTCTTTAATTACCATCTCATAAGAAGTAACACAAACATCCCATTCTCCTGGCATCATTTCATCACGAATAAAAGCAGCCTAATGCAAAATAAAATTCTTTATATTAAAATACACTGACATGATGATCACAGAATTAAAGCATCAAGAAAATACTAATAACTCTAAGAGCCCTCAGAATCATTTTGTCTCATCCATCTTAAAGATAGGAAAACCATTTGGTGTCATCCATTTTAAAGACAGGAAAACCAAATCCCAAAGACACATTATCTGGGTGGCATACTAATATCAACAAAAGAGAAGCAAAGGCTTCCCTTAACCGAGTACAACATATTCAATGAACTGGAAAAGTTCTTATCACCAGATGACAGATATTAGGCTCTCTTCATACAACAAATGGTCCAAAAAGACAGGAGCAAAGTAAACTGCTTTCTGAAAAGCATGTTCTTACTAAGGTCAAAGCACTACCAACTATTACCAACACAGTTTCAACAAATGAAAAGAACTCAATATACATGAATGATTTCCACCTTTTGATCTCTTTTATGTTCCTTCCATTTCTAACAGGAATGAGTCATATATTTTGTTAAGGAGTCATGAAAGCCCATTAATGCTTTTGTGAATTCCCTGATATTGTTGTAAGACTACAAATATGATCTTATAAAGAGGACTTGCTCTATCTAGTACAGAGGGCTATTTAAGACAGTGAGACTATTTAAAACTATTTTTAAATCTTCTAAATCTTCATAGGCAGTGGCCAACATAGTAGCCAAGTTGACTGAGAGCATTTTTAACTTGTATGAACTGAATTTCAGATGTTATGTATGGGTCAAAATAAAACCATAGAAGTTAACAGGCAGCAGCCAAATCTATATTGAGAAGGTTCTGATTAGTACTGTAAATATGAAATTACAGTGCATAAACAAAATTAACCGTTCACTGCAAACTCATTATTTCATAAACTCACAGTTATGCACCAAACACACTGTGGACTCATTCAACAAATATTTACCGAGTGCCCTGATATCTAAAAGGATTGTCTGGACTGAAGTAGAGGACAGAAAAAAGGCCTTTGTAGAGATCCCAGTTGCACTCTGGGAAGTGGTCATATTTAAAAAGTTAATTAAGACATTACAGAATTGGAGGCAAAATAAAGAGAACCAGGATGCCAGACTCCATTTGGTCTTGCAAACACCTTATCTTTGTTTGATTTTTTTGAAACACTCAATTTTGAAACTCCTACAGTTTCACAGAACACACATATATTTTTAATTTATATTAGCTCTGCCTTGAAATTTGTGTAACAGAACACTGAACATCACATAATCCAAAAGCTCTTTTATAGATGACAAAATGAAGGCCCTTCAATTGTCACTCAATGTCACACACGGTCAATAGCAAAGCCAGAACTAAAACCAGATCTCCTGTTTCCAGGTCCAAGATCTTTGATGTCTCTGGAGTGGAAAAGGAAAGAAAAACCATGTTTGGTGGGGCGCCTGGCTGGCTCTGTTGGTAGAATATGCAACTCTTGATCTCAGGCTCATGAGTTCAAGCCCCACATTGGGCGTGAAGCCTACTTAAAAAATAGAAAACAACTAAAAAACCATTTTTGGGATTCACACCTCTATATACTGCAGGACTACATTAGCGCCAAACTGGGTCAGGAGTATTACTAAGAATTTCCCAACTCAATCAAATACCTGTGGTAACCTACATCAAATTTTTTATTAGTAAAACACTGACCTCATAAAATGTTTACAGAAGGCCAGGAAATTATAAAAACACATTGTATCTATCCCATGTGGTACCAAGATTCAAATTTGTCTATAAATAATTATCTGGGTGGTGCCTAGGTGGCTCAGTCAGTTGAGCATCTGACTTTGACTCAGGTCATGATCTCACGGTTCATGGGTTCGAGCCCTGCATCAGGCTCTGTGCTGACAGCTCAGAGCCTGGAGCCTGCTCCGGATTCTGTGTCTCCCTCTCTCTCTGCCCTTCCCCAACTTGTGCTCTGTCTCTCCCTGACTCAAAAATAGATGTTAAAAAAATTTTTTTAATAATTATCTGGATTTTCTCTATACATTCTAACACCAATCTGTAAGTGCTGAATATAGTACATTATTTATGTAATTAATAATTACCATTCCACAAACTCTTTGCCCATGGCCCACAATAAAATAATATTTTAGGTTGCAATCCTTTTTTAAAAATGTTTTTAAGTTTATTTATTTATTTTGAGAGAGAGAGCAAGTGGGGTAGGGATAGAGAGGGGGGAGAGAGAGAATCCCAAGTAGGCCCCTCAGCATCAGTGCAGAGCCTGATGCAGGGCTCGAACTCACAAACTGGGAGATCATGCATGACCTGAGCCAAAATCAAGAATCAGATGAGTAACCGAGTGAGCTACCCAGGCACCCAGGTTGCAATCCTTAAAAAATGAGCAATACATATCCCTACCATGTGCGAAACACTCTATTTTCTATTCTATTCTCATTTTTTTTTTATTGTTGTCCACACCAACACGAATTTGCAATATTAATGACTGGCAATATGAAAAGCACAGACTTTGAAGACTGGTTTTCAAGATTAAAAAATTTTTGAAGCCACTAGTAAAATCTCAGCCACTCATGGGGTAGAGATAGGGCAGTCACAAATTAAATACAAGCATTCTTCCTTTAAAACTCCCAGAGAGAAAAAAAAAAAAAACTCCCTGAAATATTTCATGAAATCCTTGGATTCCATATAATATAGGGGAAAACCACTGACACAGTTTTATTGAGACATATGAAAACACAAGTGCACATATTTCTTTTTCTTTATGATCTTAGAGAAATACTTTCAAACAAAAATCAATACTTCAGAAATACAAAGTTTTTTAAGGAATGATATTACATTAAGTAACAGCAGTGATCAGAAAAGGGTTCTAAGTGACTAATTTGCCACTGGGAAATATTAAGCATAAGGAAGAATCAAGCCTGTAATTCTAAATTTATGAGCTCAGTATTTCAATACTTAAATTATTTATAAGCTGAATTTAAATAAATTTAAGTAATTTTTCTGCAAGTAAAATGGTAAGAATAAAATTACATAATTCATTATGCTACCATTCTTTTGAGGATATCTTTTGATAACCTATCTAAATACGAAAAATAGAATAAATCTTTTCTCTTAACTATGTCCTCTGGAGGCGAAATAAAGGCAAAGTTTAATAATATGCTTTCTAAGCTGATTATTCATTTTTATATTTTTGCATAATTTATTTCTTTTAGATTAATTCTACAGTCCTAAAATCATTGTAGCCTACTAAATTGACAAATGGCTAATTTAAGCAAGAGCCCAGCATTTCCAATACCTAAGAATGTATGCAGGTATGTATTTTTCTATTCAAAGAGCAAAACTGGGGGCGCCTGGGTGGCGCAGTCGGTTAAGCGTCCGACTTCAGCCAGGTCACGATCTCGCGGTCCGTGAGTTCGAGCCCCGCGTCAGGCTCTGGGCTGATGGCTCGGAGCCTGGAGCCTGTTTCCGACTCTGTGTCTCCCTCTCTCTCTGCCCCTCCCCCGTTCATGCTCTGTCTCTCTCTGTCCCAAAAATAAATAAAAAACGTTGAAAAAAAATTTAAAAAAAAAAAAAAAGAGCAAAACTGAAAGCTGTGCCTTTGCAGAAATACAAACACAGGCTCTCTGTATGAATAGAAAAGGCCCCATTCATGTGTGCATCTATGCACAAGTGTGTGCATGTATACCAAATCAAAGTTAAAAAATTAAAAATTTAAACATAAAAATTAAGTCATACAAACGTATATATTTTTGGTGTCAAAATAATACAACTGATGAGTCACTGATAAGATATACTGTCAATGATGATTTCTTTTAATAAAAAGTGATTTAAAATGCAACTCAAAAAAGCTGACATTAATGTGCCAGTTGAAAGTAACTATAGGGGCGCCTGGGTGGCTCAGTGGGTTAAGCGTCCGACTTCGGCTCAGGTCACGATCTCGCGGTCCGTGAGTTCAAGCCCCGCGTCGGGCTCTGGGCTGATGGCTCAGAGCCTGGAGCCTGCTTCCGATTCTGTGTCTCCCTCTCTCTCTGACCCTCCCCCGTTCATGCTCTGTCTCTCTCTGTCTCAAAAATAAAAATAAACTTAAAAAAAAATTTAGGAAAAAAAGTAAATGCAGATAAGCATAATAAAAGTGATTGCGTGTTATTAATAGGTAACACATCTACTTCACAGGAGTGTTGGATTAATTAATATATTAAAGGCATTTACAACAGAGCCTAACATAGAGTAAGCACAATGTGTTATTTACTAGTAGCAGTCAACTTAAATGTCTTTTATGGTATTTGTATAAAACTTAACCCCAGAAATGATGTTATTCTTGATTGCCTCTTTAAATCAGTTTCTCACTTACTCTTGCATCCTTGTCTCCAACGAAACAAATAACACGGAGAGATGGGACCCATCGTTTAAATTCATTCATCCAGTTGTATAGAGTAGACTTTGGAACTAAAACCATGTGAGGTCCTGGAATGTTTCGGTAATGTTTCAGGTAACCAAGCAAAGCAATCGTTTGTAAAGTCTTACCAAGACCCTGCATTATCGTTACAAAGAAAAAATCCATAAATGTTTATTTAATGAAACATTTTGTTAGTAATAACAAAGACATTTGCCAACTATCTCACATGGGGAAAAATTTTAAAGACCTTTGTTTTTTTTTAAGTGAATAACCATACCAATTTGTACTTACTGTGCGCACAAAAAGAAACCAGGAACTTGCAGGCAGAAAGTTGCTTTGTTGCTCCTCTTAAAGGAGCAAGTAGCATACTTCATAATTTTTTCTAGTGGCAAAATTAGGGAATTTTGTGTATATGTGTTTCACACTCAAATACCAGCCTGCTTCGATACCAGTCTTTCTTTCCCATTGTCCCCAACATTATTACAGCCCAGGCATGAAATATTCAGACTATGCATCTCAAGGGGCTTGTAGCTCTGTACTTGCATCTCACACCTTTGAAGACCTATGGAACCATAAAAGAACAAAACATGAAAGAACTCTGCAGCCAGAAAAGGCCTTAGAGATCACCTAGTCCAGTAGACTTTTTAAAAAACAACATACTGAACAGGGGAGCCTGGGTGGTTCAGTTAGCTGAGCATCCAGCTCTTGATATCAGCTTAGGTAGTGATCTCATGATAAGGGGATCAAGACCGGCATCCAGCTCTGTGCAGAGCATGGAGCCTGCTTAGGATTCTCTCTCTCCCTTTCTCTCTCTGCCTCTCCCATGTGTATGCACTCTCTCTTGCTCTCTCAAAATAAATAAGTAAACATTTAAAAATAAATAAGTAAAAATAAAAAACATACTGAACACCATGAACCCACCACCTAACCCATGAGGAAGGGAATGATGTCCTATGCTGTGTGGCCTTTTAAAACAGTTTCTGGCTTTATCTCTATGCAAGGTATATATTTTCTTTTATAAACCTAGGCTCAAAACTATTTTTATATGGTTTATCCTAATATTTCACTTAATGAGATGCATCAAAACCTTAAAATACTTAAAATTCCTTAATCAAGCAATTCCATTTTTAGGAATCCTATGGAAATAATTTGAAAGGTACAGAAAAAGTAAATTACAAGGGTTCTCACAACAGCATTATTATGTACCATATACACGTGTATCAACCAATATATACTATATACATCAGTCCAAATGACCAGCAATAAGGGAGGATATTAACAGAATTATGGTAATTCTCCAGGATTATTATACAGTAATTAACAATTATTTTTACAAATATTTGAATTATGCAGAAAATATGTATGAATGTGAAGAAATCAGAATACCAAATTATATGTACAATATGATCTCAACTATATAAAATAAATACATCCAGAATTAAAATGCTAAAATAAAAGATGCCAAAATGTCAACTGTGATTATTTCTGGGTAGCATAATTATAATTTACTTTCAATTTTTTTCTTGTTTTTTTTCCAAATTTTCTATACTCCTTAAAGTATCTTTCCCTTTTTTAATAAAAAGTACCTGGTGCCAGCATAAATTCAATATGAAGGATCTTCAGATCCTTCATGTTTAAAGGCTGCAGTCAAGAAGAGCTTGGGGCAAATAATCCTGGTCTTTCTGCTATCCAATTAACCAAGCTCCTCCCCTCCTGAGCTAATTGTAGTCTCCAACCCAGAATACTAAATATAAGGAGCTACAGACCCTTGATTTTAAAGGACCTCCTGCCACACACCTAACAGTTGCTTAGCATCTATGGGATCATTACTACACTACATGTTATAGAGCATAAACAGTCATGTGGCTCTTCTGGAGAAGAGTGATTGCAATAATGGCTCCAGAGTTTCATAAACAGGAGTATCACTGGGTCATATAGATCTAGAACTCCCCCCAGTCCTCTCTTAAATCACATTTAATTTATTTTGTCTTAAAATACCAATCTAAGTCTTCATATACTCCCCCAATCTGCTGAATTAGCATCTTCAATGGACTTACTTTTTCTCTTTGGTCATTTTATTTATATGTCCATCACTCCTTAGCTTACTTCCCAGGCCCTACCTGGTATTCTGCTAGGTCAGAACTCAACATTGCTCTTTACTTTTTTTTTCCATCTATTCACTTTCTCACTGCTCACACATTGAGGCATTTACATTTATTCATTCATGCTTTCATCATTTATTGTCTGGTCTACTCATTCACTCATTTAGTGTTTGGTTTATATACCCCACCTCATTACCAAAAGGATTTCAGGTAGCCTACAAAGAAAACATGTTTCAGGTGGCCTACAGTGAAAACATGGAACGTAAATTAATGGTAAAATAGATATAAAGAAGGGCCAGGGAAAGATTAGAAGGTATTGAATAGGAAAAGACACAAAAGACACAATGGGCCAACCATTACATTACACAGGTGCTCCATTTTGGCATTCATTTTGGCTCTGAGCTTCCTGGAAGCCAAAGTATAAATAAAAACAAAAGTACAAGGAGGTTTTTTAAAACCATTTGAGGAAATCACACTAAGAATTATGTAGCCTGTGAAAGTGTAAACAATCCTAGACTTTACAAATGCCTTTTACATTATAACTAAATAAAGCAATTAGCCTCCAGACCTCAGGGGTGCAATATAGCTCAGGCACTTCAAATTTACAAAAAAAAAAATTGATAACTGAGATCCTGTTTCTGGCTATCATCTCCTTACCATTTCATCTGCCAAGATACCATTGACTCCATTTTCATACAAAGAGATCAACCAGTTCAGCCCTCGAATCTGATAATCCCTCAATGGTCCTCCTTTCACATCTAAAAAAGAAATCAAGATGCCTCATACTTTTATTAATATAATCAAGTAGATTTTTTCTAAAATCAAATTGGGAAAAAAAAACACAAACATGATGAGGTACTTACATGAAGGTGACACCTCAAATCTAACACACACATTAGATGTTTTCCGACTCTCTGAGAGTAGCTCTTCATCTTCTTCTTGTTCCGTGCGCCTGTGGCGGTAGCTGAAATGAAAAGAAATACCTTTATGTTCAACACAAATGTTAAGGTGTCAATGAAGTCAGTATACATCGCTAGTATCTTCATGAAAAGAAAATGAGTTACTTAAGGTCTTGCTTAGAAGTTGGTAGAACCGGCCTACATTTTTACTGATTTCTAGTGAGAAAAACATGTTGCCTCCAAAACTTATTTACACTGACAATAACCTTATTTTTTGAACACAGAATTATACTGAATAAGTGAAGAGGGAATGAGAGTATAAGGAGGGAGAAGGGGGGACAGGAGGAAGAGAGGGAAAGAGGGAAGAAAGTAGAGAGAGATGCCAACATACTCTCCAGCAGAAATTAAGCTCTGCTTGTCATCTTTCTTTATTCGAGGACGTCCCAATTTCATGTTCAGAGGAGATGTTGGAGATTTCTGTGCTGACGGTTGAATGAAATGTGCAAAAAGTTCTGTTTGCTTTAATAAAAATTCAAATCTCTTTGCTCGGTCTGCTTTCTAATGCACAAAAGAAAAAGTAATGATTTTCTTTTTTATTTGCTCAAAGTTATTTAACAAACACTTACATTGCCCTTACTTTGTACTATGTTCTAAGCACTTTAAACATACTAACTCATTTAATTCTCTTAATAAACCTATGAGGTAGACACTAATATTATGTCCATTTTACAGATGATAAAACTAAAGTACCGAGAGGGTAACTAACTTGCTCAAGTTCCCACAGCTAATAAGCACCTAAATTTGAAAAATGGCATTTTCAGATACTCTGAATAGAAGCCAAGTGATCTAACAGAAGTAAATGCCCCAATAAGAAGTATCCTGCTGGGGCACCTGAGTGGATCGGTTAAGTGGTTGTGCATCCAACTTCTCAGGTCATGATCTCATGGCTCTGTGAGTTCAAGCCCCGCATTGGGCTCTGTGCTGATAGCTCAGAGCCTGGAGCCTGCTTCGGATTCTGTGTCTCTGTCTCTCTCTGCCCCTCCCCAACGCACAAGCGTGCACACACATGCTGTCTCTCTCTCTCAAAAGTAAGCAAACATTAAAAAAAAAGAAGTACCCTGCTTAAAGAGTCAGGGTCAGAAAGCAAATCCTCTTTCCAAACCATAATAATTTTCTTTTCCTAGTTAACAAAATAAAGCATCATAATATGTAATATATCCTAAATGCAGAAATATAAATTATTGGCTTTGATATACATATACCATAAACTGATCTCTTAAGAATTTATAAGATTTGGGGGAAAAATACACGTACACATATAAGTAAAATAGTTAACATATATTAACTATTAAAAATTTATATGTGGGGCACCTGGGTGGCTTGGTTGGTTAAGTGTCCGACTTCGGCTCAGGTCATGATCTCCCTGTCTGTGAGTTTGAGCCCCGCATCGGGCTCTGTGCTGAAAGCTCAGAGCCTGGAGCCTGCTTCGGATTCTAGGTCTACCTCTCTCTCTGCCCCTCCCTGCTCACACTCTGTGTGTGTGTGTGTGTATGTATGTGTGTGTGTGTGTGTGTGTGTGTGTGTGTGTGTCTCAAAAATAAACATTAAAAAAATTTAATTGATATGTGCTATAATTTCTCAATAAATTGTAAAAGGTCATGTAACTTGTACCATATTAATGAAATAAAACTTCACTAAAAAATCTTAGAAGATCAAAAAATGTACACATTATTCTAGATGAAGAAAAAATGAAAATGATTTTTTATTTCCCAGTCACTTTCTGACCACAGGGTAGGGAATATTTGATTGCTAATGAAGGATGCATAATTAATAATACCAGAAACTTACAAGAGTTCATTAACATAAACACAAGAATTAGACAAACATTCAGACCAGAAGCTGGAAGGAGGCCAAAACTTTTCCATTTTATGTTATCCTCACTGGAATGTTGTTTTTAGAGTTGTTAAAACATTAACTGTCTATATTAGATGTGACCTTAAACATTAAGGCATGGAGTATGGCAAAATCACTATGAACAACCAAAAAAATACTTCATTTCTACTTATTTTTATAATATTACTGCAAAAGCAACCCCTCAACAAAAAAATTCAGTTCCAACTACTTGTTAAATTTCTCTTTTGAATTAACCAAGTTCACTGGTTTTGAAAGATCCCAGGGCATAAAAGATTAGTTAAAATGAAAGCTAAGATATGGATTTTAGTAAATAAAAACTAAATAATTTGAAATACACAGCAAAGCAGTAGGTGGCATAATTAAGATTATACTGTTTAAATACGTAACAGTTTCATGTACTGGGAAAATGTCCTCTCCTCCAGAGAAAGTGTTACTGTATTACATGTCTCATAATATGTAACATTCATTCAAATATCCAAAGCAAGAACAGAGGGAGAAAAAAAATATCAGTCCAGCTCTGTGACCTGATTTCTTTCAGCCATACTGATATTCCCACTGATATTGTCACTTAGTGGATACAATATTTCTAGCATAAAGCATCTTATTATGAGATAAAGAGTGCTGAACAACAGTGAAGAGATGTGGTTTCTGTTCCCAACTATTTCATATAGTTTTTCTGCTCCTTATTTTCTCATCTGAAAACGAGATTCATTTATTCAACAAAATTATGATGGATTTATTATTAAATTACTTTCCAATTCTAAAATCTATGATCCTGTATTCATTATATATGAACATGTATCATTTTAATCTTTCACATCTCCTCAATAAAAATCAAGTACAGTGAAACTAATGTTAATATTGGGTGCCAACTACAGTTCAATGACAAAAAATCAACTACATTATTCATGATCAACCCAGGAATATATTTACCATTTTCTCTTCA
Source organism: Prionailurus viverrinus (assembly GCF_022837055.1). Lineage (NCBI taxonomy): Eukaryota > Metazoa > Chordata > Mammalia > Carnivora > Felidae > Prionailurus > Prionailurus viverrinus. The sequence continues at coordinate 100,083,507 of NC_062579.1, forward strand.
TATTCTGGGTCCATTTCCTTTTCAGATTTAGAAGCTTTAACAGCAAGTTTGAGTTGAAATGAAGAAACATTTTTCTAGAATTTCAAGAAAAAATAAGCCATCAAATTGCAAAGCAAGATCTTAAAAATGGTCGACATTGTCATTTGAAGAAAGTAAAAAGTAATTAAATACTAAATAAATAAATCAACATGGGCCACACATAGACCAATGATGAGAGCATGTCATGAAGCAGGGCTTATGATTAATCCAGTTCTGTGCACCTGGGGTCCAATAAAAAATCTGTATTATAAAAGCTAGAGAAAGACCATTAATTAAAATAAACACCAAAAGGTGAAACATTGAGCCATTTCATCTATTTTTTAATTTCAAGCATAAGAAAGTACAGAACCACTGAATAGATTTAAAATCTAGAATATGGTAATATTATCATCCACAAACCAAGGAATTCAAGGAAAGTAAATATTAATTCTCAGAAACACATCTTTATGTAATAGAAACGAGCCAAAATTTCAGAAGGAGACTATGGTTTCTGTTCCTGAAAAGACACTTTTTCATTGTTTTCATATTCTAATAAGAACATTTAAACTTTTTAATGTAATACATGTTAATTTCTATTTAAATAATAACACAATACAGTTTTAAACTTTTGATTTATCTTAGTTTTTCCCAACTGGAAAGAAAACTATTTTAAACCCTGTTACATAAATATTTTGTAGCAGTTTCTCAAGGCTATCAACTATTAACATTTGATATTTAAAAAGTTGTGATTTAGTGAAAACTAACATAAATCAGCTTCTTCAAAATATTGAAATTATCTGGGGGTTATTTCATGCACACTATCCTTTGTAAAGATAAGCTTGTACTTGCAAATATAATTAGGTATATAGAATATACCTCCTTCCCTATAATAAATAGAAAAATAATAAAAACACAAATCTACCATTTAGTATCAGAGCTGAGAGTATTTCAGTTTTAACACAGATTTTGCCCAAGTCACAAATCAGTTTGTGAAAACTACAGAAATTACGTCCATTTTGTCATGGCTTTTGTCAATCAGTTCCTGAAAACTTAGATCATAAATCAAAAACAGAATGTGATGTTAAACATAAAAAAAAACATAGCTCCAATAGTTAATGAATATGCCTTCTAACATTTACTGAAATTCCTAGTTTAAGACAATTCAAACTAGGATTATGGAATTTGACCCTGGTCAGTGTTCTACTTTGAAGCACTGATCAGATATTGTTCAGTTATTCTTAACCCAAATAATAGCCATCTTGATTTAAGCATCACATACATATATATTGTCCACGTGAGATGTTTTGAATGTAATCCTGGATGGACAAGAATAGAAAACTGCTAAAATCCCCTCAATCCCACTCTTTCAAACTGTCCCATGTACTATAAATCTGATTTTATTTTCAAAGCAACAAGTAATGGAATACTGGGTAACAAAATTCACACCTTTATCATTCCTTGAAAAGCTATATGAAGTCTAGTTTTCAAGTTTCAAAACAGTGAAAATTACTTCACATCATATACACAAGTATATATCTAATAGTGTGGGACAAAGACTTCGCTTATAGAAAAATTAAGGCTTTAATTAGAAAAAAAATTTTACTCAATACTCTTGCCTACCTTGTGGTAGAATACCATAAAATTTAATTATATGCTAATTAAAATTCCTAATCTTAAGCAGTGCTATTAAAAGCTGCGGGTAATTACTTAATTGGCACTATCTTCCACAACAAATTTTAAAATACCTACCTTCTAAACCTTCTCCTTTGCATATGTTTTCAAAAATACACTTCTTGTACAAGAAAACATAAAAGGATATTTTAATGAATTTCCTATAGATTTCATCATCTGGTAGTTTAGATGCCATGAGAATGTGGACAAGGTCATCAAGATGCCCTTAGAGACCATGACCTTTTTCTTGATGTTTTCATTACCAGAAATACCAACTCTAACTTCCAGTGTTAGGTTATCCACTGTCACTTAAACCAAGTTAAGCTCAAGAACCAGAACGTAAACAAAAATACGTTTCTGTAGCTAAATGTCACAAGTCAATCAACCAAATCTCATCTACTTTATGCATCACAAAAATGCTCTTACTCAGAGCCTATTTTCTTTTACTTGATATACAATTCTAGCAAGTTTGATCATCTGACTTGCCATACTACAGAGAATAAAAGCAACAGCAAATGACACAGGAAAGATCACTTAGAAGAAAGAAAGCACAATGTCAACAGCAAGAAGGGATGGCAGAAGCCCAGGACTAAAAGAGGAGTTCCACTGCAGTAACATCCCTTTTCCTTACTATTCGGGCATAATTATTTCCCTCTCCCTGCTCCATCACTTGTATTTTTATATTTTGTATTTTTACAGTTGTTTTAAATGATTGTATGGTTTTGTTACATCTATGTCATTTTATCATATGTTCTTTCTGATGAAAGTAGATGAAGTTTTTAAAAAATGATAGCTAACACCTGACAATTGAAGGAGGCGAGTGAAAAGTCATTTAGGAAATCAACACAATACTGGGGGCACTGGCTAACTCAGTCCATAGAGCATGTGACTCTTAATCTCAGGGTTGTAAATTCAAGCCCTGTGTTGGGCATGGAGCCTAGTTAAAAATTTTTTACAAAATCAACACAATACTGGAAATGCCCGGGAAGTGGTTATTTAATTGAGGGGGAACAGCCTCCTACATCTCAAATACTGTACACTTTCAGAGTACAGTAACTGATGAACATGAAGGAAAGTTTAATCTACATTTTCAGTCCATCACTTAGGCAGTCAAGGTAGTGAGCAATCTATTTAGATGGAGTGGGGGGAGTGCCAAATTACTTTATTTAAAGGAATGAAATGATACACATGAAAGAACTTAAGTAGATATTTGGTACTCTTTAGATTTTTCAGAAAAAAATTAAAAATGAAAGATGTGGTGACTAAAATAATCAACTTAAGGTATTCAGAAAGTTCCTGCCATGCAACACTTCACTTCCCGATGCTGAGCAGACAAATGAGATAGTATTAGGACAACTTCTGATGAGGCTATAGAATTCATTAATATATGTATCAATTCAGTGTTTGTTACATAGGTTTTTTTTATTGATTCCCAATTTTTTCACAACTCAAAAAATTTACACAATCTGGAAATTCAACAATCTTTACTGCCATACAAAAGAGTTTATCCCTTACATTTGCACAGTCTAGGGAATAAAAGCCACCTAGACTCATTGGTGAATTCCCCAGCATTTGATTTTATATTGATACTTTGTATCTGAACCATCTTTACAATACCATGTTACTGATTCAAGTACCACATAGATCTTAAAATGTGTATGTTTTGTACGGTTTTCACTTACCACTACAATTGTCTTTCTGTTTAGTCAACCTTGTAACAGTAAAATATATCACTTTAAACAAATGCTGGATTTAAAATTACTAATTCACGGCAAAAGGTGTTAATTGCCTTCAAAAGCTTTTCATTTGGTCGCATCGTACCATATAATAATTCAGACAAAGCCACTTGAGATCTCTAAAGCATAATTTTAATTACCTACCGTTGTTTTAATTGCGAGATGTCTACTCATAAACGGAAAAAAAAAATCTACCCATAAACGATCCATTCTACAATTTAATTATACATCAACAATCCTTATACCCCATTTTATTTTTTATTCTGAATGTGTTTCATAGTTTCATTTGCATGTCTTGGTCCATATGAAATATGCCTTATGGAGATAATACATATTTTCTGGATTTGGCTTTAATAGGTGTCTGAGTGGTCCCTTTATGTATGTTAGCAGGAGCTCATCCTAGCGACGCTGGGTTAAAGAAAAAGAAAAAGAAAAAGAAGAAGAAAAACCCTGCATGTGTCCAGGAGCCAGCAGCGCCCACTAGGAGAGGGAGGCGGAAGCCTGGAAGGCTTGGGGCCGGATTGGGGGACCATTTGGGTGGCCCTGGAGTGAAACACTATACCGTCGGGGGCGGGGCAGGAGAGGGTGAGGGTGCACACGTTGGAAATTTTCCTAAGCCAGCGTCCACGGTTCCTCAGTTTGGGGTCTGGATTGCGGGGGAGCGGGTAGCACGCGGAGAGCTAATTTTCTCGGGGTGACACCCCCGCTTCAGCAGGCGGGGACCAAACGAACAAGGGATGATTTTTTTGCTGCCACCTAAAAGGCCGACATGGCCATTCAAAAAAAATAAAAGTCTCTCCTATCGTCCTCCGCCTCCCAACCACCAGCACCTTGAAATTCAAATTAAAAAATTGTAAGCCCCAGCAGAACCCCTTTCGCGCGGGTGTGGGATTGAAGGGCCCAGATTTCCCAGGCAGAGGCCGACGGGAAGGGGGGGAGAGGGAGAGAGCGAGAGGAGAGGGAGAGGCGGAGGCTTTTTCCTGCACAACCCCATCCCCCACCCTGTTACCCCAGTTCCGGGAATGTGGATGGGGCCGGGGGCTGTCGAGGGGCGTCCAAGCCCCCCAAGCCCCGGGATAACGGGCACCCTCCGCCCCGCGCCGCTCCCGCGCCCAGCCCCGCCCCCGCCCTCCAGGCGGCATGGAGGAAAGGGGGAGGGGAGCAAATGCTAGACTGTTCCGCCGCCCCCCACTCCCAGCGCGCCCGCTGCCCCCATCCCCGCTGAGCTCCGCCGGTACCTGTCGGCGCTGAAAGGTCAGGGCTTGGGCCCCTCGGAGGGGCCCGGCTCAGGATTTGTTGACTACACACACACCCCCTTCCTATTTACCTCCTTCTTTTCGCCCTTCTCCGTGGCCACGGTGGCTTCGGTGGCCGCGGCGGCCGCTCCCTCCTCCTTAGAGGTGGATGGCCCCGGCTGCTCGTCCTCTATGACCACGATTGTGGCGGTCGCATCAGCAGCTGCCACGGTGGCTGCCACTGCAGCGGTGTCCGGCTCCATTGCGTTGGAGCGGGAACGAGGAAGGGGACGAGAGCTCCTGGGCGGCGGCAGTGGCTGCACTGGAAAGAGCTAGATGGAGCAGGGGTGGGGAATCACTCCGCTTCCAACCCCTTCGCTCAGCCCCCCCTTCTTTAAATAACCCTCAACCCTGCCCCACTTCCGTCCACCCACCCTACGTCATGGCCTCCCCCCCGTCACCCTCCCCCCTTCCTCCACCCCCCCCCCCTCAACGATCGCGAGACTCCCCCTCCCCACCAAGAGCCCGGGCCGGCCCCGCACGACCAACTGTTGCCTGAGTGTGGGGCGCGGACTGGGGTGGAGGCGGGAACCCACAAGCCCGCGGCTCCCTAAAAATCTCCCTTCCCACACGCCCCCAACAGTCAGCCTGAGCTCCCCACGCATATGTGTGCAGAAGGAATCCTCTTTCCCTTAAATCTGCTCTTTGTACCTCGGGGCGCTCTCCCCTTCTTGCACAAAGAACTTTTACTCTGCTTGTAACTGCACTGTAAAAGGTCTCACTATTTGCAAAGCAGAGAACCCCTCTGGGGACTGCCCTTTCCCAGGTTCCAAAAGGGGTATTGGTGGTGCTATTCCCACCTTTGGAAATTCTGCAGAAGGAGAAGCATTCCTTGAATCTCTTGATTATAGCTGCAAACATTCTCTTACAAGGCAAAGCGTGACACTTGGGTTTTATTTGCAACTCTGATACTTCTCAGATGGCCAAAGTGCAGGAGCCCTTCTGTTGCCATCACCGCTGAATTTTAAAACTCGCTGCGTGGGGGACAAAGTCAAGGGCCTCAGAGAACCTGGGGCAAATCATGGTAGAAACCCAATATTAGTAATTAGATTAAATTACCGTGAGTTTTTTGGTATGTGTTATTTTTGTATCCCCATTATTAAGTAGTAATTAAACACCAATAATAGGCATAATCATGGATATAAAAGCATTTTGTAAAGGGTGGGACAGTAGGCAAATGTCGATTATTAAATATTATTGTTTCTATTTCTCCTCACCATTTATTTTGATCAATCATGGGAAGGTTTACATCTTTCTAGGTTTTGATCATTACAGACGAAAGATAGCAAAACAGGTGGAAAATAGTATACCAAACAACAATCACAAAATCTACAATTTCCAAAATGAAGCAAATACTTTTCAAAGTGTAAACAAATCATGATTAATTTCCCTCAACACACCTTCCTAAATTACCAATTAAAATCAAATGTGATTTCTATGAATAGCAGGAAAGCACACAATTGCCCCCCAAATATATCCCTTTTTCCTGGGAATAATAGCCTAAATTCCTCTCTGTTTTAAAGTTGTGACTGCTTCATATGCAAAATCCTTGTGACATTTTACCTACTATTGGTCATTTAAACCTTAGTGTAAAGAGGTGTGAGATACTGTCCAGGGACTGGTTTTGCACAGAAGCACACAGGTTTTTAGAGGCAAAGAGCAAGACAGTGGTGATTGAAGGAGTGTGTCACTGAGACTGGTAGTGATAGCTTTGCTCTGATTTTACTTTCATTATTTTTATCATTTGCCCTTATTTCTCATCCTGAAGTACACATGTGTAGTATCCAATGGGGGTGTGTGTGTGTGTGTGTGTGTGTGTGTGTGTGTGTAGCATATATAACAATGGTTTGTATTTCTGGAACATCAACCTTAATCAAAAAGTGGGATGGAATTAAACCACTTAACTGATCATTTGAAACACTATTTTTTCTGTAAAATATGCAGATGTATTAAGGAATGAACTGCAGAGTTTGAACTCTCTCCACATAAAAGCTTGAGACTTCCAGTTAGATATCCTACCCCTTCACCACCACCTTTTCAGTCTCCTCAGTCATTAAGACTTGTTTCATAGGGAAGTCCAGGAAGCACTAAAAGACAAGGATGTACGTATCCACTTGACTTGAAAAGGATCCTTCTAGAAAGTGTGATGAAAGATTTCTTTTTCATGAAACTGAAGCTATGGAAGGATATAATTCCCCTTTCCTTGCCTGGGGATTCAAAGAAAAAAGGGTTAGTAAATATTTATTATGTATTGGTGTGTTCCTGCTTACAAAGATACTTTATTCCACTGTATCTCTCATTTCCAACGTATAGTATTTCCGTTACACCTTGGGCTAAATGCACTCTTAGAGGAAATCTGGGAAACTCACATCCGTTTGTAATACCTTTTCTTTCGAAACATGTGTTTCAAGTTCCAAAAAAATTAGGTTAGAAATTCATTTGGGGGCCAGAACATATTTGTGTGTTGGTAATTTTCCATATGTGTATAATGTGATCCTTCCTTTTCAGGATGACATGGCTGAAAGTGCTACCAAGTAATGAGTTTGGCTGGAAAGGTCAATGCTTGGTCCATAGACCTTGCTTCAGGATTCATGTAAATATTGCCCTTTGGCTTGTGGCAACAGCTGCTATTTACAGAGCATGTGCTATCCTTATTTGCAAATCTGCCTAAAATTCATGATCTGTAGACTTTGCTCAACAAAAGTCATCTCATTTCTGAGCCTACCCAACACCTTGCTCTATCTGTTGCTACTACTACCTTCTATTTTGTCTTTTCATTTGAAATGGTCTTTAATTGCTGTACTCCAGTGAGGTAGGAGAACAAACCAAACTTTTGTAGAGGATCTTGGGGTCATATTTGGGAGCCTCAAAACCAATCCTAGTCTACTAGACAATACACCCATCTTGGCAGATAGCAAGTATCATAGAAATTATCCAATAGTCATTTTTGTATAGCCAAACAGTATCTGCCAGAATGCATGTCCAGTAGTGGTATTAAATACTTTGATAAAGTTCATGAAGGCACGGTCAAAGACTTGGTGTTCATTCTCTTATCCTGTATCTGATATTTATCATTGAAACCACAGTGTGACTTAAAACTACATTGTGATCCCACTAATCAACGTTCTTTAGAAGTTGGTACAAAGGATTCCGGTCACAGTATCTTGCTTACCAACTATAGTAACCTCTCTGTTCTTAGCAGTAAGCTTTCTCACCATTCTCCTTGAAGACATTTATGATATGTCATTTTTGAAAATATGGTTATTTCCTCAGCACTCTGTATATTAAGGAAAAGGTCATCATAGTGGCTAGTATACATCAACCATTTCTTGAGCACTCACTATTGTACTAGGTTCCTGACATATGATGTTGCTAATCCTCCTGGTAATGCTATGAAATAAATGTTATTACCCCTATTTTACAGATCCGAAAATGGAGACTTAGGGTAATAACTCATCTAAGGTTTCACAGCTAGTGAGTGACAAAAGCCAGATTCAAATCCCAGGCCATCTGGCTCCAAACTTCATCTTTCCACTTTACCTTTATTAAGTTCTCTGTTCTTCATAGGGCTTCCTCTTTGACAGTTGAAATCATATTGAGAAAATTACTGAAAAATACTTTTGCCATCTATCTCCAAAGTGTTCCCTCTGGATTTCTGAGGAGACATTATCACTCTTAAGGCTCTGGTAGTATGCACGGCCAGATAATTTCTTAGGCTGTACATAAAAGTTGCTGTAAGGTGGAGATTAGAGAATAATTTGGGATTCTTGAACAGCATGTACCCAATGTAAATTCTCAGAACAGTAATGGGACTCAGGACACAGTGCAGAGTGGGGGGAAAGCTAACTGAAACAACTTAAATGTGCAAGAGGAAGTGTTTGGCAAAATGTTGTACAAAACATTCATAAAGGGAATACTATGCAATCATTATGAATGGTTATGGAAGTATGTATCTGGTTGATATGGAAATATAACCCTAATAGGTTGTTTTTTCCATTTTTCAAGTTTTTCATTTTGTTCATTTTATCATGTGTATATAAAATATTTGAGTCTCAACAGTCAAAATTATATTAAAATATATGTTCCTAGAATCTCTACTACAACACTGCCTTATCTTTTTTTCTGTTCCCATCAAGTAACCACTTGTATTCTTTTTCAGTTTTCTTTCCCATTTTTACACCAAAAAGCTAACTGGCTATATGATATTCTCCACATATAGTAGAGATCACTCCATATTAGATTGGTAGTCTTTCTCAGACTTTTTATAACTCCACGTTATAGAATCATGTGTCCCCCCTCATTTCCTAGGTCGTTTTTTTGTTGTTTTATTTTTTTATTTTTGGAAGAGAGAAGGGGAGAAAGAGCGTAAGTGGGGGAGGAGCAGAGAGAGAGGGAGACACAGAATCCAAAGCAGGCTTCAGGCTCTGAGCTGTCAGCACAGAGCTGGATGCAGGGCTTGAACTTACAGTGAGATCATGACCTGAGCTGAAGTCAGATGCCCAACTGACTAAGCCACCCAGGCGCCCCTCCTAGGTCATTTTCAACAGGGCGAGTCAATATGACAAATTCTACCTAATAGGATAAGAGTAGAATAGATATCTCACTTCTAGGCCAATTTTTTAAGAGATAGTCTGTGGCCTTCTTGCTCCCGGTTCCTTTACAGTCATGATCACAGAGGCCCCTAATATATTGTTGAGTGAAAAAAGGCGAGCAACGAAGTAGAATGATCCCATTTTTTAAAAGAAAGAAGGAAAGAAAGAAAGAATTAATTAAGTAGGTAACTAATTTACATAAATAGATTTCCACAAAGGAAAAGGTCTTGAGGGTTCTACCCCAAATGTTAAAGTAGTTGCAAGAAGGTGGTGGGATTATGAGTGACTTTTTTCTTATTTTGTTTCTCTATTACTTGTAATTTTCCTTGGTGAAGGTGCTTATACTTATATAATGAATAAATAACATTTTAAAGGATTAATTGCAAAATATTTCTCAAAACTAGACAGGTTGAAATAATCCGTAACAGATGGAGTAGGAGCTAGTAGACAGAATGATTCAAAAAAAGGAAAAGAACACTTTCATACTAAAGAGACAACACAGTTATTTAATGTGTAAAGTAAGAGAAGAAATATAAATTACTGGGCCGTTTGCAATAATGTTACCTGGTTAAAGAACTATTTTTGACATTATCATTTTAAGTTGTATGTAAAAGGATTTTTCAACTTTTAAAAATTATCACCCAAATCCTAGTTCTAAAAAAAAGATATTGTCAGTTTTTTTAACACTTCCCACCCTGAAATTGTATACAGCAAAGCATGCCCTAAAACCTGTAACACATACTAAGTAGTCTGAACTGGGTTTTCTAAAAATACATGGTGAATATTAAAGGAAGGAGAATAGCACAATTATTACCAACCTGGGCTCTAGAGTCAGAAAGACTTGGAGTTCAAATGCTACCAAATTATTTAACCTCCCTACGCCTCAGGTTTGCATCTGCAAAATGGATATAATATCTAACTCAAAACCAACTGCAATTAAAATAACAACTTTTAAAAAACCTAACTCAGAGTTGCTTTACAGAGAATTTAATGCACAAGCATATGTAAAACATTTCACATTGTCTTGGTACATAATGTGCATTCATTGGATGGTAGTTAACATGAAGGTGATGCATTGAGCTTCAGACTGAGCCAAGGAAAAAGCCAGGACACAAGAAAAGTCAGTCTGGAAGTAAGTCGTGAACTAAAGTGGAAATAAAGCAAAACTGTTGTTTGCCAAGTTAATTTTCTCTCTCCATTATCATTTATTAGGGTCAGCAATTACACTTTCTCAAAGGTAAGTTCTGAAGAAAAGTAGTAAATGAGGGAAAAGAGGGTCAGGACACTTTCCTACATAGACCGTGACCTCCTTGAGGACAGGGACCATATCTGATTCATCTTTGTTAAAAGCCTGCATGAAATGAGGTGGAAGGAAGCGGGCCCAGAAACTGGCTCCCCAGCTCCATTGTGTCTTCCACCCTCCACATATACCCTTCAGATTTTATGTTTGCCCCTGAGGTTTCTCCCACTTTTCCTCCTAGGTATCTATTTGGCAAGATCTCATATGCATAAAAATGCATCTATAGGACACGTTTGAAGGCTCTTTTACAGCTTATCCACTATGGGTAGAACTAAATAGGAAGGACTATGATGGCTCACAAAGAGAATGGATGAGGTCCTTGTCCTGCACCTAGACCAGAGGTCTCAGACTTTAACACATCAGCATCACCTGGAGGGCTTGTTAAAACACAGATGGCTTGCCCCATTCCCAAAGCTTCTGAATCAATAGGTTTGCAGTGTGGCTAGGAATTTCCCTTTATAACAAGTTCCTAGGTGATAATGATGCTTCTAGTCCAGGGACCACACGTTAGAACCAATGACCAAGAACAGAGATAACAAAATTTTTCTGTAAAAGGCCAGATAATAAATATTTCAGACTTTGTGGCCCTTAAGGTCTTTATCACATGACGCTATTGTGGTAGCATGAAAGCAGCCATAGGCAATAGGTAAACCCATGAGTGTAGCTGGGATCCAATAAAATTTTATTTATTTATGGACACTGAAATTTGAATTTCATATGAGATATTATTCCTCTTTTGATTTTTTGAACAATTAAAAAATATAAAAACCAGTATTAGGTTGAGGGGGCATACAAATATTGGCTCAGGCTGTTTTCTGATCCCTGCCTGAAAAAGGTTCATTATCTAATGAAGGCAAGACAAATACAAGTGAAAAAATGAGACATATCAAAGGAGTAAATGTATGAGAAGGTGTTTAATCTCAATAGTCATCAGAGAAATGCAAATTAAAGCCACAACGAGGGCTCAGTTGGTTAAGCACCTGACTCTTGGTTTCACCTCAGGTCACGATTGCATGGTTCATGGGTTCGAGCCCTGTGTTGGGCTCTGCACTGACAGCGCAGAACCTGCTTGGGATTCTCTCCTTCCCTCTCTCTCTCTGCCCCTCCCCTGCTCTCTCTCTCAAAAAAAAAAAAAATAACAAACTTTAAAGCCACTATGAGATCCTGCTACACATCCACTAGAAAGGCTAAAATGTTTTAAAGATTAACAGTACCAAGAATTGATCAGAATGAGAAGCAATAGGAACTCTCATATAGTGCAGGTGAGAGTGTAAATTGTACAACCACTTTGGAAACCAGTTTGGCATTATTAACCAGAGCTGAACACTTATATACCCTATTGCAGGTTGTGGTAGAGAAAGAGATATAATGCCACCCAGATTCCCCTTCAAGGAAGGACATTCTGCACAGGTATGGGTAATGCACCAACAGATAGCCTCCAGCTGCCAGCTCCTTGAGGGTCTATATTATCTTCAGAGAGTTGCTTTGCCCAAGGTCACACTCTTCCTAAGGTGAACGAGCAAGGCAGGAGCAATGCAGAACACATGAATGAGCACTACTTGTTCCAAAGCTCTATACCAAATCAGCTCAAACTTTGTCAGACTTGTATCACAGTTCATCTTTTTTCTCTGCTTAATCCTACTTCCTTCACCTTTCTTTCACAAATGTTAGTCCCTAATAAACATCTTGTACTCCATACTCCATCTCAGCCCTTACTTATGGAGAGCCCAACATGCAATACCTTTGACCTGGTAATTCCACCAGGATAATATACCCTAGAAAATAATCATTCATATGTGCACCAAAAGCCATACACAAGAATGTTCATAGCAGGTTTTATTTATAATAGCCAAATTCTTGCAACCATTTAAATGTCCATCAACAGGAGAGTGAATGAATTGTATTCATACAATGGAATACTATACATCAATGAAAATGACAGCTACATACAGATACATGCATGACATAATATTGAGTGAAATGAGCAAGACATGAAATAGTGCACACTGTTATGTCATTTGTATAAATTTCAAAAACAGGCAAAGATATTTGTGGCTGCATCTGTAAGGGGTAAAACTGTAAAGAAAAGCAACTAAATGATTATCATAGAAGTCAAGACAGTGGCTATGTACAGGGATGATCCTCAAAAATTTAAACAACTGGTAAGACACAAACCTTGACTAATCCAAACAGACAGAAGCTTTTATGCCTCATCAGATTATCCTGGCTCAGTACCAGCCCTGGTTTGTTTGGTTTTTTTTCTTCAACGTTTATTTATTTTTGGGACAGAGAGAGAGCATGAACGGGGGAGGAGCAGAGAGAGAGGGAGACACAGAATCGGAAACAGGCTCCAGGCTCTGAGCCATAAGCCCAGAGCCAGTACCAGCCCTGGTTTAATTCTGGGTGGAAGAAGAAGAGGTGGTCAGAAAGAGAGGTATCAGGTTGAGGGGTGTCTTCCAAAATGCTAACAATGTTTGCTTTCTTTTCTTTTTCTATTAAAGACTTTATTTTTAAGTAATTTCTACACTCAACCTGGAACTTGAACCGTCGGCCCCGAGATCAAGAGGCACCCCAATGATGTTTGATTTCTTGACCTGGCTAGAGGTTACATGGGCATTCACTTTATAATCATTTGTTAAGCTGTACATATATATTTTATGTTCATCAAAAGAAGGAAAAAATAGGCATACTATGGAAAAATATAAATAAATGTTTTGTAAATGATTTACTTGAAAAAGTTGGGGCGCCTGGGTGGCGCAGTCGGTTAAGCGTCCGACTTCAGCCAGGTCACGATCTCGCGGTCCGTGAGTTTGAGCCCCGCGTTGGGCTCTGGGCTGATGGCTCAGAGCCTGGAGCCTGTTTCCGATTCTGTGTCTCCCTCTCTCTCTGCCCCTCCCCCGTTCATGCTCTGTCTCTCTCTGTCCCAAAAATAAAATAAACGTTGAAAAAAAATTAAAAAAAAAAAGAAAAAGTATAACAATAAAATGCTGAGGAGGTGGTGGGAGAGTAAAGATAAGAAACATCAGAGCTCATCATGTGCTTATTCGTTCTGTAACAATATGATACAAGATAGACCTTGAAAAGTTCCAAGAAGTTCTATAAGAGGTACACAGAGACACTGTTGTTCAGAAGAGGGAGCATTCTTTTCCAGCTGAGGGGTGACAGGAGAAGAGCTTCAAGAGGAAGGACCATTTGAGGTGAGCATTGAAGAACAGAGAATATTCCAGCAGGTATAGTTGCAGAGGAGGTTGGGGAAAAGACAACATTAATGAGATGGAAATCGTACCATGTGATCAAGAAATTAAATAGTCAAATTGATTAAAGCAGCATTTCACAACTTGTTTTGATGCTTAACACCATTAGGAAAATTCTAAATCATGCATTATTTTCTGCAAGGGATAATTATATGTTCCACAGATACCTATCAAATAGCTACCGTGCTAGGTGCTAGGTGCTAGGTACACAGCCATAGCAAGAGAGAAAATGTTCTTGAGCTTACACTGCCTATATTTAGAATTAATTTCTTTCTAGAGGCACCATTCTTCCTGAGAGCAGAAAACAATCTAGCCTTGTCCCCGTAAATTCAGTCAATTCATTGCTGTGTGTGTGTGTGTGTGTGTGTGTGTGTGTGTATCATTTCATGTTAAACTCAATCAGATTTAGGAGTTACCTCTTCCCTTCTTTACTCTCACGTTGATTTGGAACTCTAGAGTTTATGCAAGACTGAAATAGCAGTGGTGGGGAGGAGGTGTCTACTTCTAGGGCTCTTGATATATTCTGCACCATCCTTCCCTGGGATATACAGTCACCCTCTTATCCATCCCTACTGCCATTTATTAAGGCAGCTAACTCCCCATCAGGCCTCTAATGACACAGTCCCTACTGCTACCAAACACTGCTTCCTCTCATCATGACCACAAGATCCCATCTTCTAAGTTCCCTTTTCCTACTTGCCTTCCTCTTCTCAGTTCTGAGGCTTTTATCCACTAGGGTAGAGTAATGGGGTGAGTAACATAACATATCTTCCCCAGCAAGTATTCTTCCTAAATCTGTCTTACACCCTGGACTGAGGCATAAAACAATAACCTAAAAACCAAGAGAATGTTCTGTCCTTCTTTCATGATACCTGTGTTGGAGGTGAGACCAGTCTTATGTGTCACTGCCTGCCTCGAGAAGGGTCACAGGGTTGAGGATAGAAGGGAGCTTAAGTAATGCTCATAGATCATCCCACTAGATCTATCACAGTGTAGATTTTTTTCATAGTGGGCTCCATGTCCAACATGGGGCTTGAACTCATGACCCTGAGATTAAGAGTTGCATGCTCTACCAATTGAGCCAGCAGGCGCCCCCACAGTGGATTAAATATCACAAATAGACAAAAAAAAAGTTGAATTTAGTCATAACCCTATTTTCTCTTTTCAGGTTTTTGAAGTATGTACTAGAGAAATCTTTACGTGCCATGTAAGAATTTTGATCAGATAAATGCAACTTATGGGTCCGATGATTATCACCTCGAGAATTTGTAGAATTTTTATCATTTTTATAGTCTGTGTTTCAACATCAACATCTCTCTAATTCTTTGTGGGTATATATTAACCAGCTTGTGACCATTAAAAAAAATTAACACTCTATAAAGGTTAAGACCGAGATGACAAGTTAGCAGTATTCAGCTGAATTATCAATGGAGTACCTGAATCATGAGCACACCAGTCTGATTGCCACTAACCACTGCACATGTTCAGTTCTTAAGAGAAACGCTGGGTAGAGCATAAGGTTTATAAAGAGTGGTCTTGGGAAGTAACTGGGAAGATATGTTCAGCATAGAATCCTTGGGGCCTTAAATGCCAGGCTAACTCTATATTCTTTCAGTTCAGTATCTCCAGAAGGAAAGTAGGCCTGGGCAATGCCAGACCTGGCTATGGGATTCTTGAAACAGAAAGGAGAGCCTGACCTAGGAGAAAGAAATAGGGGTGGAGGCAGAAGGAAATGAAGAAACTAGCTAGGGTGGGAATAAAGCAGCAAGTACCAAATTCTAAAAGAAATGAAAAGTACAAATGGAAATCTGTAAATAAAAATGAGCTCTTCTTTATGCCACTTTGTATGGAAAGCCAGATCTATGTTGGATTTGTGTATATGAAAAGTGAAGCTTTTCAACTAGCAGTGATTTAAAAATCAGTGAATCATTTATACCTCTGTTCAGCCTGCCTTTCAGCCTTTGGCTGCTGACTCACCTATGTGAAATCCTCCCCAGCCTCATCTATGTTAGGCAGGCCTGTTTCTTCCTTTGCAGGCCCTAAGCTCTCTCACTTGTGAAGGCTTCAGCCAGCATCATATTAAACATATTAAAATGCATCCACATCTTGCATTAAATATTTATATTTTTGTTATAAATTTTTGAAAGGGCTTTTGTAATTCTGCTTTGGAATTATTTGTGCATAACTAATTTAATTTATAATGGCTGTGATTTCTCCATAATTATTATGCATATTGGAAATTCTTGAGAAGTGAGAAGATCCAACCCAGAAATTGTTTTTAAAGACAGTGGATTTTTTTAATACATAGAAAATTGGGGTGCCTGGGTGGCTCAGTTAGTTAAATGTCTGACTCTCAATTTTGGCTCAGGTCAGGATCTCATGGCTCCGGAGATAGAGTCCCTGAAGCCCTGCTTCAGATTCTCTTTCTCCCTCTCTCCACCCTTCCCCCACTCACACTCATGCTTGCATGCTTGCCTCTCTTTCTCTCTCTCAAGATACATAAGTAAACTTTAAAAAAATAAAAAATAAAATGTAATAATGAACTTGATATGTTATATTTTGTAGCCATTTAATTAAATAATTATTTATAAGTTTTCTCATTTTCTTTTAGTATTTTATATTCTTTTCTTAAGATCTCACTTTTTAAATTTTGTCTCTAAAAAGCCTGTAAGTTCTAAGCTCTTAGTTACAGTAGTCTAATGTATAAAAGATAGGCACTGAGCACCAATTTAATTGTGTGTGTGTATGTTGTACATATATGGTGTGCATGTGTGTTGTCTGTGTATATTTGTGGTGGTGGTGAAGGTGGTGAGACTCATGTTTTCTTGAAGCTAGAGTTTCATTTAATTTTTTTAATGCTTATTTTTGAGAGACAGAGAGAGTGTGAGCAGTGGGGGGGCAGAGAGAGAGGGAGACACAGAATCTGAAGCAGGCTCCAGGCTCTGAGCTGTCAGCATGGAGCCTGACACAGGGCTCGAACCCATGAGCTGTGAGATCATGACCTGAGCCGAAGTTGGATGCTTAACCAACTGAGCCACCCAGGTGCCCCACTAGAGTTTCACTTATTTAAATTTTGTTCCACAGCCATTTAACTCTTTGCATTGGATGTCTCTTGCATCTAAATACAAGTATAGGCTGTAAGACCTTTATTTAGTTAGGCACAATGCCATCTGATGATGATAGGTGAGAATGATCAGAGATATACACTAAGGAATTTGCTATAGAACTGACAAAACTTGAGTTATTGGATATGATAGATGAAGGGGAAACACGGTTCACCAATAAATCTGAAGTTTCAAACTTGGGTGACTAAACAATGATATCATTAACAACTGTAGCTAAGTCAGAAGGTGGTTGTGGCTAAAATAATGATTTTAGCCAACTTACAAAAATTACTTAACATATACAGAAGCATCTAAGTAAGCATAGTCCCTGAAGTGATCCTAAAAAAATACAATAATTTGCTACAGGATCAGACCTAGGGGAATGATTGCATTCGTCAAGCTTGCCTTCATTCTCTCTGCTGGTCTTAGGCTGAGGGGATACATACCTTTACTTAACTTTGACTCCAGAATAAGCTATTTCAATGCATCCCAACTACCACTTTAAACTCCCTCACCCCATGACCTACTGCTTTGCCTGCTATACTAATTCCCAAGCTTAATGCACCTTCTTGGTATATTTTTACTACTCCCGCTTTTCAAAATCTGCCAAGCATTGCTACAGAAAGTTACAGACCCATGCTGATTTGGACCACCATAGAAATTCATGTCATCTTCCTCCAATTGGGCTTTCTCTGTTGACCCTAAACACTTTATTAATTTTTCTGGATTCACTGTCACTCTCCAACTGTGGCTGTTCCCTCTTTCTCCACCTTATTCAAGTTCTCAAACCCTCTCTCTCAACTTCAGTTTCATCAAATTAAATGCGATAATACAGGTAGGGAAGTTACCATAATGCCTGGCACATAGAGGGTTCTAAATAAACACTTACTGTTAATACTGTTAATATTGAACGAACAGCATAATGTGTTTGGTTAAAAAGTTCCAACTCTGGGGTGCCTGCATGGCTCAGTCAGTTGAGCAGGTGACTCTTGGTCTCAGCTCAGGTCCTGATCTTGAGGTCGTCAGTTCAAGCCCCCTATTGGGCTCTGCACTGGGCATGAGGCCTACTTTAAAAAAAAAGTTCCAACTTCAGAGCCAGACTAACATTAACTTTGAATCTTGATTCTGACATTTACTAGTTAATGGGAAAGCTGCTAAACTTCTCTGAGTCTCATTTTTCTCACCTTTAAAATGGAAACAATAATATTACCAGTTTACAGGGATTTAGTGAGGATTAAATGAAAGTATCTATGTAAATCCATGTGGAGATTGTCACATGAGCATCAACATTAGCCACGAGGATTATTTTTGGTATTACTATTACAACATCCACTTACTATTTTTTTTTTTTTTGGGAGAAAGTCATTGTCTCCCCTGTGAGAGACCACAGTTTTTAGTGACCTCACCTCAATATATTTCCATTTTTTCCCAACCTCTTATTTGTTTTATTTTAGAAAGGGAGAGAGAGCACTTGTGAGTGAAAGTGGGGCAGAGGGGCAAAGGAAGAGAGAGAGAGAGAGAGAGAGAGAGAGAGAGAGAGAGAGAGAATGAGCAGGGGAGAGGGGCAGAGGGAGAGAGAGAGAATTCTAAGCAGTCTCCATGACCCTGGGATCATGACATGAGCTGAAATCAAGAGCCGGATGCTCAACTGAGCCATCCTGGCGCCCTGGTGTGATGTGAATTTTCAAATTTTGCCAAACCAATGGTTGTGAAATGCTATCTCATTGCTTCAATTTTCAATTTCTCTGAATAGTAATGAAGTGAAACTTCCTTTCTTGTCTTTATTGGCCATTTGGGTTTCTTTGACTATGAATTGCTTATTCATATATTTTGTCAATTTTTCTACCAGGTTTCTTTCTTTTTCTCACTGATTTATAGCAGTTCTTATACATTCTGAACACTAATTCATTCATTGTTTTAATCAATATTTTTCTAGTGTATACTTTGTTCCAAGAATGGTTGTAGGTGCTGGGAATGCAGTTATGAACAAAACAGACAAAATCTCTGCCCTCATGGAACTTATATTCTAGTGGAGGAAGGTAAACAATAAACAAGATCAATAAGTAAAATATAGGATAATGGATAGTGATGAATCCTATGGGGGGAAAATGAATGTGGAAGATGAATGAAGCTGCATGTTTCAGTAGAAATGGATAAGGAGATTGTTGAATTGCAATGTTAAATGAAGATGTCTAGGAAGGCCTCACTGAGAATGTGTCATTTGAACAAAGATCCAAAGGAGGTGAGAGGCCAGGCAGAGTAAACAGCAAGTGCAAAGGCCCTGTAGCAATAGTGTGCCTAGAAAGTTCTAGGAATAACAAGGAGCAGTATGACTAAGCAGAGTGAGTTGCAGAGTGTGATGGGAGAGAAATAGGTAAGATGATGACAAGTAGAAGTGTAGAACTTCATAGGTTACCCTTGTCAGTTATATGCATCAAAAATATCTTCTCCCAGTATGTGGCTTGTCTTTTAACATGTTTATGTTGTCTTGAAGCACATACATTTTGAAATTTAATGTAGTTAAATGTATCTATTGATTCCTTTATTGTTTGCACTATCTGGTGTCTTAAAGAGCCATTCTCATTCCCTATTCCCAGCTCATAAAGATATTCTCCTATTTTCTTCGGAAAGCTGTAAAATTTTGCTTTTTCACATTTGGATCTTGAATCAACATGGGATTGAAATTTTCCTCTATGGTATGAGGTAGGGATCTAGTTTTATTATTTTCTATAGTGATGATCAGGAGTCCCAGCATCATTTAGTGAATCCATTCTTCTCCCATTGATTTGAAATGCCACATATGTTGCATATCAACTTTCCATATATGTGTGGGTCTGTTTGGGGCTCTGTATTCTGTTCTATGGGTCTGACCAGCTCCACTCCACACTGTTTTAATTACTATAGATTTAAGATCAGTCTTGCTATGGGGTGCCTGGGTGGCGCAGTCGGTTAAGTGTCCGACTTCAGCCAGGTCACGATTTCGCGGTCCGTGAGTTCGAGCCCCGCATCAGGCTCTGGGCTGATGGCTCAGAGCCTGGAGCCTGTTTCCGATTCTGTGTCTCCCTCTCTTTCTGCCCCTCCCCCGTTCATGCTCTGTCTCTCTCTGTCCCAAAAATAAATAAACGTTGAAAAAAAAAATTAAAAAAAAAAAAAGATCAGTCTGGCTATTTAGTCCAGTGTAGATTCTTGAACAAGTAAAAAATACAATTGAAACATTACTCTGAGAAGAATGTTGTTATGATTATCAACAGAGTAAAATGATCAAAGGAGATATCACAAGAGCTAACAAAGTGAATGGTGGTACAGATGGGGAGAAAACAAGGAATCTGAAAGTAACTCCAAAGAAAATATTAATAACCTTTGTTGACGGATTAGATACAGAGAAATTAGGAGAGAGGAAGAAAGCATATGGCTTCGAAGTTTCAAGCCTGAGTGGCAGTGTGAAATGACGAGTTAGTTTTATCATCCGGTATTAACGATGGGGTGTATTAGGCAAGGGGTCTGAGCTAAGGGAAGTGTATTTGGTCGTTGTCTGCTTAGACATGACCTGGAGGGGGTGCAAAGGAAGAGCAAAGGTCTGAGCTTTGAGGATTTGTCCGACGATTTCGGTGGTGGAAGGAAGAAGAGGAAGGGAAGAACATCTGAGAGGTAGAATTAACCAACACGGCGCGTTCTAACTGTAATAAGGATTTTTTTTACTGGATGATGTGGGTCCTATTGGCCCAACACATTTGAGTTTTCCCACAGGTATGGCTGTGTTTTGTTTCTGTGGCAATCTTCAAAATCCACAGAATAATTCTGGTGTCACAGGCAGCATTTAAAACGCACTCCTCCTTGGACCTGGTAGAGACGCCCGCGTCCGTCGGTCTCTCGCTGCAGTTCCTCAGGTTGGCCGCAGGGGGCGAAATCTGCGGCGGCCTGGAAAACTGACGGGGGCGCAAGGCGCCGCTCTCTCTCGGGTCAGGCTCTCGGTTCTCGGCTCGGCTCCCGGCTCCCGGCTCCCGGCTCCCGACTCCCGGCGCCCGGCGCCCGGTGCCCGGTGCTCTGCGCGGAGTTGTTCCTCAAACAGTGCGCAACCAAGGGCGGTGGGATCCGCCCGCAGTCCGCAGCCCCACTGAGCCCGGAGGCCGCCGGGATGGAGCCGCCGCTCCCGGTCGGAGCCCAGCCCCTTGCCGTATCCACCAGAGGGAAGGGGGAGGGGAGGCCGCGCAGGGCGGGAGGGGCGGGGGTCGGAGGGACTGCGGAACGCGGCAGAGGGGTGGGTGGTCGGTCGGACTCAGAGGCAGAGCCGAGCCGAGGAGGGGGGCCGGCGCGGGAGGCGATGCCTTGGGCACCCAGGAGGGCGGGCAGAGGGGCGGGAGCCTCCCTCCACCCCGCACCGCGCCACCCCTCCCCGGCCGCGCTTCTGGAGGAGACCCTTGACTGTCGCCCACATACTGTTGAGGGTATGGAGATGAAGGGTGCTCTCCGGGAGCCCTGCTTCCTGACGCTAGCCCAAAGGAACGGGCAATATGAGTAAGTAACCACCTGATTCCCACGGAGGAGGGGAGCCTGCCATTACCTCCTAACCCCAAACCGCGATAAGCCGCCCACTCTCCGTCCACTGAGGCAGCGTGGGCAACAGGTTCAGGCCCAGGTGTGAAGTGTGAGTGCTGTAGCCATGGGGCTTTGTCCCCAACTCTCAAGCCGCTAGGTCGCTCCTGGCAGTGTGGCTCAGTGGAAGGACTCAACAGGCGGGCGTTGAAGCAGGAAGCCTGGGTTTTTAGTTCCTGCCTCTGCAACTGGCATGTGTTGTGTAACCTTGGGCAAGTCAACAATGATTTCTGGGCCTTGGTGTCCTCATCGGTCAAATGAAAACATTAACTGCCTTACCTTATAGACTTTGAAAGTTGCAACTGGAGGAATAATAAATAAATGCAAAAGCGGTTTGCAAAAAGTAAAAGTGTTGTAGAAGAGCTGCGTTGTTAACCTTACAGAAGTGCCTTTTCTTAACCCATTCAACTGGTTCTTCCTGTCGCCCTACTCCCTTATTTCACTTGCTTGCAGGCATATTCATTAATTCAGTAATGGTTTAGTGTAAGCCAGTAACTGCCTCACTTATTGACTTGACTGTTAGAAAAAGTAACGAAACGTGTAGAAATATAAACAGCATTTGGCACTGTATCAGTGTGTGTTACTTTCCATTCTGCCTTGCATATATAGGAGCTCAGTAAATACTGTTGACTGGTTGAATAAGTTATTTTGATAAGCTATCACTATAGCTGCTGATCTCACTCCCTTTCCACTAATGCCTCATCTTAAAAGTATCCATGGTGACAATTACATACATAGCATAGGCCCTATTGCTCTGTGCCCAATTCACCTCCCTTGGGTCTTCTGTTGGTTTCTTGACATCGGAGTTTAAAAATCGGTGATTTTTAAATCCTGCTTTCTCCCAACATTGGATTCGGCCAATTTTTCTCGGTCCCTGCTTTTAGATCTTACAGACTCAGTCTGGGTCTATGCTGTCGAATTTACACAGAAGAAATTCCCACTGACCTAGCCTGCCCTTTCTTGAGACTCTTGCTGCCACTAACTGGACAACAGCAGGGCCTATGAAGTGGTTCTTCCTTAGGTCCTGCTTGGTCAGTTCTGTTGATGTGGTAAATTGATGTTATTTTCCCCAGATTTCATCAAATACTGAAAGACCACTTGAATAGTAAATTCAACAGAAAAGTGAATTGAAAAGTGGAATACCACTGCCACTTCCAAAGGCTAGAATGGGGTGGAGAGATGTGACCCTTGAATAAATCAGTAAATTTTTTACATCTTGGTTTCCTCTTCTGTAAAAACAATGTTTTGAGGATTAAATAAAATAGCTACATTGTTGAGATGACCACAGCCTCAGATATGGTTCCTTGGTTTGATAGGGTTGGAACTCTAGTTAGCTAATAGGGGAGTGAGCAGCTGGCCTTGAGATGAATGCCTCATTCTATCTTGCCTCATGTGGTAGGAGAACTGGTAAACTCGGAGTGATAGCTCTATTTGTGTCCTCTCCACAAAGAAATGAAAGTTTTATGTTCCATATCTGTTTGAGTTAAGGGGGTATAGCAACAACTGAGACTTAATTGGCTTGGTGTGTGCCAGGTACTCTTCTGAGCACTTTGTATGAATTAGTTCATTTAACCCTCATGTCAGGGTTACTGTGAAATTGTGATATTATCACCATCACCCCCATTTTCTAGATACAGAAATTGAGGCACAGAGAGATTAAGTCACTTGTTCATAGTTAGGAAGTAGCATACCTGAGATTTGAACACATGTAACATTTCAGAATGACACCGTTTGAGAAGTTTCTTTTGAAATCATTTATTGGAGATACCGACTATTGTCATACCATCTATAATCCTCACATTCTTGTCTCATGGGTACCTTCTCTGACTTGGGCTCTTCTCACAACTTTTTTCCTTTGGTCTTTTTATTCTAGAACTTGAAGTCTGTTTTAGTATTTAGTACTGTAGTTCCTGCTGTCAACCTGCTGTCAATAGGAGAAATTTAGTTGAGAGAGTAAAATTACAATTGAAAATAAGGGTTTTTTTCAAGGAGACTGGATTATGATGCAACCTGTTTCATCTTTAACCTTCCTTGAACAAATCAAAGTATTTCCTAGGATAATGCTGAGTCTGCATTCAAAATTTGTTACTGTTTTCTGTTTGACAACACTCAAGTTCTAATTTCCATTGTTTTGTCATACACCTATTATTTTTCATCTTTCTGTTCTGAAAGTAATGATTACATTTAGGAAGAATTTTTTAAAAAAAATTTTAAGTAGGCTCCATGCCCAATATGGAGCTTGAACTCATGACCCTGAGACCAAGAGTCGTATGCTCTACTGACTGAGCCAGCCATGAACTCCAGAAGAATTTTTATACTTATTCTTAACCCTGTTCTTGCTACAATTTATTTAGTGACTAACACATGGTAGATATTGTGGAATTGACTTAAATTCCAAGTTGATCTTTGTTTTGTGATGGATTTTTTGGGGGGAGGTTGCATTTTTAAATTGAGATATAATTGACATATATTAGTTTCAAGTGCACAACACAATGATTCAATATTTGTATATATTGTGAAATGACCACAGTAAGGCTCCTTAACATCCATCACCATACATAGTTACAGATTTTTTTCTTATGATGAGAACTTTTGAGATCTACTCTCTTAGCACCTTTCAAATATACAGTACAGTATTATTGATTGTAGTCACCATGCTATACATTACATCCCCATGACTTATTTATTTTATAACTGGAAGTTTGAGCCTTTTGACCCCCTCCATCCATTTCACCTACCCCCCACCTCTAACCACCACCTATCCTCTGTATCTATGATTTTGGTTTTTTGGTTTTGTTTTGTTTTTAGATTCTACATATAAGTGAGATCATATGATATTTGTCTTTTTCTACCTTATTTCACTTAGAATAATGCCCTCAAGGTCCATCTATGTTGTCCCTTTTGTGAGGGCTTTTAACAGTACAACCTAGTTCAAGCTTTAACT
Source organism: Prionailurus viverrinus (assembly GCF_022837055.1). Lineage (NCBI taxonomy): Eukaryota > Metazoa > Chordata > Mammalia > Carnivora > Felidae > Prionailurus > Prionailurus viverrinus. Next base: position 100,108,014 of record NC_062579.1, read on the forward strand.
GCTAATATCAAACACTGTCTTTTTAGTCATTTCTTGGAGATTGTATTGGTTTGTGTTCATTTTCCCCAAAGTAAGCTCTTCCTCCTTCACTCTTGCTTTTTATCTAGTTTCTGATCTCCATCTGGGTTTATAGGACTCTGCTTGACTCATGAATTTTGCACATTGAAAGGAGCCTGCCCCATATTCCTCTAGTCACCTTAAAATATGAACCCCTACAGATTAGGCATGCAGAATCAGAGCAGAAAGACAGCATTAATACTTTTATTTCCCTTAGTTCTATCTGAGCAATTCCTTTCCCCATGTGATCTCCTTTAAAGTTAATACATTTGGGGCACCTGGGTGGCGCAGTCGGTTAAGCGTCCGACTTCAGCCAGGTCACGATCTCGCGGTCCGGGAGTTCGAGCCCCGCGTCAGGCTCTGGGCTGATGGCTCAGAGCCTGGAGCCTGTTTCCGATTCTGTGTCTCCCTCTCTGTCTGCCCCTCCCCCGTTCATGCTCTGTCTCTCTCTGTCGCAAAAATAAATAAACGTTGAAAAAAAAAATAAAGTTAATACATTTGAAAAAAATTCAAAAAGCTAAAACAAGCCCCTGAGAAGACATCAAACTAGAAATAAAGCCCTTCAGAACAATGACATTTTTTAATGTCAGGTTGAACAAATTATATTTAGAAATTTATCTCTGTTTATAGCTTAGTGAAACTGGTTCATTGATTCAACCAATATTTATTGAGCATCTCTTAGGCAGGAGGCAAACTGAATATGATAGGGTCTTTGTTTTCAAGGAGCTCAAATCAATGAAGGAAATAAATATAACTGCAATGAAGGGTGTAAATGCTCTAGTAGAGGGGCAAACAAAGGGGACCAAACAAAGGGGACTGCTTCTGCTTGGGGGAATTAGGAAAAGCTGCAAAGAGGAGGTGATATTTGAGCTGGGTCTCGGAAAGAATAGAAGAGTGTTCCTGGCAAAAAGAACCACCTGAAGACTGCTTGATTTGGGGAAGCTAGGAGATGTTCAGAATGGTCGTTTTACCAGTAGGTCATACCTTGATCCTGGGCCACTAAGGATAAGCAGTAAATGAAAATTAATATTTCAGGAGTACCTAGGAATTTAGAAGTCCTTCATTTCATACTGGGAGGCCAAATCAGTTATATTTACCTAGAAATACCAGCATGAAGTTGGAAACCATAGTAAAACACAAGGAATATAAGGCACTGGTTGTGATATCTGCTGCCTTGGTCACAGGTTATGTTAACTGATCCAGCTGGCTGGGCACCTCTTCTTACTTCTCCATGAACCTGAATAGTCGTTTGAAGAGATAGAGCCATTCTTTGGTAAAAGCCAGAGGAATATAATCTGAAAGCTAATTTATGAAATTTCTAATTCACTTATTCAGCAAACTTGAGTGACTGCTATGTGCCAAGCACTGTGATAGTTGCTAGAAATACTATGGTGAAAATGCAATCATAAGTCTGCCTTCATGGCATTCACACCTAGCTATTCTTTGCTCTAGTATACATACTCTGAAGGTGTATGCACTATAATCCTTGCTTTTGAGATTGTAAGCTGTTTTTAGGACATAGACTATTATATATTCTTTATGGCATAGGACAGTGTGGGTATTCAGATACTGATCGTCACTAACATTCTCTTAGATCTCGAGTGATATCTCACTGTCATGATGCTCAGATCCAGGAAATATATGAGATATAGTAAGTAACATGAGATATAGTAAGTCTAATAAATATGGACCAGATTTGTTTAACAACACAGCAGTATATTTTGTTGTTAAATGTTTGGGTTTTTCAGTAGCCATTCGTTGATGCCTTCTTCTGTTTCCTAGGTTAATAATCCAGTTGCGTGAGAAGGAACAGCATGTTCAAGATATCATTCCTATAAATAGCCACTTTAGATGCGTTCAAGGTACTAGCTTTAATTGCCTAGCTAGTTTTACAGTGTTTTTCCTTAGTCGTTCTTGCATTGTCTAATACCATACATATTTAAATATGTCACTGCACATAAAATGAAATGTATTAGTCTTTGCATAAAGTGATAACATTACTAAGCTACCATTGAGAACATGGTAAATACTTTGTCTATGAGTGCTGAAGGGCTATACTGAAATATGTATAGACTCACCTGCTTCCCTGGCTGGGTGTTAGAGATGTATGTAGTCTCTTACCTATGTAGGTAGTCTTTTATTCTTATGGACTTCTATGTGGATTTAAATGACATTCTTGGTTTAACAAACACACTGCTCATTGTAAAGTATCAAGGTCACTGGATTCACACACATTCAGTACTTTCTCCCCACACTGTTTGAAGTTAAAACATTTGGCAACATGCCTTACCAGATTTTAATACCTTACACTCAATTGTGCTGATTCTCAGACCTTGATGTTGGTGAATCATACTCCAGAGAGGACATATTTGGCTTCGTGCCCTCAAATTTGGGGACAGAGAACAGAAAATCTGTTGTTTCATCTGCTACAATGAGACTCAAAATTTGGGAGCTTTGTGTGGGAAGTGTTGCTTCTGTCGTCTCACATTGCTCTAGAAGGAAAATTGATTACTAGAGAACAAACGCATTATGTTTCCAGTAGGTTCATTGGCTTTGTCAGAAAGAAACATTCTGTATCAGCTGTAGCTTCTTGAAAAACTTGAATCTTACCTTGCATGGATTCTTTTTTAAACTACATTGAACTTTTTTTTATCACAGAAGTAATATGTATACTGTAGAAAGTTTGGAAAGAACAGAAAATAAGTACATTCCCATCCTTCAGGAACAAACACATAACATTTTCCCTTTTTTTTTTTTTTTTACACATGTAACTTTCAGGGTGGGCAGAACTCACACTATATGTAGTTTTTTGTCTGTTCTGCATGCCATCATATTATGAGTGCTTTTCCATGCTATAAATAGGTAGTGTACTATTCCATTTTATGAATAGCCTATAATGTAAGTATTCCCGTGTTTGACATTTGAGTTATTTTTTGCTAGTTTAAATAGTAATGTGATGAATATCTCTGTACATAAATCTTCTTGCACATCTCATATTAGGATTTATTCCTGTAAGTAGAAATACTAAGTGGGTATGACTTTTTAAGACAACATTGTATTGAGAATTAAAAACAACAGTCTCCACATTGTGTAGAAGAGTGAAATAGCCGTTTAGCCTGACCTGTGTGAGAGTTACATGTTGAACAAGGCACTTGCCTGCCATAGTAAGTTGCTGTGGTCACTTTACTTTTCATGGGGTAGTACCCTTTATTACATACCTAGCCCTTTAAGGAGGAGAAAAACTAAAGAACACAACTTTAGGTTTTCGCATCCTATTAGCCCTCTACCTTTTTGTACTACTTCTACAGTCTCTTTAACTCTCTTTCTCTTAGTATTGTTTTTAATAAGAAATATAAGGTAGATTGTTAGGTTGGAATCTAAGAAAATATGTGTGTGCACACATAGTCGTTCCCCATAACAAATCTAGAATGGCTACCTCCTTGAGTTTTCACATCCTTTGTTTCCCAGCCTGTGCATCCATTTTGATAAGTCTATAAATACTTGGGTTTTAAGGAATTAAAGTTACTGAAGAACAGTGGGGAACTTAAAGTACTATGTCCTGATTCACTATTGTCTGTTGATTCATCATGCTAGTAAGGATATTGAGGCTATTTTTTTAATATTAGACTACTTAGTTCCTTACCATAGCTTCTGTAGTAACTGAATAATGCAGCCAAATATACAATCTGGGCTTCTGAAGGAGCTAGAAAAGGCTGAGGCTACTCCATCTGGCCAAGGTAGATCCAGACTAATCCTAAGGAGTCAGTACCCAGAGTTCAACTAGCCAGGAGGGTCTTACAGGTGCTGTTGGCCAAATCCAGGGAAGTCCAAGAGGAAGAGATGGGTTGGATCTAGACACTGGAGCTAAGGAAAGAAGTTCAGGACAGCCGGGGGAGGGGAGAAAACCGAGCTCTGAACTACAGAGACTGTGCTTTGCCCTGTTTTATACTTCCTTGTTGGGTGTGGTAGACCCCACCCAGGTATTAAATTGTAGCCTGAAGGTAAAGAACTGAAGGTATTCTCTGATCCTAAACATGGCAAAGGCTGAAGAAAGGAGATTGCTGGAAGTTTTCGGAGACTAGGTCCAAGTTAAGAAAATAATTCACTTCTGGGCCTTTGGGGTCACTTTCTTGACTTTTTATAAGAATTATCTAGGGACACCTGCCTGGCATAGTTGGTAGAGCATGTGACTCTTGATCTCAGTGTTTTAAATTGAAGCCCCATGTTGGGTGTAGAGATTACTTAAAAATAAAATCTTAAAAAAAAAGAATAAATGACACAGATTATATTAAAGTCAGTATGTTTTGGTTGAGGGGAATTAAACTCCCCTTCACTTGAATTAACATGTTCTTATATTGCCTACTATTGTCATTGCTTGATTTGCTTTGAGTTGTTCCATTCAGTTATTTGTTTAGTTTTCTTTTAGTTGAATTGCCATAATCTTTAGAACCTAGTGCTACCAAAATCCATTTTTAAAAATGCTAAACAAAAAAACAAAGGATTTGTAAAATGTATTGTAAGACCTAGGAGTGGTGATTGAGAGAAGCAGTTATTTACTTAGGCATGTACTTCTTTTAGTTGTAATGAATGGTTTTCCCTTCCCTAATCTTGTTCTTTCTTCTTTTCCCTCAGAAGCAGAAGAAACTCTTTTGATTGATATAGCTTCAAACAGTGAGTATCTTTCTGAGTGGAGTTCATTTTTGTTCAACAAATATTTAATTGAATACCCACTATATTCAAGACACCTTTTTTGGCACATTTTTATTTTACTGTCTTATTCTGTATTCTTCATTTTCTATTTTTTTTAATGTTTATTTATTTGGGGGGGCACACATGAGCCTGAGTGGGGGAGGGGCAGAGAGAGAGAATATCCCAAGCAGGCTCTGCTGTGTCAGCACAGAGCCCACCGAGGGGCTCGATCTCACAAAGTGTGACATCTTGACCTGAGCCGAAATCAAGAGTTGGAAGCTTAACTGACTGAGCCACCCAGGTGCCTCTATTCTTCATTTTCTTAAGGCAGCCATGTGAATTAGCATTGTCCTCCCAAAAACATTTAGGCTAAGCATAAGAAAAAGCAGGTGGCTGGCAAGAATCTTTAAAAAGTTGAAAATATGATCTGCTTGTCTAATGCTGAACTTCTTTGAGCCATCAGTATTTTTGCCATCAGTTAAATCATTACTGTGGAATTAAAAATTCCAGAAAGAGCCAGAAAATGTTTAAAGCACATAAGATTTATGAGTGGTTTTGTTTTTATTTTAACTGCTATTATATTTTTAAAAATTTTCTGACTTGCTTTTTAGTTTTGGATATTAAATCATAATTTTTTCCTTTATTTTATCATTTTGGGAGGCTATAGAGTCACTCTCGTACCAGATACCTTGCTTTTCCCAAGCTACCCTTTTTTCCTTAAAATAATTTTGGTCTTTTATTTAACCTCCATCCCCTCAAGGCATCCCTTTATCAGGAAGAACATGATCTTCCTTCTCACTGTTTCAGTTCTCTCATTTTTATCTGTTTGAAGCAAATCATCTTGACTTTCTGTGCAAGCTTTTCTCTGTTTATCATCTAATTGTACTGTGTTATGGGGAGGAGAAAATGGGCACTTGAATGCTACCTTGACTAGTCTGTGGTTGCTATGGAAAAGAGTTTGTGATCACATAAATGTAAATCAAAGTGGTTGCCTTATCTCCTGGTTGAGTCCTTGGATAGTGGGGCTTAGCCCTTACCTTGGGGCTATGGGTTATACATAACTTTGTTTAGAAACAGTCTCTGTACTTGCCACCATTAATTTGTATTGAACAGTTTAGATAGGCTTTTTCTGGTTTGGGTTTTATTATTCTTTTCATTGGTCATGGATTTTAGAAGTCTTAACGGTTGATTCTGAAAGGCTAAATAAACCCAGCTGCTAACTTCTGCAGGTATCCAAGAGAGCAAATAACTTTCTATCTCTGTCTTACTGTGCTTAGAAAGGAGAAGGCAGAAACAACACTAAAAAAGCAAAATTTGAGCAAAGGCATTTCAGCAGTGACTGGCATTGCTGCTGAAATAAGATGTTGAAATGTCCTGTTCTTGCTGTAGAAATAGATATTTGATCTAAGGCTGAAAAAGTTAAACTGAGCTGTGCTTTTTCTCTCATAAACATTTATGGCATTAGTTGTTTTGGCCTTGCCTACATAGAAATTAGCCATGTGTTGTTCTGTCCAGAGTTCCAGTTACTGGATCACAGCAAGGTAATAGTTCAGTAACCACTTGAATAAAATCCTTTGTTACGTCTGCCGATTTAGTAATATTTGCAGTGAAATAAGATTTTATCATGATTCTTGGGCTTCATACATAAACCTTTAAAGCACACAGTATGTTGCTTGAGGGAGGCCCTGGGTTTGTTTGTAGTCCTGATTTTAACATAAATATGTGTTTTCCCATTATCTGCATGTTGGTATTAAACATTTTAAAATAATTTTTTTCTGATTGTAGAGGAAATAGACATATCTTCATTATAAACAATTTGAAGAATTTAGAAAAGTTTAAAGTACCAAATTAAAATTATGCTTCTGCAACCTAGAGATCAGCACTGTAGTTAATATTGTATCTCCTTCCAGTTTTCTATTTCTACTTTTGTATGATTGGAATCTTTAAACAAAATTTTTTTTAATGTTTATTTATTTTTGAGAGAGAGAGAGACAGAGCATGAGCGGGAGAGGTACAGAGAGGAAGGGAGACACAGAATCCGAAGCAGGCTCCAGGCTCTTAGCTGTCAGCACAGAGCCCGACGTAGGGCTTGAACCCACAGACTGAGATAATGACCTGAGCCAAAGTCGGACGCCCAACCGACTGAGCCACCCAGATGCCCCAATACGATTGGAATCTTTATATGTAGCTTTTATCCTGCATTTTCATTTAATATTTTATTGTAACTTTTTTTCCATGTTATTTAAAATTATTTAAAAACATGATTTTTAAAGACTAATATTTCACCATAGGTATGTGCCAAATTTTATTGAATTAACTCCTTTACAAAATTAAGACACTATCAAGGAACATGGTCTATCATTCTACTTCTTTAGGTCCTCTTTATATTTCTCAGTAACGTTTTATGTTTTCTTCATATATATCATACATTTGTAGGTTAAGGATTTTATGGTACATTTTATTTGTTTGAGTGCTGTTGTCAGTGGAATCTTTTTCTAATTGCTTATTTCTATTATATAGAGAAGTTATTGAGTTTTAGATATTTATTTTTTTATCTAGCCACTTTATAGAAATATATTTTAAATTTTGGGGGTTCTGTTTATTTTGTTTTTTGGTTTTGATAGACGGCCGTGGTCATCTACAAATAATAATTTTGTTTCCTTTTTAGTAGCTACAACTATTAGTTTTGCTTTGTGTCTCATTATACCAATGAGAATTTTAAGACCAATATTAAATAATGATGATAATCCTTGTTTGGCTCCTATTTTCAGTAAGAAAGCCTCAGGTGGTGCTTCATTGTTGAGGACATTATTGCCTGTGGATTTGATAGGGTTTTTTTAAAAAACCATATTAAGAAACTCCATTTCAAGTTTGTGTGGTTTTTAAGATCATGAGTGTATATTGAATTTTATCAGATGTCTTTACACTATTTGTAGTGTAAAGGAATATTGTTATTCCTTATTTGTCCCATCGATGGACTGTATTATATTAATTTCCTAATAATAAATCTTCCCTTATTCATTATTCAACAAATATTTGTTGAGTGCCTTCTGTTTGCCAAGCACTGTTCTAAGTGCTGCAGAATCAGTAGAGAACAACATAGCTAAGATTGCTGCTCCTGCTTTTGTTCTTGCTTCTGTGCTGTTTGGTACTAGTGTCACACAGATACCTATAATCCATCGTATAAAAATATGAATACCTTTTATGTGTCAGGCACTGTGCTGGTCTAAGGATATATCAGAAAGCAGTATAGTCATGGTACTTCATTTAATAGTGCAGGAAACAGACTTTAAACTGATAAGGTATAGATACTTACATAATTGCAGTTTTGATCAATGCTATCAAGGAGAAATACAAAGAGTTTATAAAACGGCTGACTAAATTAGGTGGCATGGTCAGGGAAGGCCTATTTAATAAGTACCATTTAAATTGAGACCAGAGGGGCTAAGTAAGACGGGTAAAAATGGGGGAGAGAAAAGTATGCCAGGTAGAAGGAACCACATGTGTAAAGGTCTCAAATTGGGTAAGTAGCTTGACACCTTTGAAATAAAAGAAGGCCAGGGTGGTTGGAACAAGGCTTAGGCATCAAGTTAGGATGGGGTAAGGCCAGATCCAGTAGTATCTTGTAAGTCATGGTGAGGAATCTGGATTTTTATATTAAAAAAAAAATGGGAAGAATATGAAGGATTTTATCCCAGGGTGTCAATCATTTGCATGGAAATCAGTTAGGAAGCTGTTTCCAGAGTTTAAGCTAGAGACTATGAGTATGGTGGCAGTATAAATGGAGAGAAGTAGACGGATTTGATAAATGTTTTCAGAGGTTAACTCAGCAGAGGTTGGTTTGGGCATGGGGGTAAGTTAGAGAAGTGTCAGAGATGAATCTTGGGTTACTAGCATGAATGTGGATGATGGTACCATTTGCCAAAATAAGAACATTGTGGGAGGAATGAGTTTTCCTTTGAGGGGGTCATGAGTTCAGTTTTAGCTATATTTAGTTTGAAATTTCTTTGAGACATTTGAGTGTAGATTATAAATTGACAGTTGAATGTATGCATCTGAAGCTCTAAAGAAAGGTCTGGGCCACTAGCACACAGATGTATTTGAAACCCTGAGAGATGATATGATTGAAAATAGAGCTGTGCTCTCAGATACGTTAGTTTCTAGCTACATGTGCCTATTTAAATTAATTAGAAATAAAATTAGAAGTTCAGTTCCTCAAAGTAGTCACATTTCAAGTACTCAGTAGCCACATGTGATTATTGGTTACCATATTGGACAATGCTGATACAGAGTGAGAAAAAGGTTTAGGACTGAACGTTAAGGAATTCTGCTTTTTTAAAGGTTAGATAGAGGAGGAGATACCTCAAAGGGCACTAAAAAATTAGTGATCAAAGACAGAGGCAAACTAGATGAGGATGGTATCATAGAATCCTTTGGAAAAGAGTATTCAAGGAGTGGTCAACTATTGATTTCTACTGATAGGTCTGATAAGATGACTGAAGAGGATCCATTGGATTTAGCAATTTGGAGGTTCTTGGTGACCTTAACAAAGCTATTTCAGAGGGGTGGTGGGAGCCAAAGTCATATTGGAATGGATTAAAGAGAGAAATGGGAGGTAAGTAGTGACTGTGTGTTTTTAATAAAGCTTTACTCTGGAGGGGAATGTAGAGATGGACTGGAGTTGGAGGGAAATACAGGGTCCAGGAAGGTTATTGTTTTTCAAATGGGGAGAATTTAGAACACAATTTGTTTCTTTTAATTTTTTAAAGTTCATTTATTTTATCTTGAGAGAGACAGCACGAGTTGGGGAGGGGCAGAGAGAAAGGGAGAGAGAGAATCCCAAGCAGGCTCCGCAGTGTTGGCACAGAGCCTGACATGGAGCTCAGACTCACGAAACTGTGAGATCATGACCTGAGCCGAAACCAAGAATCAGGTACTTAACAGACCGAGTCACCAGGCACAATTTAATTTAATGCTAATGGGAAGGAGCCTGTGAAAGGGGGAGATGAAAGATATTGGGGGGAGGTGTCTAGCGAATGATTGTGAGTGTAAAATTCCTGAGAGAACTAGAGGGGTTATAATTCAAAGAGAAGGTGGTCTTTGATAGGAGGGCTCTTCTTATATCAGAAGGGAAAGGAGAAGATGGGTACAAATACAGGTAGCTTTCCATGTGGTGCCTTCCATTTCCTCTGAAGCATGAGGTGAAGCAATCAGCTTGGAATGAGAGGGTTTGAGAAGAGGGGGATCCACAGATAAATGAGGAGGTGCGAAGTAGGTTTTCCAGATAGTAGTGGGAGACTAGTTGACTATTGAAACTTAACATTACTTCCTATCATAGAGGGCCAGATTGAAGTTAGCAATCAATTTGTAATGTGTGTGTGTGTGTGTGTGTGTGTGTGTGTGTGTGTGTGTGTGTTTACTCCCTCTGGAGTAAGGCAGTTGGATTTCTGAGGGTTGAAAGTTAATCAGGTAGGGGCTGTGGAGGAACAGAGTGGTAAGGCAGTTCTGGGCTTTTGCAACAGAGTTTTTTGGTTTTTTTTTTTTAGTGTTTATTTATTTTTGAGACAGAGAGAGACAGAGCATGAACGGGGGAGGGGCAGAGAGAGAGGGAGACACAGAATTGGAAGCAGGCTCCAGGCTCTGAGCCATCAGCCCAGAGCCCGACGCGGGGCTCGAACTCACGGACCGCGAGATCGTGACCTGAGCTGAAGTCAGACGCTTAACCGACTGAGCCACCCAGGCGCCCCTGCAACAGAGTTTAATGATGACATCTGTTTGATAAAATGGGAAGTGAATGTAGGAGTGTGTGAATGGACACTGAGTAGAAGGCTGGAGGTTCCCATTTGAGCAAGTAAGCTGGAAATAGCAGGTCAGAGTTGGGTATTTTAATTAGAGATTTATGAGGTGATAGTGTTTCTATGATGAAAAATTTCAGGGTATAACTGAGGGAGTCCCCATAGGGACTGAGGGAGTAGGTGGCTGAGATGGTGGGGCAAGGTCATTGCATGAGCAAGTTGAAGATGTTTGCTGTGTTTTCTGTGTTAATTTGGAAGGGACTCAAATTTAAGCCAAGAGTTTGAGTGGAGAGGAAGTCATATGAGTCAGGTATTGAATCCTGGATTCAGAAGTTTTGGGAAGGATGGCACATGATCTCATGGGGGAGGGAAGGGAAGAAGCTGGTATAGCCCAGTGGGTGAACCTCGAAGGAGAAAGGATTTGTCCTGAGGGAGGAGAAGAGGGAATGGTCTACAGTTGGCGTTAGGACAAAAAAGGACACCAGTCTTAAATTCCATAGGGTGTGAGAGACCATAAACAACATCCAGGGATAAGCCACTTTGCAGATGACTCTTTGGTTTTTAATCTGGATGCACATGAATCACTTGGGGAGTATTTTAAAAACTACCAGTGCCTGGGCTTCACCCCCTGACATTCTGCTTTATTGGCCTGGGATGGGATGCAAATGTCTGTTTTCTAAAAATGCCTCTGGTAATTCTAATGCATTTTGTTGAGAGTTACTGAGAGACATAGGGAATGTTCAGAGAAGTTTGAGGATATAGGAGTGCCTGCTGGTCACACAAAGAGGCCAGGGGGTTTTGGAAGGAAGAGTAGTAGAAGGTTGGGTCATGGGATAATTTGTCCTCTTTCCCATACAACATGGTGAGAGAACATCCAATGTTATTTTGTAAGCAATTTCTGGAATTTTCTGTTAAATGAGTCAGTGTATTTTTTGTGTTTGCTAAAATATATCTTTCAAGGATTGTGGGAGAGAGAGAAAATGTATTATTGTTTAAGTTTTATCAGATAGAGACTGATCTTTTCATTTCTTTTCTACTTTTAATATAAATTATCTGAGAAAGGGAGGACTACTTGTGCCCTGAAGGTTTTCCCTGTATCTTCAAGGCTGCGATAACTGACAGCCTTTATTCATGCCCTTCATTTTTTTCTTCTCCTTACATTAACACCCTCAGTAATTTTCTTATCTGTGGTCTGCTTGGGTGCCTCCTTTCTCAGTATTTTTACCTCTTTTCTTCTAATCACTAAATCTGTGAAGATAGAAACTTACAGAAATACAAAGGAAAAAGAGTCAGAGGTTCACAAGTGGATTTCCAACATAAGAAACTAGGATTTTCATTTCATTTTCTCATCTCTTTGTCATTTACAAGTATGAAAGAGGTTCAATAGTCATTGATTAAATGCCTTCTGTCTGTGAAGTCTGACATTCATTGTCACCAGTAAAGAAACCAACCATCCTGGTTTGCCTGAGACTTTCCCAGTGTTCGCTTTGAAAGTCCTGAGTCCTGGGGCGCCTGGGTGGCGCAGTCGGTTAAGCGTCCGACTTCAGCCAGGTCACGATCTCGCGGTCCGTGAGTTCGAGCCCCGCGTCGGGCTCTGGGCTGATGGCTCAGAGCCTGGAGCCTGTTTCCGATTCTGTGTCTCCCTCTCTCTCTGCCCCTCCCCCGTTCATGCTCTGTCTCTCTCTGTCCCAAAAATAAATAAAACGTTGAAAAAAAGAAAGTCCTGAGTCCTGAGAAGCCCCTCCATCCCAGACAGTCTGGGAGCTCCTCGGAAGTGTTGTGTTGGATAACTTGTATGTGTAGCCCACTTCTTGCTCTCAAGGAGCTTATGGTTTCCAGGAGCATGAGAAAGCAATATATGTAGTAAGTCAGTTAAATAAGAATATAAACAAGTACATAGGTTTCCTGGATCACCATATCCAGACCATTGATATGGATGAGAACTAGGGCATCAGAAAAAGGGAGACAGTATATTAGACACATAAGAAACTAAAGTCCTAGATAACTTTACTATTAATTATACTGTTTTCCAGTTGGCTGTGCTTGAACCAGGCCACTCCTAGTCATAGGTCATTATATTGCTTTCATATGTTTATTCAAGATATGCATTGTTTACTTGAGGTAATGAGATCTAGATGCTTCTTTCCGGAATAATTCAAACCAATTCCACTACTCTTTTCTTTTTTAATTAGTTTGTAAATTCAATTGTCTAGGTACAATGTGTACCTAGGAGCAAACCATCTTATTTTCTTTATTCCCTTTATGCTTTAGATACTCTTACTATATGATCTGTATTTGAAATGGTAGGAATCTACGGCTGGAAGATGGGAGGAGGGTGGTTGGGGAATTGATCTTTTGTTAGAATTTGGTCCCTACGTTGACAATGGAGACTATGATTTCAATATCACTGTACTGGGCTGCTCATTGACACAGTTCATCGGCCCCTTAGATTTCCCTGTCTGTATTACACCCCCACCACAACAAATCCCCTGATCCTGTAGATATGCTTCCTACATTAGAAGTCTTAGAATATGTGTGATCTGGACCTTCTCTTGTTAAACTAATAAGTTGAGAATCTGACCCCAAGAAAGCACATATTCCATAGCTGTATGTGTATGGATTTCACTTCTTTTTAGGTGGCTGCAAAATTCGGATTCAGGGAGACTGGACCAGGGAGCGCCGCTTTGAAATCCCTGATGAGGAACATTGTTTGAAGTTCCTCTCAGAGGTCCTTGCTGCTCAGGAAGGTAACTCAAGACTCAGCAGTTTTCTTTCTACTTGTTTGAATGGCAGTGACATTCTGGCATGCAGATGCAGAGGCAAGCAGCCGTTAGCAAAGTACCTCACCCCTTGAGTCTTCATAGCTGATTTTTCTTCCTTCAGGAATGAACCAGGGTTAGGCTAGAGAACAGGTGTATTCAGCTATAAGGAAGGACACTGAGCCATTTTCCAGAATCTTCAGTGTCACAGCATGGACAGGTTACTGAAGACAGTAATCCTCCTTCTGTTCCCAGATCATCCCAGAGCTGCCCTTATTCTCTTAGTCTCTTCCTTTACATGCAAGAATGCTTCTGGTCCCTGCATTTGAGGAGTGCTGAATGAATGGCTTTTGGTTATGGTAAAATTCACTCAGTGAAGGGCTCCCCTGTTTCTGACCATGACTCTTATCTCTCTAGCTCAGTCACAGCTTCTTGTTCAAGAGCCAAAGGACTCATCTAGCTGGTACCAGAAATTAGACACTAAGGACAAACCTTCTGCTTTTTCAGGTACTGAAAAGATTCTCTTTTGCCTGGTTGCTATGATCATTGCAGAGTCAATAGATTTTATCTGGACAGATAAGATAGTGTGGATTAATGTCAATCTCAGACACCTTCTCCTATGGAGTGGTTTTATTGAGTTCATGCCCACTGACTGATGTTCATTCCTGATATTTTCTGTGGCATGTTAGCTCCTCAGGAGCCAGCTTAGCAGTGTGGTAAAGATTGGCGTGCTCCAGGGCCAAACTGCTTGGGTTTAAATTCCAATTCTACGACTTGCTAGTTACATATGACCTTGGTCAAGTTACTCAACAATGCTGAGTTTCCATTTCTTTTTCTGTAACATGGGAAGATTTTTAACACTACTGGCCATATGGGGTCTTTGTGATGATCAAAAGAGATAATAATATAATCCCTTACTATCAACCAGGCATTATGCTAAGTCTTCAATAAATGTTAGCTGTTATTATTCAGGTTCCAAATTAATGTAACTTGCTGTTGTTCTAGTTAATATGTCAAGTCCTTCAGGGACAGATGTGTTTCTTCCCCCAGTCTAACTTATCACTCTCCTTGTGATACCTTTCTGTTTGGTAATGCCATTGAGCAAATAGTGATCAAATCAAAACCACTGTGATGAAGGCAAAAAGCTCTGTCTGTCCTGGATAATTTGGATGTTATCTTTATTTTCCCCCTTTGATTCTGGATTCTGTGTACTTCAGGGCTTCTTGGATTTGAGGATAATTTTTCATCTATGAATTTGGACAAGAAAATTAATTCACAAAATCATCCTACAGGGATTCATCGGGAACCCCCACCTCCACCCCCTTCTGTGAATAGAATGTAAGTCCTATGTCATAATGTATTTCTCATTTAGGAACTTTTATATTTTAGGCAGTTTCACTTTTGAATTTCTCATTTATTTCCTAGGCTTCCACGTGACAAAGAAGCTCCTAATAAGGAACAGCCCAAAGTGACCAACACCATGCGGAAGCTCTTTGTACCAAATACCCAGTCTGGGCAGCGAGAAGGTCTCATCAAACATATCCTGGCAAAGCGAGAGAAAGAATATGTCAATATTCAGAATTTCAGGTTAGTCTCTCCTCTACTTACTGAGGTATGGCATAAAATGTCCTTTTGTTACTTAAGGTATTAGTTTAATTAGCTTAAGAATCAAAGCATAATAAAAAGGAATGGTCAGCCAGTTCAAGCCCCTATCTCTATATTAGTCAGTGACATACATATACAAACATATATATATATACAAAACTGTAGCAAATGCTACAGTTTCCCTTGGATTTTCTAACTACTAATGATACCGTATCTACTAATGCTTCTGTCTACTCAGAACCAAATCAAACTCACATGTACTGGAGAATTATCCCTTAGCACATTCCCTAAGCAAATGTGTTTATCTTTCTGGACTGCTGAGTTTTTTCTCACCAATATTAGAAGATTAAAGTCTCCCATTACCACTGGTTTAACTTGCTTACTTTGGTAAGTTAACTAAAGAACATTTCATCCAGTCCTCTTGATTGAGAGGTCTGCCTTGGATTCTTTCTTCTTTTCTCTGTATCATATTTTTCATTTCACCTTTGCTTGTCAATCTCTTCTTCTCTGGACCTAGTGTGAGTGGTATCTGATGTGGCGTGGTGTATATCCCAACCTGCAAAGCAGCAACAGTTTTCTTTGTTGTTTGTGAACAGCACATGCCCTTAATAGTCTAAGATTCCAGTCCCATCTATCCCATTAAGCCTCATTTGTTATAATTCAATTATAACTGTATCCCTACGCCAAAATCTATAGTTCCTCATATTCCCCATGATGCTTATTTTTGTATGTAAACAGTTAAGACAGTTATGAGTGTTTCCTTCTGCTTTCCCCCTTAGTACTATATCTGCCTCAACAGAATTTCCTACACAGATGTCCTTGTAATCCTTTGGGAAGTGAGTTTTTGGATTCAACTATAGCTCCTTATGGAACAGTTATCCACATCAGACGTATTTACAGCATGAAGATACCTTTTTTCCCCATCTACAAGCTCTCCCTTCAAGTATAAGTTTGGATGGAGTTTAATTGAAAGGAAATGTGGTGGAGCAATTAACTTTATGTTTTTTAAGTAGAGACTTGGTTTCCCTTTGTGGATTCACCTAATATAAAATTTAGAGAATGAGCCTACTGCCTTTGTGTTCTACATGCAAGAGGTTTTTCTTATATGTGTATAGCAAAACATTTTGAGAAATTATGTTGGCTTATTGTGAATATACCCTTGTATAAAGAGTGATGAGAGAACTTTCATTGCTTCATACTTGACCTTTGTTTTCAAGTAATTTTTCATATTATGTATTAGATTTTTTGTTGGAACGTGGAACGTGAATGGCCAGTCTCCAGATAGTGAGCTGGAACCTTGGCTGAACTGTGATTCGAATCCTCCTGATATCTACTGCATTGGGTAAAGAACACATCTGGAATTTCCTTTTGGCTATATGTTTGGTATTAGTTTACATGACATTTTGCCCTCCTTTTTCTAATGATTTGGTAAAAACCTACTATAGACTATATGTGAGAATTATCTTGTGGGTCAAATTTGTGAGATAAGAAAGGAATGATACCTGAAATGGTGAAAGGAAACATCTAGTCATCTCAAAATGCAAATAAAACTATATTCTTTTTTTTTTTGAATCTTTATTTATTTTTGAGAGAGAGAGAGAAAGAGCACAAGCAGGGGAGGGGCAGAAAGACAGGAAGACACAGAATCTGAAGCAGGCTCCAGGCTCTGAGCTGTCAGCACAGAGCCCGACATGGGGCTCAAACCCACAAACCGTGAGATAATGACCTGAGCCGAAGTCGAGTGCTTAACCGACTGAGCCACCCAGGTGCCCCCAAATAAAACTATATATATATTTTTTAATGCTTATTTTATTTTTGAGAGAGACAGACAGAATGCAAGTGGGTTAGGGGCAGAGAGAGAGGGAGACACAGAATCCGAAGCAGACTCCAGGCTCTGAGCTGTCAGCACAGAGCCCGATATGGGGCTCAAACCCACGAGCTGTGAGATCATGACCTGAGCCGAAGTCAGACGCTCAACCAACTGAGCCACCCAGGTGCCCCTAAAACTATATTCTTAACAGCAACTGAGACTTGAGGTCATTTCCAACAGTGACTATTCCTAGGATATATAAGCAAAGCTCCACTGTTATCCCTTGTGGAGGTTTTTGTTTGTTTATGTTTTGCATAACCTGTGCATATACTTATAAAGAGTCTTTTGAAACAAAGTTGCTTGTCCTTACTGATCACCTGGGTCAGTGGACCAGTTCTATAAAGTTTCTCTCTTTCCCCATTCCCTTTCCACCTAATGTCTCAGAAAATGGGATGGGAGGTAGTCAGAGATAATTATGGGATATGTATAGATCTCATGTCTTCGTGTTTTTTTCAGATTCCAAGAGCTGGACTTGAGCACAGAAGCCTTTTTCTACTTTGAATCTGTGAAGGAACAAGAGTGGTCCATGGCTGTAGAGAGGGGTTTGCATTCCAAAGCCAAGTATAAGAAAGTAAGCTGCATTTCATTATTAGTATACAACTAAATAGAACTCACTAGAAGTTATTCTGTTATCTATAACTTGTTCCAAAAGAATGGCTTAATTGAATTCTTCTCTGTGTGTAATACTGCAATAGGGCAGAATAGTCCTTTACACCTATTTTCTAAAAATAATTTTTTTCCTAAGCTTTCTGACCCTATATTTTCATTGCTTAGGTAGCTTTTAGGAGAAAAAAAAGAATTTTATTCTCAGAATGATAATTAGCTTATGATAATTACTTACAGAGCAACAGTAAGAGTTTAAGATCAAAATTGTTCACTGACCTGGTCAGAACCAGATACTTTACAGAAAAGCAGTTTGAAGCATGTGGGTGCATAGGGTATGGTGTGGAATCAGGAAGAAGTATTGTGGAATTTAAATGAGTTCTAAACCTTGTAAATCAAAAGTAGAGTTGACTTTAGCAAGGTGGGCTAATTTCTTGGTCTTTGGAAGGCATGTGGTAGAGGCTACCAGAAGAGTTATTTTAATTACATGGTTACCATAGTAACCCCTTTAAAAGGAGTCCTCTGAATATTTTTCATCCACTCCTTCCAACAGTTGATATAGGTAATAAAAATCCTGAAGGTGTTATTCCTCTCACATAGATCCCTGACTAACACATATTTCAGACATATTTCTAGCTCTAGTTTACATACTTAAAAAAAGATTGCTATTTTAGAAATTTTAATTTCTTAAGAAATTGGAAATCAGAAACTAGGAAGGAGAGGCAAAAGAAATAAGCTGGGATAGGGGTTTTAGATTTGATTTTTTAATGCTAACTACTCCTGGTAAGTTTAAAAGTGATTAAAATAGATACATAGGTAGGTAGATAGATAGATACATACATATGTACGTACATACATACATACATACATACATAGATTTGATTAAAATAATGTATCCTAGAGCTGAGTATACTTGATGTCCCCAAAGATTTTTATCTCCAACTGATCAGAGCTGGATTAGAGTTTCCCCAGAGAAATTTTGTTTCCTTTGTATGGGGTCCACTGGGAAATTAGAGGGTTTGGATTCAGATTTGAACATCATTAATATCTTCTTGGTGGAAAATTAGTTGTGGGATTAGATGTGTGGCAAAGAGTGTATTAACATGAACCTTTTTCTAACTCCCTGGAACTCGTAGGTTCAGCTAGTCCGCCTTGTTGGGATGATGCTCCTCATATTTGCCAGAAAGGACCAGTGGCAATATATCCGTGATGTTGCTACAGAAACAGTTGGAACTGGAATCATGGGGAAAATGGTGAGTTACTTTGGAAATGAGCTTGATTATTATTTATGTCCATGTGAAATTCACCTGCCAGTTCTGTCTTTGTACTAATTGTGAATAATTACTCTTGCTAACAGGGAAACAAAGGTGGGGTAGCTGTGAGATTTGTATTTCACAACACTACCTTTTGCATTGTCAATTCTCACCTGGCTGCCCATGTGGAGGACTTTGAGAGAAGGAACCAAGATTATAAGGACATCTGTGCACGAATGAGTTTTGTGGTCCCAAATCAGACACTCCCACAGCTGAACATCATGAAACATGAGTGAGTGGTTAAATCTCCTTTGTCCTTTGAATAGTGGGGCTGAAACGAGATTAAACTGGTAGGAAACTATGGAACTGTGAAGAGTGAATGAATACTATTTAGGGATTGGAGTTGCAAAGAAGAGTGGGTTTTTGAGGAATTCACTGAGGCAGATTCACTGAGGAGATTCACTGAGACAGAGAAATCAGATTTGCTATCAGAGGTTCTATTAGTGGGCATGTAAGAGTAATGCTGGAGGGGTGTGTCAATTGGAGTCAGTTTTTATTATTTAAAAAATTTTTTTAAGTTTATTTTGAGAGAGTGAGTGAGCATGGGTGGGGGAGGGGTAAAGAGAGAGAGAGAGAGAGAGAGAGAGAGAGAGAGAGAGAGAGAAAGAGACACAGTCTCAAACAGGCTCTGCACTGCCAGTGTGGAGCCTGATGTGGAGTTTGAACCCACAAACCGTGAACTCATGACCTGAATGGAAATCATGAGTCAGGTGCTTAACTGACTGAGTCACCAGGCACCCCTTTATTGTTTTTTATTATAAAATAGAAATGTTTATTATGAATGTAATAAAAGATAAAAGTAGAAATCACTTTGCTGTCCCCTAGCCAGTTTCTATCTTCAAAGGAAAGTGCTATTAATAGTTTGGTGTGTATCCTGGAACTGTGCTGTCCAATGTGATAGCTAGTAGCCATAGGTGGCTATTGGACACTTAAAAGTAGCTAGTCCAAATTGAGATGTATTGTAAGCGTAAACTATACACTGGATTTTCAGAGACTTAGTAAGAAAAATGTAAAATATCTCCATTTTTCAATATTGATTACATGTCGAAATGATAATTTGGATATATTGAGTTAAATGAAATATATTGTTAAAGTTATATTCACTTGTTTCTTTTCATTTTTAAATGCAGCTACTAAAAAATTTAAAATTACATCTCTGACATGCATCTTATTTCCTTTGAATAGTGCTGTTCTAGACCTTTCTGTATATACAAACACATGCACTCTCATTATAGAGGACTGTATTGTCTTATTGTGGGTCTCATTCCAAGCCAGTGTGTGTATGTATTATATTAATTTATGCATTATATATATATTGTATTATATCTATATTATTTTTTTAATGGCTGTGAATCATTAAGAATTGGGGCACTGGAGATGTAGACAACAATGGATCAACAGGATAATATGAGAAAAGTTTGTGAAGAATGGGACTTAATAAGAATACAAGCAGAAATCAGTTGAGGGATGGACTGGGTAGTACAAAATGATTAGTCTTCAAGAAATTAATATTGGTAATTGAAATTCTGAAAGGGTGGTGTGATTTGGAATAAGTGATTTGAGATGGGAATTAGGAAAACAAAAGATAATTTAACATATTAGGAGCAGCACAGAGTAGGGTATTTGGGAAAATAGGGAAGAGTAGTGATATTGGCCTGAATCCATAATGTCTCAATAATTAGGATCCTATAGAATTCTTTTTTTTTAATTTTTTTATGTTTATTTTTGAGAGAGAGGGAGAGACAGAGCGTGAGCAGGAGAGGGGCAGAGAGAGAGGAAGACACAGAATCCGAAGCAGGCTCCAGGCTCTGAGCATTCAGCACAGAGCCCGACGCGGGGCTCGAACTCACAAACCGAGAGATCATGACCTGAGCTGAAGTCGGACGCTCAGCTGACTGAGCCACCCAGGTGCCCCGAGGATCCTATAGAATTCTGCTTCATGGTAGTAAAGTCAAGGCCTTGACGTTAATGGTCATGAGGTTGTCCTGAAATGCCTTAAATTTATTTCCTCAGGATTCCAGACATTTCATGTTGCATTTAAGATTGGCAAAGAGACCCATTCAGGACTTGAGATAGCTCACAGGAGAATCCTTTTTAGTGTGGTAATTTCTGGGTCTTCCCTGTGGGGGGACTCTCAGCTCATCTAGGGGCCTGTGGCAAGCCAGTCTCCTTCCTGCCTGAGACTTGGACTGTTCATCTGGGGCAGGAGTAGGCAAATTGGCTATGGTGCATAGCTGGTCAGACTACGCAGACCTTAGTTAAGAGTCTGCAGAATGTCAGGGCTCAGAGAGGCAGAAAATGTTCAGATTCTCTTCCCCTGGAAGAGGGGCAGGAAGCCAGACAAAATTTTGGAGCTAGTCCAGCAAATAAACTACATGCTTCTTTTAGGCAGTTAACTCCTTAGCTTCTGAATTCCACACATATACTGTATTTCCCTCTCTTTGTTCTTCATGTATGGAGTGCCTATCTTCCCACCAATTTGGTAATCCCTAGTCCTTCTCAGGTGTTGGTAGTACTTGCCCCCAGAGGATAAGTTACAGCTTAAACTCCTTGTGTCAGGTAGTGATAAATGAATCCTTATCAACAATCTACTAGTTTTCTTATTTCCGTTCTTCTCTGATTGACTTGTTATGGTAATTCTTGCTACTTCTGTTCCTGTATTTCTTGATCTTCAGTGTTGTCATCTGGTTGGGAGATTTGAACTATAGGCTTTGCATGCCTGATGCCAATGAAGTGAAGAGTCTTATAAACAAGAATGACCTTCAGAGACTCTTGAAGTTTGACCAGGTAAGTAAATTTTCGTTTTATGGGTATGTTCCTAGATGGCAGATAAAATTCTTCGCTTTATGAGATATATGTGTGGGAGGTGTGTCTTACTCTAGGAATAGATGGAAAGGTCTCATTGTCTTGGGAAAACAGTGTGACTAGCGATGCAGCGAATGAACACAGGTTTGTAGTGCTTTTATTGAGCGCTTGCATAGGAGAAGGGGAGATAAAAAGTAAATATAACATTTGTTCATTGTCTTTATCAAGAAGAGATTTTAGAGATTTATATAAAATAAGTTGGATAATGGGTGGGGTTAATTGGAGACCACTTCCTGGAGGAAGTGGGCCTTCAGCTATGTTGATGCAGTTTGGCAGATGGGACAGGGAATGTTGCTCTATGATTACTTGGCAGTCTTAGAAACAGCATAGAAGTAAAAGAGGGAGGCCCTGTGAGGGGATTGGGAAGAACAGAAGTTTGGGATAAATAGCACAGACTGTGGTCTAATGGGAACTGATTGAGAAGTTGGGCCTGGCTGGCTTATAGATGTTAAAACCTGTGGGAAAAGCATTGATTTGGTAACATTTATATAAAACTTGGTATTCAGGAACCTAGTTTTCTGTAAATTTGCCTTGGAACCTGGCACATGACTTGAATTTTTACTTCAGCTTATGGATACTGGTTGCTAAAAGTGAACACTTCTTATAGAGGGAAGAAAATGTTTCGACTTGATTTTAATGTCTTTAAATCCTTATGAAAGCCTTTTTGACCTTTAGACATAGTAAAAATGTAGGAGTTTTGCAGTAGAATGTTTTTTTTTTTTATATATAGTGAGTCTTTTTGGGCTCTTTCTTCATATTGAGGTTGACTGACTAATTTCTTTGCATTTCTTCCTCTGTCATGTTTCCAAAGGGGGTACAGTTGGAATAAATTCTGAGTCTTATGTAATTCTGGTAGAGTATTTGAGTGAGGATAACTTTCAAAACGATCCATAACTATTCACTGAATTTGGCTTTTGGAATTATCCATTCAACATCTGTGTGCTTTTTTAAAAAATTAAAATTGCGCTAGATGATTCCTGTCCAGCTTCAGAGAAAGATTATTCTTATTTCATTTTTCCATTTTACTCAACCACTATTTTTAAAATTAGAAAAAAAAAATTTTTAACATTTATTTATTATTGAGAGACAGAGACAGAGCATGAGCATGGGAGGGTTAGAGAGAGGGAGAGACACAGAATCTGAAGCAGGCTCCAGGCTCTGAGCTGTTAGCACAGAGCCTGATGCAGGGCTGGAACTTCCCAATGACAAGATCATGACCTGAGCCGAAGTCAGACACTTAACTGAGCGACCCAGGTGCCCCACCCAACCACTATTAGCAATAAAAAATTAGTGATCTGCACATAATGAGCATTCTATCTGTGGGTGAGTTTAGATGTCATGGGAATGGCAAGATTTAATTCATAAGGTACAGAAATTTTATTTATGCACCCTGACAGTTGCAAAAGCAATGAAACTTGATAGTTAGAAATCGTTGATCAACCTGATGATCACCTGTATTAAGATGGTGTTACCCTGCTTATGTGATGCTTTTTTCTATCTCTAGCTAAATATTCAGCGCACACAGAAAAAAGCTTTTGCTGACTTCACTGAAGGAGAAATCAAGTTTATCCCCACTTATAAGTATGACTCTAAAACAGACCGATGGGATTCCAGGTAAAGTGACAAGAACCTTGTCACAGAATAGGTTCAGGCCTGGTATTATTTCTGTCCCTACAGATTGGTGAACGGCTAGGAATTTTTAGGTCATGCCAGATGCAGATATAAAGACCTAATGGTTCAGTGCTGTTACAGAAGAGTTTTTAATGCATGTGTACTCACAGGTGAATTTATCTTAAAGTATTACTTTTGTTGAAATTTTATGGGCTGTCTGCAGTGCCTTATTTCTATCATCTCAACAGACTTGCTGAGATTTTTACCTTTCTGACCCCCTCCCATTTCCTTATCTATTGTCCTGTTCTTATTGTTTTATCCAAATTGTTTCTCAACTCTTCAGCTGTGAACACCAGAAATTGAGTCACAAAAGGCTCTTCCAGCACAATGGTTCTCAGTCCTGATCACACATTAGAATCTATTGGGGGACTTTTAAAAATACTGATGCCTGCAAGCTCACTGCTGTCAGTGCAGAGTTGGCTTCAGATCCTCTGTCCCCTGCCCCCTCTGCCCCTCCCCTGCTCACATGCTCTCTGTCCTCTCTGTCTCTCAAAAGTAAATAAAACATTTAAAAAATACTGATGCCTGGGCCTGACCTCTGCAACTGCCAGAGAAAGCTGAGAACCATTGCCCAGGGGGCCCTTTGATTTCCTGATAATCCCCAGTTAAGTACCTCTGTCAGTATGTTCCTGCTAACTATTTGCCTTCTACCTACTGTCTCTTTGTTCCCTATGGTGTACTAGCTGGCTGAGCCCAGAAGCTTGATTAAACTTCTTTAGACTCAGAGAGCACTAGGATGGGGTGGAGAGGGGTCTGCATTCCTGTGCTCTGAGCGAGCTGGTCAGCAAGTGAAAAGTGACACTCAAAGATCTTGTACACCTCACCTTGTTTCTTCCACTCACCTGACTTGAGAGTCAATTGAAGAGCTACTGATAAGAACTTATGTGTGTCACCTTGTGGCTTAGGTGTACAAGGTGTTACTTATTTTAATTGAATGATGACTAGGCTTTTTCCCTACCCTTGGTATTCTATGGGCTGTTATATGTTCAGACTTGCATGCTTAGATGTTAGTTCATCTCTATTTGAAGAAGCTAGTCATGAAAGTCCAGGTTGAAAAGGAGAAATCTCTAGTTATTTCCAGAGATCAAGCCCAGTCTAGGAATATAGCATTGGATTTTTAGATTCTTACCAGTTGTCTATCTGTTGTGAAATGTCATTGCAAAATGTCATAGAGTAAAGTATTCTGAGTATAATCCTGACCTTCTGAGGATATTTTAAGAAGATGCTATTATATTTTCCTCTGGGGCAGTGTTGTTAAAGATGTAATGCTAATTTGGGGAGCACTGTTTATTCATTCATTACATAACTAATCACTGAGCACCTACTTTGCACAAGACACTGTCCTAGGGGTTGGAGATTCAGTGGCAAACAAGCAGACACAGACCCTTTACAGAGTTTGCAGTATAGTAGGGAATATTATAGTTGGGATCATTAGGGAAGGAGAGGCATTTAACAAGACGGCCTAACCCTGGTCTAAACCAGTGTGGTAGGTATTACATTCTTGTGTGGTATGTTCCCTTCATAATTCCTTTCTTTATTTGCAGTGGGAAATGTCGGGTTCCAGCCTGGTGTGATCGGATTCTTTGGAGAGGAACAAATGTTAATCAGCTTCATTACCGGAGTCATATGGAACTAAAAACCAGTGACCACAAGCCTGTTAGCGCCCTCTTCCATATTGGGGTAAACACTTGTTTGTTCATTTATTTGTTTGTAGGTTAAGTATATATTCTTAGAGCATCATTTAGCCTCAAAACAGATCAGTAGTTCAGTGAGCCATAAATGTTACCATAACCAAATAATTATTTGCAACTTTGAGAAATTAGTGCCCCCAACCGTCCTAAATGCTGTCCATATGGTTCTTAATGAGCTTGGCCTTTTAGTGACACAGATGTTTCTCATGCTGCAGAGTGTCTGGGTGGTAACCTTAGCCTCCTAAAGTTGTTATTCATAAAGAAGAGTTAGAAGCTAGGTTTTAAAGAGTGAGTAGATAGATAGATAGTAAGAAGGGAAAGGCCTAAGAGAGAGGTTCCAGGTGGAGGGGCTGGGAACAGCAAGAACAAAGGCATAGACTGATCAGCATACAACCAAATCTGTATATTAGCTTAAAAGGCATATAGTCAGCTGTACTATTAGTGAAACTTTCCTGTTCAGGAGCACATGTTTTAAATTTTTCTTTAACTCTGTTGCATCCTAGGCTGGATTAATGGCCAGTTAATTTTTTTTGTCTCTGTTGTGAGTAGTTTTTGCTTTCACATTGTATTTTCTAGCTGTGTGTATACGTAGGTTATATCTTGGGATCTTGTTGATTTAATTTATTACAGCTAGTACATTAAAAGAAATTTTTTAATCTTTATTTATTTTTGAGAAAGAGAGAGACAGAGTGCGAGCAGGGGAGGGGCAGAGAGAGAGGAAGACACAGAATCCGAAGCAGGCTCCAGGCTCTGGACTGTCAGCACAGAGGTGGATGCAGGGCTTGAACTCACAGACTGTGAGATCATGACCTGAGCCGAAGTCAGATGCCCAACTGACTGAGCCACCCAGACACCCCATGACAGCTAGTACATTTAGATTATTTCTTGTAGATTTCCCAGACATACAGTCATGTAATCTGTCAGAATCTATATAGTTCAGTGCTTGATAGGGTGGGCTTTATAGACTGCTTAGATTTGCATCCTTGTTCAACTACTTCCTGACCATGTAACCATGAAAATTTATGTAACAGCCCTATGCCTCAGTTTCCTCCACTATAAAATGGGGATAACAGTGGTACTACTTATGGGGATTAATGAGTTAAGACATGCAAAGAGCATAATAGGGTAGATTTCTTTCCTCTGTGTATATGTTGATTCTTTTTGCTTCTGAGATAGATTATCCCCAACATGTCTTATCCTTCTGTCTTAAAGGGGAATTTTGGGGGTATTTCCTTTATTTACAAAGTTACTTCTTGGTCTTAGAATAATTTGAAGCAATTGTGACTTGACTTTTATCCATTTTGAAATTTTAAAATAATAATAAATAATAGTTTTTCTCAAATAGTAGCTATGTGTGCTGGGGACTGGGATGGGCAGTTTAGACATATCTCATTTACTCCTCACAACAGTACTATGAGTTAAATATTTCTCATTTAACAGGTGAGCAAATGGAGAACTAATGAGTTAAAATAACTTCCTTAAGAGCATTCAACCAGAAGGAGAGCTAAGATTTTAATCTTGTCTGTTTAACTCCCAAGCCTATTGATGTTCTTTCCACTAACCCCACAATGCCTCTATAGTTACAAAGAACTTACAGACTACATAAACCTTTAGATACTATTTCTAGCCCACCTAATTTCTATTTTGTACTTGTGAGCTGCTCTGTTTTCTTCATTTGAATTCTCTTAATTCATTTTTAAAAGGATGTCTTTCCCCAGACACTAACCTTTTTGGTTTAATCAGCTGTGCTTGGCTTTTTTGTCTGTATTTCTTTTCAGAACCTTGGAATATTTGTAATATTCCACACATATTAATCCAGAGCTCCCAGCAGGATAGTTAAAAATTTTCCATACTACCTGTGTATTTTTGTGTATCTTTAATAAATGTCTACCTTTCTAATTTTTAATACTACTTAAATTATGCAGGAAATCAAAAGTGCTTTCTCTTTAAAATTAAAAAAAAAAAACGTTTTAAGCAAAATTTACAGATAAGGCTGAAGTTCTTCAATCCCTGTTCTACTCCCACCTTTGTCCCAAACCCCCACTTTCCAGCCAGGCCAACTACCATTATGAATGTATATCTTTCTAGACCAGTATAGTCCAATAGGTCTTTCTGTGATGATGGAAATGTTATAGATCTATCCTGTCCAGTACAAAAGCTACTAGCTTCAGGTAGCTATTGATCACTTGAAGTGTGGGTAGTGAGACTAAGAGAGCTGAATTTTCAATTTTATTTAATTTGAAGTAATGTAAATTAAAAAAAAATTAATGTTTATTTTAGAGAGAGAGAGACAGAGTGCAAGCAGGAGAGGGGCAGAGAGAGAGGGAGACACAGAACCAGAAGCAGGCTCCAGGCTGTGAGGTGTTAGCACAGAGCCCCACGCAGGGCTCAAACCCACTAACTGTGAGATCATGACCTGAGCCAAAGGCAGCCACTTAACCAACTGAGCATCCCAGACGCCCCTGAAGTAATGTAAATTTAAATATCCATATGTGGCTACTGGCTATTATCTTGAACAACACACTTCTAGACTTTTGCATATGCTTTTCAGTGTTTACCCATATACAATAGAGTATTGTTTTGTATATTGGTACATATATCATAAATGGTCTCATACCGTATTTGTTGGTCTGCAGCTTGCTTTTTAAAAAAAAAATTCAGTGGTGTGTCTTGGAGAGCTACCCATGTTACTACGTAAATATCTAGCTCATTAATCATCTAACTCATTCTTAATTCCTAATTTTGTTGGTAATTTCCTTTTCTAAAGTGGGTGTATCAGGTGGTGACATTCTTATGGTGGTTTTCCCCTTCATTATCCTTGATATGCCATTAAGGGGTATGATCATGATAACCCACTGAGAAAAGTTTTGAGTTTATTGAGTTAACCACCCCATATTTTGGTCTCTTGGGCATGCTTGGGCATGATTAGAGGCTTTAAGAAACCACATTATATTTTTACCACCATTGTCATCAATGACTGTTAATAAAGGGACCAAGTGCTCAATGGCCAGTTAATTAACTTCAGAAGACTTGCTGTGGGCTAGCTGACATATGGTTTTCACCCCTGTACTTGGTAATGGGATCTGTTGCATTGGTTCTCAGACTTTGGTGGACAGAGAAATTGCCTAGAGATCTTTTTAAAAAATGCAGTAGGCCAAGGCATCTGCATTTTTTAAGACCTACGTGAATTAATCCTGTTGCGTACCTGGTATTTTGGAAAGGATCTTACACTAGAGGTCCAGATACAACAATTGGATACAATTGTGGATACAACTGTGGCAGTGAGCAATTTAGCTGATCTTTTTGTATCTTGATATTCTCAAGGATCAGAAGAATAATCCTTCCTTTGGTAGCCTGGCTGGTTGTTGTGAAAAGATGACACACATAAAATACTTTATGAAATAAGAAGTTGCAAAATTTTATAAAAATATTAAAAATATATAAAATTTCTCTTAACACTATACTATGGACCCTGGTGACACTAGCGATTGCTTGGGCCTCAGTTCTCTAAGAGTTATGGCTTAGACATGTAAAAACCTTCCCAGTCGTTGAGATCTTTGGCTCAGCTTTGATGCTTTTATTTTCCATATTTGATTTACAACCTCTGCTACATGCATCAGTCCTTTTTTTCCCTCAACATGGAATCTGTGAAGTTTTCTTTCTAAAAAGAAGCTGCAACCTCAATAAGTTAAAATGCTATGTTAATTATGTTCATTTTTGGCATTGATTTGTATGAAGTTTAATAGTGAAAAAAACCCGAAGCTATTTCAGGAAGCTGAAAGCGCTGTGTCAGATGGGAAAATTTTTTGATCTATTAGTCAAGATGATTTGTTTGTCATGCTTTTTTTACCCTAATCTAGGGCATTTTCTATTGGCTCTTCTCTAAAATAACCATAGGATCTGTTTACTAATGTACCTTTATCATTATATAATGATATAATGCACTGACATTATGATTCTTGGCATTGCGCATAGCAGCTAATAGAATTAAATGCTTTAATCATTTTTCTGCTGTTTCAGTGCTTTGTGATCATTGTTAGAAACAGTAGTAGGTATGTTTTGACACTTAATTTGTGCAATGCAGGAAATAATTTTTACCATAATTGTCACATTTCCCCCAACACCAAATAACTTAACAATGGAGCAAGAAAATATTCTTCCCAAATATTACTGCCAAGCTTTTTATTTATTTATTTGTTTGTTTATTTATTTATTTATTTATTTATTATTTTTTTTTTACTGCCAAGCTTTTTAGCACAGAGGTTTAACTTTTCCAGGAAGTTAACCAATTAACCTTACCTTTACCATAAAGTGTGTAGTGCTGAAATGCTTAGTTTAATTTATATTTGTTTTAGTGATGTTTAAAAAATTGTTAGACTCTTAGAGATTCAAGCTGAAAGCACACAAGACTAAAATAAGGATCTGTTTTCTTTGAGGTAAAAGTTGTGGATGGAGTGATATTTCAGAAAGTGTTTGAAGATGTTGTTTGCACCACATTTTATTTTAAATGATTGCTGTAACAACGCCTTTTAAATTGTTAGGTAATCTCAAAAGAAGATGAGCTAGGAGCATGTAAGACTGAAAAAGAGGGTTTACTTTCTTTCAGGTGAAGGTTGTAGATGAACGGAGGTATCGGAAAGTATTTGAAGATATTGTACGCATCATGGACAGAATGGAAAATGACTTCCTTCCTTCCTTGGAGCTCAGCAGGAGGGAGGTGAGCAAAAATACATGGCTTCCCCATGCACTGCCCATCGTGGTCAGTGCAGGGGAAAGCATGTTTGTTAGAGAAGGCAACACAACAAAGTGGTGAAAACCATGTGTGTTGAAGTCAAACTGCCTCCATGCTGATTCCAGCACTGTCATTTAGTAGATGTATGACCAGAGGCGCATGTCTAACTCTCTCAGAGCCACACTTTCCTTTTCTGGTTAAAGGGGTGGTTGTGAGGATTACATGAGTTAGTACATGTGAAGCTCTTAAAACTGTGCCCAGCACAAAGTAAGCCCTCAGATGTTAGCTTTTCTTACTTAGTATTTCAGAGCTGCTGGTTAATTCATATCTCAGGAACCAGGATTTGGTCATGGGATGAATGTCCTGACCCAAGGTTGGGTTATCCTCTTAGGATCTCAGGAATAATCAGAGTAGTCCAGAGAAGTAGCAAGAGCTGCCTAATTCCTCTTCTGCTGGTGTGAGTAGAATAACAAATGAGAGGACGTGGCATACAGCCAGCTCAGTCAGTGAAGGCGTACAGACAATAGTTGTACACCTGGTCAATAATAATTACCTTATTCTTTATTCATATTCCCTATGGAATAATCCAACTGACTGACTTCCCCTACTAGTGATGCATGTTTGTGTCTGTCTGTTATTCCCCAGTTTGTGTTTGAGAATGTGAAGTTTCGGCAACTACAAAAGGAGAAGTTCCAGATCAGCAACAATGGACAGGTTCCCTGCCATTTTTCTTTCATCCCTAAACTTAATGACAGCCAGTACTGCAAACCATGGCTTCGGGCTGAACCTTTTGAGGGCTACTTGGAGCCAAGTGAGTTGTCCCTTTACCATTGTCTCTGCTTGCAATGCATCCTCTCCCCCTGGTTTCCACCCCCTCCCTCTGTTTAACTTCATGTTTTCTAACCACATGTCTCTTACCTTTACTGTCATTATATTGGGGAGATCTCTTTTGTGTGTCTAGTCTCTCCTTCATCACCTGATGACTTTTTAGAGGACGCTTCTTCTGTTGGTTTTCATCTCCTTTCACTTTTCCACCATAAGTTTCTGTTACCATGTGTCATTTCTTATATTTCAGATGAGACCGTGGACATTTCCCTTGATGTGTATGTCAGCAAAGACTCTGTGACCATTCTGAACTCAGGGGAAGATAAGATTGAAGATATTCTAGTCCTTCACCTGGATCGAGGCAAAGATTACTTCTTGACCATTAGTGGAAATTACCTCCCAAGTTGCTTTGGTACATCCTTAGAGGCTTTGTGCCGAATGAAAAGACCAATCCGAGAAGTGCCTGTAACCAAACTCATAGACTTGGTAAGAAACATCCTAAGACACAGAACCTCCT
Source organism: Prionailurus viverrinus (assembly GCF_022837055.1). Classification (NCBI taxonomy): domain Eukaryota; kingdom Metazoa; phylum Chordata; class Mammalia; order Carnivora; family Felidae; genus Prionailurus; species Prionailurus viverrinus. The sequence continues at coordinate 100,139,006 of NC_062579.1, forward strand.
CTAGATATAATTTTCACAATACTTAAGTGATGTCCTCATTGTCGCTAGGCTTTCTCTTTTGCTGGGGTTGGGGGAATTGTCAAGTGATAATGTCACTTTAGCACTACTTTCATTAGATTAAGTCTCAAAAAAGAGAGAGTAATCTGTAATTGGCTCTTGTCAGGAATATATAATACTGTGTTCACTGAATTAGATTAAAAACTCCCTTCTTAAAGATCTAATGCTTATTTGTTATGCTCTTCATAATTTAAGTTACTTTTGTATAAATTAGCATGTGTGTGAGGTCCAGTAAGTTGGGGGGGGGGCAGTATTATCATTAAACACATGAGAAAACTGAGGCATGAGACAATAACTTTCCCAAAGTGGAATAAGTTAGCAACGAATCTGTCCCCCAGACTTTCTCATTCCCAGTTTGGTAATTCCTTACTTGTATCATCATATCTAATCCCAAACTTGGCTGCATGTTGCAGCCCAGACCTGTAAATGAACCTCAGAATCCCTGGGGGTCCTTGAACAAGTACAGATTCTTCCCTCCGTTCACCTCTGGCAATGGAAGGACAGTCTCGGTGTGCAGGGCTTAGGAACCTACATTTTATCAGCATCCCACATGATTATAATGTACACTGAAGTTTGCTGCATGTTTAATGGGACTCAAGAAAGGGAAGCAGTAGGATTTCCCTTCCCTGACACCAAACTATAATAGCAGTGTTCTTATATAGGAAATGCTTACTACCTTCCATAATGTAAATTGATGTAGTAACAAGTTCATCCTGTTAAGAACTTTTCTTCTAAATAAAAATATTGCCGGATTTGTGTGCAGACCTCTTTGGGCTGTAAAAGCATGCTTTTGGTCTTTTACCAAGAAAAATGAGGTGATGTGGCAGCCATACTTTATCACTACTATTAGTATTCATGTTGATGTTCTTTAGCCTCACCAGAGCAGTGATGTTATCATCTAGCAAGGAGGGCTAGACCAGCGGGCAGACTGCTGGCCTGTGTGATCTGTTCTGTTGCCATGGAATTGTTTTAGCTATGACTCAGATGGCAGATTAAAACACTTGAGTCCAGTCCCAGCATTCTTTCTTGGAATTATACTTGTTTCCCTAGAGCCCTCATAACTGGGTGTATTACCTCTGTTTGAGAGAGAACCATTTTCTTCAGAAATTTACGTCCTTACATTCTCTTATTTTTTTATGATATTGTTTTTTTCTTTTTACCACCATATTCTGTCTTTCCAATTTCGTATTTTATTGTTTAGGATATATTCTAAATGAAGTTTCCCATTTTTTCCCTGCCCCCTTCCTTCCATCCTAAATATCATTTCCCAGCTTTCTTTTTCCCAACGTTTAATTATGAAAGTGGCAGATGTACAGAAAAATGGGAAGGACAGTACAATGAACCCCCACATGCCTTACATAAAATAGGCATTTTTTTTGTTTTTTGTTTTTTTGTTCTTGTTTTTTTTTTTTGCTGTAACATCTGAAATTAAGTAGTGATATGTCACTTCACTGGTGAACACCTTACTCTGCCTCTCTTTTTTGAAAAATTTTTAAAAATGTTTATTTATTTTTGAGAGAGAGAGAGCATGAGCAGGGGAGGGGCAGAGAGCGAGGGAGACACAGAATCCAATGTAGTCTCCAGGCTCTGAGTCTCCAGGAGCACGAAACATGAGATCATGACCTGAGCTGAAGTCTAAAATTATCTGTACCCCATTTGTAATATCTTCCCACTGTATTTTGATTTGATTTTGACCTTCTGCAATGCTTTCTTGTATTTGTTTATATTTGTTCCAAGACAAACATGATATTTCACATCCTATCAGATGATGCTATTAATAATGATACCCATTATCTTCTATTGTATTATTTACTCTAAAATTTTGGTGAAACCAGAAATGAGTTCAGTGCCTATGTTGAGTTTCCTTGTACTGTTTCAGAAAGATTCTTGTGCCATACCCTCTTCCCACCAAATGTGGAATGAAATACTGGCATAAACCCTTTTCATTCTTCTTGCCCTTCTCAATGATAGTGAATTTGCCACTACTAGAATAGTTGGAATTAGCACAAATGACAGACAGAGGAAAATTTGTTTGTAATTATCTTTATTCTTTTCCAGAATAAAGATAAAATTTTCTAGTTTATTAACTAGCATATAATCATCAATATTTATTCATTACACATTGAATACAAAATATTATGGAGTCTATGTAGGTTCCTGAAATTTAGTGGTGATGAAAGTTTACTTATATATACAATATGGCTAAATTATAAATCAAGGTTAATAGGGAATTTGGTTAGAGATACTCTAAACATTAGCTACTTTTACTGGTTAATGTCCAGTGTATTTGGTAAGTCAATATTTTGGAAAGGCATTTGTAATGAGACTTGTGGAGCTTGTAATTTGTATTAACAATAGATTCCTTTCCTGTGCTGTTTGCTCAAGCCTTATATGTTATAAAAGCTTATTGATTAACCAGCTAATTTCTATAAAAATCAATCTCAGAACCAGCTTATTTTGGCTTTAATGCGTATTTGATTCATGTAACATTAACATAACTAGAAACAAGTTCAGCACATAAGAATAAAATTGACTAGAAAAGTGATTTGGGGTTCATGATACAAGTATTTTGAGTTAAGTCCAAGTATTCAAGAAATATGTATTAACATTATTGGGTGAGCATGTCTCCCAGATGTAAGGGACATCATGGATAAATGCTAGAAGGTAAAAGCAGAGGCACCTAGGTGGCTCAGTCAGTTAAGCATCCAACTCATGATCTCAGCTCAGGTCTTGATCTCAGGGTCATGGGTTCAAGCCCCATGTTGGGCTCCATGCAGAGCATTGAGCCTACTTTTAAAAAAAGGTGAAAGCAAAAAGACCACATATGAAAAATTATAAGATTTCCCTGGGAAGGGGCACCTGGGTGGCTCAATAAGGTAATCATCCAACTCTTGATTTCAGCTTAGGTCATGATCTCACAGTTGGTGAGGTCAAGCCCTGAGTTAGGCTCTGTGCTGACAGTACAGAGCCTGCTTGGGATTCTCTCTCTCTGCCCTTCCTGCATTTGTGCATGTGTATGCTCGCTCTCTCTCTCTCTCTCTCTCTCTCTCTCTCTCTCTCTCTTTCTCTCTCAAAATGATAAATAAACTTAAAAAAAAGAGATATCCCTGGGAAGAGTGAAGATTAAAGAAAAGAGTATGTGAGGCTGGTTAGGTAGGTTGGGAGCAGGGAATAGAAAGTCTTGAAGTCAACAGATGAGTTTATGCTGGAGCAGAGGGCATCTACAACTATCACAAGACTTTTATGGGTAGTATGAGGTTGTAAATTGACATATTTGGAGGAACAGCTTGGTCTTGCTTATAGAGTGGGCTAATGGACAGACCAGGTTTGAACTTGCCAGATATGGTTAAAGGTTTTCTCGTAGATACGGAGACAAAAAATGTTGAAGGATGAATGGACAGACTATATTTTCTTGGGGACATGTTTATTAGAACAATATCAAAGTTGAAATAATAAGAATAATGGTTTGGTGATTAGTTCATCCCCAGTGATCTTTTCATTAGGTGTTTACTTCGTCTTACTGATCAACCACTCATTTCTTATCCTGTTAGGTGTATGGTTTGTGTTTCTCCTTTTTATATTTCATTTTAATTAATCCTTTCTAGAACTTCGATATACATTCAGTTTTCTGCTTTTTATTTTCTTTTCTTTTTTATTGTTAAAGTTTATTTTTGAGAGAACGCATAAGCAAGGGAGGGGCAGAGAGAGGGAGAGCGAGAATCCCAAGTAGGGTCTGTGCTGTCAGTGCAGAGCACGACGTAGGGCTTGAACTCATGAACCATGAGATGATGACCTGAACTGAAATCAAAAGTCGGGCGCTTAATGGACTGAGCCACCCAGGCACCCATTTGCTATTTATTTTTAAATTTGAATCTGCCTCTAAATGACTCTTTAACATTATCTTAGCTACATTTACTACTGGCAAAATTCCTCTAGGGATGAGTGTTGGAGTGAAGAATGATTTGCAGTGCATTTGTAGCATGCCAATGTTGCCCCACTAGGGAATCTGAATTAGGTTTCCTTTTTAAATGTAATCAATGCAGGGGCACCTAGGTGGCTGTCTGACTTCAGCTCAGGTCGTGATCTTACTGCTCATGAGTTTGAGCCCCACGTCGGTCTCTGTGCTGATAGCTCAGAGCCTGGAGCCTGCTTCGGATTTTGTGTCTCTCTCTCCCTCTCTGCCCCTCCCCCACTCATTCTCATTCTCTCTTTCTCTCAATCAAAAATGAATAAACATTAAAACATTTTAAATGTAATCAATGCATAGCCTTTTGTAGAGAGAGGACAGGTCAGTTGAACTAAGTGATTATAAGCAACCTTAGAACTACCTTAGGAGTATGCTGTTTATCAGTGGAGGCTAAGTAGTGTTTCTGTTTGCAGAATTGAGCCTAGTGTTGAAATAAGTTATTTACATCTACTATATGCCTGTAGCCAGAGAGGTAAACTCTCAGTATAAATGTGCTGCCCCACCAATATCTAATCAAAGTCCTTTTGATTCTTCTTTCAGAATTTTCTCTTTTGTCTATTTATTTAAAAAAAAATATATAGTTTTCCCATAATTAAAGTGTTTACTCGCTCCTTTTTGATCTACCTTGATAACCTCTTAACAATCCCTTTTGCCTCTATCGCCGCTCATTCATTTTTCCTCTTCAGGGCTGTCAGACTAATCTTTCTATAATACAGCTTTGGGGCCTATCACTTCCTTGCTTAAAGGTAGTCCGTGGCCTGCCCATGCCTACTAAATACAATCCAAATTGCTTTACCTGTCATTCAAGTTCACCAAAAGTCTGACTTTAACATTCCTTTTCATACTTATTTCCCACTATTTTTCTCAACATCCTCCCATGCTGTCTGCAGAACAGATGACCAACTTTTCCCTACACCCACCTTGGGATTTACCTTCTCTGAATCTTTGCTTATTTTTGCCCCTTCCACTTGTAGTGTCCTCACCCCATCTCTACTCTTTAAAATCCTATGAATCTTGGGGCGCCTGGGTGGCGCAGTCGGTTAAGCGTCCGACTTCAGCCAGGTCACGATCTCACGGTCCGTGAGTTCGAGCCCCGTGTCGGGCTCTGGGCTGATGGCTCAGAGCCTGGAGCCTGTTTCCGATTCTGTGTCTCCCTCTCTGTCTGCCCCTCCCCCGTTCATGCTCTGTCTCTCTCTGTCCCAAAAATAAATAAACGTTGAAAAAAATGTAAATAAAATCCTATGAATCTTTTAAGGGCTAGTTAGGTCCCATCTCCATTGTGAAAAGTCCCCTGACAGCCCCAGCCTAAAGCCATCTCCTTCTTTTGAACCCCTTTGCTTGTTTTTCATATTAACCGTTTATTGAGAACTCCTATCTGTGAATTATAACAATATCAGGCTATACATTCTGGGATTTCTTACCCCAAATCAATTGCATACCCAAATCAGGGACCATGTCATTCCCTTCTGTGTAGCCTCCTTTCTCATCCACCCCCCACTGCACCCCCCAAAGGCATGCCTTGCACTGCTCAAAGAAAACTGCTTTGAGGACCTGGTTTGACAGGTTAGTGTATAAAAACTCTGCCTAGTTTTACTTATCGTATCATGTGGCATGTATTCATGGGAGGAAAAATAGAGAAGTCTGTTAGGCTAGTTCTACTATTTCTTAATAAGTAGTCCTAAATTTAAAGAAAGGTTGTGCTCCAAAATTGTGTTAAATTAGATGTTTGGCATTCAGAATTTAACTTTTAAATTAAAAAAATAAAGTAATTACAATACTATTAATACTGCATACTTCATAAGACAATATTACTGTGATTATTTTTAGCTCGATTTATATGTGGTATTTAAAAGTCTAGGTAAACCTATAAGAGCCTGTTTAATCCATAATGTATCTGATAATACTAAAAAACCTATCCACCATATATATAAAAGTCATTTGGGGGAAATGTATTTAGCATTCTATTTGGAACATCACGGAGCACACACTCCCCCACCTCCAGCCTCCTGCACATCTCTCGTAGTAAGATCGGGACTCCCCCTTTTACTATCAGACAAGAGACGTGTGATTTATACTCAGGTTCTTGGTGGCCTGTGGCAGCGTTGGCAGGATTCTAGCTGGGAGTTGGTGGGGAGGTGCTGGCATACTGCACCAGCAGTGTCCCAACATGCCTGGATTTTAGGCTGTTTCCTTGTCCTACAAAGTAAATATCATTATCCCTGTTTTGGAGATGAAGAAACTGAGGCTTTATAAAGTTTAGTAACTTGCCTAAGGTCTGTACAAAATTAATAGGAGGCAGAACAAAGATTTTACCCATGACTGTCTACCACTAGTTTCTGTACTGTCTCCACTAACCATGGTGCTTTGTTTCTCACTTTTTCACAGCCTTGCCCTGCCTTGCCTCTCTGCCCAGAAAGCAGCTAGATTGTATTTTTTGAGTTGTCTAGGGGACAATAGTGGTAATGACTGTAGAGTCAGTCAGACCTGAGTTCTAATCCTGTACCTGCCACTTAATACCTAATAGTATGACCTTGGGCAAATAATTTAACCTGGTAGAGCCTCAGTTTCCCCATCTGTAAAATGGGAATAATATCTACTGTGCACACTTGTGCAGACTAAATGACATTGTATACAAGTACTTTACAGTTTCCAGTACATGGCAGGTGCTCCCTAAGTGGTGGCAGTAGTTATTGTTGCTCTTGTTATTGGATTATAATAAGAGCACAGAAGACAGAGCCAATTAACCTTCTTCCCTCTCCCTTGCTTCTCTTTTTTCTCTTATATCATACAAGAAATCACAATAGGGATAATTATGGGTCTTCTGGTCCACAAAGGTCTGAAATGAAATAAATTTACATTTCAGAGGGACCTCCATATTTGGGGAGTTTAGGGGCCTTTGAGGAGGGGAGTAGGTACATGGCGAGGGAAAAGAGTGTGGGATACTGCTTAGGGTGAAAGGAATGGCAGGGAGAGGGGAGAAGCCAATTGTCTCCTTCTGAATGGCCACTGTCAGACTCACAACCAAATTCGTGCATCGAGTGGCATTAGGATGACTTAGGAAGCCGCATAGTATAGCAGCAGGGCCTGCCTTCAGGCAGCATGTGGAAAGGAGCCATCACTGGGCATTTGGCCAGGTCAGCTGGAAGCTGCCAAAGGACACAAAAGTCTAGAACTGCACATGTATGTTTCTTGAGTGATAATCTCAATAAACCACATGAACGTTTAATATGTATAATAGAGAACTTTGCATGTAGAGAGAACATAACTCCATTTTCAACAATAATGATTTATTTGAAAAATTTAAAGCTGTTTAAAGTATATACATCTAGCAAGATAGTGAGTTCTAATAATACTGATCTGTTTCTAATTCTGTAAATTAATTCTGATTTCTGTCTGTCAATGACTATCTTTTCCTGCTCTGCTCTCAGGAAGAAGACAGCTTCCTAGAAAAGGTAATACAATCCATTGGTGGTTATGTGCTTCCTGTGCTTAATTAACACTTAACTGTGGTCCCTGGAATTTGTCCCTAATCTTTCCCATATCAGAGACCTCTGATTCCATGAGAATCCACCAAAGTCCTGCCAGCTGTTTTTAAGTGTGTCTGAAGTATAGAAAAGATATTTACTGCACTGGTGGTCGTTGAGACCCAGTACATAAAAGCAATAGGAGTCAAGTTTCCAAATTTGTATTTTTAAAATGAGAAGTAACTAAAGAGCTGTCTTGATATATGTGAAAGCTCATGAGGTGGAGCAGGGTACCATTCAGCTGTCCTCCATTTCCAATGATAATAAAAACAGAAGTGGATTTGTGTTGTATTAAGAGTGATTTGTGGTTGGTGACAGTAGTCATTAATTACCGAAAGAATGCAGTTATATGGTTAAGAAAGAGTGTAGAATAGAATTATAGAGCTGAACAAGACCATGAGGGATCATCTGGTGTAGCTCTCTGCCTTCAGACAGGGTACTTTTCCCCATTCTAATAGATAAGACAACCAAGGCCCAAGGTTGAAAAACTCACTAAAGTCATACTGCTCCTGGTATCAGGGGTATGGGGCAGAGGGCACTAGAACCCACATCTCCTGAATACTCAGTCAAGGAACCTAGTAAAGGGCTCCTGTAGTGCTTTGCCACTTCTATCTTCAAGCTGGAGGTTGTCTGGCTCCACACAGGGCTATCACATAGAGAAATGTGGGCTTGAAAACCATTCTTAAAGCGGTGTCACACAGCATCTAACACCATCTCCCCATTTGATGGATTTTAATGCATTTTGATGGTGGAAATGGTGTACTGTTTTTCTGCATTAATTATTAGCGCTAAGGTTTCAAAGTGTGCTTTATTTCCCTTTGAAAATTAAAGTTATCAGGATAATTTGTGGACTTTTGAGAAAGTACTATTTCTTGTGCATGATCTTTCTCTAGACTTCAGAGACACACGTCTGACATTTCATGTTATCACGCATGAATTTGAAAATGGATAGTGGATGATGTATATAACCTACTGACATTTTATTAACCTTTTTAAACCACTAAGGGTTGAGACAGTTCTGCTTCCCGGCCTTTCCTTGTTAATAGCAGGCCATGTTGTCTTTTCATCGCGGACAGTGCCTTGTGTCGCCTTAATGCCTTAGTACAGGAAAAGCACCAGTTGGATGTCAGATTTTTTAAAAAGTACATGAATCAGTGCTGAATAATTTATATATGGTAAGTTTGGAGGCATCTGCTAAATCTGTACATGTGTTGCATTTGGTTCAGAAAATGAGCAGAGTGCATTATGGACAGTGTTTTGATTCAGATACCATGTGGATACCTGGATTTAATACTTGCAACTAGAAAGAAGTTAGTGGATGAGCCCCTGATAAAGTTGTGGCAGCCACAGGGAGCATGAACATCAAGTGATAGACTCCCAGGGAGGGAGGGAGGGAGGGAGGGAAGGAAGGAAGGAAGGAAGGAAGGAAGGAAGGAAGGAAAGAGAGAGAGAGAAGAAAGAAAGAAAGAAAGAAAGAAAGAAAGAAGGCAAAATGGATGTGAAGAAAATAGATTTTAAATGGTAACCAACTGTCATGCTCTTTTCTCTTCCTCATTCTCTTAGAAAGGTAAAACAGCTTTAAAACGTCAGCAGTGCTGGTTGAAGAACATAGTGTTAAGCAGAGCCCTCATCTCTGCTCTAGTGTATGCAGTCTTTGGAAGTCGTAAAATGCTTTTCTTTCCCATAAAGCAACATGGCTGGGGTTGGGCTAGAATTTACAGAATTTCCTAAAGTTGAAAGTACACAATTTATAACCTCAAGCTGGAGAAGGGGGGAAGATGCAAAGAATTGGTTACTGTTTTCTCCACTAGAATTTTTCTGAAGGCTGCCCTCAAGGACTTAATCTATTTCAAACACCTTTTTGATATAATTTATATTTGACTATATAAACACAAGATAACTGAGTTTATGTCCCCAGCCATTTCCAAGTTCAGGTTTAGTTGTCACTTTTGGGTTTTTCTCTTAGATTCTTTCAGGAGAATCTAATAGAAAGTAGAAAAGTGAAAGGGGTCACAGCCTTGAGAAATCTGCTGAGTTATTAGTATAAAGAATAACTTCTGGACTCAAACCTGGAACTTTTCACAGTATTTTTGGCTCTTGGTATGCTGTATTCGGTTTACTATTTTTGAGCTATGAGTTTAGTGCCTTAAGATTAGACCTTCTATTGAGGCTGAAATATTCATGAATGTAGGTGTAATGTGGAGAATTGTCTTTAATTTCTGTGGACCAGAGAGCCTCATTTAAATCAGCAATGAAAACTGTAATTTTGTGGTAAGACCTGAAAGAATCAGAAGTTAAGTCACCAAAAACCTAAGTAGATGCTGCTCTTCCAAAGTACTGTGTTGACCATTGTAATTTAATGGCCCACAAGTCTCAGTTGGTATGTGCACTCTGCCATGACTGTACTGCTACAGCGCTGGCTCTCCGTGTCACCCTTGAGAGGATTTACCACACACAGTGCATCCAGTGATAAACATAATGAACCCAAATGGAATGCTTACCTGTTAAGCATCTAGAAAACGAGATTCTTTAACTGTGGGAATCAGTATCAAGTGCCTTCTGACCAGGAGTGACCCCAGTGAGAAAAAATGAAAAATCTTAAGAGATGAAGATGAAATTGTACTTACATAAGCAGAATCTGGAGGACATCAAGTTACATACATGTTTTTATTGAGACCGCTTTGATTCTCTTCCTTTTTCATCTATTAGGAGAAATCCCTTCTGCAGATGGTTCCCTTGGATGAAGGTGCCAGTGAGAGACCCCTTCAGGTCCCCAAGGAGATCTGGCTTCTGGTAGATCACTTGTTCAAATATGCCTGCCACCAGGTAAGTGACTATGGGCCTACCCTACAACTTTGGAAGGTGTGTGATACCTCCTGTTGGTATTGTGCTTGTAACTTTTGCAAGCTACCTTCACAGAATAGCACTGTCAGATCGTCTGGGCAGATGGAAGTATCCGTATTTACAGATATGACAATGGAAGCATACAAACTAAGTGATTTAGTTAAGACCACAGTGTAAGTGTAATGGTGGAGCCAGGCCCAAACTGAGCATGCCTGTCTCCTGGCTACACACAATTTCCCCTGGACCACTGTGTACCTCGGTCTATAATGCATGTTTCCCATCTCACATAGGCATTGCAGATTTTAAAGTCCAAAGCCCATTTCTATACTTCTAATATTTCAAGCCCATTTCTTGAATTTGATTTTCATTTTTTAACCCTATCTAAAATATTAGCTACCCCCAAGCCAACCACCCAAAAAGAAAAATTTCTTGGGACTAAATTGAAGGAAAACATTTTTTTTTACCTACTGAAGTGTAATAGAACTCAAAAGCAAGGTTTGGTATGGGCATGCCATTTACTGCTGCCCTAGCATTCCCTAAGTTCAGTATTTAACTGTGGTTCAGCTGTTTGGACTCTGCCTTCTACTTGTCAGGAAGCTAGAAGTGGAAACATCTGGTCTCCCACTGTAGCCATCTAGTCCTCTGCCATATCAGGTATAAGCTAAAACCTGTGGAGATCATTTTCTGGTTTGAAGTAAAATTTCACACGGATTATACAGATGATAAAGGGAAAAGATGCCATTGTCACACCTCCATTCCTAATCACGAGTATGCACATTACACTTCCATTTGCATTGTCACTCTCTTGATCCCTGGATGGACTTCAGATCCTTAGGGCTGATTATCTTGCCTTGTTCCATTTATTGTCATGTCTTTGGTAGGAGGATCTGTTCCAAACCCCTGGAATGCAGGAGGAGTTACAGCAGATCATTGATTGTCTGGATACTAGCATTCCCGAGACAATCCGTATCCTTTTTGACAAAGGCTTAGGAAGCTGGATGAATTCTTGACCAAACTTTTCTTCCCTCCTACATTTGATTTTTGTGTTTCCATCTGTACTTTCTCTCTGTCATCTATTATAAGGTAATCATCAAGTCTGCAGTTGTTTTTCAATTCCTTTCAGGAACTTTTGACTTCTCTCTGTATCAGACTCTTACTGAAAGGAATAAAGGGGTAGGTAACAACAACTTTTAATAAACATGGAGCATAAGACCCACAGCACTGGTACTGTTCTGCTTCAGGCTTTTGATCACTCCTGCCACTATGTATGTTGTCACTAGGACATAAAAGAGAATGGGAAACACTGGGACTAGTTTCAAGGACTGATCAAGTGTGAACATCATTCTGCATGCCACATTCCCCTGACTCTCAAGTTGAGCCAAACCTCCCAAGAGTCTTTGATCAATTCTGTAACAACTCAGCTGCAGCATACCTGGACCAATAAAATATCAAACCCCAGTTAGGATCAATGTGCCCTGAATAACAGGAAGGAAACTGTCCCTGAGGGGATTGGAGGAAGGAAGCAAATCAGGTCTCTGTGTGGCCTTTTTCCTAGAGCCTCTTTCCCTTGACTTAAGTTGATACAGCTGGCAGTAATCACTCTGTGGCTGAAGCACTGCTCATTTTCCTGGAGGCCCTGCCAGAACCCGTCATCTGTTATGAGCTGTATCAGCGATGCCTTGACTCTGCTCAGGATCCCCAAAACTGTCGACAGGTGAGTTTTACTGCTCTGAGGATGTGCCTGGGGTAAGTTCCCCCATGGAGAAATCAATCTAGCAAAGCCAGGCATGTAGCTAGCTATGTGGTAAGATAGGTCTGGATCTGTTATTCATGGCAGAACACCAGCTTCAAGAGTTGGGACTTATTTATTTATGAGCGGGGGAGGGGCAGAGAGAGAGGGAGACACAGAATCGAAGCAGGCTCTGGGCTCTGAGCTGTCAGCACAGAGCCCGACACAGGGCTTGAACTCATGAACTGTGAGATCATGACCTGAGCTTAAGTCGGACACTTAACCAACTGCGCCACCCAGGTGCCCCGAGAGTTAGGACTCTTAAATTTTAGGTTGTATTATTTCCTATTATAGTTGCCACACTTTTCTAGTTGGCCTACTGAGTAGGGTGGATACCTCTACGTTGGCAGAAGATTGTTTATGAAGCTGAATTCTGGCTGACATTACCAGGAATGGTCGGTGATACTTGTGAGCCTTTCTTCTTTTTGTCTTCTTGGTGTTTTTTTTAAGATTTTATTTTTAAGTCGTCTCTGTAGACAGTGTGGGGCTACACACAACGTGGGGCTCAAACCCACAATCCTGAGATCAAGAGTCACACACTCTGCCAACTGAGCCAGCCAGGCACCCCCTTGGTGTTTGTTTTTAATCTTGAAATAATTTTGATGCACAGTAGCTGAGAATACTTCTCAATCAGGCTAGTGAGTATTGGGAGGAGCTCCCATCCATGCTAAATGACATTACAGAGAAAACCATTCAGCTTGGCAGATGCCATGGATGCGTGTCTGAGGAGATGGGAGAAGACCAGATTAATACCAACCTTCTTGTGAGGTGGGGTGTGCGTGTGACTGTGTGATGACCACGTAGCCTGGTCATTGAGTGTATACACAGGCCAAACAGGATGACCTTTCTGACTTGGAAGTTATTATTTGCAGGTACTCTGTTAGTCATGAGTGAATAAAGGAAAGTTGTGACAGATGAATGGGGTTCTGTATAGGTTGGATTATAAACTACTTCTGTGGCAGCTGTAAGCTCTTCTTACTCCCTTCCTTCACCTGTTCTCACTGCCCACCCTTCCCCCCCCCTTTTTTTTAAAAAAAAACAGGTGATTTCCCAGCTTCCAAGATGCCATAGAAATGTTTTCCATTACTTGATGGCATTCCTTCGAGAACTCTTAAAATTCTCTAAATACAACAATGTCAGCGAAAACATGATCGGTAAGAGTGCTTCATAAGAATGGCAACGTGAGTGGGGGTAGGCTGGTCGGGACAGTCTGTGTATGGTGTACACAGTGTGTTCCTTCCTTCACGTCCAGGCACATAGCAGTTACTTCCCTCCCATTGCCCTTGTCCCCTGGCCCCCCACTTCCTGTCTCTGAGGCTTTGCTTAGGTTGTGTCTGACAAAGGGTTTTACCTTCCCTTTCTCTCACCCTCTAGCTACTCTCTTCACTAGTCTTCTCCTAAGGCCTCCACCCAACCTCATGGCAAGACAGACTCCAAGTGACCGTCAACGTGCTATCCAGTTCCTTCTGGGGTTTCTTGAGAGCGATGAAGACTAATAAGCCTTTACCTCTTACTACTCTCCAAGGTTCTAGAGGCGGAAGGTCTCGGGCACTAAGTATTTCAGAATGGTTTGAAAAGTCATGCCACAGGAAGGGGCAGTTGCAGAATTTTGAGGCTGTTGGCATGAAAAAGTTGTTTCTAGTGCAAAAGGAAAAGAGTTTCCTAATCCCTCCCTTACCATATCCTGCACAGCAAAATACTTTTAGACTCACATTGCCAAGCCAAAGGTACCATATTTTGGTGTTTTTGTGTTCTCTCTTTATAAGGCAAGAGATCTATATCTACACTCCTTTATCTGGGATGTGTTTGTTGCCCTCCTGCCAGCTATCATGATTGTCCTTAGCACCCTAGGCCTAGATTCTGAAATGTTCCCATTCTAGGTCTGCAAGTACTACGTGCTCTAGCTCAGACTAGTCTGTAGTCCTTCGTCTAAAGCACTTTTGCCCAGCCCCCTCCCATATCACCTCTTTGCACTCCACTCCACTAGTACTATTACGTCAAAGGAAGTCTGGGTAAAGCTAGTGACTCCTCGGGTGTCCCCAACAGTGAGTTAACTGTCTACATGTGGTTGTGACATGCATTTGTGCATTTCTACTACAGTGGCATCTGTATGTCTCTGTAACATTGTCCTTGTCATGGATCAACACTAGGTGGAACCGTATTCTCTTGTCTCCAACCACATTGAGTAGCAGAACTTTAGGGACTGTCAGAGATGCCATCCCATTGATGTGAGAGAATCACAATCAGAGTGGAAGCACTTTGAGCGTTTCAAGAGTGAGAATATTCATGTTTGACAGGTCCTGCTTTCTACCATCCCTTTTCTGTTTTTATTCAAATTGTACATGAGCACTCATCCTGGTTTGTCTGTGGGACCTGTTCCCCACTTACACATCCATCTCCAGAGCAATGCTTGCATCACAGTCAAAAAGGCAGTCTGCATCTCAGGTGGGCCTCTCCAGCGATACTGCTCCTTCCTTCAGCAAGGCTGTTGTGGATAACCCTTAGAACCCCCTCTCTGGTCTTCTGAAATACCAGGGAGTAGATGTTGCCCCCTCTCCCGTCAAGGCTGGTTCTGGGCTCTATGACCAGCTCCCCATGGTTTCTAGTCACCTTATCCAGTGTTATGTAAAAGAGACTATGCAGTGGGACCAATGAAGCCCCTTTCTCTCCCACCCAAGACAACCCTCTGAGCATTTCATTCACTCAAGCTCTGTGGGGAGCATTGTTGTTGTTGTTGTTGTTTAATTATTCTGTGTTGGTTGGCAAACCAGCCATCAGCCACTAACTGCAAAACTACCTGATGCAGTTGGCTTCTTCCTGGTTTTCTTTGATTAAAACCACCCTGAGTTAACTCATTCTTGGCTGTTAACATTAAATCCAAGGAGCCTAATGTATAGGCTTTGTGTCTGGTCTTGGGCATTGACTCCTGACTCTTCTAGCACATTGAAGGAGAGAGCCAGGGGAAACACCACTGCTGAATGGTTCTTCAGTTCCCCCCATCTCTTGTAAGTTGAGTTCTGTGGGGAAGAAAAGGTATGTATCCTGTGATATACTGGTTAAATCCTTTCTTGATAGGGAGTTATAGAACTAGGAGTTAAGTTCTCTGTGCCAAACAGCTGCAGATCTGATAGGTCGGAGGCTAGGTATTGAACTTAGTTAATAGAAGATTATAGGCAGAATGCTTTTGCCATCTCCACTAGGCCAGAAGGTGATCATAGAGGCAGATTATAGAATCTGGGGCAAGGTCGTTACACAAAGACAGGACACATTGTCTAGTATATTGCCAACCTGGGACCTTTGGGTGATCAAGGATGTGGTTGGTGGGGGGTGTAGGCAGCATCCTAACTCTTTCCTCATAAGGCAGGCAGATGCACTAAATTTGTTTAGTGCCTCTACGTTTTTCCAGCTCTGGCCCTGGGATGTACACTGCATTAAGTGTTTGAGACAATCTCTAGGTAGGGGAGACAGAAATAGAGTAGACGGAAGAAATCTGCCTCCCTACTGTGCCTACTCCAGCACGCCAACCTCTGATTCCTAAGTAACTCTAATGTGCTATTTATTTCATAGCTCCTGAAGTAAGGAGTTCAGATTCAACTGGTAGAGAAGGACTCCACCTCTATTGTTTTAGGGAAGAAATGGCTCGAACCTATATGGTGACATTGCATTAGTTTCCCTTTCACTGTTTTCTGATTCTTATTCTGTAATTGTTATATTTCTCAAAAATGTCTTGGTCACTAAGCAAAGCTGCTAGTGGGATTCTGTATTTTGTGTCATCTTTTTTATTATAATTTATTGCAAATGTTTTTCTGAATAAATATATGTTGTGTGAAAAATCAGTGTGATCTTGGTAAACGGGGGCTTATGGTCACTGGATCCTACTTGACTGCAGTCCTCACAGCTATGACTGTACTGTTATTTCCTGTCTTACACAGAAATAGAAGAATGCTCGGTATGTTTGCCCCTGGAGGGGAGAAGAAGCCACGTTATTTTCTGAGGCTAATAAAGTCACAGTGCTTCCAGAGGCCAGCCCAGGATTCTTATTTTAACTCCAGGGATTCAGGCAACAAAATAACACAATTACCAAAAAGGATGTTCATTGTTTATGCATGTAAATATCACACTGGGTCAGATCCATGATCACTCCAGCCCCAGAAATCTGACAAACCCCAACATACACATTTTGGGAGAACCCAGTTGTCCTTGCCAAAATAACCTCAGCGGTTTAGACATGTTCCTACAAAGAGCCTGTTTTCACAAAAGTCATTTTGCAACTTTTGAAAACCCATTTTGAAGCTTTATTACCTCTCGGGGGGGATGAAGTCCATAAATTAAGTACTTCTGAGGGAGCTCTACTCTGAACTCTAATACTTTAGGAGGAAACCCCTAATTTGATCATGCTGCCTTTTATTCCCCTGCCGATCTCCATTATGACTTTGCCCATTCTGGTTCCATTCCCTTTGAGGCTGAAGAGGCCTCAGCTGGAGCTTTCATAACCAGGGCCCTCTTCCAGTTCCCTTTGACTATGAGCTTGACGCTGATGAATGTGCTGATTCAGTGTTGTCACGAACAGTTTTCTTAGCCCCACCCAAAGCCTTGGCAGAAGAAGATGTTTCCTTTTGAGAGTGATTTCCCCCCAGTGGATGGAGACTGACACCCAGCAGTGTTGACACAGCAGCAGGCGATATGGCCGAGCGCACACCTCTTTCCCGAGGTTACAAACTGCATCCCTGGATGCTGTTACAGGAGAACCATTAGGCTCTTTCAGACCACAGGACAAGCTGGTGACCTGGCTCTTGGTGTAGCCTAATGATTTAAAGCTAGACACTGCCACAGCGGGATTACTGAGTATTAGGGAGAGAACCTTAATGGTGATCTAACCCAGTCTCATTGTTACAACGGGCAGAATCAGGCTCAGAGGGGACAATGAGGGAATCAGGGTTACTTAGATTAGTGACACAGTAATGCATAGTGGGTAAAAAAGAGTTTAAGCTTTGATGTTAGACCTAGTTCTTTTTGTTTCACTTTATTTATTTTGAGAGAGAGCACAAACAGGAGAGGGGCAAAGAGAGGGGGAGAGACAGAATCCCAAGCAGGCTCTGCGCTGTCAATGAGGATCCCAATGGGCTCAAACTCATGAACCATGAGATCATGACCTGAGCTGAAATCAAGAGTCAGATGCTTAACTGACTGAGCCACCCAGGCACCCCAGACCTCTTTTTTTCCCCCAACTTTTTATTACAAAATCTTTCAGACATACAGAAAAGTCAAAAGGATACAATGAATACCCTATACCCTTAACTCATCACCTGTTAACATTTTGTCACATTGCTTTATCTCAGAGAGGCCTGATCTTTAATCTAGATTCAGACACTTCCTCATGTGACCCCAGACTGGCTAACCTGTAGTTTCCTGGCCTATAAAATGGAACAGGTGTAGTACTGATCTTTGACGACCTAACTACATCTCCTCACTTCTCTCTTAAAAACTTCAGTGACTTCGCAGTCTAATTAGAAGAAAGTCCAAACTTTACATGGCCTACCAGGCCCTGCGTTATTAAATGAGAAAGAAAGTGGCAACCACGGTACCTGGCGTGCAGCAGGTGTTGTGTAGATGTCAACTTATGTCCTGCTCCCCTAGCTCTCCACTATATTTCACTGACTCTACCGCACTGCCAAAGGCTTTATGGCTTTCATTTGATGTTAACCTTGTCAACTAGGTATAATCAGACCCCATGTCAGCCTACTCCGTTGCCCTCCTCCCCCCACCCACCACAGACACACCACGGTGCCACCTTCTATACGTCTGTATTTAAGCCTTTTGCTGCAGATTTTTTGGGAGTAGGGGTGAGGTGTAAATGAAAGGATGAATAACAAGCTGCGGAGCTGCGGTCACCAGCATATACACCTGGCTGTTGTTGAGCCTCAGGAGCCACACCTACTGTTCTGCCCTTCCCCCCATTAGCCTCCTTTTGCTCTTTCCTATGCTGCCGTTCCCTGCCCTGGGTGCCTGGTTCCTAGCCCTTCTTTCTCTTCCTTCTGCTTTGTGGATAAATCCCCCCACCTCTAGTTTGTACCTTTGCTGCTCTTACCTACATTGATTCTTACCCAGTCAGTGCTACCTACCTTCTCCCTCATTTCTGTCTTGTGGAAGCTACTCCCATCCCCTAGCTCCTGTGTGGAGAAGAGGGGCTTTCCTCTTCCTCCATCACACTTTGAAGCCATGGTTTTGTGCCATTCAACTCCCCATCTTCAATTTAGATGCATGGTTCTCAACCCTGGCTGCTCATTAGAATCATCTAGGGCATGTTTCTCAAAGTGTAGTCCCCAAATGAGTGTCACCTGGAAGCTGGTCTAAATCAGTGGTTCTCAACCCTGGCCACATAACCTAGGGTTTTTACAAAATACTAGTACCTACACCCCACCTTACAATGTTTGAATGCTCACCAGTAACCCTCCCCTGTCCCCACCACTGTGCTCTGACACTGACTACCCCCAATTAGCTAAGCTCTTTTCCACCTCAGGGCCTTTGCACATGCTGTTTTCTCCTACTCAGAAACCACCTCTCTTGTGCACTTTAGGATAGCTCAGTTTCTACCTTTACCATGCCTAACTCAAAGTTACCACCACCCCATACACCTCCATCCCATTCATGGTTTTTTGGGGGGGGGGGTTGGTTTTTTGTTTGTTTGCTCCCATTCCTGGGCTTCCTGGCATAGCATTGGCTGACTGCTCCTAGGCCTGCCATATATCATTTATTCCACAGTCCTCCTCTTCATCTCTTACAGACCCTTCCTAGACTTGGTGCTTCAGGAACTAAGAGGCAGGAGATTGCTTTGGTTCTTTGCATAGGCTCCAACAGCTACATTGCCTGGTTCAAATCCTAGCTCTGCCACTTCTAGATGTCTGATCTTGGGCAAAAGTTCACTGACCTCTCTGGGCCTCAGTTACCACATCTTAAAATGGAAGTAATAATAGTATCTTCCCTCATAGGATCATCATGAGATGGCATTGGCTAGTATGTTTCAAGGGCTGGGAGCAGTGCCTCAGGCATAAGCACTAAATAATTGGCAACTAGTATAATTCTAAAACCTTCCACTGGCCTCAAGGCCCAGACCTCTCTTCCTCAGCCCTTCAGCTCTCAGCAGGTGGCCACATCCTTTACTTTATGCAAATGTCAAAGCAGTTAGCTGAAGCAGCCATCTCAGAGCCCTGCTCTGCAAATCAAAATGTCTATAGCATATCCCTCCCCCTTCCCACCTGTCAGAAATAAGTGGTCTTCCTCCTTGCCTAGGCTAACTTCCACTGTGCTTTGAGCCCTTCTCTTTCCACCCTGATTGGGCTTGTTCCCATCATTCATCACCACCCTCCTCGCGTCTTCAATATTGATCAACCATTCATTCAATATGTATTTATTGAGGCCTCCTGCATGCCAGGTGCCTCTCAAGGTGCTGAGGCTATAGAAACCACGGTGCTTTCACTAGGAGGGTGGGGCGGGATGGGGAAAGCAGACATAGAAATAGTGCACAAGGTAATTAGTATGACAGATGCTCTGCAGAGAATAAAGGATGATGTGCCAGAGGGCATGGCAAGTGGACTTGGTCAGGGAAGGTTGCTTTGAGGAGGTGATGTCTGCTAAGACCTAAATTTCAGGAAGACAAAAGATCCCAAATCCTGATTTGAATGATGATTATACAGTATATATGTCCCCCCCCTTCCAAAAAAAAAAAAAAAGCCAGCCATACAATATCTGGCAAAGAACATTCCAGGGGAAGAAAAGAGCAAATGCAAAGGCCTTAAGGCAGCAAAGCAGCTTGCTGTGTTCAGGGGACAGGCAGGGAGAACACAGTGGGGTGGTGATGGGGGTGCTGGACAGGAAGTGGTCAGGGCCTGTGGAGCCTGGAGAAGGAGGCTGCCTTTTATTCTGTGTGTGCAACAGGAAGCTATGAATGGCTTTACTTGGTAATGACATGATTTATGCTCCCTCTGACTTTAGTAACAGTGATAGTCACTAACAACTACAGCTATCATTTACCCCAGGTGCTGTACTAATACATTTAACCTCACATTCACCCTTGATAACCACTTTATTAAGTACTACTTTATCCCCCTTTCATAGGTGGATAAAACAGGCTCAGAGAGACTACTTGGTACTGGGCTAGTGGCAGACCAGAATATGACCCCAGACCATAATTGGTGCTCTTAAATATAGCCACTATCTCCCCAGCTGGAGTGTGAATGAAAGTGGGATGTTCCTTGAAATCTCTCTTCAAGCTACATCCCAAAATTTCAAGTCAGCTGGATGACCTTCCAGAAGCTCAAATTAACCTGACTTTGAGCAGCTTCTCCTGGCATCCTACTCTCTCCCATCAGCCAGGCTTAAAGCTTTGGTTATTTTTGGCCCCTGTCCCACTTCGAATTAGTCACCAACTGCAATTCAACAAATATTTACAGAGCACTTGCTAAGTGTAGGCCACTATGCAAGGTTCTAAAGGAAACCAAAATGAGCAAAACTGGTCATGGTAAGACATACATAATATTTTTCAAGAAGAAGTAGGAAAAAAAGAAGAAAGAAAAAGAAGAGGGAGGGAAAGAGAAAAGAGGGAAGGAAGGAAGAAGAGGGAGAGGAGGGGAGAAAAGGTGTGATGGGATAGTTTCGGAAGGGAGTCCAAGGTCAGGTTGTTCATAGTCTTGTCCATCTGGCCCCTCCTTTCCTCTGCGCACTTCCCACATCCCACCAGCAAATTCAAACCCTCATTACTTCTGGCCTGGTGTATCCTGTTTAATCCCTTTCTAACTGATTTTTCAGCTCCCTTTCAGTCTATTCTGCACACATCACTGCCAGACTAATCTTCCCAGTGCATTACTTTGATGACACTCCCCTAATCAAAACCCCTCATAGTCCCAAGCCTCCACTTACTGCAGAGTCCCAGTTCTTCAGCCCGGTATTAAAGCTCTCTTTCGTCTCTCCTGCCGACCTCTCTGGCCAAACCTCCCACTCTTGACCTTGTCATGCCCTTGCCTTCCCTAAACTCACATACACTCCACTTTGGCTCAGTCTGTGTAAGCCACCTGGAACTCTTTGGCCACTACCACTCCACCTGTCCAAACCCTATCAAACCCAAATGTCACTGGCTCCAGAAAGCTTTTCCTCACAACTCTTGCTTCCTGTGAACTCTTAGAACCTTCCCCTTGTTCCACTATATTAACACACCACACACAAAAAAGTGTTGTTGCCAACCTGGGACTCAAAGTATCATGAGAGTGGGAACCAAGCTAGGCATATTTTGGATTTTCCCACAATGCCTTGCTGAGAGAAGTGCTCAATGATATTTGGTTAGTAAATATTGTTCTTCAGATCACTTAAAGACACAAGTCTGTATACAATAGGTGTTTTTAAAAGGTGAATACATTTAATTATTCATACTGAGCTCTATTAACTTTAGAGGAGTTCACTTGTGGGTGTGTGTGTACTTAGTAAATTATATTAATGTAGTCCAAAAAGTTAATAGCTTTTAGCAGCCATCCAGTACTATTTTCTATTGTTTTTGTGGGCAACAAGATCAGCCTTGCTGAATTTGCTTTTTAAAAGTGGTTCTCAAGGTTCCTCAAAAAATTAAAAATAGAACTACCATATGATCTCCCATCCAAGTACTAACCAGGCCCGACCCTGCTTAGCTTCCGAGATCAGATGAGATTGGGCACGTTCAGGGTGGTATGGCCATAGACTACCATGTGATCCGTCAATCGCACTTCTGGGTATAGATCCAAAAGAATTGAAAACAGGGACTTGAACAGGTATTTGCACACACGTTCATAGCAGCATTATTCACAATAACTAAAATGTGCAAGCAGTCCAAGTATCCATTGATGGATGAGCAGAGAAACAAAGTGTGGTATCTGCATGCAGTGAAATATTGTTCAGCCTTAAAAATGAAGGAAATTCTGACACAATGTTCTAGCATGGAAGAAGCTTGAGGACATTATGCTAAGTGAAATAAGCCAGTGGCAAAAAGACAAGTACTATATGACCCCACGTACCTAGCAAATTTATAGACAGAAAGTAGATGGTGACTGCCAGGGTCTGGGGGGAGGGAGAAATAGGAAGTTGTTGTTCAATGGGTTTAGAGTTTCAGTTTTACAAGATGGAAACATTTTGGGGATCTATTGCACAACAATATGAATATATTTCACACTACTGAATCATACACTTAAAAATGGCTACAGTGGTATTTTTTTTTATTTGTACCACAATTAAAAAACATTTTTTAAAGTGATTCTCGAAAGGCAGATGTAATCGCATCACCCCTCTGTTTAGAGCCATTTAGTGGCTTCCCAAAACCGGGGCCCACAAGGCAGCAGGTCTGAGTGCCACTGACTCCAGCCTCCTCCCACATCCTGCTACTCCCATGGTCTCTGCTTCAGCTATACAGACTTCTTCCTTGACTGCTCTCTGCTTCCTCTCACCACAGAGCCAGCTCTTCCCATGCTGCGCTCCCGCCCCCCTCCCCCCACCGCCACAGCATCATCACAGTCTGTACTTACACGGTCATTATTGGGTCAGGCCATTCTCCCACCAGGTCAGGAACTGCAGAGGCTGAGACCATGTTCTTTTTTTTTCCTTACTGTGCTAACCCCAGGACGTAGCCCAATATCTGGCACCCAATAATCTGTGTCATCTATAACTCTAGAGGCACAGGTGAGGGAAAACATGTGTGTCTACTCTTGTCAAAGGCAAATGAGTGTCACCTCTCTAGAAATGATATGGTCATAGGTATCAAGAGCCTAGAGACATTCATAGTAGCAGTTCCGCTTCTAGGAAATGTGCCAAGAGGAGCACAAAGGGGCAAGTCCAGAGAGGTTCATCTTAGTGTTAGTAGAACGAAAACCTGGCAACAATCAGAACCAGAAGATGGGTACACATGTTATATATTTTATGGATAAAACATTATGCAGCCTTTACAAGTAATGTTGCTGAGGGATGAGCAGAAAAGCAGGCTCTAAGTAGGTATGTACCAAGTGTTCCTAAATTTTAAAAATCAGTTATAAAGATAATACATAAAGATAAAACATGTGATGTAGAACATGGTGAATACAGTCAATAATACTGTATTGTTTATTTGAAAGCTGCTAAAAGAGTAGATCTTAAAAGTTCTCCTCACAAGAAAAAATTGTGTAACTCTGTGGTGGTGGATGGTAACTAGACTGTGATCATTTCACAATATACACAAATATTAAATTATTATGTCATACACCTGAAACTAATATCGTGTTATATATCAATTATATCTCAACAAAAAGTAAAATTTACAAAAGATAATACATAGACACAAAAATAGTGAAAGTCAATGTTCCATTCAGTCAATAGCAGTCACCCCGCGGTGGTGGCATTGTGGGCTACAGTGGCTCCAGAATGTCTGTTAAAGGAAGGTTTAGAAGCCATTCAAAGGGAGGCTAGTGACTGTCTGGAAACTGCAAGCCGTATTTGCATAGCAAGTGGAGTTTTTCCTTACATTGCGTGTATATTTAGAACGACTTTGGGAGTGCTAATGGAGATTACGGTAAAGCCCCCCAAGCCACCCTCTGTGCCAACCTAAATTATTTTGTTATTTTTATATTTCTCTGCTTCTCTAAATGTCTTACAATGACCACCCATTACTTTTTATATCAGAAAAAGATTAAAGAAAACATTATTTCATAAAAGAAAGAAACGTCTGTATGTTGGAATGAACGGGCGCAGTGTCCTGCTCAGGCTTGTAGGAGGCTGGAGAGGGCCTCTCGGGCATGGAGCCCAGCCCCACACCGCTCCCTCACATCCCTGGCCTGCTCCGTCCCTAGCGTCTGCAAGCTTCTCTTCCCTAACTTCTGGCCCAGCACACCAGCACACCAGCAGGCAACCATGGGGCTCTCCAGCCAGCCTGGCAGCTCCCTGGGGCATGATATTCTAAGCCATGTCCTGGCACAAAGCACAGTTGCAAGTGCCATCTGGTGACCATGGGCCACTCTACCTTTAATGGTGGCCCTGGCTCCGCGCAGCAAGGATCTTTTTTACTGATTGTAGCTGTGGCCAGTAGGTGGCAGAGGAGCGTGTTCCCAGATGTAAAGCTGGTATATAAAGCTGCAGTCACTTCTCTGGTTTTCTGATCATTTCTTTGTATTTTGAGGAATTTCATTGACAATTTTCCTTATAATCTCTCACTTATGGCCTTTGAAGTCAACAACAACAAAAACAATGTTTCAGGACTAGACTGAGATTATGTAATGGCCATGGAGGTTTCAGCACCATCTCGCTGAAAACAGGCCAAATGAAATATCATTTTCCTCTCTTGCTTCCTTCACCATCACTCAATGCTGCAAGTTATTTAGAAAGTTTCAACAAGGGTGGGGAGGTCATTTTGCTGCATAAAAATGATGCATTAGATCTTCTCTGGAGAGGGGTCAGGAGGGATGGAGGCCTGGAGACAGCTGGAGGAGGGGGAGGCACAGATGTGAATGGGAAGGAATAGAATAATTCCTGACCATACAACCAGACAGGAAGTGGAAAGAAGGGAGACCAAAAGGCTTGTTATAGGTTGAATTGTGCACCACCTGCCCCCATGAAAATCCATCTGTTAGAGCCCTAACCTCCAGTACTGTGATTGTGACCTTATTTGGAAATAACATCACTGCAGATGTAATTAGTTAAGTAAAATGAGGTTATTTTGGAGTAGATGGGCCCTAATCCAGTATGACTGGTATCCTTAGAAAAAGGGGAAATTTGGACATGGACGCACACACAGGGAGAAGGTCATGTGAAGATGAAGGTAGAGATCTGGGTGATGCACGTACAAATGAAGGAATGCCAAAGACTTCCAGCAAATGACCAGAAGCCAGGGCAGAGGCCTGGAATAGAGTCTCCCTTGCCACCCTAAGAAAGAACCAACTGTGCCAACCTGGATCTTGAGCTTCTGGCTTCTATAACTATGAGAGAATAAATGCCTTTTGCTTAAGTCTGTGGTACTTTGTCATGGCAGCCCTCTTCGAAAACTAGACTCTTTGGGCCAAGGTTCTAGGAAAAATGAGATGGTGGCAGAAAATGAATGGAATTCCTTTGCTCATCCCCAGGACTATACATGCTGGTATGAGGAGTGATGGCTGATGGAGAGAAGCCTTCCTGTTCTACCAATCTGTCCCCCACAGCCACACTTATTAAAAGAGTTATCTCCACTTGCCACCCCCACTTTCTCACCTCCACTCACCCCTTGACCCTCTCTGGTCCATCCTTCTGATACCACTCCCACCAAGGTCACCAGCAACCTCCATGTTTCCAAAGCCAAAGGTTGTTTCTTAGCCCTTACCTTCTCCAACCTCTCAGTAGCACTTCACTACTTCTTCTGGAACACTCCCTCCACCAGGCCACCAGGACTCAAACTCCTCCCGGTTTCTTTCCCACTTCACCCACCATTTGGTCTCAGGCTCCATTGTAGGCTCATCTTCCTCCCTGACCCTATTGCTAAATGATAGCATATCCTAGGTCCTAGGCATCGGACTTGAGCCACTTGTCTTCTTATTCTATATTCTTGCTCCGGAAACCCCACTCACTCTTCTGTCTGCTGTTGCCACCTATGTGCACATGGACCCCAAAACTCTGAAACGGTGTCCTTCCCCACCACCTTGTACTTCAGACACATTTACGGTGTCATCACACCCCATTCAGCATACACTCTACAGTCAAGTACTTCAGGCAAAAATTGAATATACACAGAAAAAAACCTTAAATACCCCAAAAGAGAAATAATGCTCCCAGGAAGCATGTCACGCACACATGTGTGCACATGCACACACCATAAAACAACAGCTTTATTTTTTTTGCATTTTTAAATCCAACTTAGTTAACATATAGTGTAACAATGGTTTCAAGAGTAGAACCCAGTGATTCATCACTTACATATGACACCCAGTGCCCTCCTTGATGCCCATCACTTATTTAGCCCATCCCTGCCACCACCTCCCTCCAGCAACCCTTAGTTTGTTCTCTGTATTTAAGAGTCTCTTATGGTTTGCCTCTCTCTCTGTTTTTATCTGATTTTTCCTTTCCATCCTCTGTGTTCATCTGTTTTGTTTCTTAAATTCCACATATATGTGAAATCATATATTTGTCTCTCTCTGACTGACATATTTTGCTTAGCATAACACACTCTAGTTCCAGCCTCGTTGTTTCAAATGGCAAGATTTCATTCTTTTTGATCACCAAGTAATATTCTCATATATATATATATATACATACACACACACACACACACACACACACACACACTCACCACATCTTCTGTATCCATTCATCTGTCGATGGACATTGGGGCTCTTTCCATAATTTGGTTATTGTTGATAGAGCAGCTTTATTTTTTTTAAAAAAAGATTTTATTCTTAAGTAATCTCTCCACCCAACATGGTGCTCAAACTTACAGCAAGATTCAGAGTCACATGCTCTAATGATCAAGCCAGCCAGGCTCCCCACAATAGCAGTTTTAAATACATGACCCGTATCAGCCCAGAGAGATGATCCTACCGTGACAGGCATGGAAGAACTGAGACTCAATGAAGGAGCGACAGACCCACTTCTTTGTCTTACATTAATTGAAGAGTCCATGCTTACTTGGCCAAAGGGCAGGTGGAATCACTAGAATACTTGGCATCGTCATCTTTTTCTTTGGCAGCATGAGTAGACTTGAATTCAGGTAAATCAAATGCTTGTGTGAAACCACCTGCTGGGTATCTCCACTTGAATGTCCCACAGCCATCTTAAACTCAACATATTACACAGCAAACTCACTATACCCCCATAAACCTCCTTCTCTTCCTGTGTTTTCAATGAATGGCAGCACCATCCCACCCTGGCAATATTCATGTCTCTTCTCTCCTTAGACAGGCAGAGCAAGGGGTGGCCCAGGATTGGCTGGTGGTGTGCTTGGAATCAGCCAGTGAGCTAACATAAATGGCTTGCTGCAGTCAAGGAACTGATACCTATGTGTAATGGCCCTAGTTGAGGTTTGGATTTAATCCAGTGATAGTCTAGGATACCCAGAATGCCAGGAGGTCCTGCTCTGTGAGGGTGGGCACAGGACAGTTGAGGGACATAAGCCAGATGCCCTGCCCACCTAGACAGCCAGAAAGGCTCCATTTAAGATGTCCATGAAGATTCTCTATGACCCTATATTTGATTTGGCACTCTCTTGCGTAACTGATGTGTAATTTGCCTCTGGACAGGTCTTATAAAATTAGGTCTCAGTTGCTCTCAGAGGTTGACAAACTATGGCCCACCATCTGTTTTTGTAAATAAAGTTTATTGGAACAGAGTCATGCTTATTTCTTTACATGTTGTCTATGGTTGCTTTTGTCTGACAAAAGCAGCATTGAGTGGTTGCAACAGAGACTATATGGCCTGCAAAGTCTAGTATATTTACTATCTGGACATTTACAGAGAAAGTTTGCTGACTCCTGCTCTAGACTGTTGTGATATTAGCCTTCCATCACTGGAGCCTGGGGCTCCTTAAAGAGCACACACAAACCTGGAGGTTGGCCTTGATATGAAGTACATGTCATGTAGCATTTAACTTTTAGGAATTTATATATATATGCTCAGAACAAAAAAAGAGATAAAATGATTTATGCAAGGGATTTCAGTCTGCTACCACTCAACAAGCACATACCTTAAAAGGGCACGAGATACATGGGGACTGTGAATCTGCTGTTCCCTCAGTCACCGTCCCTACATGCTTTTCCCTGCGTGAGCATCTTACCATACTGGGTGTGATTCTAGTGTGTACTCTTCAACAAGCCATGTTGGGACAACTGGGTAGTCATTCGGAAGAAAATACAACTGGATCCACAGCTCACATCTAAACAAGTCCCACAATCAGGGACTGAGAAACTCCTCCCCTGCCCGAGGAGGCCACTGGCAGGATGGTCAGGTTGGAGACATGAAAGGTGATTGGTGCCTTGTGGGACTCAGAGACTGCAAGGGATTTGGGTTTCATGGAGCTGGTCTGCAACAGGTGGAGCCCTTGGTTGGACAGAAGGCACCTACGTTGGGCTTCTCAAATGTATATCTCTCAAAACCAGCCAGGAGGTGGGGCTAAAGCTGATGGTCTAGGATGGAATAGGCCAGTGGCTCACATAAGGTGAAGCCTGAGGAGCATATCTTGATGTCCTAAGAAGACCACAGCCTGTCAGCCCAGGAGGTCAGGCAAACTGTTGTTCATTAGTTACTGAAAGATTGCTGGGGCACTGTACAACTTAATGTCCGTGACAAATTTTCTCCCCCCAACCCAACCTGCCCTGACCTACAGAACCTCCAGAGGTCCTCATTCTGGAAGACTCACTGCCCATGCAAAAGATGAAGGACTTCCTATTTCAAGTCAACAACCAGAGACCCTGATGGGAAGGGAAAGGGAGAAAGTGTGAGGCACTTGGACCTAACTGGTGTCTATATCCTTGCAGGGGCTCAATCTCAGACCCTTAGAAGTATTAATTATAACAAACAGCAAAACACTTTATGTATATTAACTCATGTGGCCTGGGTGGCCACCCTATGGAGTATTATTATTCCTATTTTGCAGATGACACATGATAAATTATAGATTTCTCCAAAGTCTTAGGCACAGGAAAATAGGGTCCAGGGCTCCCAGGGGCCATGAAAAAGGCTGATGGCTAAAACCTGCTACGAGGAAATGGCATTCATCGGGAATGGCTTACCATCTCCAGCCAGATGGTGTGGGAGACATCAGCTGTGGATCAGTGATCACCTCAGCCTCAGTGACACAGCCTGGGTGTCCCCAGGCCCTCATGGCAAGTTCCTAGAGGGGAAGGGAGGGAGCTGCATTTCCTGAGGCAGTCTCCTTAGAAAACCTTTTCAATAACTCCAGATCAGCTTTGTGCTACAACCCACAGGGTCATCTGAGGCCTGATGTCTTTCAGATCCCCAGCTTGGGGCATAGAATGTTGGCTCTGGCCACATACTCACAAGCTCTGGTGTGGAGGGGAGAGAGGGTGGGGCACCTGGTAGGTTCTTTCTGACTGGCTATAACCCCAGAGAAGATGGTGGCATGCTGGACAGTGGCCAGGCCTGCTGTTTGTCTGGCAACATGCCCACCATGGGGAACCCGATTGTGAGACCCACTCTGCACTTCCAGTTTTCTGGGCTGGAATGTCCCACAAGCAGGTGTGGGAGGGACCGCAAACACAGCTATTTTTAGATAGATACCAGGCTGGTATTGATCAAATATGGAAGGCTGGGAAGTTTGAAGGCTATGAGCAGTTCAACCTGGAGGCCAGCTTCCTGAATCCTGTCAAGAACAGAGACCTCAAGGCCTAGTTGTTCAGTTCTTTGGATGCCATCTTGGGCCACCTCTCTACCAGCAAGTCCACCAAATGGATGTGTTGTTCAGATTCGTAAGAGCTGAGGAGCGTCAACCGCACTCCTGATGGATGGCCACCAGCAGAGGCAGGCTTCCTGTGCCCTGCCAGGGGAGAGATAGGAATGTAAAGCTCTCTCCATGGTCTGCAAACCAGTCTCCCATCTCGCCTCAGCCTGCAGTCTGCCGTGTGACCACTAAGTGGCACTGTTGGGTCACAAGAAGCTCTGAGAAGCCAGGACACTCTTCTAGCCTCAGCGTTCTGGGGGGTGAGAAAGCCCCTAGGGAAACCTGTGGTGTTCTGGGAATGTTTGGAATTTTCCTCCTTGGCAGGAAGGATCTGTTCTAGTCAGTCATGGAGGCCTGGCCTGGGCACCTCATGCCAGCCGTTGGGGAGAGTGGTGCAGAGAGGCAAAGAACGAAGCCTAAAGGGATCCTAGCTTGATTCTAGGCACCAGATCCTGGCCAATTAGCTGGACCAAAGTGCAGAAGCAAGCAGGTGTGAAATCGAAAGGAGCCAGGCAGGAGACTGGCCAGAACAGGGGAGGACAAGGGTCCGGAGGCTGTCTTGGTTTCTGGGTTGGTAGGTTCTCTGGGATGTTTTAGGAAGGACCTTTGACCTCAAGATATGTGGTAATTGCGGTGAGGTGCGGTTAGAGGACCCAACACAGAGCAAGCAGCCCAAACAGGAGATTGGGTCTTATGTTTTTTGTTTTTTGTTTTTTTTTTTAATTTTTTTTTCAACGTTTATTTATTTTTTGGGACAGAGACAGAGCATGAACGGGGGAGGGGCAGAGAGAGAGGGAGACACAGAGTCGGAAACAGGCTCCAGGCTCTGAGCCATCAGCCCAGAGCCCGACGCGGGGCTTGAACTCACGGACCGCGAGATCGTGACCTGGCTGAAGTCGGACGCTTAACCGACTGCGCCACCCAGGCGCCCCAATTGGGTCTTATGTTTGACACCATTCTTCTCACTTTTTCTCATCCATGTCATCCCCAAGTTCTTTCATTTCTATCTCCTGAATACCCCTTGAATTTTTCCACTTCTATCCAACTTCACTACGTCTACCCTAGTCCAAGCCTCCAGCATATCCTTGATGTCTCTAAGATAAGGTTGCCAGATAAGATATGGGATGCCCAGTTAAACTTGAATTTCAAATACATGAATAATTAATTTTAGTATATCCCATGCAATATTTGGGATAGACTTATACTAAAATTTGTCTATCTGAAGTGCCAAATTCAGTAGGCATCATGTTTTCTTTTCTTCTGTTTTATTTTGTTTCTACATTTGGCAACCCTCTCAAGAGCCTCCCCAGCCTTACACTTCTACAACCCATTCTCTATAAAGCAGCCAGAATAAACTCAAAAATTCAAATCCAACAATGTCACTATCCTGCTCAAACCTTTTCAGGGATTACTGATCACCTAGGGATCAGGTCTAAGCCTTCCGTGTAGCACACAAGGCCCTCCAAGCCCTGACCATCAGCCAGCTTTTAACTTTATCTCTCACTGTCCCTCTCAATGTGCACTACAGGCCCAGCATATGAAACATTCTGTTGTCCCTTACATGTGCCTCTATGCCTTCACACATACCTATCTCTGTCAGAAGGCCTTTCCCTCAGCCACCTAAAGAACTCAAAGTCAGGGAGCCAGGGTGGCTCAGTCAATTAAGTATCTGACTCTTGATTTTGGCTCAGGTCATGATCTCATAGTTTGTGAGTTTGAGTCCTGCATCAGGCTCTGCTCTGACAGAGGGGAGCCTGCTTGGGATTCTCTCTCTCTCTCTCTCTCTCTCTCTCTGTCTCTCTCCTTCCCCCACTCGTGCTCTCTCTCAAAATAAATAAGTAAACATTTAAAAAAAACCTCAAAGTCAGTCATCAAACTCAACCAAGCTCTTCCTGACGTGTCCCCTGCTTCCGCTAAGCCAAGCAGGCCTTCTTTGTGCCACATAATGACCTTTAACAGAGCAGTTACTTAAATGCTTCAAAATGATCTTTGTGTGTATATCTGCTCCACTAGACTACAGCACCCTTCAAGGAGGGGAGGTCTCTGTATTATTCATCTTTGTACCCACAGTGTACGGCACAGCACTTGGCCCAGGGTGGGGCACTCAATACTCGTGTGAGGCACGAATGAATGGTTAGTAAGTGATTCTAAATCTCCTGAAACTTAGAGGGACCTCTGGCAGTGACTGCAGTGACAGAAGTGGACACCAGGGGGAAGAATTACCTCAGTTTTGTTTGGCTTGTTGGCGAATGGCACAGAAAGCTGCCTCCCTGAATCTTGACACTCCCCCACCCCACTCCCCTGTGGGAAAACCTGTCTGTTCTGGGTGCGCCCGGCTCAGTCAAAGTTGGCCACTGTGCTAGCCGCACATCCCTGGATCCTCATCAACCAAGCCTAGAATGTCCTTGTAGACCTGAAAGACTCCGTGAATCACAGGAAACCACTGGGCCTTGGCCCAGGCCCTGTGGCAGCTACAAATAGGACTGGGGGAAGGTGAGGCAGGTGAGGTGCCCAGGGTGCAAAATTTAGGGGGGGTGCTCTCATCCACTGCAAGGCCAAGCAAGTTCAGGGTCAGCACCTGACAGTGAGCACCTCCTGACAATTTGTGCCCTAGGCACCTCACCCGTGCCCTGGCCCCAGGCACAGCATTGAAATCTGAGACCTTGTTCTCCATCCAGCTGCCAGGCCAGCCTAACCTCAGAGGGTCCACAAAGAGGCAGGGGCCACCAGAGCTCTTTGAAGGAAGGTCAGATGGATGGCAGGTATTCAGGGATAGTGTTTCACACTGTGTAACTGGTTCATTGTAGTCTTAACTCAATGGGGTACAGACATACAATGATTTTCTTTTTCTTCACTCACTATCTTCAGTTTGAGAGGGGTCTGGAAGCCTCCCCACTTCAGAGTTTCCTGATGTGGAAGAAGCTATTCAGCCACTACTTCTTCCAACTAAGCCCCCTGCCCTCATGCCCACACTTACATACAGATGCTGCCAGCAGTATCCTCAAAGGCCTTTGCTCCCAGGGTCCCCTCACCCAGTGGCCAGTCCTCTTGGGTAGTATAAGGTAAAACAGCTCAAACCTCACTACCTTCTGAAGCATCCACTTGACCTGAGGAAAGTGCCACGAGTCTGCCATGCAAGCAGATGTCCAACCAGGAATGAGAGGCCATTCTACTCTCCTCACAGGTCCCCCAGTCTTGATGGCATTCTCTTGGAACCCCCTAACCTGGCTGGGGGCCTGGGAGGGGGGAGAAGTTACAGCACTAGTCCAAAGCTTCCTGATCCCAATGATGACCCCCCCCCCCTTTTCTGCTTGTATAGACAGTGTGGGAGGGGATTTGGAGCAGTAGAGCCTGTTCGGTAGGCTCTTTTTAAAATTTATTTTGAGGGGCGCCTGGGTGGCGCAGTCGGTTGAGCGTCCGACTTCAGCCAGGTCACGATCTCGCGGTCCGGGAGTTCAAGCCCCGCGTCGGGCTCTGGGCTGATGGCTCAGAGCCTGGAGCCTGTTTCCGATTCTGTGTCTCCCTCTCTCTCTGCCCCTCCCCTGTTCATGCTCTGTCTCTCTCTGTCCCAAAAATAAATAAACGTTGAAAAAAAAAATTTTAAAAAATAAAATTTATTTTGAGAGAGAGAGAGAGGGAGAGTCAGAGAGAGGTAGAGAAGGAGAGAGATGATCCCAAGCAGGCTCCACACTCCCAGCATGGAGACTGATGCGGGACTTGAACTCACAAACCATGAGATCACGGCCTGAGTTGAAGTCAAGAGTCAGACGCTTCACTGAGCCACCCATTTGCCCCTAGTAGGCTCTTGATAAACTCCACAGAAAGTGCTGCCCCCCCCCCATTGTTGGAAGTCCCTTGGCAGTTCTCATGTGACATTTGACCTCAGCTTTAGGCCCTAGTTACCGGTTCTGGAACTACAAAACTCCCATTCACATCTTGTTGAATGTCAACTGCATAAGTCTGTATGCCTCTATTCCAACTCCTAAGGATCAGAAATAAAATGAGTGCCCTTAATTGACCTCAGCTATTTTCAATTGGGCAAAAAATGAGGCTTAGGACACCATGGTGCCAGGAGAGGAGGAAGGGATTACCTGGTGGCCAGTTTACAAGTGAGAGGCACCTTGGGATAGCAAAAAGAGCAGCTCATTGTCATTCATTGGGTGTGTGCCTTGTGCAACTCACGGACCTCTCCAAACCTCTGTTTCCTCATCTGTAAACTGAGGATGACACAGATGTCTTAGAAGGCAGTAAAGATCAGATGACACCAAGTATGTAGAAGCCCTATAGAAACTGGAAAGTGCTGGCCAAAAGAGAAAGGCTAATTATTAACCAATTAAAAGAAACTGTCCCTATCCTCAAAGAACTTACAGTGATTGAGGAGCAACTCAAAACATATGATAACGGAGGCTGACCTGTCAGGAGCAGAAGAGAGTACTGGTTATAGCAGGAGGTCTTAGAATCTGATAGGCTTGGGTTCCAGCTTTGCCACGTATGAGCTTTGGGATCCTGGGTAGGTCACTTCCCCTCTCTGAACCTCAGTTTCCCTGGGTGTAAAATAGGGATGATAACACCTCCCTTAGAATGTAGGAGGATCAGATAAGATAGCATACAAGAAATATGAGCTACTGAAAGGCTTAGTGGTGCATAGTGGTATACAATAAATGTTGGCTATAGTTATTATTAAAAGATCAGGAGGCAGGGTGCCTGGGTGGCTCAGTTAGTTAAGGGTCTTACTGTTGATCTGGACTCAGGTCGTAATCTCACAGTTCATGGGATCAAGCCCCGTGTTGGGCTCTGTGCTGACAGTGCAGAGTCTGCTTAGGATTCTCTCCCTCTCTCTCTGCCCCTCCCCTACTTGCTCACTCTCTCTCTAAAAGAAATAAGAAAGGAAGGAAGGAAGGAAGGAAGGAAGGAAGGAAGGAAGGAAGAAAAAAATTGGTAGGCATTACAGTGGGAATGGGGAGCCAGGGAAGGTTTCATAGGAGAGATCAGGCTTGAACTTGGGCTTGAAAAAGAATATTTTGGGAGGTCAGATGGGAGAATATGCTTGTAGATAAGTCTTGCCAAGCATTTAAACAAAAAACCAAAGCTCCAAAGTTCACTTTGATTCTCTCTCATGGGTGATTTACATAGACAGTCATAGAGGTAGCCTGGACTGAGAGAGGTATGGCAGTGAGAAGCCACAGGGAAACTGGAGTGATGAAATGACCCTCCTGCTTCCGATGAAATTCAAATCCTTTGGTGGGCAGAGGAAGGAGAGACAACCCTGGGCCA
This sequence comes from Prionailurus viverrinus, assembly GCF_022837055.1. Lineage (NCBI taxonomy): Eukaryota > Metazoa > Chordata > Mammalia > Carnivora > Felidae > Prionailurus > Prionailurus viverrinus. Next base: position 100,173,859 of record NC_062579.1, read on the forward strand.
AACTGTGTAGTCTGCCTCCAGTTTGTGATCCAGAGTGGACCTGAGCCCCTGGGCCTATCCCTCAACCCCTCTCCTGAGAAATCAGTCCTTAAGAAAGTGCTTCCTCCTTTTTCCCACAAAGATGGTGCCAAAGGCAAAGATGGAAGCACCGGCCCCTCCTAAAGCCAAAGCCAAAGCCAAAGCAAAGGCTTTGAAGACCAAGAAAGCATGCTTAAAGGCGTCCACAGTCATACGCAAAAAAAGATCTGCCCATCGCCTATCTTTTGACGGCCCAAGACACTGCGTCTCTGAAGGCAACCCAAATATCCTCAAAAGAGTGCCCTCAGGAGAAACCAGCTTGACCACTCTGCCATCATCAAGTTCCCGAGTCCCGAGTCAGACATGAAGAAGACAGAAGACAATGCACTTATGTCCATTGTACATGTCAAGGCCAACAAACACCAGATCAAATAGGTTGTGAAGAAGCTCTATGACATTGACGTGGCCAAGGTCAACACCTTGATCAAGCGGATGGAGAAAAGAAGGCATGTGTTCGACTGGCTCTTGACTATGATGCTTTGGATGTTGCCAACAAAATTGGGATCATCTCAACTGAGTCCAGTTGGCTAAATCTAAATACAAATTTGTTCATAAGAAGAAAGAGAAAGAAAGAAAGAAAGAAAGAAAGAAAGAAAGAGAAAGAGAAAGAAAGGAAAGGAAAGAAAAGAAAAGAAAAGAAAAGAAAAGAAAAGAAAAAGACAGTGCCACCTGGTTGTCATAGGTTAAATGAGTGAGTCCTTCCAGGGAACTTGTATGCATTTCACTAGGGCTTTCTGGAGATAATGCCTTATCGCTCAGGTTTCCCAATGTTTAGCAGCTGGAGCTCTTGTTTTCTTATGTGAAACCACAACGGATTCCTTGGGCTGTTTACATCTTCACTGTTGGCTGAATCCCAGGACCCAGGAAACACAGTTTGCATTTGTCTGAATACCAAGGACTCACTAGTGCTGGTGGCACTCATCTGCTTTTGCCCTTGTTTGGACAAACGTGGTATATATGTCATGTCCTTTTCTCTGCCAGTGTGCATTGGTCAAGATGGGTTAGGTTATGTTGCAGTAACACAGAACCCCTAAAATCTCAGTGGTTTGACACAGGAAAGGCTTCTTTCTTTTTTAAAAAAATATTTATTTATTTATTTATTTAGTATAATTTATTGTCAAGTCAGCTAACATACAGTGTATACAGTGTGCTCTTAGCTTCAGGAGTAGCTTCCCATGATTCATCGCTTACGTACAACACCCAGTGCTTGTCCAAACAAGTGCCCTCCTTAATGCCCATCACCCATTTTCCCCTCCTTCTGCCCCCCATCAACCCTCAGTTTGTTCTCTGTATTTAAGAGTCTCTTATGGTTTGCCTCCCTCTCTGTTTGAAACAATTTTTCCCCTTCTCTTCCCCCATGGTCCTCTGTTAAGTTCTCAAATTCCATATATGAGTGAAAACATATGATATCTGTCTTTCTCTGACTGACTTATTTCACTTAGCATAACACCCTCCAGTTCCATCCACATTGTTGCAAATGGCAAGATTTCATTCTTTTACATTGCCAAGTAGTATTCCATTGTATATACATACCACATCTTCTTTATCCATTTGGGCTCTAGGAAAGGCTTATTTCTTGATCACACAACATCTAATGCAGGTCAGATGACAAATAACTGAGCTATCTGGAACATGTGATCTCTGAGATCTCCATACCAGGGAACATGTGTCTTAGGTTGGGCTGTCATGACAAAATAGCATAGATGCAGTGGCTTAAACAACAGAAATATATTTTCTCATTGTTCTGGAGCCTGGGAAGCCAAGATCAAGGTGTTAGCCAATTCAGTTCCTGGTGACAATCTCTTCCTGCCTTGTAGACTGCTACCTTCTCACTGTGTCTTCACATGGCAGGGACAGGGAGAAAGAGAGAGAAAGAGATCACTTTCATGACCTCATTTGATCTTAATTACTTCCTTAACACAAATATAGCCACACTGGAGGACTGGAGGTTAGGGCCTCAACATATGAATTGGAGGGAGGGGGATGCAATTCAGTCATAGCACATACCAACTCTGAACTACCTCAGCTCAGAAATGGTGCAAATTACTTCTGATGACTCTCCCTTGGTCAGAATTAGTCATGTGGGTCAAACTTAACTATAAGGGAGGCTGGGAAATGAAGGGGTCCAAAAGTATATTTGTTGAACACGATCTTTGTCTTACACTCTCTTCTGGGCCGAGCTTTGCTGGAAAAGGAAAGTCTTGAAGGTAGAACAACAGATCTGAGATATAAACGGGAAAAGCACACAGCTGACACTATCTACCAGGTAGGTTCAAAGAGCCAAGACCTGGAACCTGATTCTGAATAGGATCCTTAGAGGTGGGGGTGGGAGGGTAGGAAGCTTATCCCTGTGTTTGGTATATTTTGAGCTTTATTATGTCCTTCCCAGGATGTGAACAAAATGTTTCATTACAGATATATCAATAGATGCTTAGGAAATTCTGGTGAATTGGGCAGGTACCAGGATTTTGATTCAATTGTTAAAAATTGATATATTAAACATCCCTCCACCAAGGCTTTGCTTCCTCTTCTTTTTTTTTTTTTTAAGAATCATTTTCCAGGGAGCCCAGGTGTCTCAGTTGGTATGGCGTCTGACTTTGGCTCAGGTCATGATCTCAAGGTTCGTGGCATCGAGCCCCACATCAGGCTCTTAGCTCTCAGCACAGAGCTCGCTTTGGATCCTCTGCCCCTCCCTCGTACTCTCTCTTTCTCAAAAATAGACATTTTAAAAAATTTTGTTTAAATCATTTCCCACTACATATGAATAAGAAAAAGGCTAAAAAAGTGCTGCCAAGTCAGTCTTTAGAAACCTGCTTTAATGATTAGATAAGCCTACTCTGTGAGCTGCTCAACAGCCATGGTTGATTTCTAATTTGCCAGCGAGTCTGTTCTTTTCAACACATGAACTCTGCTTTCATTTGGTGTCATTTGGAAGGCAGTATAACAAACCCACCACCTCACAGCCCAGCCTCTGTGTGGACTAGTTCAAAGTTTGAATTGGTGAAGTCCAAAATAGACAGGCTTTGCTGTTCTGAAATGTCCATAACCATGATCAGGAAATGCATGACTAGGTGCCACATCTTCCCTCTTTTACAATAGAATGTGGATAATTGTGCAATATATAGATATATATATTTTTTAAGTTTTATTTATTTACTTTGAGAGACAGAGACAGAGACAGAGACAGAGAGATAATCCCAAGCAGGCTCCATGCTTAGCATGGTGCCTGATGCGGGGCTCCATCTCACAACTGCAAGATCACGACTTGAGCAGAAATCAAGAGTTGGGCGCTTAACCAACTGAGCTACCCAGGTGCCCCAATGCATTATGTTTTGACAGATTGTTCTAGGGAAAGCTCTCAGTCATCTGGGATTGTTCTTCAATGGCTTCTCTTATGGCTTATGGGGCCCATGCCTGCTTCTCTGGCCTCACCCCTCTACCTAATGACCCAGGCACACTGGTCCCCATTGGGTTCCAAGAGACCCCAAGCCCTTTGTTGCCCTGGGGCTTTTGCACTTGCTGTTTCCTCTGCCTGGAATGTTCTCTCAGATCTTTGCAGTCTGCTTCCTTCCCATCTTTCAGGTCTCTCCTCAAATGCCACCACCTCATAGAGGTCTTGCTAGCCATTTAAAGTCATAAAGTCTCTCCGCTTCTTCCCCAGCCACCCACATACACATATACTTTTTATCATCACTCAATTTATTTATTTGGTAACAGTGGTCATAGTCTCCACCTATCTATTTCGTGTACCTATTTATGAATAACTTGGAAGTGATTTCTGAGGGCTGGGCCTGGAAAATAGGGATTGAGGTCTCTATATCCTTTGTCTCCCCTACAGGAGGGAGGAGTACTGCTGACTCCTGTTTGAGAATATTTGAATCTTAAAGTAGCAGGAGAGTTACCAAAGCCCTGGGCGAAAGTCACATGAGAGTCAACTGAGCACCTACTGTGTTTAGGTTTAGTAGGCACTGTGTTCTAGGGCTCGAGGAAGTCATGGTCCCTACCTGACTTCATGGAGCTTGTGGTTCTTATGGAAGACACACAAACAAGTAATTACACCAGCCCTACTCCTAATCATTGTCGTCGTCGTCATCATCATCGTCATTATCATCATCATCATCATCATCATCATCCTGATAGCAGTAGTAACAGCTAACACTTATATTGTGCTTACGTATTTTGTTCTGGACTTGGGGGAGGGGGGATATAGATCCTTTTCTAAAGATACTCATCATCTAGAAGTAATACAAACAGTAAGTGACACTTATATAGTGCTTATTATGTACCATGCATTGTACCTTACATCAATTAACTCTCTTAAACTTCACAGTTGCCCTATGAGACAGGCACCATAATTGTTCCCATTTTTACAGACAAAGATACTGAGGCTCAAAGAGGTCAAGTAAGTTGCTCGAGGTCACACAGCCAGTGAGTGTGAAATGAGCTATTATTAGTCACTAACCGGGAAATTCCCCTGTTTCTGTTGTGGCTGTTGTTGACCCAGGTTGCTTAGGAAGTGCTACATCAACCCCTCCTGCAGTTTAGATCCTGTCTGCTGATTGTCGTGGTAAACAAACAATTCTGTAGGAGACCTGTGTGTGCCCAGAGCACTTCTGAATTTTCTCATTGATTTTGTATGCGAATGAATAGCTTTGAACCTCAGTCTCACTGAAGCCCTTCCTCAAGTGACCGTTGCAGTAACTGATCTTGGCAGGGAAGTCATGTTTATAAGAGTTTTTCTTTGTTCTAAGTTAAGATCTCACAGTGGTTGGTTTAATGACTATGTTCCCAAATGGCATGCCTTCTCCTCAGGGATGGCCGAGAAGGCATGACAATGTAAATATCATCACGTTTAGTGCTCAAAAATAATTGAAATCAGAGAATTCGTTCATTCAACAAAGTCTTCTCAAGTTCTATTCTTGGTACTGGGGCCACAAGCAGTGAACTAAACAGCCACCACCACCCCTTCCCCTGTCCCTGCCTTTGTGGTCCACATAATGTGATAGCAAAGAAAATGAATAAGTAAAAACTGTCATTCGAAGGGCGCCTGGGTGGTTCAGTCAGTTAAGTGTCTGACTCTTGGTTTTGGCTCAGGTCGTGATCTCGTGGCTCCAGCCCCGCATCAAGCTCCATGCTGATGGTGCAGAGCCTGCTTAAAATCCTCTCTCCCTCTCTCTCTGACCCTCCCTTGTTTGCGTTCTTTCTGTCTCAAAATAAATGTATAAACTTTAAAAAAAAAGTCATTTGATGATAAATGCTACTGGAGAAAAGGAAAACATAGAAGGGGGATAGAGAGAGCTTGGGATGGGTGCGATTCTCAAGAGGGTGACTGTGGTAAGCCTCACTGAGAAAGTGACTTGTGAGTAAAGACTTGAAAGATGTGGGAACCATTCCTGTTCCCTGTAGACTAGTCCAGGGCCCTTGTATATGCGAACCAGTGGGTGTTAGCCTGGCTTGCCAATGCCTCAGAAGTGGATCTCTTTTTAAGTCTGTTCACGTGTTCAGCAGTTGTTGGGTGGGGGTTGGCATGAGCAGCTCAGACCAAGGGACACCCCCACCGCATGGCTTGAGAAGCTGTTATGCTGAAATAACCCTGACCCCGTGCTCCTCCTGCAACTGAAGGGGGCAAGTGGACAACCAAGGAGACTCCCCAAAGTCTCAAAGGAGCAACCCCCTTCCCTAGTGTTTTATCAGTACCCTGCTGAGAACCTCAGCTGCTGTCTGTCCTTTTGGCTTTGTCTTTTTAGTGTGAAGGCAGCCCAGGGATGGCTCTCCCTCCCCATCCCCCAAACCCTCAGCAGCCTGTGCTCTGCAGAGTCACTTCCCTGCTGAGGGTTATAACATTTGCACCAAAGAGATGTTTTCTAAGCTTGGGGTGTGTGTGTGTGTGTGTGTGCACACATGCATGTGTGCTTTGGAAGGGGGGATGTGTCTCAGGACCCTCACGTTTCATCAATTCATGTCTTTCGCTTCCAGCGTAGGACTAATGATGTCATTGTTGTGAATTCTGGTTTCTTTCATTCATTTGACAGTATAACGTGGAGTTATGAGCCTGACTGAGTCTAGCATCAGATAAACTTGAACCAGAATACTAGACAGCCATATACTTGTTCTGTGACTTCAGACAAGTCATTTTTAACCTCTCTGAGCAGGCATTTCCTGATTTGTAAAACAGGGCTACAAAAGCAACACCTTCCTCATAAGATTGTCAAGATAAAATGAGATAATCTTTGTAAGGTGCCTGGCACAGCTGCACACAGGAGGTGTTCTGGACACGGCAGCTGTTATTACTGGTAATTAGTAAGGTGTTGCTGAGCGTGTACTATGTGCCAGGCACCGTGCTAGGCGCAAGAGTGTGTAGGAGGAATTCAGAAATGAGGCCGATAACTTGACTCTGTTCCTCTCCCAGCCCCCGGTCCAGCTGCCTCATGCAGGAGACCTTTCTGGTGCATGTGTGAGCACCTGCTGAGGGTCCCACAGGGTCCAGGCCAGAGAGTGTTACTGGTTTAGTGCACCACCCATGCCCACATCTCCTACACCCACACCAGTGCTAGAGACACAACTGCGTGCTAGTTCAAGGCCACCAGTAGAGCAGGGCATGCATTTCCCAGCTGTGCATAAGACAGCTGGTGGGGTGCCAGTGCTGTGGAGACTGTAATTGGATCACCAGCATTCTGTTTCCCCTCCTCAGTTTTTTGGCCATTGGCAATGTGTCATCACTTTCTCCCTTTTCTTGGGAACTGGCTTCCCCTCCTTGTCAGAGACTCTGCCTGTTATCTTTTGTGTCCTTTTCTTTTCACCACTTGCCCACTCCCCAGTTCCTGTCCTCAGTCACTACTAACCTGAGTGGTCACTGGGTCACCCATGTCAATGGGGAGGCTCATTGGATCATATCAGTATGTCTTACTGGTCCACCTGACATGGCTCATTGTTGGCTGCTTTGCGAAAGAGGAGGAGGGAGGGGGTGAGAGATGACAAATACTTGCTCTCTGCCCTGGCTGACAGAGTGTCATCTCATGCAGGAGGGAGGGAGGAAGCCCAAGGGGCATTCTATACATAGCCCAGTGTGAAACTATGAAGCCTGTACTGTATGCCACCAAAGATGAAGGGAAGAGCAGTGAGGGCCACAGCAGAGGCAGGCCTAGGGATTTGAGGCAAGGAGGGTCTGGGATGGGGGGCACAGACTCAATTGTGGCCAGTGCGGTGGGAGGTAATCAGCTGTCTGAGGGCTGGTAACCAGGACTAGCAGGTGGTCAACAGTGTAAGAGATGCTGGTCAGGCCCAGGAAAGTGACAGAGCACCCAGGTGGGGGCCAGAGGTAGGGACATAAGAGAGGTACCAAGGGACCTCTGGCCAGATGGTTGCGCGGGCATGGGGGTAGCCCTTCCTCAGCAACCCTCATTCTGCTCTCTTTTAGCCTTCATTTTCTCATCACTGCCCCTAGTCTCTCTCCCTTGGTTGTCATTGTCCTCCCTTCTTCCGAGTCTTAGTTATTTCATCCATAAAATAACAGTGCTCATATTGGAGGCTTGTGCTTTTTTAAAAAATTTTACTTATTTATTTTGAGAGAGTGTGTGTGCGTGAGCATGAGAGAGAGGGAGAGAGAGAATCCCATCCAGGATCCTCACTGTCAGTGCAGAGCCTGATGCGGGGCTTGACCTCACGAATGGTGAGATCATGACCTGAGTCAAGATGAAGAGCCACTTGCTCAATTGCCTGAGCCACCCAAGTGCCCCTCTCCTGCTTTCTGTTCTTCTGAAATCTGACAAGTAAGATCTGCTTCCTTAGGGCTGTTCTCCCAGGCCTTTGCCCTGTAGACTCCTGTGGCTGTGTCCCCACGGGGAGGAGGCACAAAGGCCTAGGTCTTGGGTTCTCTGTTCCTGCCTGCTGGGAGTTGGGGAATAAGCCTGTTTCACTTTTCACCTGGGCTGGAGACAGGCAAGGATGCCAAGTCTAGAAGTTGCTTTTCTTCCAGAGTCAAATGACTTCCCCTCGGCACCAGTCCCTTTAAGATGAGAGGGAATCCAAAAGAGGAGATCTTTGATGTTGTTCAATTGAGAAATCCATCAGGTGGGAGCCAGCCCGGAAATGCCAGAGTGAAGGGGTCTCTGGTTGTTGCACTGGTAGGGCTGCTGCCTGGGCTTTGTTTTTTGATAGCAAACGTTCCCTGACATAAACACAGGCAGAGCAGGGAATAACAACATTCAGTCCCCAAACAAACAAAACAGGAATGGGACCTGCCTCTCACGGGCAACGGCTCTCAATGTAGTGATGTGGCTCAAGGGGCCTTCACTGTGGTATTTCCTGTCTTGAACATGATGGATTTTCCATTCTTTCCTTGAATGAACACCCACCTCAGAGCTCAGAGGCTGGCAGTGGGGCTCCTCAAGGCCCCCTGGAAATGGGCAACACTGTCTCAGCTGTGCCTGGACCCAGAGGGAGCATGCCTCCTTTCTTGAGTCAGGCCTGAGATGAGTGCTTCCACTGAACGCCTCAAAGCTCCCCAAGACCCATTCCACTCAAGTGCTTGAAGACTTAACTTGAAAGCACCTTCATTTTCTACTTCATCTTGGACTACTCCCCTTCATACACCAAACGCTCTAGCCATAACAGACTCATCTCTGCTTTCCATGAGGAGATTGTGTTTTCTTACATCCCTGACTCTCTGCTCATTCTGTTCCTTGGACCACTGGGCCCCCACCATTCTGTGCCTCTGCCCATCCGAGAGGCAGTGGTTATGAGCATGACTCTAAGTTTGATTCTGGGTTCCATCACTTACTTTGTGGCCTTGGGCATGTCATTTAATCTCTCTGTGCCTCCATTTCTGCAATGTTAAATAAGGGTGGTGATAGCACTTACTTCATAGGATTGTGGTTAGCCCTAAATGAGTTACTATTTTTAGTGTACTTGGAAGAGTGTCTGGTACATAGGTAGCACTGTATAAAGTGTTAGGAATTGATCTCTAAATCATACTCCCTTTCAAAGTTCAGTTCAAATGCCATCTCTTCCATGAAATCTTCCTGACCTTCCAGATGGAGATGCTCTCTCTCTCCTCTAATTTCCCATAGCCCTTTAGCCGGATCTGTCCTGGGAACCTAACTACTTGGTGTTGTAACAATGTAAGCACAGGTATCAGCTACCTGAGGGCTGGGACCCATTCTGTAACTTCCACAGGATCTTACACTCAATAGGTGCTCCATAGACGCTTGGTGAATGATTGAATGGAGCTGAGAAGGATCCAGGGACAATGCAACTCTTTTTCAACCAAGGCTGGCTTCCCCAGGGGAAGGTGAGGGACCCATCATCAGCAAGTCATGTGTATAACTGGCCCCTAGGCCAGCCTGCCATCTGGTGCTGGCCCCTAAGGCAGCCTGCCATCTTGATCCATAGGCACCCCCACCCAGACTGAGACAGTGCAGCTGGCTCATGTGGATCCATCTCTACTCCCTGGTCAGGACTTCCTTGTGAGCATTTGCAAGGCTGGGGCACAGTCAATGGAACAGAGTGAAGGGATGCACCAAGCTGCCTCCATCATGTTGTCCCCTGACAGTAGCCATGAGGCACATTGGACTGGATCTCGGCTGCTCTATGCCCACTCTGATCCTGGGATTCTCTGTCCATAGTAGAGCCAAATAAATCCAGAACTTAGAGCCAAATGCCATACATTTCCTTCCCCCAAAATGCAGCTCACTGCTCCTCTTTCCATATGATTGACTCAGTTCCTTCTGACCTTGGGCCTTCAGAGGCTGCCCATTTTCTTTCCTTCCTCGTCAGGGATTATGGACACATCCAGCACCTCCTTGAGTAAGGCCCATATAGATTGAAGCTAGACTTGGGTCCTACAATGGTGCTGAGTTGTTTTCTTGGTAGCCCCAAGCACCCTTATATACTTTAAAGTACTCAACGCTCTGACTTCTGTTCTTTGCCTGTCCACCTCTTGCTGAAATGACTTCTCTGTGAGCTTCAAGTGACCATAGCTTTTTTATATATTTCACAGCACCTAGCATGGTGGGGGTGGAGGTTGGTCTTGCACGTAGTAGAGGCTTCCTTAATTCTTTTTGGTTTAATTGCTGACTTACAGGCTTGGAAGAGGGAAATAAAACTACAATCACTCTGATCATATTCTTAACTTCTAAAACTCTGATCATGTTAGTGGATCCATGAATTACCAGACCCCTTCATGACCCTTGAGATCTAAACATTATTATGAGCTGCCCTCCACCCCATGCCATGATTTGTGCAAGCCAAGAGCCCTGTCCAAGGTATTCATGAATTTCTTGAAGTAGAGGAATAGGAAAGATTTATATTCTTTTTTTTTTTTTGTAAGTAGGCTCCACACTGAACATGGGGCTTGAACTCATGACCCTGAGATCAAGAGTCACATATTCTATAGACTGAGCCCACCAGCAACCCCAGAAGATTTATATTCTTGTGGCTTCCTCTGCTGCCCAGGTTTCTGCAGCTTGGGGCATGGTCTCTGCTTTCACTGCATTGACCAAGGCATGAAACCTTGACCCTTCGTCAGTTACCACTAAGTAAAGGAGAGAATTTACTGAAGGTTTTTGGTGGGTGGAATCCTGGGCAAGAGATCACATCACACACTGATAACAGACTTTCTTCATCTCTTTGGCTCCTTTATCCCTCTTCTCCTCTGCTCCTTATCCTTTCCCTTCAAGGTTTCTGAGGTTGCTACAAATTCATCCCCCACTTCTGAAGCCTTGGTACCTATTAAGTGTGTGAAGATTGGAGGTAGGTATCACTTTCCTCAAGAACCTAAGTCTTTTTGCTGACATAGATAGTTCTTACCCTGTACTTCATACTAAATAATGAAATTTTCTCAACCTCATTACATGAGCAAGATTCTTCCCCTCTCTGGGCCTTGCTTCCATGATCTATAAAATGGACTAAAACCACTAGATCAGTTCTGTCCAATAAAAATACAGTGTAAGCCACATACATAATTATAAACTCTCTAACAGCCACATTAAAAAAAATAAACAGGTGAAATGAGTTCCTTTTTATCCTTTCGGGGAGCAATGGGGGAGCTAGTATAAAATTTTTTAACAGCATTATTGAGGTGTAAATGACATGATTGCAACTATTTAAGGTGTACAGTTAAAGTTTTGAAATATATATACATCTGTGAAACCATCCCCACAATCAAGAAAGTGTCTTTGTGCCCTTTGTAATTATATGTTTAATAATATATTTTAGTTAAACCAATATATCAAAAATATTGTCATTTATATATGAATTCAACATGAAAATTATTGAGATATTTAGCATTTTTTATATTAAGTTTTCAAGTTCCAATGTGTTTTACACAGACAGCATGTTGTGTTTTGCACTAGCTACATTTCAAGTGCTCCATTGTGACACTAGTGGTCATTTTGGACAGTGGAGATCTACATGATCTTTCAGCAGCCCTCCCTCTCTCTCTGTCTGAAGGGCGCCCTATGTCTGTATCTCTCCCGTGCATTTCCTGAAGTGTGTCCTCATCTTTGGTCTTCAGGCTCTACAATGCTTCTGTCCCTGAATCATTTCAGCTGGTCCGGTCTAAATGGGCTCCAGCTCTGTGCTGTGTACCTCGGGGATTGTGAGCAGGCTGCTTCCCAGTGTTCAAGGTGGCTTGAGCCAAGTGTTGCTGCTGTGTGCACAGCCCAGGTGCTGGCCCCTAGGGCAGCCTGCCATCTGGATCCATAGGCGCCACCACCTGGAATGAGACATCCAGAGGAGGGCCACTGGTTGGAACCCCTCTTAAGTAATCAATTCCAGAACAGACTTGGGATGGAGCCATCTGTCAACAACAGAGTTAAGGTAGATCGGTTATGAGGTGCATTATTAATAATAAAGTATGGAACTTCGCAACGAGTGACTTTTTATTATTAACGAGTTTGGATTCAGGATTATTATAACAGTGGGGTTAGAGTTACCCCTGGAACAAGGTCACTTTCACTCTAGCAGAGCTTCTGAAATGGGAGAGACAGGGTGGTGTCATACCTTTGTGCTGGGAATTGCACATGACCCCCAGTCTGTCTTCCCTTTGCGGAGCCCTTGAGCAACCATGAAGGATCACTGATAGGTGTGGCCATGATTACTACAAATTTGCGTTGGGGAGGTAGTAGTTACCACAATCTGAGTATGTCAATGGGAGCATGTTTAGAGTGTGTTATGGCGCAAAGAAGGTTGAGAAGTTTTGGAACAGTGTACCGAGGTGGGATAGGTTTCCCAGAATGAGAGGCCTCAATTTGTCTGGGGCCTGGTGCTGTTCACGGAGGCACTTAAGGAAGACATGGAGGCTGGGCAGTGCCCACCCAGGCTGAGCTAGGCAGGCTGCAGTGACAGGGTGGGAGGGCGAGCAATCTTCCAGTCCCAAATGCATTCAGAACCAACCGCTCTTTTAGCAAAGGAAGTACAAGCTTGAGGTCAGGCAGGGAAAGAGCCATAGACAATCATCTTAAACTAACAAAGCTTTCCTTTAGGCCCAAGGGACACTCTGTTGTGGCATGGCTGAGCTGCCTGCCTTCCTCAGGGACAGCAAGGGAGACTGGGAGTGGGGGCTGCCTGGGCCCCCCAGCTCCCAACCGGTAGGACAGACATTTGGGGCCAGAGGGAAGCTGCAGCTTTTGCTTTTGCAGCTGCAGCGGCAGTGAAGAAAGCGGGAGGGCATCCTGAGGCGGGAAATGCCTATTAGTGTCATCCCCAGCTGCTTCCGGCTTCTTCCTTCAAGGATTCTGTGGCTCCTCTGTATCCCCGCCAACCCCTCTCCCATGCCCCAGGTTCTGGCAGGCAGCTGTGCACCCCTCTCAGGGTCCGCACGTCCCAGGTCCGCTGAGGGACTGTCAGCTCCCTATTGTTCTCTGGACTTCTCCAGCATTCCTTTGGCTCATGAGGGGAAATGCCTGAAGCTTCCCCCCCCACCTCCTCAGAGATGCTTGACCAAATAGTCACCACCATTCTTGGCTCCTCAAGGAATACTGTTTGAGAGTCTGGTTAGGCTGGCTGCATCACAAGTACACCTGCTGGAGGTCACAGATGGAATCTGAGGGGCTAACTAGGCCTCTGTGGCTTGGGCTCACCCTAAAGGCCCCAGGAGGGCATCTTTCCCCTCTACCTCCTGAGCATACACACAGTTACTCCACAGTTCACACACACACATTTCACCACCACCACCACCACCACCATACTCCCTATTCCCAGTCCTACTCATTTCCACAGAGTTCCACACATGTTCTCATACATATGCCCCCAACCAGTCCATTTTTCCAGGGAGGATATCAGATGTGACAGAATCAGAAACTACATTTGCTGTGGGTGTGGACTGAGACTCTTCCAGAAAGCCTTCTTTGATGATAGGCAAAACTTCCCGGATGGAAGCTGCCCCCAAACTCCCCCTTTCACTATGCGTCAGGCTTATAGGCACAGGGAGTACAGTAGAGAACACACCAGATAAAACCCCTGCCCTCCTGGAGTTTACATTCTAGTGTGGGGAGGGGAGAACAATAAATAAACAAGTAAAATGTATAATATGACACATGGTGATAAGTGCCATGGATAAAAAAGTAAAGGCACAAGAGAAAGGAGCAGTGAGTAGGGGAGGGTTTGTAATTTTAAATATGATGGGTAGGGAAGGTTTTTCTGAGATGATGAACATTTAAGCACATATTGAAAGATGTGAGAGAATAGACCCTGCTGATATTCAGGAGAAAACTATTCTGGGATAAGGAATAGTGAGTCCAAAGGCCCTGCTGTCATCTTCCCTCAGCTCCTTGCCACATGGAACTCTCCATAGGGCAGCTCACAACATGGCAGCCACCTTTCCCAGTACAAGCAAGAGCAAGATGCTAAGTGAGTGTTAGAAAGACAGGAGTGAAAGTCTTACATTCTAGCCTTGGAAATGACAGCACATTTCCATATTCTGGAAATTTGCCATATTCTTTTGTGATATTTTGCCATATTCTGCTTGTGAGAAGCAAGTCACTAGGTCTGGCCACACACTCAGGGAGGGATTAGATGAGGGCGGGGAATACCACGAGGTGGGGATCATGGGGACCATTCCAGAGGCTGCCTACCACAGAAGCCAGAGGGCTTAGGTGGGCACAGGATTAGTGGGATCAAATGTCTGCAGAGATGTCAAGGAGGATGAAGACCAAGGTAGGGTGGGGGGTAAAACCAGAGAGCAGGAATAGGAGGATAGGCTACAGACAGAGAAAATAAAGGCAGCTAGCAGACACCACTTATCTCAGAACTTTGCTGGTGTATGTCAGTGTAGGGACAGAGTTCTGAGCACATTTGAAGGCCAAGGGGGAGGCAAGGAGCCAGCAGAGAGGTGAACATTACAGATGGAAGGGGAAAGTGTGGAGCCAGACTCCTAGGAGAAGAGGCAGGGCATCATGTTATCTGCTGCTGAGTGTTTATATAGCACACTGTAGGTTTAAAAGCACTTTTACATATACATTCTGATTTGATCCTCATACCAACCCAGGGAGGTTGTCAGGGAAGATTATAGCATCACCCCCATTTTACAAATGAGGAAACAGGTGCAGAGAGGGGAAGTGGCTTTCCCAAGGTCAAATGGCCAGTACGTGTCTGAGTCAGGACTAGAAGTCACATATTCCATCTCTGGGTGTTTCAAGCCCAGTGCTGGCTCCTTACTAGGCCCCAGTACTTCCAGCATGCTCTTCCACAGCTCAAGAACCAACCTTGGCTCCCTTGTGCCTATAAAGCTGGAGAAACTTCCTTCCCCCAAGGGGACTAAATGAGGGACTATAGTTTCAGTTAAAGCAGGGCAGACTACAGCTGGAAAGGAGTGAGAATTCCTTTACTGTCAAGGGGCTGTAACTCAATCAAATCAGATGGCTTTGGGGTGAGGGGGCAGTGGGGAAGCCCCTGCACAGTAGCTGGTGAGATGTAACCAGCACGGTCCATGGGACTCTGATTAGGCCCAATGAGGCAGCGTGTGCAGGAGAGCTGCTGAGTCTCCATAGGCCAAGCAAGGCCCCTCAGGGGAGGAGAAGCTTGCTGTCACTGTGGAAGTGCTGTACCCATGATTTCCTCTCCTAGCCACTCAGGGTCGCTGGCTCTCCAATTAGCTGATGAGCCCAGAGAGTGGCTGCTTTTATCCAGCTTCGCCAAGGCCTGTCTTACCCTTTTAGCTGAAGCCCCTCCAGCTTTGGGCAACATTTGGAAACTCACTGGGGAGATGGCAGTCTCCTTCTGGGAATCCCTGTCTCAGGCCACACCTCCTCTGTCACCATGGCCTTAGCCCTTTCCCAGGAGAGCTGGAGCACCTTGAGACTGGGGGCTGTGTCTCTCTCAAAAGGCAGGGAACCCAAGCCCTGCCATTCGTGAGCCCCAGGGCACACACAAATCACCATGAGCTTGGGAAGGGGACCAATGACAACTGGTCATCTGGAACCACCTGATATACAAGGGTTGTCAGAGACCTTCTAGAACCTCATTTTTTTGAAAAGGAAATTAAGCTAGAGAATAAGGAGGGATTTGGTCCAAGGTCACAGAGCTACTGAGAGGCCAAAGGTGAGGGCAACAGTTTGAAGGAGACTCGAAGCTAAGAAAGAAAGGACTACTAGGCAGCTAAGGCAGGAGTTCTTTTATTTTAAGTTTATTTATTTTAAGAGAGAAAGAGATCACAAACAGAAGAGGGGCTGAGAGAGGGAGAGAGAGAATCCCAAGCAGGCTCTGCACAGTCAGCATAGATTCTGACGTGGGGCTCAAATGCACGAACTGAGCCATGAGATCATGACCAGAGCTGAAACCAAGAGCTGGACATTTAACCCACTGAGCTACCCAGGTGCCCCAATTCTTCTAAAGAACTGATCCAAGCAAGGCTTGAAAAGTCATGGGAGTGGCATGCAGTAGGTGCTTAACAAATGCATCGTAAATAAATGAAAGTGTTGTTCCTGCAGAGGTGGGGGGTGGGGTGGGGCAGGAAAGGACCAGGCCACAGGGGTAGAAAACTCTGCCCTGCTCAGGGTCCTGCTGGGTCCACATCAGTGAGGCTGGAATAGCCAGTCTGGGCTTTCTTCCCATGGGACCCAACTCTGATAAGACACTGGGGTGGTGGTGATGAGAGGGTGTTAGACGGAGGGAAGCCCCACCCTTACTTGGGATGAAGTCTTCCCCCTTACTTTCCCCTTCAATTTTTATTCAGTGCTTACCTGGTGGCACGCAGTATTAGAAACACATGGACACACGCGCACACACACACAGCACTGACATATGAGATCCCTATGAGGCAGACACCACCAACTTCTCCATTTGACAGATCAAGAAACTGGCTCTGAGAAGCTTGAGTACTTGGCCCATAGTCTCTCCACTAATTAGTGGCCACCTGGTTTTAATGACCGTGCTCCTAACCATTAGACTGTGCTGCCTTTTGGCTGAGAAGGGCAGTTTGTAGTGGAGCTGCTGCCCCTACTAGTCATAGGCCCACTCACTCAAAAGCAGCCTTGTTTGGTGGTGGCATAGCAGTGTGTGTTTTGGGGTTGCCAGAGTCCCACATGCTTCCATACATCCTCTACCTGTCATGGGGCCTGAGGTGCTAGAACGAAAGGCCTATTAAGCCATTAGCCCCAGTGAAGGCTTTGACATGAGTCTCTCAGACCTCTGCAGGGATAGCAGGGCCCTAATGAGACCACACCAGGATAGGAAAGTTTGGAAAGGAAAGGAGAAGGGGTGGACCCGGCAGCCTGTTGCCATCTCTTTTCCTTTAACACTTGTTAGACACCTACTCTGTGGCTGTGTAGGGGGCTGGTACTACTGCAGTGGGCCAAGGGGGCCTGACCCTGCAGTCACCCAGCTCACAGGCTAAGGAAGGGCAGAAACCAGCAAACGGTTACTCTGCAGTGTGACAGGGGCCAGCAAAGGGGCAGTGAGAGGGCCATGGAGGCCCAGAGAGGAGCCGAGCCTACATCTCATCCAAACTAGTCTAGGGTGCCAGGAAAAGTCTCCCCAAAAACTTGACTCTTTCAGTGGAGGTCTTGTTTGATTCTTGCCATGGCGGGGTCTACAGAGAAGACCCAGTGCAGTGAGTGAGTCACAGAGCTGGGACAGTCAGTGAGTCACACAACTGGGACCCAGAGTCAGCACTCGGACTCCCTGTCTGGTGCAGCAGAGCACGCGAAGACAAATAAGCTCCCATGAAGGGGGAAGGTTGTGCAATGGAGGAGAGGTGTGAGGTGAGCAGGCTTAGAAAGAAAGCCATCCTACAGTAGATGGAGTCTAAAAGAGGGGAAGGATGTCTATGGAGAAGGGTGTGACCTGATAGAGCTCAGTGCCCTGTGAGTCCCAGTGAGGTCCTGGAAAGCCTCTGACCACAGCCTCCACACTTGCGTGGTTCCTGGGGGGCAGCTGAAGGAGGGCCACACTGACCAGGTCCATCGACTGTGGAGGTAGCTCTGTATGCTGCAGCCCCAGACCTTCCACAACATGGATGTGGCCTTCCCAGCACCTTCCCCTGAGTTGACATGGCAACTAGGAATCATTCCCGCCCCCCCCCCATCCCAACTCAAGCTGTTTTGCCTGATATGGCCAGCAGCTGTGTGCTTGTGAAGAAATAATACATGTCTGGCCTTCAAGACTGGGTTTGCCCTTCAGTCATCCCTGATGGGGCAGAGTTAGATGTGGATGTTAGTGGCGGGTGAGGCAGGTGGTAAGGGGTCTCTAGTGCTTCGAATGCATCCACTTGTTTCAGCTCAATGTCACCAGAGATAGGTTATGGGTCAGCATTCATCCCAGAATCCCCTGCTGGAGCTCATAAGGAAGCATCCCCCCTGAAGAGATGCCCGACTTTTAATAGACCCAAGCTTCAGTTCACCCCCAAAGCTTCCATTTTCCCATCTGCTAAATGAAGGTAATTATGCCTGGCTAAATAGCTTGTTATAAAGAAGAAATAAGATGACGTCTAACACAGAATGCATGTTCTAACAAAATGTCTAGCACAGAGTAGGTGCTCAAAAATGTCAATCTGAAGGGTCCATTCTAAACATTTTGCCTGCCCCTACGATAGAACCTTCTCTCCTCTCCAGATCCTTATTATAACGTCCATGAATAGATAGGAAGACAGAAGCCCCAGTGGTCTTTGGGAATCGATGAGCCCAAGCTAGAGGTCACTCAGAAATTCATAATTTCCTGGTCTATTGGATGTGGCCCTGCCAACATGAGAGTCTTGGATTTTAGTGCTCACTATATTGATGACCGGCTATGGGGCATTGGTCAAGTCACCTGTCCTCTCTGGTCCCCATCCATACTGTCCTCATCTAGAGTAGTCCCCTGTTCTTGTCTAGACTATGAGGGACTGGCCTAGGCCAGAGACTTTTCAGATTGTGTTCCACAGAAGGCTAGGTGCCTCGGGCCACACTGTGGTGTGGAGAAGGTAAGACTGAATGGGTGAGGCTGTGGTCCTCCAGATCTTCCTTTGGTGGGGTTCATATGTGCCACAACTTTAAAGATAGTTTGAAAAATCTGGGCCCATGCTCCTGGCTTCGCTAGGGGGAGATGGCCCCTGGCTGCTTCCTCAGCTCCAGAGTGCATGAGCCCTGTGGCCTGGGAGCAGCCATACCAAGAGATGCTCCTGGCCCCAAATGTGACCCAAAGTTCCCATTTTCTTCCATGCCAACCAGCCTGAGCCTTCTTCCTGCACCAGTCCTTCTTCTTGACAGTCCAAACTGCCTAAACCCAGGTTGCTTCAGCCAAATACCCTGAAGAGCAGTATGGTGAGTGGGGCTGGGGTAGAGTGGGAGCCTCAGAATGGGAATAAGCACTGGCAAACTCTTTCTCTTGGGAGGGAACAGCAGGACACCGGGCCAGTGGCCTGCCTCCCAGGGTGTTCTTACTGAGTGTGGAGGGTGAGGATCTAATCTGCATTTGGGACAAAGCCTACCCAGTGCTTGAGTGTTGTTGTCATGGAGACTCAGAAAGGTGTTATTAGCATCTTTTCAACTCGTTGGCCCTGTGTGGTCCAGTCCCTTGCAATCTTAGCAGTAGCGCACCATCACCCTGGCAACCCATTAGCCTAGTGTTGTTACCATGGAAACCTCTGCAAGGTCCATCAGGCTAGAACTTCCTGGAGGAGATGTGTGCTGAGGGATCCACCCATGGCAGCACACACTCCGCAGGACTCCCAGTCAACAATGACCCACTCCATGGACACAGAAGGTAGTTTAGGATGTTTTCTGGAGTGAGCTCAGAGTCAGTGAGACAGGAAAGAATTTGGCCCTGACAAGTGGCAGGCCATGCCTCATTACCATGGAAATGCTGCTCTTAAGGATCTCAAAGCACAATCCAAAAGTTACTCTTCCAGGAGATTGAGGCTGTCAGGAAAGGGGGCTGTGAGTCTGTCCTTCTTTCACTTTTCCATTTATTCATTCAGCATTTATTGACTGCCTGTTAATACAATGGGCACTGTGTATGTCCTGGGCTCTAACTATCAGAATACCTGCTCACTCACTCATCTTACTTCCTGCTTCAATCTCCATTTGAGGAGCCGGTATTGACATGCCAAAGGGAATAGGATCAAAGGGTCTGGGTGTGTCCGGGGCGGGGCGGGGGGGTGGGGTGGGTATAGGGAGAATATAGTCTTTCTAGAGTCTCCTGTTTTTAGCCTACCCCTTGCTTGAGTCTTCAGGGAATTGGGATCTTCGTGTGGTCTGGATCACCAAACGTTTTCAGGGAGACTCAAGCAGCCACAGCTGTGTAATGTCAGAACCGACTACCTTGGGAAGTGATGAGTTCTCCATCCCTGGAGGTATGCAAAGGAGGCAAAACAACTGCTCAGTGAAGACTGTAGAAATCATAGAACACAATGATTAAGAACACAGATTCTGGAGCCAGACTTCCAAGCTTCAAATCTTGTCCCAATTGACTAGCTCTGTGACTTTGGGCAATTTACTTAAGCATATGGAGCCTTGATTTCCTTATCTGCAAAATGGGAATGATGAGAATTTCTACCTCATGGGGTTGTTGTGGGCGTTAAATGAGTATAATTTACATAAAGCACTTTGAACAGTACCTAAAATATAATAAGTGCTCAATGAATATTAGCTTGTATGATCTAATGATAGCCCAATGGTGGTTCCTGCCAACACTGGGATTCTATAGGACTGTTGTTTACAAATCTACCTGAACACCCTGGATATATATATTTTACAAAAGGGATTCTAGCAAGAGTGAGACTGCCCCACGGGGGAGCTGGCTGAGGGGAGCACCTTAGAGCTTTGTATTCACCCCTTGCGTGCTTCCAGCAATAGTTTCCTTTCCAAAGCGCTTTAGGTGTCAGTGTCTTAATTGAGCCTCAAGACAGCTCAAGAGGTACAATTATCATCCCCATGTTATAGATAAGGGAGGTGAAGCTCAGAGGGGGAGAGCAAAGCAGCTTTCAAGTGGGGCAGCTTCCCCTCTATCATACCATCTAGCAGTCCCCAGGGCATGTGGGGAGGACAGAAGTTGGAAAGGGCAAGCCATGGGGCAGGCAGAGGAGGAGTCCTGCCCAACTGCAACCTGTGGAAAGCAGCTTCCACTGTTTGAGTTTCTCTAAGGAAGAGCTGAGGCCAAAGCCCAGGGAGCAGAAGAAGGTGTTTCCTAGAAATGTTGTGGGTGTGGCTGGTGTGTCTTAACCATGGGCAAAGGACAAGGCTAGGCCTGCTCCTGAGCATTCACTTGAACCTGAACTTGAATCCTCTAGAGCTTCCCTACCTCTGAGCTTATTGAGAAAGCTGGGCCTTTGGGCAAAGTCCAAGGGAGTCATTAGACTCTGATCTGATACTTCTGAACCCAACCTAATGGCTCCAGTATTTGACAGATGGCCAATGGCCTCACCAAGGAATTTTGCCTGCTGAGACTAGTAAGGTGGACTGGTGTTTTCATGCCATTTGGAGGGGTGATGAAGAAGGGCCGTTTGTTTTTTTTTTTTAAATAACTCTTCCTGTCAGGCTTGAGAACAAGAGTAATACCCTAACTCAGGGTCTCCTGAAGCTCCAGGAAAAAAAAAAAAAATATATATATATATATATATATATACATATTACCTGGGAGTGTGGGAAGTGGACGGGGTGACATTAAAATTCTTTAATGATCAGTGCCAACTATCAGAATGTTCACAGGCCAGAAGCGCCTAGGAATGCTGCACTAACACACAGAGGAAAAGAGCAGCCCGAGATTGGGCTTTGGCAGCGGTAGGGGTGCTCCTTTAGGCCTCTCCCATGAGCACATGCAGAAATCAGATTTGCTTATTGCCTCCAGAGGCCATGAGATTTTGCCCAGTAGCTGTGAGGGTGTAGGTGTGTACTTGCTAGCAGGGATAGAGAAATGTCCCTTGAGGGGTGCCTGGATGGCTTAGTTAGTTAAGCATCTGACTTCACCTCAGGTCTGCTGTCAGCGTGAAGCCTGCTTCGGATCCTCTGTCCCACTCTCTCTCTGCCCCTCCCCTGCTTGTGCATATGTGCTCTCTCTTTCTCTCTCAAAATAAATAAACTTAAAAAAAATGTTCCCTGGGACAGCCCAAGAGCCAGATATCCTCGAATCACCCCATATGGATGCAAACAGGGCCTGGCTTGGACTTAGAGGGCCAGCGGCTGCCTTTTGCAACCACAAGCTGGATAACTTCACCCCTGGTGTCCCCGGGTGTCAGCTCCTCTTCCTTCCTGACCCACATAGCATGTACAAGCACGGTTAGCATGCACGCCGACTAATAGAGTACACATCTTGGAGCAAATATACATACCTGCCCCAGTCAGTGTTCACACACACAGCCCACCTACACTCATGACCTGTAGATACACCCTTGTATCCTCACACCCTCTTAAGTCATGGGACATATATTCACACCGACAAAATCATTCACAGACTCAGAATTGTGCAACAGAAGCAGCTACAAGAGTCAGCTTTGAATACCTTTAATCAGCCTCCTCTCCACACACACCTTGGTCTTTGTTCTTCCTTACACAACTTGCTGAACAGGACGGATGAGCTGACCTGGGAAGCTTCCCTTCCATGGCCTCAGCCAAGGCCTGGCTCGGGCAGGAAGAAGTCCCTGCAGTCTCCAGGATCAGCCAGCAGGGGGCAGCCTCTCACACCGCACTGCATTTCACCCAAAGACTAAGGGGCTTGGAGGAGAAAAGGCGGCAGAGCAAAAGGAAAGTGGAACGTCTAAGAAGTTTTCAAAGTGCCTCTCCAGCCTGCAGTTG
The DNA here is from genome assembly GCF_022837055.1 of Prionailurus viverrinus. Classification (NCBI taxonomy): domain Eukaryota; kingdom Metazoa; phylum Chordata; class Mammalia; order Carnivora; family Felidae; genus Prionailurus; species Prionailurus viverrinus. The sequence continues at coordinate 100,196,139 of NC_062579.1, forward strand.
GCCCAGGTGAACCCAGCCACCCGCTCCTGTGGGTGGGAGCCTCCGTCCTTCCCATATGGCCGGTGAAACTGATAGAGCATGGGGCAAGTTGTCAGAAGAGGTACCGGGCAGGCCTGTGCTCTAGCTCTGCCCAGCCAAGAGCCTGGAAGAGAACCAGCCAGCACACAGGAGTTGAATGGAATCTCTCATTCTGCACGTCACAGCCCCTCTCAGGCCCCACACCCTGTCTGTGAAATGGGTTTAAGAATAAACCACACCTGCTCACTCCCTTCTTGGCACTTGGACTCAAGTAGCATGCTCCCTCTGCCAGGAATTCCCTTTCTCCTGCTTAGCCTCTACTGACCCTGAGGTCTTACCTCCTGCTTCTTCTCAAGGAAGCCTCTCTGGACCCTCTCCCCAACTAGACTGCGATAGACTCTGTGGTAAACACCTTGGAGTCCTGTGCTTTGCCCCAGAACCTTTACCACATAGTCACACATTCCTTGTGATTTTTGAATAACATCGGATCTCCCTCACCAGGTTGTAAGGAATATGGCATATAATAGGCACTCAACCATTTGTTGAATGTTCAGAGGTGAATTTCTATCACACTTAGCAGATGACAAAGCACTTTTCAGGGCAAACTGGGCAAACTGGAAAGCAGGCATTTTTCTCCCAGTTCACACAAGCATGGCACTCTTTCGTGTACCAAACATTTTAACTTCAAAACCATTTCTACTTCACTTGAGCCTTACTACAAGCCTGTGAGGAAGCTACGGATTATGATTTCTATTTTAGATACAATAAAACTGAGACCTAGGAGGGTGGAGTGACCTAGGCTTAGTATTTAGAGGAGACGGGATTTTTTTTTTTTCCAGATCCCATGCTGAAAGGCGTAATCATTATATTCCCTGGTCATCACTGTGGGCATTGTCACCTCCATTGGGTTTCAGCCATGCTCAGTCTGGCGAGATAGTGTATGGTTGGCAAATGCACAGGCTTAGGAGGGAGACAAGCCTGGAATCCCATCCAGACATCACCTGCCATGACTTTCAGGGTAGAGGAGCATCCTGTAAGGTTTCCTGGGGGAGGCCCACTTGGCTGACACTTAAAGGATTGCGAGAATTTGGGGAGGCAGAGCGCCAGGGAAGGGAAGTCTGGGTAGACTAGAAGAGTACCAGGAAATGGGGATTGTGTGACTTAGGCTGAGGCCTTCCCAGCTTCTGTTTCCTGAAAGCTGTGTATGAAGCTCACTCTTGCACAGCTCCTGCTGAGGCCGAGGGGGCAGCCAGGGGTATAGAGGGCACTGTGGCAGTCACAGGCAGCAAGGGCTGTCACAATCTCCCCACATGCCTTTCCCTTGAGCCTCCCAGAGGCAAGGCGAGGAGCAGGTCTTCTCCACTGTCTCTCAAGCTCATGAGGGTTAAGGGCAGGCAAAATGGGCTTTTCTTACACTTGAGTTCTGAAAGTGCCAGTACAGGTTGAGGGGAAACTTGCACAAGACATGGGACCTGAAACTTGATGGGCAATTTGGGAGAGGAGATGGGATGGAGAGGACTGTGGAGCTGAGCTGGGAGGTAGTCCAGAGTTGGGTGGGGAAGGAAGAAGATCAGACCGGAACTCCTGGCAAAATCAGTGTCTGCGATCTCTGAGTGATTGGAGGTGAAGGAGCTGAGAGGTGAGCCTTCCCTCATGAGACCCCTCATCCAGCCCTTCTCTACCCCTGTGTGATCCTTGCCCCTGCTTTGTATATCTTCCTTTTTCTTTCCCCACTGACCACAGTTCTCTGAAGGAGGTGAGAGAACTCCAGGCTCTGAGAAACATTGGGGGCTTTACAGACAGGGGGATGAAGCCTCATAACTATGCACTGGTCACTGGCCCCTGTCCCCACCCTTGCCGGGGAGGGAGCCAGAGACTGACTTTACAGAAAGGTGGGCTTCTTCTGGGAAGGCGGCCTCCCATGGTCCTGCAGAAGCAGCACCTCTGCTGTCTTGGGACCAGGGGCGCTAGAGTGAAGTCCTCCCCTCAGCAACAGGTGAGTGCTGCCCTTGACTGGATGCTTGGCACTTCAGCACTGCCTTTGCCTTCCCTTCAAGTGCCTTCTCTTTCGTTTTTACCTACCACAGAAGATCCTCAGATGAACTTAGCCTCTCCATGCCTCATGTTCCTCAACTATAAATGGGTTTGTGATAGAGACTGAGTCAGGGCAAGTGATGTGTCAACAGTGCTTGGCCCATAGGAACTGATCCCTGCACATTTGTGAGCACCATCTAGCTATGTCCCTTAAAGTGGGTCACTTTCCTTTCGGAGTCCCACTTTCTTCATCTGAAATTAAAGGAGTTTGGGGGCCTGAATGACCTCCCAGTCACCTGCCAGCTTTGTTCTTCTAGGATTCTATATGTTTGAGGTAGGGAGGGCAGGGATTGTTGTGCTATAATAATAGGTGAGGGGGGTTGGGGCTCCCCAAAAGATGAACTAACCTGCCGGGGATCACACGACCAGTTACTGGCCAAGATGAGGTTAGGATCCGGAGTGCCAAACCGCTAGTTTCAGGCAACTGGGCTGGCTAGGTTGCAGCCTGCCGATTCCTGAGCACCCAGGGAAGATCAGAAAGCATTTTGTTTGCATAATGACAGAAGTACGAGGTGGAGGTTATGGCAGCCTCTGGGACCAAGGGAAGTTTGTGCAGACCCACATAACCCAGTGGTGGCCTTCCTGACTGGTCAAGGTTCCCATTTCTTGCCATATGCCCATTTCTTCTCCCAGAGCTCCTCCCTGGATTCCCTCTGGAGGGTGGCCTGAAGCATCCTCACTGTTTGCTGGGACCCCAACAAAGCCGTCTTCACAAGCAGGTGTTTTGCACCCACTCACCCCTTCAGGGAGGCCTGAGCAGGTGATGAGGCAGAGGCCCAGAAAGGGCCAAGGAGAGACTTTGCCAAGCTACCGAGCAAGCCCTGGACAGAAGTAGATTCAGGACTGGAACTCAGGTTTCTGGGCCCCTGTCCTTGTGTAGAAAGGAACCCAAGGGCCAGGCAGGTCTCCTAGAGCAAGAGCCTGGCTTTGAAATCCTAGCCCAGGTGCTTCCCAAGCTAATGCTGCTACAGGGGAGAATCCTGAGAGTCTGCTCCATCCCTGGGGAGACCCTGTGTGCTGTCTGGGACACTGGAAGTTTCCAGTGGCCAAGGCACACTCAGGGTGGGGAAGCAGATCCCTATCGAGAGTATGGCAGTTAACCCCACCTGAGGACAGAGCAGGGCTTGAGGCTTGACTGACCAATTAGTGGCTCTGTGAATTTGAGCAAGCAACTTGACCTCCCTGAGCTGGTTTCCTCATCTATAAATTGGGATTATGATGGCTGCCCTGTCTGCTTGTCAAAGTGAGGCTTAGCAGAGATAGCATTAGCTCCCACTAGTAAGCTTGTACCATGGGCTAGGCACTGTGACCAACACTTCACTGCATCATCTCATTCGGACTTGACCACGGCGCTGAAAAGTTAGGCAGAGTATCCTGCCCAAATTGGAAACAGGACTCAATGAGATCAAGTCAGTGCCGCTAAGTTCTCACAGATAAGTGAACAGCAGTGCTGGGATTTGAACCCTGATCTGACCCAGGCTTCCCCTACCACTGAAAGCCCTTTGTTAGAATGATTATTATCAGATTAGCATAGTACAGAGGCCAGCTCATAATCAGTTTATTAAATTCCCTTAATTCTAGACCTTGCTTTAGAATGTAAGTCTTCTCCTCAGGTCCCAGGCAAGGGCCCAAGGGCTGAGTTGACACAGGGCTTGGTAAATTGTGACCTGCTGCCTGTTTTTATAAATAAAGTTTGGTTGAAACACAGCCATTCATTTACATTTTGCCTATGGCTGCTTTTGCAACAGCTGACTGGGGTAGTTGAGACAGAGATGGAATGGCCCCGCAAGGTCAAAAATACTATCTGGCCCTTGTTTTGAAACATTCAAGGAAACAGGGGCGCCTGGGTGGCGCAGTCGGTTGAGCGTCCGACTTCAGCCAGGTCACTATCTCGCGGTCCATGAGTTCGAGCCCTGCATCAGGCTCTGGGCTGATGGCTCAGAGCCTGGAGCCTGTTTCCGATTCTGTGTCTCCCTCTTTCTCTGCCCCTCCCCCGTTCATGCTCTGTCTCTCTCTGTCCCAAAAATAAATAAACGTTGAAACATTCAAGGAAATGTTCTAGATGGGGCGCTGGCCTTTGGCTGAAGTCCAAGGCAGCAATGAGGGAAGCCCCTTGCTGGGCTCCTTCTGTGAGCACTGGCCAGTTACACCGGGAAAACGGACTTTTCAACGGAGCCCTGGAGATGGGGTTCCTGGGTGGCTCAATTGGTTGAACGTCTGACTCTTGATTTCGGTTCAGATCATGATCTCACAGTGTCGTGGGTTTGAGCCCCATGTCAGGCTGGGTGCTGATGGCACAGAGCCTGCTTGGGATTCTCTCTCTCCCTCTCTCTCTGGCCCTCCCCCACTCTCACTGTCTCTGTCCCTCTCAAAAATAAATAACTTGAAAAAAGAAAAAAAGGAGCCGTGGAGAGGTCTTCCATTTGAGGGTTCCAGAGACATGCTGGCTGAGTCTGCAGCCCCTTCTTAGGGCTGGGAGCAGAAGACAGAAAGTCATCTTTGTCATTCACTTTGGCAGTTAGCTGGCCTAAGCTTACTCTGGTCAGAAAGAAACTTTGGATTGAGAAATTTCAGTTGAATAACCTTTAGGCCTGAAAAATAAAATTATATAAGCACTTCAGAATGGCTGCTTGCGCCAGGCCCAGTAGTTCTCTCCGCAGTGGAGAAGCCTAGCCCAAGCTGCAGCTTGTGGGAGAGTCTAAAATGTTAGGCTTCAGAAAACTGTGGCTCATTTTACTGCACAACTAGGGTCCTCAAAAGCCATGGGTGGTCTGGATCTGTCTGCCTCCCTAATCTCTGTCATTGCAGAAGCTGCCTAATTTCCAGGTGGATTTGTTGTTTTTCAAGTTCTCTGTCCCCCACCCCCACCCTTCAACCTCTCAGTCTAGGACTTCTGATCCAGAAACAGTTAAGTGAACCCCTTTTTCTTTTTTCCTCTGCATTTTGTAAAAACAACCCCCTACTCTGATTCTATTGTGATTATTTGGTCAAGATATCATCAAAGAGGGCAACACATAGGTCTTGTCTTCTTTTGGTTTGATGTCTAATTATCCTCCCAGAAGGCTATCAGCTCACCTTCCCCTCATTCTCTGCCTCTAGGATGCCAGACTTGCAGTCACCCACTAGCATCCAGTTGACTACATATGCCCAGAGGACCCAGGTGCTTGCTCCCCTTCCTGACCCCACCTCCACTGCCCACCATCCTCCTGCCACTTAACCCAATGCAATTGGGCCTCTGGAGCCAGTGTTAGAAGGACAGTCTCCATTAGCCTTTCTCGGCTCCCTCCAGCCCACACCATGCCATCTATTTCTATTGTACTTACCGAGAATGCCAAACACACTTTGTACTTAAGTCTTCCCTCTAATTAGGGGCACTTACTTCTATAGTCCCATAGGAAGAATTTGCATTTTAGAATCCAAAGTCCAGATTCTAGATTCACTTATTGGCTTCACCTCTCTGAGCCCATTTTTTCATTTCTCATTTGTAAAACGGGGATTGTGGACTATGTTACCCAGTTGTTAAGATGGTAAAATGAGTTATTTTTAAAAAGAGCTCTGAAAGCTGTTAAAGGGCTATACACTTATGGGTCACTATTAAGTTATCCTGCCCTGCCACCACCCCCTTCTCCTTGGCTTCTTGTAAAATTAGAGCTTTGGGGGTGATTAGGGAGCCAACAGACCAATCAGCATAAAGCCAGCCCACCTAAAACCTCTTTGCCTAAAACCAGTTACTCTGATGACCAGTTTGCCTAAAAGTCAAAGTAGTAATTTTGAAAGAAGGCATTTTGTACCAATTTTCCTAAGAGGCACTTCCAACATAATGTCGTTATTTTAAAAGCACTATGTCACAATCTGCAGCATTTTGTCAATGACGAGATTGTTTTGCATGCTTGTGTGTGGCTTTTTTCTATCTCCTACTGAGCAGTTTTATGGCTTTTTAGCAAGTTTGTCTGCAGACCTTTTTTTAAAATTATGTATTTCTAGCACTTGACAGATTTATCAAATCTGCAGAAAAGCCCATAAGATTTATCAAATGGACCTTTTTTATCACTCCTGTCTCCTTTTCACTGGGTTTTACTCTGTATTGTGTATGCCTGTGTGAACCTAATGAGTTGATTAACCAAATTAGCATGTACCCGTGCCCCTTTCTGTTCTGCAAGGCATTGGCATTTTGACAACAAGCGTGAAGAAGTGAGACAGATGGGGCAGAACTGTATTGAACTCCTTGCAGTTTATTTTTCAGGCGTTCTCATTCATCAAGCAGCTCTATTTTGTGAAACATAAAATGATACATACAAAGTCATTGCCAAATGTACTTATTGCAGGAAACATAACAATTTTCAAGAAAGGCAAACTGGCTAAAAAGTCCCGAAAGTGTTCAAAAATAGATAAAATTAGAAGACACCCACCAAGGATATAAGACACATTTTAGCAGAAATCCTACCTTTAACCAGAATGTCCTTAAATAAACTGCTTTTTAAAAATCTTTAAATGACACTGAAGAAAAAAAGAAAAGGACATCCAAACAGACGCCAAAACATTTAAAAGTGGACTAAGTGTTATGTGAACCAGTCATTAAGCATAGAGAGTCCTTTTGTGAATTTGTGGCAAATTGGTTCAAGGCCATTTGACCTGGAATCGATTAGGGATGCAGGCACTTACCTCCGCGCAAGTGTGATATGTGGGCATGGGGACAACCATGGACCTCAGGGGACAGGAATGCCCCTCCTGAATATGACCTCCAAGAGTAAGGGTGAATTGTCAGCTTTTTAACTCTTTATTATAAAGACATATTTACACAGAACAATCTTTACAAACACAGTGAACATAATTATGGGAAGGGGACAATTTCTTAATGAAAAGGGCCTTAATATCTTTGTATAAATTAGTATAAGAATCATACACAACCATTTTAAATAAGACGGTCCCCCAGCCCCCCACTGCCCTCTTCCACCCTGTGTCTCTGGACCTTCCCCAGCTTTCCCCCTTTCCCCATGGGGCTGGGCAGCTGATGAGGCAGGAGACACAGAGAGGGGGAAGGGAAAGAAGACCCAATCCCTGGTGGGGGCATCAGTGGCAGAAGAGGCTTTCTGGACACTGGCCAGCCCCCACTCCCAGCCTGAGGGGTGTAGGGGGAAGCAGGTGCCCAGACTGGCTCCTCAGGGTGGGCCTTGAAGCAGCAGCAGCAGTAGCATTAGCAGCAGCGGAGGTAAGGGGGAGAGGCGGTTAGGCAATATTGGGATTACTGTGGGACTCGGGGGGCCCTGACTCCCCCTGTCCCCACACATACATAGGTGGCCATCAGGCTCTTGTCTCCCCTGGGAGGCCTCTGAGAAGGAAGCCTACTCGGACCTATACTTCCTCCCATCTTTCCTTCCTTCCTTCCTTCCTTCATTCCTTCCTTCTTTCCTTCTCTCCTTCCTTCCCTCCCTTCCTTCTTCTCCCCCTTGCCCCTCCCCTAAGGAAAGGCCCCTGTGAAAGAAGGTCCAGTCAACATGAAGGGAAGGCTACTGAGTCCAATTCCTGAAGGCTACCTTCTGGCTTCTGACAACCAGTGTTGGGGTTGGAACAGTAGCCTCAGTACCTGAGCTGCCCCTATAAGAATACCTGGGGTCTGGAAGTGCTGCAGGAATGGGGGCAGCTGGCAAGTAATGGAACTTTCAAGCCCCAGTTGGGAAATGGACTGGCAGGGGCAGGCCAGGGAGGCAGGAGCAGCTCATTACCCACACCACCACGGGGCAGTTCATAGCTGGCTTGCTTCTCCCTTCCCTGCCACCCCCAGCCCCAACCTTGGGAAAGGCACTTAATGTGTTCTGAAAAGATATCATTAAGAGGGAAGAGGACATCATCAAATGGGGACGGGAGACCTGGGTCCTCATTCTGGCTCTGCAGTGACCCTGAATAGGTCACTATCCCTCTCCAGGTCCATTTTTGCAGGAGTTTGCATAAGAAGGCGGAGCTAAGTGATCACCAAGGTTCCTTTTGGCGCTGGTATTGGGATTCTTGGCAAAAAACACTCCTGCTTGGCTTTTGCTCCTGGGAGGGTACAGAGCTATCTCCTGAGTGAGAGCTTAAACTAGCTGGCAAGGGAGGGAAGGAGTTGGGGGTGGGGTGGGGGGCAGTGTTAGGAGACACAGAAAGGTGAGAGAGGTAACAAAGTACTTCATGGCCCCTCTCCTTTGCCTCTTCCTTAAGCCAAACATGGGATGAAGGAAAGGCCACAGCAGCTATCCCTCCTCTTCTCCAATGCCTCCCATCTCCCCTTCACCAGAGAACCAACCCCCATTCCAATGCCCCTCCCCAGGCACCTGTCTGCATCCTGATGCCCCAGCCCCTCTAACCAGAGGCTCCTTGCCTGGTGAAGGGTCCACCTGACTGGAAAGCCTGGGATCTGCTGAGGCCCACTGAAGAAGGGAGTGTTTCCCCCCAGCCTGCAGAGCACGCCTGAGGAAGAATGGGCTGGGTGAAGCTTGGGCTGTTAGATGGGAGGAGGTGGGGACTAGAGGAAGGGGGGTGGGGTAGGAGAAGGCTGGCCTTCCAGTGCTGGGTCTCCAAAATCAGTCTAGGGAAGAGCCAGGAAGAGGGGCTGAATGGATCCATTGGAGAGAAAGGGAATCATCCCAACTAGGGGCAGGATCACGCCATTTGGGGAAGCCGGTGGGTGAGAAGAGCCGGGACCATCAGCAGCGAGGACAGGTGCAAGATGAGAGGCGAATGGATGTGAGGGCTCCAGAGAAGAAGACCAATCTATGGACTGGTGAGAGTTGCAGGGGGTGGGTACTCAGGGACCCGTTCAGTCCTAAAGAGACAAAAATGACCAGAGAGAAGTCACTGACATGTCCTAGGTCAAAAGAACAATCTGGGAAAGGAAAGGAGACAGACTTCACTCCCCTCTCCCCACAACCCTGAGCCTAAAGCCCCAGGTCTCTGAGTTGGTGCCACCTTGTCCAGGCTACAGGGGTGACACCGAAGGCCAGGTCTCAGGGACAGTCTTAGGCTTTGCTTTCTCTGCTATTGCCTTGGATTTTTCTCTTTCCCAAGGCTCTGGGCAACTCTCTTCCTGTTCTCTGCCTACTGCCCCTAAGGCTCTCTGGTTCCTTCCCCCTGTCCAGTGAACATCCACCCTGCACACCTATAAGCATACCCTGGGGCACCCCTCTCCAGCTCATCAAGGCTCCCCAGGACTTCTAGAACTCTCCAACCGGGCCAGCTTGCCCAAACCCAGGCAGCAGGGTGGAGGGGAGCTGGCACCCTATTCCTAGAGAGTCGGGAGATTGGCCTGAGGTGTAAGCCCTCTCTGGGCCTTGGTCTCCATGTCTGTAAAAGGAAGGTCTAAGATGGGTGTTCTGTAAACCCCTGTATTATGTGTGGGGCTGGAACTTCTTGGGACAGGTGTCTGCCAGTGATAAGCAGCAGGGCCACCAGGCTTCCAGGCTGTCCCTCCCTGCTCCTTCCACTGCCCACTGACCAGAGGCTCAAGTACCTGCTTCAGAAAGGCATAGGGCCCTTGTGGGAGAGGCGCGGCCGCTGGCGGCGGAATTTCCTCCGACCTCCCTGCCATGGCCCTGGTCCGTTCCTCGACCCTCTGGGCTGCACCAGGTGGCAGACATTGCTTTCCTCCAGCCCATTCCCATCAGAAGGCTGCAGCAGGGGCCCTGCAGGAAGAAGAAAGCCTGTTAGCCAGGAAGGCTGATGCAAATGGACAGGGGGCCATGGGCTCATGGTAGAGGGCAATCTCTTCATGAGATAGTACTCATCAAAGCTTTTCTTTGTTTTTATCTTCTATCTTGGTGAACACTTTGCAATTTTTACACTGCCCTGGCTACTACTCACATCTTGCGATTTATGGAGCTCACTTTATGTCCTTTGGCAGCTCTCTCATGTTTCTGGCAGGCGCAAACATATTCTTCATTTAGAACATCATTGTGGGGTACAGTTTGGGGCATATGTCTATACTTGGTTAGGGCATAGCAAGCAATAACCCCCCCTCCATTGTACCCTTGCAATGGATACACTTAAAACATTTCAAACATATATTTCAATGACATGACTCCCCCCAGCACCATGTACCCATCACCCAGATTCCACAGTTCTCCAGATGGAGTCACATATGCTTTAGTTATCCCCTTTCTTTGTGAAGCATTCCATAGCAAATCCAGAACATCATGTCACTGTGCTCCTACATCCTTCAATATGCAGGTGACCCACTTTTGAGTACTCAAGATCTCACACCTCACCCCTGGGCATCTCATCAGTGTTTAGGCATCTCACTTGCTCCTTGTGATCTCCCTGTGGGTATGGCTGGGTGGGGGGTTGTCTCTGGCTCTGTGTGCCTTAAGCTGGGTTCCATTCAGTTTATGACCAGATTTAGAGACCAAAATATCTTATATGAATGAATGAATGAGTGAACCACTGAGTGAATGGTCACTTGAAGCAGCAAGTGTGTGCATCAGGAGGGGTGTGGTCTGCTGCAGCTGCCCCCCTCCACCAGATGCCCCATCTCCTTTCATCCCCAGATCACACCCCTACCCTGTGTCTGATGTAAACCCCTTCCACTTAAATCCCAGTTGGCTTCTCTTCTGCTCTCTAGGGCTCTGCTCTATATCTGTCCACATCTGGCTTAGAGTGGAAGCCTCCTGATGTCAGGCCAAGCCCTGACGATAGAATCCAAGTGGTGCTGGGTGTCATTAGGCACAGTGAGGGAGAAGGCACGTGGGCCGGCTCTCACGAAGGCTGCAGCACACCCAGGGAAGGCAAGCTTGCACTCCAGAAACAAGCCTGATCTCTGGAAGCAGGCAGAACAGGGAGATGAGAAAGTGCTGGGCAGAAGGCAGACTTGCGGGGAACTTGACCAATGGCCAGTCCAGGGCTGGCCTGCAGAAATACAGCCTCTGAGGTCAGTGATCACTAATCCCAGTCTCTCTCCTCCCACACCACCGGGTTGGCCCTCAGCTATGTCCCTGCCCCTCAAGCCCCATTTCCATCCATCCAGGAATCCCCACAACTAGCTCACAGTTTCCATAGAACCACCCGTTGGCTGCTAGCCCCCCAGTCATACCCCTGGCGGCTCTTCCTTTCCCTCCTCCTGCCTCCAGCATCCCCATGCTCTGGTTCCTCCGTTGCCTCCTTGGCTCTCATGATTCCTCCTCCCTTTGCACACAATTTCCAGGCATTTATCCTCCTCTTGGGCCAAAAGCAGGCAAGGTTTGTCCTTTGGGCCCTCTCCACCCAGGCTCCTGGGGCCAACCTCAGCTGCTTCAGCTTCTGCCCTGTGTTTTGGGGTCCTCTCAAGGCTCTTCCTGACCACTGAGGTGGGTAAGAATGAAGCTGATAAGGAGTCAGTACCAGAGAAACACTCAGGACAGGAAGGACTGTGGTGAGGGTGTGGCCAGGCACAGGGAAGGACCTGAGGGGTCTTAATAATGTGAGGCCTTGGTTCTTGAGTCCATGTCCTGGACTACTGGGGCTGGGGTGGGGGTGGGGGGATGATGGCACAGGTTACAGCCCCAGGGGTATAGCGGGCATGGAGAAGAGAGGCAAGGTGCCTAGATGGGGAGGGTGTCATCTCCAAGTATTCAGCACCCAGGACTATGCATGTTGGGGGCAGTAAGGAAGGGGGGATTAGGGGTGAAAGGCCCTAAGTGGGGGGAGGTCAAGAACCAGGATGGGGAACAGGGATGCTGGCTCAGACTCTGGCCAGGGAGACATCTAGACTCCAAGCCTGCAGAGAAGAACTACTTTGAGCCAGACCCCAGAGAGCAGCCACCCAGAAGCCCCTGGCACATTGCATCCCATCAGGTGGGGGGGGGGGGGGCTCACTGTCTTCTTTGTAGCAGGAAGTCTGCAGCTCCTCCCACACCCTGATCCCATCACCCACCTGTTTCCTACTTTTGATTCTGAGTCTGGCTCACCCTAAGATAAGCTGACACCTGAAACCCGGGCTTTATCCTGTCTAAAGGGACATTTGAAGGCTGCTGATTTTCATCACTGCAGAGGTCCTGCCTGTACAAAAGAATTCCCCTTTAGAAATGGCGGCCATCCTCAGTGCACTTAAATATTTTCTTCCAACTCATTTGCTACTTAAGGGGAAGCTGGGGCAACCCCCCAAAGAATCTGAAGCCTAGAGGAACTGGAGCCATTGCTCTCTGAAGCACCATCAGAACAGGGCTCCAGCATCTCTGCACTGAGAACTGCGGTCAGGGGTGAACAGGATTTGATTTTCATGTAACCTGAACTCTAACCCTGCCAGTGCACAAAGAAGTGCATGTGACTTTTCAGGAACATGCCAGCCTCACCAGGAATGAGGCACCTGTTTTTCCTCTTGCCGTCCAGCCTATCTTATGATTGCTTTAAAAGTCCACACGAGTGCTCTGCTGGCGACCCACTGGCTGTGTCCTCTCCACTGCTCTGTGTTACCACAGGTACCTCCCTGATGAGGCACCCTTCCTTTGTCTGCCCAGCCCTCCACCCCAGTGCCCTGAGCTATCTTCCTGGGCCAGTTTTGCTGCCCTTGGACGCATCACACTCTGGCAGGTTGGCCCTTCACTTCACTTGCATTAACCCTTCGCCAGAGAGGCCTGACTCAGGTTACAAGAGTGCTTAGCACTCTTGGCACTTAGGGACTGGGGATGGGGTGCAGATGCCCCTTCTCTGAGAGTAGGCTATCCTCACTCACACTATCACCGTGACTGCAGGCTTTGAGTTAGGGCTCAGGAGGAAGAGGGGGAGGAGGGGGAGGGGAGAAGGAGAAAGTGAGGTGCTCAAAGACCAAGGGACACTTGGCCCTGGCCTGGCAGTTCTCAGACTCAGAAAACAAGGTGCATCCAGGTCAGGAGGCACTGAAGGAGTCTGTGTGTGTCTGGTGAGGGGAGGGTGGGAGGACATTCCAAGTCAGGACAGAGTATATTGTGGAGGAAGCAAGGTTTTCAGGCCTGGGACTTTGGAGACTTTGGCTGGGGAGAGCATGCAAGTCTGGGCCAACGGCAAGGTGGTTTTGGGTCCCTGTTTCTGATCCAGGATAGGAAGCAGGAGGAGCCAGGCCATAGGTACCCAGACCCTTGGCTGGTGGCCACCTGCCCGGAAGTGCCCCTCCTTGGCTCCAGGAGATGTCATGGAATGGAAAAGACACTGAGAACCTTAGAAGTGTCCAGTGCTAGGTTTAAGCAAAATGTGAGGGTACTAAATTTACCCAAACAAGGGCATGAAGACAGATGGCCTAATGAAGAAGGGTGAATTAAAGCAAGAGGTGACAGGGTCTGGGCCAAAACACAGTGTTACTTCCCCCTTGAAACTAGCTGTCCTGTTCCCTTTACCGGCTGGTTCCTGAAAGGGTTCTAGTGGTAGTCGGTTGCCCAAGGGTCTCCCCATAGTCTCTTGGGGGAGCACCAAGTATGTAGATCAGAAAGCCCCAGATTTCTCTGGGATACCCTCTCTGCACCCACTCTTTCTTCCCTGAAGGCACCACCTTGGACTATTTGCCAGCAGTGGTGTCATGCGGGTGTCTTGTCTTGCCAACTGCGTTGGATAGCAGGCTCCTGGAGGGCAGGTCCATGTGGTGTCCCTCATTCATACCTTTTGCTTTTTGTTTGCCTGCCTGACAGGGATTTCTGAAGAAAAGCCCGGGTCCTTCTTACTAAGGAAGAGGCTGACCCAGCACTTGGGTCCTGGAGAAGAAGACACTGGACAGCTATCTGAAGACAGGGGGTGACAGAGCCAACCAATTGCACCTTTCTGAGAAGCCAGGCAATGCTCCCAGGGCCAGGGCAGTGCCAAAAGGCAAGAGCAGAGAAAGGAGGCAGCCTACAAAGGGAGAGAGGTAGAGCCCTGCCAGGCCCCTCAGAGGCTCCTGGGCTGCAGGCCATCCTCCTGCTCTGGAGGGTCTGGAACTAAGTAGGGCCCCATGCCCTTCCTCTAGCAAACCTGCTGCCCTGCCCTCTCCTTCCCTCTGCTCCCACCTTTCTGTGACTCCAGCCCTGGCACTGGCATTAGTCCACCTGGTCTTGGCCTTCCCCTTCTGTGGTGCCAGGCAGGCAGCAGTGACAGCCAGATCACAGGACTGTGGCAGCTGGAGGTGGGAGCTGACCGCCCCAGGAGACACTGACGCACAGGGGACAAGCAGCCTGGGCCGGGGCTGCCAGGGCATCTGGGGAAACCAGGTTTGGGGAGGGCAAGGGAGCACCAGCGCCAAGTATGCCAGGTGAGGGGCGGTGTGTGGTGCAGATGGGGGAGAAAGGACTCCCCGCATGGAGGTGTCAAGTCAGGTCCACGTTTCCTGTTTGAGTGCCTGGAGACACGGGGACTGAGGTGAAGCCTGCCTGGGGCCGAGTAAAGGCCAGGGCCAGGATATCAAAGAGGGAGTCCCCGGGGTGTCGAGGAGTCTGCGAGGAGGGCCTCTCGTGCGGCAGCAGGAGAACAGACCAGACAGGACCTTGGGGAAAGGGAAGAGAAGAGCTGCCTGGCCTGGCCCTGCCTGGCCGGCCCCGGGGGAAGCCTGCCTCCGCTCCCATGCAGGCTGGAAGGAGCAGCAGCTGGGCTCCCCGCCGCCGCCCCCGCCGCGCGCTCCTGCCTATGCAACAAGTGTCACGTCTGCATCTTGGCACATCATCCCCAGTGGCCCGCGCCCCAGGACCGGCGGTTGGCCCCTAACCTCCAGGGGCCGGAAAACCTTCCACTCGGGAGGCCAGCCCACGAGGCTCAGTCAGGTCGGTTCCCTCCACTGATCCCCGGGGAGCAAGACGGACGCCCCCCACCCCCGCCCCACATACACCCTCCACCACGCGGGGTGCAGGCCGCGGGACCCAGGGCGCACGCCAGCGGCCCTGAGCTCTTCGGACTTCGAGGGGCCGCCGGGAGGGGCAAGGCCCCGGGCGGGTGATGCCCCCGAACCAGCCAGGCACCCCCCCTCCCCCGCGGAGGAAGCGGTCGGCCCGGCCGGCCGACGGGTCCCTGGCCCAAGGCGCCCTGTCAGTCAGCCGGTGGCCCGGCGCCGCCGGCGCGTGGCTGCTCCCGCTGGGCTCGCGCCCGGTCCCGGGAGGAGGAGAGCGCGCGAGCTGGGGGGCGGAGGGGAGGGAGCGCGTCGGCTGCGGTCCCGGAGCGCGGCGAGGGGTTCGCGGGCGAGCGGCAGGGCACGCACTCACCTCCACACGCCGCGGTCAGGGAGAGCCAGAGCAGCAGGAGCGCCTGCACGCACCGCCGCAGATTCATGCTGCTCCTCTGCCGCCGCGCGGCAGCCGGGGGCCAGGGGGCGGGGAGGCCGGGGAGACCGGGCGGGAGGCGAGGCGAAGCGAGGCGCGAGCCGCGGATCGTGCGTGCGGGCGTGCGGGCGCTGAGCTCGCGTGGCTGCCGGGCTGCGCCGCGGGCTGGCCGGCTGCCGCGCTCGCTCGCCGCCGCCTCTCCGGCAGCTTCCCTCTCCCGCCGCCGGACAGCGCCGCCACACTGGCCTCAGCGGGCGGCTTCGGGGACGGCGGCGAGCTCTTTCCAAGAGGCTGGCTGCTCGGCCGCGGCTCCGACTGCCCGTGGCCCAGGCTGCCAGCGAGAACGCTCCCCGCTCACTCCAGGGGCTGCATTTTGTAGCTTGTGGCTTGGCCGCGAGCCCACTTGGTCATGTGGTCATCTGGAGGGCTGGAGGGCTGGGGGGGGGGCAGGAAGAGAGAGAGAGAGAGAGAGAGCGCGCAAGCCTCCCGCACCGCCCCCCTCCCAGCGCACACTGTGCGGCCCCAGCCAGGGCGCGAGAGGGAACCTCGAGGTGGCCCCACAACAAAGGCGGCACCGCTGCTCCGACAACCCACAACCGCTCCTGGACAATGCCCGCCTGGCCGGGGGCCAGAGGATTTTGGAGACCTGAAGGATTTCAAACACAGGAAGCATTTGGGGCGGTGGAGGGGCACACTTAACCCTTTCTCACCTCGCTTCCTTAATGGCTGTCCAGGAACCAGGGCGCTCCAGGGAGGACCCCCCTGCCTAGGCTGTCCCCACTTACCCCCTCCACCTCTGACCGGCTCCTTCCTGCTGCCACTCCCCAGCCAAGACACCTCCCCTCCTATACACACACACTGGCCCTCCTTTCTCCTCTGCGTCTTCAGCTGGGTTTGTATTGGGGGTGACTGTCTAGGCTTGTGCCCAAGACTGACAGCAGCTCCTATGGTGTCCCCTCTCTTGTTTCCCATCATCATGAGAGGGGACAGTTTACCCAACTCTGAACAGTCTGGCCTGGATTCATTTTGCACGTACTTGGGATTCCCCTTTGTAAGTGGGTCCTGAAGTTATTTGCCTTCCCAAACTAGTCTGTCAGCTCATACAGGCTAGGAGCTCCGAAGGGAAAGGACTGCCTCTTTCACGGGGCTGGGAAGCCCCTAAGATAGGACCTTGTCTTCTCATTCTTCTGCATCTCTCCAAGGTCCCTAGTATCAGACTCTGCACATAGGTGGCACTCGACACATGGTAAAGACTGAATAGAAAGGTGTTTCCACATTTCAGCCAGACAGTTTCTTGAAATGCAGGTGCAGATTTACACACAAAAAATACATTGGACAGTGTGCGTGCCATAAAAGATGTGAGAGACCACGGCCTATTTAAAATATTTTTGAAATGTTAAAACAATCCAGTATATACACTATTTCTTGTCTGTCTGTCCCCACTCATACTGTCAACTCCACAAGAAGGGGATCTCTGCTTTGTGCACAGCTGTATCCCAGATCTAGAACACTGACTGGGACCCGGTTGGGGCTCAGTACCTAATTTTGAATATATAAATGAAGTTTTCAAAAACATCCATATTGCGTCGATCAAGGCAGTGGGAAGAGACTAAAAGAGGGTTTCTGTTAATAGTCTATGAACCTATTAGCCACAGTCCAGTAGGAAAAAGGCAGAGCCATGTGAAGCAGAGTGCCTCTCTTCATCTGTACGTATGATAGGGAAAGAGAGGATAAAATAGGTAGAGAGGGAAAGGATAGGACCTGAGGTCCCTGGGTGGGGACAAACACATATTTTGGAACAACGCTGGGAATGTCTGACTACGGCAAACTCCCTCAGGCTTAAGGTTCCTTTTAAGAATGTAACGGACCCCACCTACTCCCCCTCAGGTTTCCCTCAGGAATTTGACAAAAGACCAGACTAAAAATAAGTAGTAGACCATAAAACCTATGACCCATAAGGAACAGTATGACCATAGACCACCCCTCATACAATGGGATAGAGCCAATCAGTAATGGACAACCCAGCACCTAGAGTTGTCCAGCCAATAAGGGTAGGGCCTGAGAAGGAACAAGGGGGAAGGATAGGGGAGCTGACCAGAACCTTATAAAGCAAGGACCCTTGCCTATAGTCCACGGGCACTCACTTTTGAATGCCCCCTCTCTGTAAAGAGAGCTTTCCTACTGTTCTTCCTTTCTAATCTGATATTCTAATAAACTTTTGCCTGCAGCTCATTTTGTGTCCACTTCTTCATTCTTCGAAGCAGCGAGACAACAAATCCCGGGTATTGAGGTAATAAAATCCTGCAACATAAGGCTTAGGCTGCAAGCAGTTGGCATTAGTAACATGATTTCATTTCCGCTGGTGCTGTCCCCCTGGAAAGAGCTTCCCAATTAGGAGGACAAACACCTGGCCTTGAGTCTGCACCCTTATCTGCTGTAGGGGCTTGCTAACGTTACCTACTTACTGGATTTCATGAGGATGATCATCTCTATCCTCTTCTCTTCAGGGTTCTTAGGGGATTAAATGAGGTAAGGTACCTGAAGGCACTGTGCAAATGAGGAACAAACCCTTGTAGGGTCATTTATAGGAAGCGTGATCCTCCAGCCCCTGATGGATCAAGCCTGTTAAACCCCAAATGAGTGCCCCCATAACTAGGTTAATAGAAGCATTTGTACATTTTTTTTATTTTTGAAAGAGCACAAGTGGGGGAGGGTCAGAGAGAGGGGGACAGAGGATCCGAAGCAGGCTCTGCACTGACAGCAACAAGCCACAGGGAGGGCTTGATCTCACAGACTGAGAGATCATGACCTGAGCCAAAGTTGGACACTCAACCAACTCAGCCACCCAGGCGCCCCTAGGAGCACCTTTACTAGGGTGTGCATGAGCTATTTGCTGAGTGGTTTGAGCTGCACTTTCCAATACAGTGGATACTAATAATATTTAAAATAAAATGAAAAAGTCATTTCCTCTGTCACATTGGCCTCAATTCAGTTGCTTAGTAGCAACATGTGGCCCGTGGCGACCATATTGGACAGCACAGAACAGAAACTTCCAGTCATTGATAAAGTTCTATCACACAGTGCTGGGTTTAAAGCACCTCATTCATTCTTCTTTGTCCTGTAATCCTTTTTCCCACTGCACCTAACTTCAAATGCACAAGGGGAAAAAATACAAAAGCAAACCAATAGCATTCAAGTCAAGCAGCGCAAAGTAGATCGAAGGCATGCATTTAAAAACAAGATTTAAAGAGTTGAACACATGGGAGAATCATGTTTTAATCTAATCTGTCTCTCCATTTAACCAAGTTCCCTCCATTTTTTCCAGTCCCAGATCCAAGATTTCATCTTCCTCCTTTCTCAGGCTACTCTTGACTACAGAGAATTTGCCCTCTTCATAACAGCTGTGGCTGTATCTTTTATTGGCAGCTACTCCTGCGATGAGTTGGGAGCACTTCTGTGTCTGCATGCTGTGCGTTGTGGGCCTGTGGAAAGGGTCCACCACCAGCATACCCATTCTAGAATTGAGGCCCATAAGGCAAGGAATGCAACATTGATTGCTCACTCTGAAACCCCCAGGGGCTCCCATAGATCTTAATATCATATTCAAATGACCAGTTTTCATATCTGTCTCCACTTACTGACTTTTTAAAATTTTTTTTAATGTTTTTATTTATTTTTGAGACAGAGCATGAGCAGGGGAGGGGAAGAGAGAGAGGGAGACACAGAATCCGAAGCAGGCTCCAGGCTCCAAGCTGTCAGCACAGAGCCCAATGTGGGGCTCAAACCCACAGACCGTGAGATCATGACCTGAGCCAAAGTTGGATGCTTAAGTGACTGAGCCACCCAGGCGTCCCATCCACTCACTGACTTTAAGGTCGCTGGAATGATAGTACTGAGGATAGTGCCTAGCACATACTCGGCACCTGGAAACTGCTTGTTGAAGAAATAATTGTTGACATAACTGTGCTGCCTTTGTTCATTTGTTGAAGAAGATGATACCATTGAGTTAATATCAGCAAATAAATGTTTTTATGTTTATTTTTGAGAGAGAGAGAGAGAGAGAGAGAGAGAGAGAGAGAGAGAGAGACGGGGTGGGGGAGGGGCAGAGAGAGAGGGGGACAAAAGATCCGAGGCAGGCTCTGTGCTGACAGCATAGACCCTGACGTGGGGCTCAAACTCACCAACCGCGAGATCATGACCTGAGCCCAAGTCAGATGCTTAATCGACTGAGCCACCCAGGTGCCCCAGCAAATAAATGTTTTAAAGTGCTTCTTCAGGGGCACAGAGGACGTACACAAAACCACCTCCACCCTCCAGCCCCAAGGCAGCAAGCAGCTCTGAAGTGCATTGTTGCATAGGAGTATTGGGTCAGGGTAAGACTCAGTTTCCAATCAAGGTCAGGGACAATCCTGGGGGCAAGGGTAGGACTCAGTGTATTATTGGACACAGACATGAGATAGGTGACCTATGTGAAGCCATTTTGTGTCTTGTCACCCTATCACTGCTGTGCACAAGCTATTCAGCACTGCTAGTGTCCTATGTCACCATCACCAGTTGATGCCCTTCCATTGATTCATCCAGCTCTGTCTTCTGGGTTTGAGTGACCACAGTGGTATACTAGAAAAGACCCAGCTTTTAGAATTTCAAATAACCGAATTCAAATTCCCCCTCCTCAGTGTCATTCATTAACTGTGTGACCCTGGGAAAGTGATTTAACCTCTCTGAACCTCCATCTCTTCAGCTGTTAAATGAGGATAGTAATAGTACCTACCGTATTATGGTTGCAAGATTCAATAAGATAATGCATGTAAAGAACTTAGCAGCGTGGTCCCTAGTCCATGGAAGTTGCTCATTCAATGTTACTTTTCTCTTCTTCCTGACACGCCCCTCCTGCTTAGGGCTCAGGCCTCTGGCCTCTTGAAACTGATCAAGAAGGAAAGGCTCTGTCTTTGCTCTGCTCCATCCACACCTGTCTTTTTAGTAGCCATCAAAACTGCTCACTGTCTTATTCCCCCAAAGCACCGATCTCTGCTGGAGCCAATCTGCTGAATGCATTTGATCCAGGGAGTTAATGTGTGATACTGGTTTGAGGTTTTGCCTCCTAGGTATGGTATTCATTTTAACGGGGGCCTTTGGGAGACAATGTCCTACCCTAGGGTAATATCAAGCTTCATCCTTTTGAGCAAAGAGACACTTTAGTGACTTTCATTTAGCTGCTCTAAATGGAGCTCACCCTGCTTCAAAGTCAATGCAAAAAGGGATTACCTCTGGCAGTTCATAACCCAACTATTAACCTGCAGGTCTGGCTACTGAAAGCACAGAGTGCAATCCTGTTGCAGCCTATTCCTCTTTGCCTGTCCCCACAGATAACGACGACAATGATGATGGTGATGATGATGATGCTGATATACTGAAATTTATTGAGCATGTGCCATGTGTCAAGCACTGTTCTGAATGCTTTACATGTATTAATTCATTTAATCCTCACATCTGTGAAGTAGTCCAATTCCTTATCATCCCCATTTTACAGATGAAGCAACTGAGGCTTATAGACATTAAGTAGTTTTCCCAGGCCTGCCTAACCTTAAAGCCCTAACTGAAGGCTCTTCCCTCACTGAGCTTTGAGAAGCAAATGCTCACATCTCTAGGCCCATATATCACTTTATTTGCACTTTCTAAAAAAACATTACAAGTAAAAATCTATTGACCTGGAGAAACAGTAATTGTATATTTAATATTGCTTCTAATTTATCGTAGGCATTACTTCCCAAAAATGTTAATCATGGCTGGATTGCAAGAGTATTAGGGAAATGTGGCCCCGTTGTTTATATAAGTATACCACATTATAAATCTACTGCAGATCTGAAGGGATTTGCCTTTGTGGAATTTGAAACAAAAGAACAAGCAGCAAAAGCTATTGAGGTAGGACCAGAACCTTTGGTAAGAAAGTTTTTCTTTCTTTTTTTTTTAATTTTTTTAATGTTTATTTATTTTTGAGACAGGAAGAGACAGCATGAATGGGGGAGGGTCAGAGAGAGAGGGAGACACAGAATCCGAAGCAGGCTCCAGGCTCTGAGCTGTCAGCACAGAGCCCGACGCGGGGCTCAAACTCATGGACCGCGAGATCATGACGTGAGCCAAAGTCAGATGCTTAACCGACTGAGCCACCCAGGCGCCCCAATAAAGTTTTTCTTAACCTTCCTGAATTGCACTCTCTTGAAGGTTCACTTTATTTGCACTTTTAACACCGAACTCATATTGTCTTGAATCAATGAAGCAGTGAAACATAATGGTTAAACATCTTGGTTCTGGAGTAAGGCAGCTCTGCCACTTACTAAATAGGTAACTTCAGGCAAATTATTTGTCCATTCTGAGTCTTAGTTTACTCATCTGGAAAAAAGGGCTAGTACCTAGCTCCCTGAGTTATCGGAAGGATTAAATAAAGGTATACCTAGAAAATACTTGGTATAGTGCTTGGGTCTCCAAGAAAGGCAAACATTATATAAATGTTACATATTTTCATAGATATTTGTGTGTATGTCTTACCAATACTTTGAGTTAGTAACACTGTCTTATTCATTTTTGTGTTCTCACCAGCAGTGCTGGTGTCCAAAGCAGATGCTCCATAAATGTTCATTGAATGCAGGAAGGAGCTGTATAGTCATATTAATAATTACTCTGGGTTTATGATATATATCATGTCCTTATTTGGATACTTTTATTTGGCCAAAATCATGACAACTTGTGCAGGGGTTTCCTTGATGGATCAATACCAACAGTTAGCAGAAATAACAAAGAGATGTGAACGTCCCCCACCCCCAATTATGTAGTGGTTGTTTTTACTGGAATAATGTAAAAAGCGCAGTGGGGAGAGGACATCGGGAGAATGATGACCTGGCCAGTAATCAGAGAAATCTCATAACAGAAAGAGCCCCAACTCCCTCATTATGCAGATGGAAAACCTGAGGCCAGGCCCACACAAGAATAGTGACTTGCCCAAGTTTACACAGAAAGCTGATGGCTAAGTCAGGATGAAGATCTACGTTCTAAGTAACTCCCATCTCCTGCTTTTCCCGCCATGCCTTCCCAGTATAGAGCTCTCACTCAGTGGCCAAGTGGTGCCCCAGCTGGCTGTGCAGGTGCTCAGAGCTCTGTAGTTAGGTATAGGATCGTCATTACACAGCCCAGTCCTTCTGGAGCACCTCATAATAATGTGTCTTTCCAATATAGCTTATCTGATCTGTTCCCTAAGACATAAGCTAAATTAATGAGCAAAGAAATTCAGTAGCAGCAACATTGATAAAAAATATTTAAGAAGAGTCTCCAAGCTACCCCTGTCTCTGGAGCTACTTAACGGAACTTGAAAAACAGCCGAAGAGGTTAGCTGCTACTTGATGCCTCACTAACTAGTTCCATGACAAATGATCTTTGCTTGGAAGCACCAGCAGAACACATGAATTTTCACTGTATCATTACTTAGCATCTGTCTTTTGAATTCTATTGGCCAGCATTGAGCTTTCTTTGTTTTTATTTATTATTTAGAGGCGGGGGGCAGAAAGAGAGGGAGACAGAATCCCAAGCAGGCTTCGTGCTGTCAATGCAGAGCCTGACTCAGGGCTCGATCCTACGAACCACGAGATCATGACCTGAGCCGAAATCAAGAGGCAGATGCCTAACCACTTAACTGACTGAGCCACCCAGTTGCCCCCAGAGTTGAGCTTTCTAACTCATCTGTATCCACCAGAGCAACCAGCACAATGCTTACCATACAGTACATGCTTAAGATACATTCAGTGATTAACTTACTCATTTTAATCAGAGAGCATGATGTTAGTTATGCCAAACCTAGCCTGGAACCTAGTCTATCAATCAAAGACGTTCGTGACTGTTTGGAGAGGGAAAAAAACCCTGGTTGTTGGGACTTGTTGGACTTTGCTGTGGTTTCTTCTTCATCTAGTTGTGTGATTCTACTTTCACCTTGGTGGCCAGTGCCTCCTAGTCATGATCATCGATGGATCCTAATTCTGGCCACAGACAGAGATCTTTTCTCTCACACTTGTCCTTTCCCCAAGCACACAGACTCAAATACTAACCAATACAAGTTGTCACCTTTGCAAAACCTCAAGAAGTAGCCAGGTTGCAGCATAACTGCATGCCTCTATTTACATCCACAGTATTGATCGCTCTCAGCTCTACTGCACGTGAAATCCTTCTGTGGAGCACCTTTCAGCCACTCCCAAAGGGACTCCAAGGGTCCCAGAAATGCTTATTCCACTCCCATGTTTCTTCCAACGTCTTGGCAAACTACATACATTCTCTGGTTCTCTTATATATTTCAGAGACACCAGAGGTTCGCTCGCATACACACCTCATTTGACACAGTGATCATGTTCCTGAAAAATATTATGGCAATGGAATCCAGATAATCAGCCATAGTTCAAATGTCTTCAAAGGGTTCACTGTTTACTAGCAGAATAGGTCCTGAGAGATCCTCCAAGAAGGCGAAGAACTAACTGCCCCTCTGCTCCTGCTGCCGTCCCATCTGCACAGAGTTGCCCCCTTTTCCTCACCTCCAACTCAATTCCTTCTGATCCTTTGGCCCATCCCAGAGCCACACAGGTCCCTGTTCCTCCTGTTGGTCTTTCAGAGCAGTTACATTTCCTCTGCACATCCTCTATGACGTCTCCCAGGGGCCTCCATCCTTCCTCCCCTCTACAGTCTATAAATACTCTGATCTCCCAAGGGAAGCGTGTGGATTCCTTCCTCAGGCAGTAAGGCCCTCATGAGTGGGCCTAGGAGAGCCACTCCCAAATGAGCATTTTATCCCCAAGGCCCAGTGAGCCACTGAACCTTTCTTCCTCTTACTTTGCTGGTTAATCTTATCTAGACTTATATCAGGTGGGATGTTATCCAATCCCAAATCTGGCACCTTTTGTGCTGAGCCAGAGCAAAGACTGTTGGGGACTAGGTGTAGAGTCTATGCCAGTTTGGTTATGGACGTGGAGCTCTGAGACAATGAGGTTAAAGTCAGGAGGATAATCTGGGTCAGTTTTGCTTCATCCCAAATCCAACTTTGTACCCCTAAAGTGATCAGAGTTTGGCACCAACCATCACATGGGTTCTAACCCTAGTCACAGACCGAGATTTTCTTGGTTTCTCTTTTCTTTGCCTTTCATACATTTCCTGAATGCATAAAGAAAGAGTATAATAGTGTACCAACCTTTAAAAAGTAACACTATGGGGGGAAAAAAGGAAGAAAAAGAAAAGCAGCCATTTTACAGAAAAATCCCATGTATTAATTTCCCAAGACCATTGTAGCAAATTACCAAAAACTTGGTGCCTTAAAACAACAGAAATTTACTCTCTCTCAGTTCTGGAGGCCAGAAGTCTAAAATCACAAAGTCTTGGGGTGCCTGGGTGGCTCAGTCAGTTAAGCATCTGACTCTTGGTTTCGGCTCAGGTCATGCTCTTGCCATTGGTGGGTTCAAGCCCCACATCAGGCTCTGCGCTGACAGTGTGGAGCCTGCTTGGGATTCTGTCTCCCTGTCTCTGCACCTCCCCTGCTTGCTTGCTCTCTTTCTCAAAAATAAATAAATAAACATTTAAAAAATAAAATAAAATCACAAAGTCTCTGGGGGTGACTCTTTCCTTGCCTCTTTCAGCTTCCAATGTGTCTCCAGGCATCCTTGGATTGGGGCTGTATCATCCTCCCATAACCCTCTCCTCTTCTGTTGCAGTAACCTCCCTCTTTAAAGACACTTGTCATTAAATTTAGGGCCCACCTGGATAATCCGGGATGATATCATTTTGAGATCATCAAGTTAGTTACATCTGGAAAGACCTTTTTCCAAATAAGATTACATTCACATGTTCCAGGGGTTAAGATGTATACATATCTTTGGGGGGTCACTTTTCAACCAACTATGCCCCACTACCTCCATTCACATCCCTGGCATGTGAACAGGTTGAACTTTCTGTCAATTTTACCTCTAAAGTCTGTACACTCATCTAGGTTCCTACTGCCCCAACCTCATTCAATCTTTATCATTTCTCACACATCACTGTCCATAGCAGTGCTATGGTCATGCTGGTCTTGCTCTTCTTGAAAACTTTCTGTGGGCTCTGAGGATCGAGGCCCAATTCTTGGCCATGGTCTGCAAGGCCCTCCATAATCTAGTCCCTGTCCCCCTTGCCACACTCCTCTCTTACCTCTCACCCCCTTTCTGTCTGTAATTCCATGTCCGTTCCTGTCACAATGCCTTCCCAATGTTCTCCCTTCCTCTTAGAAAACTCTCTACCTCACCCTATCATCTCCTGACTGACACCCCTCATCCATCAGCTCAACTCTAAGGTCAACTAACTCTTTCTCAAGAGATGCTTTGTCTGGCCTCTCAGCTGTCCCTGTAATGGCATCTCTCATAGTTTGCAACTAGATTTGTGTTGCATCAATGTCTCTCTGCCTCCCTCCCCAACTCAACTAGACTGAGCCCCACAAGGGCAAGGACTGCAGCTGTCTGGTTTCATCATTATGTCTTCAGCATTCAATCAGCCTCTGATGCATAATGGGTGTTCAGTCATTATTTGAATGAATATGTGAATGGATGAATGAGCAAATGAATGGATTAATCTGAACATTTGTTTTCTAATCCCTCAAGTTCCTCTCCTAAAAAATGAGAGAGGGGAGGCTGGGTGGCTCAGTCAGTTGAACATCTGGCTCTTGGTTTTGGCTCAGCTCATGATCTCACAGCTCGTGAGTTCGAGCCCTGCATGGGGCTTTGTGCTCACAGCTCAGAGCCTGGAGCCTGCTTCAGATTCTGTGTCTCTCTCTCTCTCTGCCCGTCCCCAACTTGCACTCTGTCTCTCTCTCTCAAAAATAAATAAACATTAAAAAATTTTTAACATTTTTTTTAAATGAGAGAAACAGTGTCTGTCTCATGCTGTTGAGTAAGAATCAAAATGAAATAATGGAGAAGGGGCTTTATAAACCATGAGATGCCTTAGTAATTTAAAGAATCATTATGATGTTGGCAGATGTAAGCAGCTTTTGGGGGGATGGGGAGGTGCACCACACATGGTGTAGGTGCAGCTGGAGAAATGAAGGTGGAGATGAGGTATGATACTTGATGTCTACATTCCTCTGAATAAGAAGGGTTTCTGTGGCTTTGCTGTGTAGGATAAAATTACAAGAACACTCAATTCTCCTGCTCCAGACTTGAAGCTCATAACTTATCACCCTCTGGGATCAAAAGAAAATGCTACTCTCCTCAGGTGTAAATGTTGCCTGGAGTCACCCTGGGCCTTTAGAGTTTTGATTGTCTTCCTTTAAGGCATTAAAGCATCTGCTCCAGGTGCGGACTGAGGATAGGGTGACAGCCTCCTGGGCTGGGTCTATCTCCACCAGTGCTTCCCCACAAGGTGATCTATCAGCTGTAGCACATTTAAGGAGCTGCCCAGCTGACAAATGACTTTGAAGCATGCCCCTTGGCTTTTCATTCTTTATCTTCTTGGCTTTCACTGCTAATGGGGCGGTGGGGGGGGCTGGGGTAGGTGGAGAGTATCACCCCCTTCCTTCTGCTCCTCTAGCACGTGCATCTAAAAGGCATCCCTGGAGGCTTGACATTTCAGGTCTTTAGTTTCTTACATTTGATTTCCCCAGACCCCATCAAGTCATAATCTCCTTTCCTGCAGGGAAGGGACACTTCCACCTCTTCCTCCATATCCTCTTAGCTCCTTGCATTTGGGTCAAGAGACCGAAAAAGGCATTTCTCATTTCCATCTTGTATTCCATTGTTTTCTCCCCTGGGATGTCTATGCATTCAAGGACCTGAGATACCTCACTGGTCTGGAATGTCCACAGCAAGCTGATCCTCTGAATCATAGACTTAAAGAAATTGGAAAAAGCAGAACTCATTAGGCTGTCATTTCCCGTTTCCTCCTCTACCCTGGATGTCTTCCCACTGGCTTGCCAGTGCACTTCTGTCATTCCACTGGCTTTGAGGCTCTGTCTACACCATCCCAGAAAGGTGAAGAACAAAGGCATGTCTCTGAATAATCCAAGGAAAATCTCCAGTTTGGTCCCAATGATTTGGACATCCTAGTATGAAGCACTATTTTGATACAAAGCTTCAAGACAATTCCCTCTAATAGGTATAACTGAAGCTGTAAAGGACCTTGCAAAGATCTACTCCTTTTTTGTTTATAGCTTTATCGAGGTATAATCGACATACAGGAACCTGCATACCTTGCATGCCGTGTACAAAAAGTGTACAATTTGCTAAGTTTTGACATATACGTACCCCCATGAAACCATCACCACCAAGTTTCCGTGATTCTCTATAATTTCCTCTTGCCCCTTTGTAATACATCATTCCATCCACCCTCCAGTGCCCCATCCCCAGGTAACCACTGATGTGCTTTCTGTTACTCTCTAGCTTGCATTTTTTAGAATTTTATATAAATGGAATAATACAATATGCACTTTTTTCTTTTTGGCTGGCTTCTTTCACTCACCAAAAGTATTTTGAGATTCATTAATGTTGTTGTATGTATTAATAGTGTCATATGCATCAGTAGGTTGTTTCTAATTTTTGACTATTGCAAAAAATGCTATGAACACTCATGTATGTATGATGACTAATCATGTTTCATGTGCTGGTTGGCCATTTGTATATTTTCTTTGGAGATATGTATGTTCAGATCCTTTGCCCATTTTTAGTTGAGATATTTGTCTTTTTATTGTTAAGTTGTAAGAATTCTTTATATATTGTGGAATAGTATGTCTTCAATTCTATTGGGGATATGCCTGTAAGTATTTACCTGAGTCATATGGTAACTCTATTTTTAACCTTTTGAGGAACAACCAAACTATTTTCCAAATCAGCTGTACCATTTTATAATCCCACCAACAACATATGAAGTTCCTATTTTTCTACCTCACCAATACTTGTTATTGTCTGTATTTTTTTTAGCCATCTTAGTGATGTGAAGTGATACTGTGGTTTTGATTTGTATTTTCCTAATGACTACCAATACTGAGCATCTTTTTTAAAAAGTATATTTATTTATTTTGAGAGAGACAGACACAGAAGGAAGAGGGGAGGGGCAGAGAGAAAGAGGGAGAGAGAGAATACCAAGCAGGCTCCATGCTGTCAGTATGGAGCAAGACACAGGGCTTAAACCCATGAACCATGAGATCATGACCTGAGCTGAAATCCAGAGTCAGATGCTTAACTGACTAAGCCACCCAGGCACCCCAAGCATCTTTTTAAAAAAATGTTTAGGGGTACTTGGGTGGCTCAGTCAGTTAAGCTTCCTACTTCAGCTCAGGTCATGATCTCGTGGTCTGTGAGTTCGGGCCCCACGTCGGGCTCTGTGTTGACAGCCTGGAGCCTGCTTCAGATACTGTGTCTCCCTCTGTCTCTGCCTCTCCCCTGCTCACGCTCTGTCTCTCTCTCTCAAAAATAAGTAAAAACATTAAAAAATAAAATTAAAAAAATAAAATGTTTATTTATTCATTTTGAGTAGGGGGGAGAGGCAGAGAGAGAGAATCCCAAGCAGGCTCCATGCTGTCAGCACACAGCCAGACACGGGGTTTGATATTATGAACTGTGAGATCATGACCTGAGCCAAAATCAAGAGTCAAATGCTTACCCAACTAAGCCACCTAGGTGCCCTTATATTGAGCATCTTTTAATGTGCTTTTAGGCCTTTTATCTTCTTTGCAAAAATATCCACTCAAATCCTTTGTCCATTTAAAAACTGACATATAACTTATATGACATAAAATTCACCATTTTAGGGGCACCTGACCCGCTCAGTCGGTAGAGCATGCGACTCTTGATCTTGGGACAGTGAGTTCAAGCCCCATATTAGGTGTAGAGCTTTTTTTTTTTTTAAATCACCATTTTAATGTGTACAACTCAGTGGCTGTTAGTATAGTCACTAAGTTGTGCAACCATCACCAGTATCTAATTCTAGAACATTTCCACCACCCCAAAAAGAAACTCCATATCTATAAGCAATCAGTTCCAATTCGCCCCTTCTTCTACCTCCTGGCAACCACTAATCCGCTTCATATCTACATGGGTTTGCCTTTTCCATACATTTTATATAAATGGAATCCTATAATATACAACCTTCCATGAATGGCTTCTTTCACTTCGCATAAAGTTTCAAGGTTTGTCCATGTAGCAGCATGTTTCAGTATTTTTTTGTTTTTTATGGTTCAATAATATTCCATTGTATGGATATACTACATTCCTTAATCCATTCATCAGTTGTTGGACATTTGAATTGCTACCACTTTAGAGCTGTTATAAATAATGCTGTTATAAGCTTTATGTACAAATTTTTGTGTGAATGTGTTTTCAATTCCCCTATGATGTATATACATAGGAATGGAATTGTTGGATGTTATGATAAATTTATGATCAACTTTGTGAAGAACTGCTAACGTGTTTTTGATAGCAGCTGCACCATTTTACATTCCCATCAGGAATGTAAGAATGTTCTAATCTCTCCACATCCTCCCTCAAACACTTAATGTAGGAGTGTTCTAACCTCTCCACATCCTCCCCCAACACTTATTTTCTATTTTTGTTTTTATTATAACCATTGTAGTAGGTGTGAAGTGGTAACTCATTGTGGTTTTGATTTGCATTTCCCTCATGACTAATCATGTTTCATGTGCTGGTTGGCCATTTGTATATTTTCTTTGGAGAATGTCTGTTCAGAGCCTTTGCCCATTTTTTACTTGAGGTATTTGTCTTTTGATTGTTAAGTTGTAAGCATTCTTTATATATTGTGGGATAGTAGAACGCTTATCAGACATATGATTTGCAAATATTTTCTTTCATTGTGTGCATTGTCTTTTCACTGTCTTAAGAGTGTCCTTTGATGCACAAAATTTTTAATTTTGATGAAGTCTAATTTATCTATGTTTTCGTTGGTTGTTTTTGCTTTTGGTGTCGTACCTAAGAAACAATTGTTTAATACAAGGGCAGAGATTTACACTTATGTTTCCTTCTAAGAACTTTATACTGTTACTTCTTACATTTAGGTCTATGATCTATTTTGAGTTAATTTCATACATGTTGTAAGAAAGGAGAGCAAGTTCATTCTTTTGCATATGGCTGTGCATTTGTTCCAGCACCATTTGTTGAAAATACTATTCTTTTTCCCATTGAATTATAAACAGTATTGTTTTAAAATTTCAGTTTCCAATTGTTTGTTCCTAGTATATAGAAATAAAATTGATATGCATGTATCAATCATGTATTCTGAAACACTGCTAAAGTTGCTTATTGGTTCTCATAGCTTTCTTATAGGTCCCATTAGATTTTCTAAGTAGATGATAATGTCAGTTGCAATTAAAGTTGGTTTTACTCCTTCCTTTTCTATCTAGATGCTTTTTGTTTCATTTTCTTGACTTTTGCACTGGCTAGAACTTCTAGTAAAATGTTGAATAAGGGTAGACATCCTCATTTTGCTCCTGATCTTAGGGGGAAGGAATTCAGTAATAACATTAAATGTTATGTTACCTATAGGTTTTTCATGATACCATTCATCAAGATGAGGAAGTTTCCTTATTTTTCCAGCTTGCTGAGAGTTTGCCTTAGGAATGGATGCTGGGTTTTGCCAAATCCTTTTTCTGAATTTATTGAAATAAACATATGGTGGTTTTCCGGTTTTTTTTAATTTCTTAATATGGTGAATTACAGTGCTTGATTTTCTCATGGTAAATCAACCTTGTCCTGCTGGGATAAACCTCATTCAATCATGGATGTATTCTCCTCTTAATATATTGTTAGATTTTATTTATTAAATTGTTGTATCTATATTTATGAGAGATAGTAATCTGTAATTTTCTTGTTATATACTTTTCTGGTTTTGTTATCAGCGTAATGCTGATAACAAACATAGATACAAGTAATGGGGAAATATTCCATCATTCTCAAGGTTCTGGAAGACTTTGTATAGAATTGGTATTACTTCTTTAAATGTTTCACAGAATTCACCAGTGAAGTCATCTGGTCTTGAAGTTATCTTTGTAGTAAGGTGGTTAACTATAAATCCAATTTTCTTAATAGAGGGCTATTCACAATGCCTATTTCTTCTTGAGTGAGTTTTTGTATTTTATGTCTTCAAGAAAACTGTCCATTTCATCTAAGTTGTCGAGTTTATTGTCAGAAAGTTGTTCATGATATTCCCTTAGTATCCTTTTAAAATCTGTAGAATCTGTAGTTATATCACTTCTGTCATTCCTCATATTAGTAATTTGTGTCTTCTTTCTTCTTTTCCTGATTTTCCCTGGCTAGAGATTTATCAATTTTATTGATCTTCTCCAAGAACCAGCTTTGGGTTTCATTTATTTTCTCTATTGTTTATTTCTTTTCTAGTTCCTTGGTTTCTGCTCTGATCTTTATTATTTCCTTTCTTCTACTTACTTTGAGTTTAATTTGTTCATCTTTCTCTAGCCTCTTACAGTGAAAGCTGAAAATCATTGATTTGAGACCTTTCTTCTTCTCTAGTATAGGCATTTTAGTGGCATCCCACAAATTCTGTTATGTTGTATTTTAATTTTCATCTATTTCAAAATATGTTCCAAATTTCCTTTTGATTTTTTTTTTTTTTGCCCCATGGATTATCTAGAAGTGTATAATTTAGTTTCCAGGTATTTGGTAAATTTCCACAGATCTTTCTGTTATTGGTTCATGATTTATTTTTTTAATTTATTTAATGTTTATTTATTTATTTATGTATTTATTAGCGTTTTATTTTATTTTTGAGACAGAGAGAGACAGAGCATGAACGGGGGAGGGTCAGAGAGAGGGAGACACAGAATCTGAAACAGGCTCCAGGCTCTGAGCTGTCAGCACAGAGCCCGACGCGGGGCTTGAACTCACGGACTGCGAGATCATGACCTGAGCCGAAGTCGGCCGCTTAACTGACTGAGCCACCCAGGCGCCCCAATGTTTATTTATTTGAAGAGAGACACAGAGAGTGAGCAGGGAAGGGGGAGAGAGTGAGGGAGACATTGAATCCAAAGCAGGCTCCAGGCTCTGAGCTGTCACCACAGAGCCTGATGTGGGGCTCAAACTCATAGACCGAGAGATCATGACCTGAGCTGAAGTCAGGTGCTCAACCGACTGAGCAACCCAGGTGCCCTGGTTCCTGATTTAATTAATTGTAGTCATAGAATATTCTTTGTGTAACTTGGACTCTTAAAATTTTTGAGACTTGTTTTATGTCCCACAGTATGGCCTATCAGTCTTAGTAAATGTGCTTTATGCTCTTGAAAATGTGTTCTGCTCCCATTGAGTTGAGTGTTCTATAAATGTCAATTAGGTCAACTTGCTTGATAGTGTTATTCATATCTTCTGTATCCTTGCTGATTTTC
This sequence comes from Prionailurus viverrinus, assembly GCF_022837055.1. Lineage (NCBI taxonomy): Eukaryota > Metazoa > Chordata > Mammalia > Carnivora > Felidae > Prionailurus > Prionailurus viverrinus. Next base: position 100,228,842 of record NC_062579.1, read on the forward strand.
TGCCTACTTTTTCTGTCTCTCTTATTGAGGGATGAGTGTGAACTCTATGACTACAATTGTGGGCTTTTCTGTTTCTGCTTGTGGTTCTGCTTGTGGTTCTGTCAGCTTTTGCTGCATGTATTTTGAAGCTCTATTAAGGGCATGAATATTTAGGATTGTTATATCCTCTTGTTGAATTGAGCCCTTTATCACTATGAAAGAACCTTCTTTTTTTTCTCATTTTTTAAATGTTTATTTTTTGAGAGAGAGAGAAACACAGACAGGGGTGAGTAGGGGAGGGGCAGAGAGAGATGGAAACATAGAATCTGAAGCAGGCTCCAGGCTTGGAGCTGTCAGCACAGAGCCCGACATGGGGCTTGAACTCAAGAACCTCAAGATCACGACCTGAGCTGAAGTCAGGTGCTTAACTGACTGAGCCATACAGATGCCCCAGAACCTTCTTTATCTCTGGTAATGATTTCTGCTTTAAAATATACTTCATCTCATATAGCAATTCCACATTTCTTTTTATTAGTGTTAACATGGCATATTTTTCCATACTTTTACTTTTTAAATGTATTTTTAACTGTATAGTTAAAATACTTTACTTGTGGGCAGCATATAATATAATTGGTTCTTGTTTTCTTATCCAATGTGACAACCTCTGCCCTTTATTTATGTATTTAAACCATTTACATTTTATTTGATTATGGATATAGTTAGCTTTAAATCTATCATTTTGTTATTTGTTTTCTATTTTCCCCATCTGTTCTTTGTTTCCTTTTTTCTTTTTTTCTGTCTTCTTTGAGACTAACTGGATTTTTTTCATTCCATTTTGTCTTATTTTTTGGTTTATCACCTATAACTCTTTGTTTCAGGTTTATAGTAAACATCTTTTTAAAAAATTTTTTTTCAACTTTTTTTTTTATTTATTTTTGGGACAGAGAGAGACAGAGCATGAACGGGGGAGGGGCAGAGAGAGAGGGAGACACAGAATCGGAAACAGGCTCTAGGCTCTGAGCCATCAGCCCAGAGCCCGACGCGGGGCTCGAAACCACGGACCGCGAGATCGTGACCTGGGTGAAGTCGGATGCTTAACCGACTGCGCCACCCAGGCGCCCATAAAAATTTTTTAAATTTATTTTGATAGAGAGAGACAGAATATGAGCGGGGGAGGGTCAGAGAGAAGGAGAGACACAGAATCCAAAGCAGGCTCCAGGCTCTGAGCTGTTAGCACAGAGCCCCATGCAGAGCTCCAACCCACAAACCATGAGATCATGACCAGAGCCAAACTGAGACGCTTAACTGACTGAGCCACCCAGCCACCCCTATAGTAAACATCTTTAACTTAATCTTCAACTGATATATACCATGTCACATATACAATAAAGACTTTACCATAGTACATGCCCTTTTCTCCCTTCCCAATCTTTGTGCCATTGTTGTCATAGGTTTTACATTTACATATGTTATAAAACGCACACATGCTTTTTGCTTAAACAGTCTAGTATCAAAGATATTTATATAACTTTTACAAATCTTCTGGATTTACCCATGTTGTTATGACTTTTAGTGCTCTTCCTTCCTTTGTGTAAATCTATGTTTTCATCTTCTTTCCATTTCTTGCAGTGTGGGTCTGCTTGTGATGAATTCTTTCAGCTTTTGTATGACTGAAATGTCTTTATTTGGCCTTCCTTTTTGAAAGATATTTTTGCCTAATATAGAATCCCTGGTTGACAGGTTTTTTTCTTTCAGTACTTTCAAACTTTTGCTCCATAGCTTTCTCACTTGCATTGTTTACAATGAGAAATCATATCTTTGTTTCTCTGTACATAACATGTCTTTTTTCTCTAGCTGCTGTTAAAATATTCTCCTTAACACTGGCTTTGAACAATTCGATTATGATGTGCCTTGATGTGGTTTTCTTCAAGTTTCTTGAACTTGGACCTTTCTGAGCTCCTTGGATGTCTGGGTTTATAGTTTTCATTAAATTTGGAAATTTGGAGGGGGTATCATTTCTTTAAACATTTTTCTGTTCCCACCTGTCTCTTTTTCAGGGACTCAAATTATATTTATATTAGGCCACTTGAATTTTTCCTGTAGCTCAATGATGCTCTGTTCATTTCTTTTCATTCTCTTTTCTGAGTGTGTTTCATTTTGAGTCATTTCTATTGCTAAGTATTCAAGTTCACTAGTCTTTTTTTCCTACAATGTCTAACCCGCCATTAATCCCATTGAAAGTATTTTTAACCCCACGTGTTGTAGTTTTCACATTTATTGGTTTGATTCAGGCATTTAAAAACATCTTCCATTGTCTCCAATTTTGAACTTATGGATACAGTTACAATAATTGCTTTAGTATCCTTAATTACTAATTCTAACATCTATGTCAATTCTGGTTTGATTTCAATTAATTGATTTATCTACTCCTTATGGGCCATGGTTAACTGCTCTGTCCATGCCAAGTAATTTTTTTTTTTTTTGGATGCCAGACATTATGAATTCTACCTTGCTGGGTTCTTTATATGCCTGTATTCCTTTACCAGTGCGATTTTGTTTGTCTGGACACATTCTTGGTTGTTACAACTGGAGAGTGCTATTGGTATCCAATAATTAGAGGCCAGGTATGATGGTAAACATGCTACAATGTTCAGGACAGCCCCCACAACAAAGAATTATCAAGCTCAAAATGTCAGTTGTTCTGAGGTTGAGAAACCCTGCTATAAATATTCTTGAACTTTGTTCTGGGACTCAGTTAAGTTTCTTGGAAATTGTTTGATCCCTTTGGGTCCTGCTGTTAAGCTGTGTTAGATGAAACTAGAGTGGTGCTCAGTCTAGGGCTAATTATTCCCCAATACAGAGGCAAGACCCTTCTGTGTACTCTACCTAATGTCCCAATTTTAGCTGATTGGGAGCTGGTATTATTCTCAGCCTTGTGTGAATTCTGAGCACTGTTCACTCTAGTCATGTAATATGGTTCTCTCCCCAGTATCAGACAGTGTCCTCACAAATGCTCATGAACCTACACAGAGTCTGTTCCATCCCTTTTTCACCCCCAGTGCCCAGCTCATGTCAGGATGTCCTAGAGATACCTCAAAGTCACTCTTTCTGCTCTTACTCCTACCTCCAATCTACTCCTTTTGTATCTCAGGGAATGGTGTCAGTGCCCTAACCTTGAAATCCAAGACTCACCCTCCACTCCTGCCTCATCGTCACCCCGCCATTTAATCGGTCAATTTGGTTTTGCCAATGTCTCCTGCATTCTGTTCTTACTTTCCACATCCACCTTTTCTGCCCTAGCTTGGGCTATTATCATCATAGGAAGGCTCCAACTTGCACCTCCAGCATTCCCCACTACTCCTCCAATACACACCCCCACCCTGGTACCACAGAAGTCGTTACTACTTATCAAGCAGGCCAGGCCCTTTCACAACTCTACGCTTTTGCACATGGTATTCTTTTTGCCCGAGATATAGTTCCTCCCTTCTTTGTCAAGAAAACTCCTCGTCCTTCAAGAGCCAGCTCAAAAGTAACCTCTTCTGTCAAGCCCTGCCCTCTGTTCTACTGTGTCCTGTTCACACTTTGTTAACAAAGCTGATCACATCTGTTTACACTGCTGTCTATCTCTCCCACTAAATTCCCCCTAGGAATCTAGCAGTCCCTGTAGGTGCTTGCTATGGACAGAGTTGTGTCCCTCCTCCAAATTCCCATGTTGAATCTCTATCCCCCAATGTGACTGTATCTGGAGATAGGGTCTTTAGGAGGTAATTAAGGTTAAATGAGGTCATAAGGGTGGGCCCTAATCCCATAGGACTTGGGTCCTTACAAGAGGAAGAGATGTGTGAGAACACACTGGGAAAGTGGCTGTCTGCAGGCCAGGAAGAGAGGCCCACCAGAATCCGAGGATGCTGGCACCCTGATCTCGGACTTCCAGCCTCCAGACTGTAATAACATAGATATCTGTTGTTTAAGCGACCCGGACCCTGGCATGTTGTTATAGAAGCCAGGCTGGCTACTACACTGCTTAATACATGGTGAATGCATTTTTGAATGAATGAGAAAGAATAAAATAGAAGAGGGAAGGATGGAATGAATGGGGAGAGAAGATGAAGAAAGCTAGAGACAACCAGAGAAGAAGAAGAAAAATTAAGGAAGCAGGAGAAAGAAGGCAGAGGATGGACACGAGCTCATGAGGGATCCAAATAACCTGTGGAGACCATGTCCGTGCCCCGGAAGCCATTGCCAAGATGGAGGTGGCTGAGTACAGGCCCCAGGGCAGGGGAGGGGCTGAGCATCCAGGCACAAGATGTTACATAGACTACATGTATATATACATAACAATATCCCCCTAGAGGGACCAGGTGGTGCTTCTCTCAGAAGCTTGCGTCCCCCAGGAAAGGACCTGGCTCCTGGGGCTTTTGGAAGGAGGCCTGCGGGCTCTTTGGCTGGGCAACAGCTGGGTGCCCTTGCTTCCCCAGTCAAAGGTGGCTGCGGTCCACACGCAGCTGCAGGAGAGACCAGGAGAGTGTTTACCCAATGGCCCGAGTGTCCTCAGAGGACTCGGCTTTCAGTTACACAGCAAACAGCTGGCTCCGGACGGGCAGCGTCCTGGGCGCTGCGAACTGGCAGCTCCAGCGATGTTTAAGCCTCGACCATGAAAATGCCTCCTTCAACCCCCGCCCTCCCCCCGGCTTGGGGGGTGGGGTGTGTACTCACTTACGAGCTGGGACCTGACAGGTGGCGTTTTTCAGGCGCCCGTTCTGAGGGAACACCCCCCACCCCCACCAAAACGAATACGAAGTTTTTTGTCGCCCGGGGCTCGTCGAATTGGTTTCAGATTCGGCCACCCGCTGCAGCAGACAGCGGCTGTCTTTCCAGTAAGAAGACATTTCCTGGCGGGGAAGCCGGACAGACAGGCGGCGGCGGCGGCGCAGAGCAGTGCCAGCCGCCCGGGAAGCGAGGGCCTCCGTCCGCCCCAGGAGGGCAGTGCAGCACCCGCCTCCCGGAGCCCGCGCCGCGGGATCCGCCCTTCTCGCCGCGCCACCAGCCCCAGGGGCCATTCTCCGCCGCCCGCCGGGCAGGGGCGAGGGCACCGTGCCGCCGAGCCTGGCCCCTACCCCCGACGCTCCGCCCACCCGGCCCAGCCTGAAAGATCAGGGCTACCGGGCAAAACAGGATCCACAGTTAGAAACCAACCGAATAATAGACCTGGAACACATTTGAACACTTTTTTTTTTTTTTTTTTTTTTTGCCGGGGTGGGGGGCTTGGAGGGATTTGGGGCGGGGCAGGGTAAGGGACTGGTGGAGAGAGTTGCAGGGAGCCGCTCATTGCGACCGGTCCCCCGGTGCAGGCTCAGTGCTTGCGATGCTAGCAATCCTCGCTAGGCCCAGCCCTTAGTCGGGTGCAGGGACGTGACAGGACCGCGAGGGCTGGTTCTTTATTCTATTGTTCCCGCTCATCAGAAAGGGCTCCCAGCAAACCCATTCTGCTAGTCCCAGCTTTCCCGCTTGCTTGGAGACCTGTGCTTTGCTGTTGCTATTCGGGACAGGGTTTTTTGTCCATGCTAAGACCTTATTTACAGTATCTACACTAGGATGTTGACCCCCCAGACTACCAAAACGCTGAGCCAGCCGTTAGGTGGGGACGTGTGGTGGAGTGGAGGAATGGAGATTTGCTCCTACCCAAGCAGCCACACACTTCCCCGGAAGCACCCCGAAGTTCACACTCTGCTGCCTGACTCCTTGGCAGTGCTTTTCAAACATTGTTACTTGGAGGAGGCACTTGGGGTCCTTATTAAAATGCTTCTTCTTCTTCTTCTTTTTTTAGAAAGAGAGCGTAAGACCCCGGGAGAGGGGCAGAGGGAGAGAGAGGGAGAGAATCTTAAGCATAGAGCCCAACGTAGGGCTCTAGCCCACGACCCTGGGATCATGACCTGAGCGGAAATCAAGGATCAGAAGCTGCAACCCACTGGGCCACCCAGGTGCCACTAAAATGCAGATTCTGATTTAGAAGATCTGGGGAGGGCCTGATGTTCTGCATTCTTCACGGGCTCCCAAGCGATGCCGATGCTGCCTGTACCACACTTGGAGCCAGACCAAGGGGGTAGATCATTGCTCTTAACTGCAGCTGGGTATTAAAATCACCTGGGGAGCTTGAAACACTTGAACTTCACTAAAAGCGAAAATCTTAAATGTTCTCACTACAAAAAAAAGGTGCCTATGTGAAGTTATGGATAAGTTAACTCAATTGTGTTATCATTTCACAATGTATACCTATATTAAATCATAAACCTTTACAAACATCATGTTGTACAACCTAAATATATACAATTTTTATTTCTCAATGGTACTGTGATAAAGCTGGGGGAAAACTAATTAGGCCAGTCCCCACCCCATGCTCCCCCCCAGATAGTTTGATTTAATTGGTCTAGGGTAAGATTTGGGCTTTTTTTTTCTTAAGTAAGCTTTTCAGGTGATTTTTATGGGCAGCCGGGATTGGGAACCACTCACCCAAGCGGCTGTGAGGAGGGACATAGGCTGTAGCCAGGGACATTGATTTCATACTGGGCCCAACTGTAGGGTTATGACCAAATTAAGAATTCATTTTGTGATCAATAAACATAATTGGTCTGTATGGTTTCAAATACTTCGTTTTACCTCACATTCAATCATCAAATATTTATTGAGGCATTGTATTGTACTGGGCACTGTGCTAGCTACTAAGGATTCAGCAGTGAATAAGATTGACATGGAGCTGACAGTCTAGTGTTATCATGGACAGTAATCAAATAATCACCAAAATAAATGGAAATGTACAATTGACTGAGCGCTAGGAAGGAAAGAATCTGATTTAATGTGTACGCGGGGAGAGTAAGGGCAGGAAAATGAAAATTACTTACCTGCAATCTGGAGGATGAATTGTCACTAATAGGTGAAAGGGCTGGAAGGAAGAGAGAATGTTCTAGGCAGAGAGACTGACAGTTGGGCATGTGGCCAGAATGTAGTCAGGGTGGTCATGGGGCAAGATGAAGCATGAAAGGCAGAGAGGTACCTATGTAGATCACAGGTTCCCAGAAAATTAACATCCCCAGGGGACTTTTAAAAATATACCCATGCTTGGGTTCCAACCCTGAGGTTCAGTTTCACTGATCTGGGGTAAGAGCTGTGCACCCAACAGACCCTGGATAGAAGGGGTCAAGGCTGAGCTCTTCCATGAGTATTCAGAGAGTAGGCTTCTGTGCTGCAGATTAAAATTCATATCTTGGTGCTCTGGATACCAACAGCATTAACACAGGTAGAGGAGTTGGCATTTTGTTTTCAAAATGAACATGCCTGCCTTTCATAGTGCCTAGACAGAAGGCCAGAGCCCACCTCAAGCTGCTAAACTGCTTAGGAGCAGGGCCAATATGTTCCTTAAAGAAACAGCTGTGGATCAGCTCAAGTGTTTGAACAAGTATGCAGATGAAGTTCCAGAATATCGGGTCTTGGAGTGTGAAAACACATTAGCTTGGACGGCTGGAGGATGTGATGTTTGAGTAGCATGGCCTTGAGGCTGGGGCTGGAGCTGAACCAGCATTTTAGCCAGAGGGAATGACAGAGGTGAAGGTAGGAAGGTGGGAGATGTGCAGCGCTCCCAGGGCACAGTGAGCAATCTAGTTTGGCCAGTAGGGGTGTTTGGAAGGAGTTTGAGACCCCACTGCCTGTTCTGATCACACTGGTCCTATGGCTCATTTGACAAACCACTTCATAAACACATCATAGGGTTAGAAGGTGAGACTGTTGGGGAGGGGGGCATTCCATCCAGGAATGACTAGAAAGGGCCTGCTCTGTCAGCCTGAGGCTCAAAGATGCAAATGTGTAGGCTCCCCTTGGAGGAAGTCACCTAGGAGGGCTGGCACCACTTGCAACCAGACTGCGTATACTATAATGTGGGGCTTGTGGCCTTTTTGTGTGTGCCACAGGCCGCTTAGCAGTCTGGTGGAGCCTACAGTCCCCTTTTCAGACTAATGTTTTTAAGTGCATAAAATAAAACATAAAGGATTATGATTGAAATAAATTAGGATGAAATACAGCTAACAACATATTTTTAAAATTTGTGCCTCATTACTAGCACGTGAAATAAGATCTAGCAGTAAGTCTTACAACAATTTCAAAATAGTCACGAGCATCTTGATATTTTAAGAGATCAAACTTCGCTCAACTGTGATATGAAAATATGTGTGATTTCTGTTGGGGGTCCTCTGGTGTTCTGGTGCATTTTTGCCTGCATTCATGATTGAAAGAAGTGCTAAAATATAGTTTAAAAAAGAGCAGATACAAGGGCGCCTGGGTGGCTCAGTCGGCTAGGCGTCTGACTCTTGATTTCTGCTTAGGTCATGATCTCACAGTTCCTGAGATGGAGCTCTGCGTTGGCCTCTGCGGTGACAGCACGGAGCCTGCTTCGGGTTCCCTCTGTCTCCGTCTCTTTCTGCCCCTTCCACGTGCACATTCTCTCTATGAAAACAATAAATAGACTTTTTTTTAAAAAAGAGAGCAGATATAAACGTGCAATTTTCCCTGTCCAAGTTCATGAACCCTCTGAATTCCAATCACAGACCCCTCAGAAGGCTAGAGGCCCAGGTTAAGGACCCACAGATACCCATCTATGGGAATGGCCCTTTGCTTCAAGTTGCTTCACTGCAGCTCTCATTTTGCGGGGGAAGGGGTGGAGCTGGAGATGTGGTTTCAGAATCAGCCTGCCATCCTGCCGTCTCTCCTCTACACTCTTAGAGCCTATGTCATTTGGTTTTCTTCTGTTGCAGGTGGAGGACTTTTCATCTCCAACAGTGTTCCTCTTTCCACACGTGTCAACTGCACATCTGCTGAGTGCAGGGCTCTGTGCTATGCCCCTCGCCACCAGAATCGGGGGCCACAGAGAGATAGCTATTAGTAATAATACCTACACTTGCCAAACACTTTTTATATGCCAGGTACCTGCTGGCACTTCATTCACTCATTCATTCATTCATTCATTCAATAAAGATTTACTGAGTGCCTGCTCTGTGCCAGGCACTGTTTAGGGGCTGTGGGGATGGCAGGGAATAAGACAGCTAAACTCCCAGCTGTCCTGAAGTGTACACTCTAGAGGGACAGACAAATTGTTATGCAGAGTAAATACGTAAATGACACAGTATGCCAGCTTGCTAGATGTGCTACGTGCTATGGAGAAAAGCAAAGCAGAGAAAGGGGAGAGGGAGTACCTCTTGGGAAAAGTGGGGGCAGTGTCAAACAGGGTGACCATGGAAAGTCTTACTGAGGAGGTGGGCATTTGGGACTAGACCTGAAGGAAGTGAGGGGTGAGCCTTCGCAGGGATTTGGAGGAAGAGCATTCTGGACAGAGGGAACAGCTTTGCCAAGCCGCTGAGGCTGGAACACAGAGGAGGCCTGTGGGCTGGAGGAGAGGAGCGAGTGGAAGAGTGGTGGGAGAGGAGGGCAGAGGGGAGGTGAGAGGGCTTGAATGGAGCCACACCCCCCCACCCCTGGGAGCGCTGCTACAAGACAGTAGCATTATTCCCATTTTCAAATGAGGGAACTATGGCTCAGAAAGCTCAGTGCCTTGAGTAGTGAGGGGCAGAGCAGAAACGTGGAGGCCTCACACCTCCCCCTCGCCTGGCTCCAGGCTCAGAGAAGGGTCAGCATGTTCTTTATTTCCTTCTGCTGCTTCCAGGTTCTTGACAAAATATTGTCACCTCCCAAGGACCGAATGCTGCTCTGCGTACCCTGCCTCCTCACTGTAGCCACCAGCATCCACTTTACTTTGTGAGCACCTGCTATGTGTCAGGTACCTTTTCAGATGCAGAGAAGAAAATGATGAATAAGAAAAGTCAGCGCCTTGCTCCCATGGCGCTTTTTATTCTAGTGGGTGGGGGAGACAGATGAGTAGGAAAATAAAAAAAAGAAAATATTTTTTACGAATAAGAGCCATGCAGAGAGAAGAGAGTGACTGCTTTATAGAAGCTGACTAGAGAAGGCCTCTCTGAGAAGGTGACATTTAAGTTGAGATCTGGGGGAGAACATTCCAGGCAGAGGGAGGTATTGGGCTAAGGCAAAGGTGGGAAGGAGCTTGGCATGTTAGATGAACAGAAGGCAGAAGGACAGGGAGTGAGGCAGAGCACAGGAAACCAGGTCGGCAGCACAGGGACCAGCTTGGGCAGGGCCCTGCAGGTCAGGAGCACAGAGTCCACTGCAGTGACAGAAGCAGGGGGAAGGACACAGTAGGGTTGATATTTTCAGATCCTGCTGACTTCCCTATAGAGAATGGATAGGTGGGAAAGTCAGGGGATGGAGAAAAGGTGAAAAGATTTAGGATATGTTTGGAGATAAAGTCAACCAGACAGGCTGATAGATTGAACGTAGGACATGAAGGAAAGTGTGGATTCAAAGATGGCCTCTAACTTTTCGAGCCCCTTTTGGAGCAGCTGTGTGGATGGTGATGCCATTTGCAGAACTGAGGAAGGCTTTGGGGAAGTGGCTTTGGAGGAAGTTGTCACGAGTTCTATTTTGAACACATTAGCCTGAGACAGTAATGTCAAATAGGCAGTTGGATTTGGGAATCTGCAGTTCTAGAGAGCAGTCTAAGCTGGAGACGGAGAGTCAGAAATACAGAAACATTGCCACTGTGTATATCCACCTGTGCCCAGCACAGTGCCTGCCATGTGGTAGATGGTCTATTTTGGTTAGTTGGTTGAATGAATGAATGAATGAATGAAGTGTGTTCTTAGAGCTTTGGAATCAGACAGACTTTGGTTCAAATTTATTTGGTTCAAATAAATCCTGCTTCTGCTACTTACTAGCTTGACCTTGAACATGTTATTAAACCTTCTGGAACCCCAGCTTCCTTAGTTGTAGAATGGAGAGAGCAACAATACCTATTCCACAGCACTTACTGAATAAGCCATGGAAGGTGTTTAGCACAATCCCTGGTGCATAGTGAGCATTCAGTAAGTTGATGGCTGTTATAGTCAAAGCATGATGTAGGGCCCCAAGCGACTGGCTTGAAGGGACATTTTAGAAGGCAGTCCTAGGGGGCGCCTGGGTGGCTCAGTCAGTTGAGCATCCGACTTGATTTTGGCTCAGGTCATGATCTCAAGGTTCATGGGATGGAGCCCCGCCTTGAGCCCCAGGTCGTGCTCTGCCCTTACAGTGAGAGACTGCTTAGGATTCTCTTGCCCTGCCCCTCCCTCCCTCCCCTCTCAAAGTAAATAAATAAACATGAAAAAAAAGAAAGAAGTCCCAGAGAGTGGATCAATATAGCTGGGCTGTCAGGTGACAGGCAGTAAGCCTGTGTGGTTAGGTGTTGTTCTATTCAGCCAAACTGTCTGGGTTCATAATCCTGGTTGAGCCACTTACTAGCTTACTTAAACTCTATGTGCCTTGGGGTTTTTAAAAGTTATTAATATTTAATCTCCAAAATAAGGATAATAATAGACCTACCTCACTGAGCTGTTGTGAAGGATTAAATGAGATAATCCATGGAAATGTTGAGAACAGTGCCTGGCTCCTACCAAGGGTTCAATAGGAAGAAGCTATTATCACAGGCACTCGGGAGGGAGGGAGCTGCAAATAGGCTTCAGCTGTGTCCTTGACCTCCCTCCAGAGAAAACCCTAGCTGACAGCAGAGCCCATTTCAAATAGCTCAGCCATCCTAAACTCTCTTCCTATTCTTCCTCGGCCACAGCCTTCCAGTTTTTGCAACTTTCTGAATGACGCGTGAGCCTTTGCCAGTGTTGGTGTGGAAAAGGCCAACTCCTCCACTTGAGGACTGCGGAAACACAGCCCCCTTTCACTCCAGGGTAGGTGCCAGCCACAGGCTACAGGCAAAGGGAGTCCAGGTTCCTGAGCTGCCTGAAGTTGTGTAGGAGCAGAGAGAAATAACCAACTGCAACAGTCCCAGAGGGCCCCCGGGCTTCTTTTCTACTTAAATGCTCCCTTTGTTGCTAAGAAGCAAACCTATCCCATCACCACTGGCACCAGCCTGCCCATTGTTTTCCTAAAAGACCATCCCAAGCCAAGATCTAGGACTACCTCTGCCTTACAGAAATGGCAGCCTGGAGATGCCATTGCAGTGGGAGTATCAAATAACCCAAATTCTCCACAGCTAAAGGCTCTAGAGCAGAGCCTGGGGTCAGGTGTCCTGGGTGGACCCATAAAGGGCCCAAAGGAAGTCACTGGAAGAACTTTGCCTGGCTTTTCCCCTGCACTCAGCTACCTATGGTGATTACTGCTCGAGGCCCTGACATCTGAGCAATGGGCACAAGGCTAATCTAATCTCAGCTCCATTTGAGCAAAGTGGTGAGCCTCATGGCTTTGTTCCAGAGGGGGGAAAGCATGAAATATCCCACCAGGAAGACAGAACAGAGATTTGATAAATAGCTGGTCCTTCAGGTACGTGAAGGTGGATATGCGTGAGGTACAAAAGGCCAGAAGTGCCCTCTCTCCAAACAGGAGGGGCCTGTTTGGTACTTTGCCACTTTCGGCTCTGAACCTGCTCAGTAGACTGCCTGCCTCTGAATTGCCCAACTCTCCCTCTTACTTCCTCCCCTTGTCAGGTATCTTCTCAGGGCCTCTCATCACCTCAGTTCTCACCTTTCACTTGGCTGAGAAAGAGGAAGAAGGTTTCCTCACCCCTGCCTTCAACTACACATGCTTCTCTCTAGAACCTTCTCTCAGCATGTCTTCTCAATTATTCTCCATTTGCTTAAAGATAACATTCTACCTTCTCTGAGACATATCACCACAGAGGAATTTTTAGAACTAGAAAGGTCTTTCTAAATCATTTCATCCTAATGTCTTGTTTTTACAAATAATGAAATTAGAGAGAAGTTTCTTGCCCAAGGCCACACAGCAAATTATTGGCAGGGATAGACCTAGGAACCCATTTCTCCCCACTCCCAAACCAGTGTTCTTTGCACAACAGTACTTCGCTTTCACCAACCTCATTTGTCACCAAGCCAAACCTTGTGACTTCAGACAATAGCACTCATTTTATTATGTCTCATGGTTTCTGCAGGTCAGGAATTGGGGAAGGGCTCAGCTGGGTGGTTCAGGCTCAGCATTCCTCTTAAGGCTGTGGTCAGAGAGTGACTGGAGCTGGAAGAGTAGGGGTGGGGAGGATGGGGCTGGAGCAGCTGGGAACAGCCAGGCATCTCTCTTTCCATGCAGTCTCAGAGTCTCTTCATGTGATCGCTCCATGTGAGTTAGTTTGGGCTTCCTGATAGCATGGTGGCAGTGGAATGAATTACAGAGTGGCTCAAGGTTTCAAGAGTGAATGCTGCATGGGATGCCTGGGTGGCTCATTTTGTTGAGCATCTGACTCTTGATTTCAGCTCAGGTCATGATCCCAGGGTCGTGGAATTGAGCCCCACATCCAGGTCCATGCTGGGTGAGGAGCCTGCTTGAGCTTCTATCTCCCTCTGCCCCTCCACAGTGTGTGTACACATGCATGTTCTCTCTCTCCCTCTCTCTTAAAAAAAAGTGTTCTGGCAAACAAGGTGGAAGCTGTAACCTTTTATGGCTTAGTCTCCAAAGTCACCTTAGCTTCACTTCTTGCATAATCATGAGCCTACCCACCTTCGACGATAAGGACCACAGCCCCTGTATCTCAATGGGGGCAGTGCCAAAGTCACATTGTGAGCAGTGCCTGATGGAGATGTTGTTGCAGCCATCTTTAAAAAATATTATCTGCCACCCCAATCTTACTTCCCACTTTTCCCTCACATGAACCTTCTGCTTCAGCCAGCATGGCTCTTCAGTCCCTTCAGACAAGCCTTCTGCTGTCTTTTTTTTGTTTGTTTTTTTTGTAGTTTGGCTACCACCAGGCCCCTGTCCAGGTTGCCCTCCTTTTTTGTCCAGTGTCTTCTTAAACTTTTTAAAATATTTATTTATTTATTTTGAGAGAGAGCATGAGGGACAGACAGAAAGAGAGAGAGAGAGAGAGAGAGAGAATCCCAAGCAGGCTCTGCACTGTCAGTGCAGAGCCCAACACAGGGCTCAATCTCATGAACTGTCAGATCATGACCTGAGCCAAAATCAAGAGTCAGGCATTTAACCTACTGAGCCACCCACGTGCCCCTCCAGTGTCTTCTTTAAAGTTCCCCAAAGACTCCCTTGAGCATCACAAGTAACAGTTTTCACCCATTCAAGCCACACAGACACTTGCATGTTCAATAGGCACCTGGTCAGGGCCAGTCTGACCAACAGCTGTGGGTTTCCTCAGCTGGGCCATAAACATCTGGATTCTGTTGGCTGATTCTCAGGTTCACATAGCTTCTGGACATAAAAGGTCAGACAGAGAGGAAATGTAGTACAGTGTCTCTTCTGAAGTGAGCCCAGGAACAAACCAGATTCTGAACACAAGGCCCTGGAAGTCTGAGGGAGGAGGGGAAATAAAATGCATTGGCAAAAGCCTTTGGCTGGGAATCAGGAAATCAGGGTCCCTCCACCAGCTTTCTGGCCAATTTGATGTATACATGATCTGAGGCAAACCCCTCAATTCCTCAGTGGGCCTCAGTTTCCCCACTTCTGCAACATGAAACCTGGAGTTTGCCCTTTCTACTTTGTGATGAGCAGATAAAACATGGGAAGACCACTTGAGGGCAGAAAATACTTTTAAATGCCAATGATTCTGGTATTTGTTTATTTTATCAACTACCACTTCCTTCTTCACCAGCTTATAGACTCTAGGGAGTGTATGAGTTGGTGAGTGAATGGTTATGGATATTGGTCAACAGCCCTTCCCTAGACACATATGGTAGGATTTAGGAGGGCAGGGCTTTGCAATATGACAATTCCCCAATCTCTGAATGGCTCATGCTTGGCAGGAGCTGAGGCTGAGCCAAAGGCTCAATTAAGAGCTAACAATTTCACCCTGTCCTGCTCCAACACCCCACCCCAGCCTATTCACACTCCCATGGAGTGTGCTAGTGCCACGTCTGAAAGCAGGTACACCCTCTTCCCCCCAGTTAGAAAGTTAAGCTACTAATTAGCTGTGTGGCCTTGGGTGAATTCCTTCCCTTTTCTGAGCCTTGTTTCCTTAGAAAACAATGGTCTCATCACCACCCCCGCTGCTGGAGAAGAGTTTGATTATTTCTTGGCTTCATCATATCTATTGTGCAGGGGTGGCATGTGGTCTCTATGGAGCTGGAAAGCATTAAGTCAGAGCAGCCTTCATCAAACAATACATGGTTTCCCCAAAATAAAGGGTGCCCCCTAGGCTCCTTCACCTCATGGGACCTAAAAGAGCCAGCTGAGGCTGAGTGTGGGCCCAGGTGTGAGGAAACCAGAGAGGCCATTCTGATCGTGTGATGTGACTTTATCTAAATCAGAGAATCTCAAACCCTTGGAGCCAAAAAGCACTACCAAAATCCTCAAGCAGAGCAGTTGTCAGCCTCCAAAATGAACTGTCCCAGATGACAATCACATGGGGGACCCACTGCCACTCCAAGGTTTGGGACAATTCTCTGTCAGCTGAAACTTCCTCTCTCTTCCTCCTGTTCTAGAAAGCACACCACTTCTCTCAATTTATGAGAAGTACTTGCACATGTGCACAAAGGCTGGTGGTCACAGCATTGTTTGTAAGAGGGAGAAACTAAAAGCCACCTAAATATCCACCAGCAGGAGATTGGTTAAATAAATTATTGGATAGCCATAGTATGGAATGCTATGCAGAGATCTTTTTAAATTCAGCAGGCATAAATGTGTGGATATAGGAAATTACCCATGACATATAGTAAAGTGGAAAAAACAAGCTGTGGAACAATATGTATGATACAATATATATTTATACACAACTATCTATTTCTATAGGTATGTTCATATGCATGTAATGTATGTACTGTACATACGTTAGAGTTGGAGTATAGAGTTGGAGATATAGAGACACAGAGATTTATTATGAGGAATTGGCTCACATAATTATGGAGGCTGAGAAGTTCCACAATCTGCCATCTGCAAGCTGGAGACCCAAGAGGGCCAGTGGTATAATTCCAGTCTGAGTCCAAAGACCAGACGACGAGGGGAGCCCATTGATGGTCTAAGTCCAAATCTCAGGGCAGGAGAAGATGAATGTCCCAGCTCAAGCAGACAGGCAGAAAGGGAACAAATTGTCCCTTTCTCCACTTTTTGTTTTATTCAGGGTTTCAGTGGATTGGATGATACCCACCCACATTAGGAAGGGTGATTTACTTTGCCAAGTCCATCAATTCAAACACCAATCTCATCTGCAAACACCCCCACAGACACACCCAGAAATAATGTTTAATCTGTGCACCCCATGGCCAGGTCAAGTTGACATATAAAATTACCCATCACAGTAGGCAAGTACGTGGATAAAAGCTTAGGATACCCAAAACCCTTAACAGTGATTACCTTCAGAAAAGGAACTGGGATGAGAAAGAAAGCTCAAGGAGTTCTTCCAAAATACCTGAATAGTTTGGATTTTTCCAATATGAATTGATTCATCCATTTATTTGCTAATTAAAATGCAATTTAGGGGCACCTGGCTGGCTCAGTCAGGGGAGCATGCAACTCTTGATCTCGGAATTTTGAGCTAGAGCGCCACGTTGGGTGTGGAGATTACTTAAAAATAAAATCTTTTAAAAAATTCAATTTAACAATAAAGCATATGAAAAGGGACACAAACAGATTAGTGGTTGGGTTACAGGGGGTTGGCTGGGGGGGGGGGGCGTTAGGGATGGCAGGAGGGAGGGATAGGCACAGCTCTGAAGGAGTAGAACCAGGGAGTTCTTTTAGGGTGGTGGTTATACAAATCTATACACGAGATAAAATTGCATAGAAGTATACCCACAAACATGCACACACATGAAGGCATGGAAAACCTCATGAAATCTGAATAAAGCCCAGCTACTGATATTGTACCAATGTCACTGAACTTCACTGGATTTGATACTGTGCGGTAGTTATGTACGATGTTATCATTGGAGACAGCTGTATGAAGGGTACACGGGACCCCTCTGTACTGTTTTTGCAACTTGTGAGTCTATAATTATTTGAAAATAAACAAGAACGAAGAGGCACAGAGATCTTGTTGAATATTTTGAGGTGATGGAAATGTTTCCTGTCTTGAATGTGGTGCTGCTGGTTACATGTGTATACATTTGTTAAAACTTATTGAGCTGTAACATGTGACAGGATGAATTTTAATATATGTAAATTATGCCTTAATAAGCCCAATTTTTATTTAAATATTTATTTATTTTGAGACACGGAGAGAGAGAGTGTGTGTGCATGTGCATGTGTGAGCAGGGGGAGGGGCAGGGAGAGAGGGAGAGAGAATCCCAAGCAGGTTCCATGCTATCACCACAGAGCCCAACACGAGGCTCACTCTCACAAACCATGAGATCATGACCTGAGCTGAAACTAAGAGTCAGACACTTAAGTGACTGAGCCACTCAGGAGCCCCACTAAACCCAATTTTTATAAAAACCTCATACCAGAAGACAAATGGGTGACAGTGATACTGTTGTATCACTTACTAACTTATGAACACAAGGAAATCATTCACAAACGTTTACATTTTGTTGTTAATAAAAACTTACCCTCAACATGCTTCACAATAGCCAGAAATGCCTGTGCTGGGGTCCCCATCAGATGACCACCCTCCTCCAGTGACGAGGGGCCCCTCAATACTGCAGCCGATACCAACTATAATAGAAAGTTCTGTGTAAGGCTACTGATCAGCTGTGTGGCCTTGGGTGGATTACTTCCTCTCTCTAGGCCTTGCTTTCCTTAGAAGCAAATGGACTAGATGACCTCTCAGGTCCCCTCTGGCTCTAACATTTGAGTCATTAGACATTGGGATTTGCCTCCTTGTGACTATTGACCTGGTTCTGCCTCCCGGAGGCACCCAGAACTTGGCCCTGTGAGACATTAATAGCCAGCCCATCACACACTAGAGGTTGGCTCCCCTGCCCTGTACATTCATTATCTTTATAGCACATAGGCAGCATTGGGCAGGAACTAAGACCACAGGATCTGCAGTTAGGCAGCCTGGAGTCTGACCTTGGATTCTGCCACTTCCCAGAGCCTCAGCATACTATCTGTATAAAGGGACTAATAGTACCAACTTGAAGGGGAAGGGATATGGGAGTAAATGAGGTAATGTATATAAATTGGGCTGTGTTGTAGGTAGAGTAATGGCCTCCCAAAGATGTCCACATCCTAACCCCCGAAACCTGTGATTGTGTTAGGTTACATGGCAAGGGGGTATTACACTTGCTAATCAGCTGACTTTTAAAAAGGTGATTAGGAAATTGTCCCAGATTGTGTAGATGGCCTCAATATAATCATGAGGGTCCCCATAAGTCAAAGAGGGAGGCAGGAAAGTCAGATCCAGAATTGATGAGACATGAGAAAGTTTCAATCAGCTAATGCTGCCTTTGAACACGGAAAGGCATCATAGGCCAAGAAATGTGGGCAGCTCTAGAAGCCAGAATTGGTTAGGAAATGGATTCTCCCTTAGAGCCTCCAGAAGGAACACAGCCTTGATGACACCTTAGTTTTAGCCCAGTGAGACCCGTTTTGGACTTCTGACCTCCAGAACTGCAAGAGGACACATCTGTGTTGTTTTAAGCCACTAAGTTTGTGGTATTTTGTTAGAATGGCAATAGGAAACTAACACAGGATGGCTATGACCCCCTCCTGACTGGTATGCCCATACCCACTCTTACCTCACTCCAATCTGTTCCTTATAATGCAGCCAAATGATGTTTCCAAGACTCTTATTTAACCAAACCACATCTCTTAATACAACTCTTCTCCATGTTCTTCAAATATGCCCCAGGACCTTTGAAACTGCTGTCCTGTTTATTTAAAAGGTGCCATGGTCCCCTGGGTAACATTTAGTTACCTTCATAAATTGGCTCAGAGATGAAAATGCCATTTCCTCCAGGCAGCCTGAGCTGGTCCCTGGTCTGGGTCAGGTTCTCTGGATAAGTGCCCTCAGAGCACATTACACACCTCTGCAGCACTTGTGGGTTTTAAAATAAATATATTTATTTATCTGCCTTGGGATGTATTGCCTACCTCTGCCCAGTAGACTATAAGCCTCCTAAGGGCAGGATCAGTATCTGTCTTACCTTGCCTAGCCAGTGTCTGGTACATGAGAAGCAGTTCATAAGTGGCGACATTTATCACTGTTTTATTTCTGAATCCTCATCGTTCTGGTCACCCCGAAAATACTTTCTAGTTTGCACTCCTCTTTATTTTTTTACATGTTTATTTATTTTGAGAGAGAGAGAGAGAAAAAGAGAGAGAGAGAGAGAGCACAAGCAGGGGAGGGGCAGAGAGAGAGGGAGAGAGAGAATCCCAAGCAGGCCCTGCACTGTCAGCACAGAGCCCAACGCGAGGCTCGATCCCACGAACACTGAGATCATGACCTGAGCCGAAATCAAGAGTTGAATGCTTAAGTGACTGAGCCACCCAGGCGCCCCCCCCCCGGCTGTCCTCTTTAAAATGTGGTGCCCCTACCTTGACCTAGTCCTCCAGG
Organism: Prionailurus viverrinus; assembly: GCF_022837055.1. Classification (NCBI taxonomy): domain Eukaryota; kingdom Metazoa; phylum Chordata; class Mammalia; order Carnivora; family Felidae; genus Prionailurus; species Prionailurus viverrinus. The sequence continues at coordinate 100,248,364 of NC_062579.1, forward strand.
CGGCAAGAGCATCACAAAGTAGAAGTTGAATATGCTGTCCCTGCTTATTGAGGGTATCCCACTTCTATTAATGCAGCTGAAGTCTGTGTTCCTTTATTACTAACCCATCACACCCTCAGCTTGAGCTGAACCTGGGGCCATGAAGACCACCCATCTGCACATCCCAATATTTGTTTCCATCAGAACATGTGTAACTAAAATTTTGAGCTTTCCTCTCATCACCATGGGATTCCCTCCTCCAGCTTTGCAGTCCTTGTCCCGACCTGGCTAAATCTTCCTCAATTCCAAGTCAGCCATCCACCATATTAACTAGCCCTCTCAGCCTCATATCATCTGCACACCTGTACGATGTGGTCCTGTGCCTGCCTCCAAGTCCTGAATAACAACATGGAACAGGTCAAGGCTATGAACAGGGCCCTGGAAATGCGGCCAGAGGCCCCCTGGGCCTGCCATGCATTGCAGGGTATTGAGTCAGTAACACACACCATGCGTAGGTCAAGTCTTGGCTTTACCACTTTTGTGGCTGCGAACCTGAGAATAACAGTATATTTGTCTCCTAGGGCCACTGTAATGAGACACGACAAACTTCGTGGCTTGAAACAACAGAAATTTATTCCCTTACAGTTTTGGACGTTAGAAGTCCAAAACCAAGGTGTCTGCAGGGCACATGCCCCACTGAAGTCTCTTTGGAGGATCCTTCCTTGCCTTTTCCAGCTCCTGTTGAATCCTTGGCTTACAGTGGCATAACACCAATCTATGCCACATGGTTTTCTCTGTATGTATATCTGTGTGTCCTCTCCTGTTTTTATAAGGCTATCAGTCATTGAATTTAGGGCCCACCCTGCTCCAGTATGACTTTAACAAATTACATCTGCAAAGACCCTATGTTCAAATAAAGCCACATTCTGAAGTTCTGGGTGGACAGAAATTCTGGGGGAGACACTGTTCAACCTGTTATAGGTAGCAATACTTTCTCACAACCCCTTTGTGAGAACCCGGCAAGATGATAGACAGCAGGGCTTCTCAAACAGTGAAGTGCACACAAACAACATGGGGATCTTGTTAAAATGCAGATTCAGATTCAGCCAGCCTGGGGTGGGTCTGCATTTCTCACAAGCTCCCAGGTGATACCCTTGCTGCTTCTCAACGCTTTGAATAACAAGGATGTAGCTGTAAGAGAACGTTTTAAAAACAGGCATCTATAGGCTTATTCCATTTCTTTTGTAATGACCTTTTCTCACGCTTCGGTTCCCCCCCACCCCCAACCTGGCTGTCCAGCAAACTGTAGAAGATAGAAAATACGTTTTCATTTGGGCTCCCCTCAAAAGCAGACTCAGAGACAAGGACTTGGGTCTAAGTAGTTTATTGGGGAGGTGGTCCTGTGAAGCACACATTTGGAAGTAGGGAAAGAGAAAAGGGAGAGAAGCCAGTGAAGGTCAACCTAAGCGTGGTCCCGGGGACAACTAGGGCTCCATCCTGTTAGGGACTGGACGAAGCTGTGGAGACACTCTTCAGAACTGGCTCGATGGATGGCTGGAATGGGGTAGGGGGCCTAGGGCATTTTCCCACTGATTCCTGTTCCCCCAGGTTGCCCTGGGATCGAGTTCCTGTGTCCAAAGGGGCAAGCTCCCCAGGCACTAGAGCAAGCCTTCCCTCCAGTGGAGAAGCTGCAGGCACTGGAGGTAGCACTCAGGGACGTGCTGCAAACAGCCTCCTCCTGCAGCTGCAGGTGACCTCAGCTGGGCTGCGGGGAAGAGGGAGGTCACCATCATCTGCTCCAGAAGACTTCCAGGGTTGCATGTCATTTGTGTCTCTACCATTCTATTTTCAGTGCATGAGCTACCCAAGCGAGCTCTCACTTACAATTAAGATTATGACTGTCATCCAACACCAGCGGACACCTTGCCCACAAGGGTGTCTTCATGGGCGAATCTGTCGGCCTGCCGAAACCCATGAGTGCCTTGCCTCTCCTCCTGGGTCCTGCTTCTGCGAGGCTAAAACCATTTACACTGTGGGCATGCAGTAGGGAGCACTTGCCCCTGGGGTAGTGCAATTATGCTTCAGAGTTAGCTTAGGAAGGGAATACTTCCGTACCTTCACTAAATCCAATTGATCCCCACCCTTGACATTCAGTGTCAGGTTTCGTGCATACCACAACCTACAAGCTAATTGCTCTGATTGTCTTCATTTTATAGCCAAGGAAACTGAAGGCCAGAAAAGCTAAGTCACCTGCTCAAGGTCACTCAGTAAGTAGCAGAAGTGGAATCCAAATACAGTATCTCTGATTCACTGCACTCTGTGGATTCCATAGGTGAAACTAGGTAGTAGGCCCCAATGAGATTTAAATATAAATACAAAGTACACTTCTATAACAGTCTATACGATGAGAGCAGTGAGAAGAATCACTTTTATTTGTACACAGCTTCTAGTCTTAGTATAATCCATGGGTCCATTAGGGTGTGACTCTTTATTTTGAAAAATAAGTTATTGCAAGTAACATACATTTATTCCCTTTTATAAGTCTGTGTGTATTTACTTTTCTTTGTATTCACCAAGATATATGGATTTCTTAAAGTTTATTTATTTATTTTAAGGGGAGGAGAGGCAGAGAGAGAGAGAGAGAGAGAGAGAGAATCCCAAACAGGCTCCACACTGTCAGCGCAGAGCCCAATATGGGGCTGGATCTCACGAACTGTGAGACCATGATCTGAGCTGAGATCAAGAGTCAGACACTTAACCAACTGAGCCACCCAGGTGCCCCTAGATGAAGTTTTCTTAGATAATTGGTAAATGAATAGAACCAGACTCTAATAAGCAAAAGATACCACAGAGAAATAAAATAAATATCCAATGACTTAACATCAGTTTAAAAAATTTCACCATAGGAGCGCCTCTATGGCTCAGTCGGTTAAGCATCCGACTTTGGCTCATGTAATGATCTCACAGCATATGGGTTCCAGTCCCACATTGGGCTCTATGCTAATAGCACAGATCCTGGAGCCTGCTTTGGATTCTGGGTCTCCCTTTCTCTCCACCCTTCCCCCCACCCACAGTCTGTCTCTCTCTCTCTCAAAATAAATAAACTTAATAGTAATTTTTTTGTTTCACCATAGAATTTCCTCAACCAGTGATTTTTCACAGTGCATCAAATATAGGATTCCACTCCCACACACATTTCAGGAACACACTTATTCAGAAAATAAAAGAGCTACACCCTCCTGTATATTTGGGGCCATTGTCCCTCCCTTTCCAGACTGTGAGCTCCCTGAGAGTGGGGATGGTATCTTCAGTGTATTGATTTCTCTGCACATCACATGGACTGTAGGTATGAACATGGAGAGGTCTTGAACCCCTAAGTTTGGGTAAGTCAGCTCTTGGAAAATGAGCCAATAAGGTGTTGGAGAAGAAAGAAAAGAGAGAATGTGAGGTGGGAAATATGAGTTTTTCTGCATTTCTTCAACTCTGGCTTATTTCTGTTTTTGCACACTTAATCACTCACTGCAGAGAACACAGAAAAGAAGAGGCCCCAGTCTCTGCCTTGAAGGAGCTGATAGTCTAATTGGAGAGACAAGTGGAACACACTGGAAAGAATTCATGTACAATACAAGAGAGCTGAAGAACAGTGTGAGAACCTGAGGCTCTGCCAGAAAGTGCTGAAGGGGCTCCAGGGAACAGAGAGATAGTAGGGCTGAGAGCAAAGTAGATGGCATGAAAAGAGCACTGGGCTGGGAGTCAGGAGACCTGGATTCCAGCCCAGTTCATTTCCCAGTCCTCTGTGTCATGCGGTACATCACTTCTCTCTCACAGACCCACCCTCTGCCAGCTTACACTGTAGCAGGGAATGTGGGGGCCAGAACTCCTACAGATGGATCTGATACCCCAGGATCAAAGAAGTGCGTTCATTCCCTCACCCAACATCTCCTGAGTACCGTGCCAGGCACTGGGAGGCCAAAGTCAAAGAACTATGCTGAACTAGCTGCAGGTTCCCAAAACCACCCAGTTACTCTTGCTTTTTGCACATGTGCTTATATTATTCCCTCCCCCAGCATCACCAGTCTCATTTTATCTATCAGGAAAATTATTGACCCTTCAAACACCTGGCCAGGAATCAATTCCTTTGTGAAGACTTCTTAGTCCTAGCTGCTATAACACAATACCATAGGCTGCCTAGCTTAAACAACAAAATTTTTCCTCATATTTCTGGAGGCTGGACGTGTGAGGTTAGGGCACCCATCGTGGGCCAATTCTTGAAGACCCTGTCCCTGGTTTGCAGATGGCCATCTTCTTGTTGCATACTCTCATGGCAGAGAGGAGAGAAAGACAGGAAGCAAGCGCTCTTTTGTCTCTTTTTGGAAGGACACTAATCCCATCATCAGGGCTCCATCCTCACAACCTCATCACCTCCCAAAGGCCTTGTTTCCTAATACCATTGTATGAGGGGTTATGATTTCAAAATATGAATTTAGGGAGAACACAAACCCTTGGTCCATAATGACTTGCCTGAGCTCCCTGTCTACCCTCACGCCCCAGCAAGCTTATTTACCTCCCCTCTGCACTCCTAGCAGCCCATTCTATCAGTGCCCTCTTACACTGGACTGAAATGGTCTCTGCCTCCTACCTGGCTCTCCAACTCAACTACAAGCTCCTTGAGGACAGGAACCAAGACTTAACTTTGTTCCCTGTAGTGCCTTAGGGCTGAGCCTAGAGCAGTAGCTCCTTTGGTAAATGTCAAATCTCACAGAATGAAGTCAAACTGAGAATAGGATCTTCAGCTCCATTAGATAGTCACCCTAATTAGAGGGGGAGCTGGAAAGCATGACCAGTTTGGGGGCTTTGCTGACTGCTCACTTGTGGTGCCAAGCTGACAGACCAAGAGGTTCTGAGAGACATTTTACCAAATGGCATATTAGAGAAGCATTTACACTGGAGACTGATGATCTGATACCACCCTCTTTCTCAGGCTCCAGTTGAAAACCTAAACTCCAGAGGAGCCCACTTTCAAAATCAGGACCAGCCATAGTTTGGCATCTGCAAAGCCCGCTGGGTTAATTCAGCCCATTGTCTTAATTCAGGCTGCTACGACAAAAAGACTATAAACTGAGTGGGTTACAAACATTTACTTCCCAGAGTTCTGGAGATGGGAAGTCCAAGATCAAGTTGCTGACAGTTCAGGCCTTCTCACTGTATCACTGGGGCAGAAGCAGAGGGAGAAAGACAAGAAACAAACTCTTTCCTGTCTCTTCTTTTTTATCCTCCCGTCTCTTTTTTTTTTTAATTTTTTTTTTCAACGTTTATTTATTTTTGGGACAGAGAGAGACAGAGCATGAACGGGGGAGGGGCAGAGAGAGAGGGAGACACAGAATCGGAAACAGGCTCCAGGCTCTGAGCCATCAGCCCAGAGCCTGACGCGGGGCTCGAACTCACGGACCGCAAGATCGTGACCTGGCTGAAGTTGGACGCTTAACCAACTGCGCCACCCAGGCGCCCCTCTTCCCGTCTCTTCTTATAAGGGCACTAATCCCATCATGATGGATCCACCCTCATGAGTTAATCACTGCCCAAAGACCCCCATCTCCAAAGATCACCACATTGAGGACTAAGGTTTTAACATATGAATTACAGGAGGGACACAAGCATGCAGTCTATAGCACCCATCATGTTGCATGCAGGCACTGCTCCCTCCGGAGGTGTGCAATGCAGCAGCTTGGCACCACAAGTGAGCAGAGCGATGAGGCTGACTGGCCCTTGGTGGAGTAGCCTTCAGCTCCTGCTGTCTGTCTCCCTTATACTCAACCCATGCTCTGAGCAGAGGGAAGAGGCAGAGAAAAATAATAATAGAAAAATCATGAAAAATCATGAACGGAATAGACGGCATAGTCTACATGCTTGCAGAGCCTGCAAAATAAATAGAACACACCAGAACTCAGGGTCCCTTTGATTGGTTAAGGCCGAAGTCCAGGCTAATGAGGGCAACAGTGTGGACCCAGTGTGGACCCAGCCGGTGTGCTTTCCACTGTTTTTGAGTCACAGGCTTTACTCTTCAGGACCTTGCAAATCAGCACAGGGGACAGCTTGTAACAGCTCATGCCAGCCCAGCCATTTCCACCACTAGAGCAGAAATATGGGCATACAGGGCAACACAGTCACTGTGTTTTGGTCCCACCTTTCTGTACTGTCTTGGAAGTGAGGCAAATGTGACCCTTCCCCACCAGAAGAGCCATGAACACCACAGGTTAGCCATCTTTATTCCTCTAGGGGGCAGCTTGGGTCAGTTCAGCTGGGATAAGGGGGAAAAACAGAGAAGAGAGCCCAGTGGAGGCCGGGCATGTAAGACCCACTCCCTCCTTCCACTGAGACTCCATGATATTGTGGCAAGGGCCAGAAACTGGAGCGGGTATGGGGAGGGGGGTCAGGACCAGCACCCTTCTGCACATAATTACTACCCTATCTTTACAACACAGGAAGGCCTGGGTCTGCATTAAAGTCTGTGATGAGGAAAACAAGCAGATGAGAGAGGGAACAAATATCTGGGATAAGCTTCTAAACCAGTGTCTTTGCAAGTGCCTTGGCTTGTTTATTAGTATGAATTTCCATGCCCACTGCCACCCTGTAGTTCAGGGCTCCAGAGTTGGCCTGTGGATAGGATTCAGGCTTAATCTGAAACAGTCTGGTCTGAGGCTGGCAGCCCAGCACAGGCCCCATCTCCAAGGCCAGGCCACATGGGCCCACATGATCAGCTTCATTAACACCAAACTCTAAGCAACCAGAGTGACCAACCCCATGCACAGTCTCCAGGAATGTCTTCATTTAAAACTTTGTGAGATGCCAGTAAACAGCACACTAATGAAATCCACAGATGAGCTAAACCTGGACTATTCAGAATCAGCCAAGACTGAGACTGAGTCTCTAGAGGGACTAAGAGGTTAGAAACATAGCGAGAAAATAACCCAGGGAAATTCTGCCTGGGCAGGGGCCAGGTAACCTCATGTGCACACTGCCAGATTCTCCCACAGCTACCAGGAGGCAGGAGGGCTGTGGAGAGCAGCAGGACTCAGGGAGACAGAGGGTGGGATGTGGCAGGGGCTTGGGGGAGGTGGCCCCACCCCAGTCATTTGGGGGTAAGTCTGTAGAGACAGCCCATGCAGCAGGGAGTAGGCTCCTGTCCATGTGGGCCTAGAGGGAGTCCAAGAAGGGCTAGGATGACCAAAGGGTTGCAGTGGGGGAAGAGCTTTAGAGGCACTAGGCAGAGTGTTTTGGGTGAGCCATCCTTGAGATAGTTTTGCATCAAGAATAATAGTTTTGCATTCTGGTGCCCACATGTCCCCTGGGGTGCCCCACAGAAAGCCTATACCTTGGGAAGAACTTACGTCAGCAGAAGAAGGCAGTGATAAAGCCTCTAGAGTCAGGCAGACTCTAGGTGTCCCACTCCTAGCCCTGTTCTGAACTTGTAGACTAGTTATCTAACTTCCTTCAGGTTCAGGTTCCTCATCTGTAAAATGGGATGATATTTGACCTTCCTCATAGGGTGTCCTGAGGATCAAATAAGATAATGCATAAGAAGTGATAAGCACAGGTCTTAGCACACAGGGTCAGCCAAGAAGAGGAAGAGGAGGAGGAGGAAACCAAAGACTGTGCTCCAGAGCCCTCACCATGGTGTCCTTCTATAGTTCTTCCCCTGATAGCCCATCCCTTCTGAGGCTCCAGGCCAACCCATTCTCTCCTGAGCTTGAAGAAAACGGCCTCTCCAAACGTTGCTCTCTGCCCAGCCTCAGTTGCTGAAAGAACTGCTATTTCTACATTCATGACCAATCATGTCAAATCGCTTACTTCACTCACAACTCCTGCATTAATGGAGTCCACCAGACCTTTAGCCAGAACTAAAATTTTGAACTTTGAGATTTTTCTTAAAGATTCATAAAACAAGTCATAGTGTGTCATTGTGAGTAACAGATAATATCTAAATGTCTGGGCTTGTTACCTTTGGTTGATGTGGTCTCTATGGGGACCAACACTGTGGATTCCATCCCATTGTGGACCACTTTCTTTTATTCTAGCCCTAGCTATGGACTAAGCCCTAACTGAATCCTAACTCTGGCCTCAACCTGAGCTTCCAACTTTAGTCTGCCTGCTTCAGATGGAGTATGAGAAAAGGTCAGGCCAAAGCTATCCCTGGTGTTGGAAAAACAGCCTAAAAACATCTCATATGAATGGCACTGGCTTATTGATTTGTTCTCTCCCATTTACCAACCCTCACTGAACCTGAAGCTGCACAGAATAATCTCCTCCAAAGAATGATAGAGGCTTAGACCATCCCCTCTGGGCACTTGTAGTCCCAGGCTGGTCATGACAATAGCTAGGAGTGCAAAGGCAATGTATTAATGGATAAGATGTTCTCTCTTGTTGGATCAAGACTCAAGGACCTGGAGGGGTAGGATGCCATTGTGAGGATGATCCTGGGGTGGGGGGTGGGGTGTTCCCAGGCTGAACTGGGTACAGAAAGTATGTTGCTGCTATCTTGTAGGTCCAAGAAGTCTTTCTCCTTTCTCAGTGCACTCGGGTTATGCCAATCTCCAACAAGGGAGTCAGAGGCGGGTGGGTCCTGCTGGTAGGACCCACTGCCTGGGAACTTGGTCCAGCCCCTGGCACAGAGATGTGGCCTCCATCTGGACTGTCCTTTATCATGAACAATATCAGCATGACACTAGGAAGTATCCTATTGGATCTTCCAGGCCAGCCCCAATTTCTAATATGCAGGCCCTTGTTCACAATATGTGTCCAGAGTTTTGGGTCAGAACTTGTGTTCCCCATAAATAAGCCTAGAAATGAAATGTGGAGCAGCTGGCTACAGCTAGCTCTTGTCACCTCAGTTATTCTTGTCATCTCAGCTCTTGTCACCCAGCTAGCTCGGACACCTCAGCGTCCCCTCCAATGCCAAAGTCTTCTCCAGCCAGCTGCAGGCAGCTATGTTCTTGCTCATAACTTCTTTTAAATGAGTCCTTGTGTCTAGCTACTTCAGAGTAAATCCTCTCTCCCCATCTGCTGCCTAAGGAGCTATGTCTCACCATCAGGCTGGGAGTTCTCATTGGCAGGGCCTGCCCTTTCCTCCTTTTTGTGCACCCACTGGATACTCTTTGTTGAGTGCTTATTATGTAGTAGACTCTGAGCTAGGATATTGCAGTAAACAAAACAAAGTTCCAGCCCTCATGAACCTGACATTCCAGTGGAAGACAAAGGGGATCACTGGGAGGGGAAACCAGAAGGCACTTGTTCAACCAACACATATTGGGTACCCACTGTGTCCCAGCCTTTAGACTAGGTCCCAAAGGCATGATAGCAAAGCAGATCTGGTAGTTGGCCAGGAGGAGGCACCAACCAGGTGAGCGTTGTGGCCACTTTTCACAGGAAATGTTTTCTCTCAGTATCCTGGCTGAAAGTGGCTCCACTGGCCCTGTTCAACTACCCACTACCCACCGCCCCATTCCTTCACCCTTTTCCCTATCACAAGCAGCACAGGTCAGCTGAGAGCTCAGAGGGAGCCATTTACACATATGTCTACAAGAAACCAGACTTAGTATTTCCTTGAAGGCCAAGGGAAGGAGGAGTTAATTTCCAGGCTCATGTCTGAGCAAAGGAAGTAGAGCAGGGAAAGAAACAGCAGCAACCTTCCTCTGGGGTTATTGTTAACATCTCTACCTTGTGCAGACCACCTGATGGGTGGGTGAATCAAAGCCCACAGCCCCTCCCCAGTGGTCCCCACAACCTGCTTGCTCAACACTCCAGCAAGGCGGAGGTCTGGGACCCAGGGCCCTACTCTGGAGCTGGAGGAGGCCCAGGCAGATTGTCTGGCCCGGAGTTTGGTTGAAAGAGGAGAAACAATTGCCTTGGGAACAAACCATTGAGGACTGATCCCGGGCAAGGAGGCAAGGTGGCAAGGTAGAGATCTCAGAGGCCCCAGTGTTGGTGCAGAGGGCACAGTGATCCACTGCTCAGATCGCTGACAGCCTGCCACATGGGGGCAGAATTCACTGCCAGCCGCAGCTGTTATGCTTTTGTATCTATGGTGGTGCTCACACCAAAGCCATGTTTCCCCTGGGCTGCCCCCAGCCTATGACTAAGGCTGGCAGCAATACCAGTCTCAGCCCATTCCTGTGACATGGGACTCCTCCAACAGGCAAGCCTTGCTGAGGGATTTCCCATCAATCTGGCCAAGACTTTCTCAGAACTGAGCTACAGTGTGAGACTCTTCCTACCCAGGCCTCCTTCCTTTCCTTTCTCTTTTCTCAGATGTCAGTCCTGCATGGTGGTAGGAAGGTCTTCCCGTCCACCTCTGCTCCTGCCTCTGTATACTTCACAGGTGATCCCCCCAATAAATCACTAGCACATTTAACCCCATCTTGATGTCTGCCTCTCAGAAGATCCACACTGGCAGAAGGCAAAGATCCTGGGGGTGGGAACAAGAAACCTAATAGATGCATATGCCCCCTGCAGCCCAGAAAGTCCAGTACCTGGTAGCATGAGAGCATTGTTTCCTCAAATCTGGGGAAGGAGGATGAGAATGGGCTCTTCTCTCATGGCCTAGAAAGGGTCCCAGCCACACACAGCTCTGTCCCACTGAGGAGAACTTGCACCAGCTCTCCCTGTCTCAACTCAGAGGCCTCCAGTTTCCTCAAGTAGAAGTCTTGGAAAATTCTCCCCCAACATGTCAAAATATTTATTCATTTGAACTCAAAAAAAGAAATCCAGATGTACCTCACTTTACCCAAGAGCTGTGTCCTTGAGAAGTGGAGAGCAAATTAAATTTGGGAGAAATCAGAGCCTATTGTCCACACCCCAGGAGGCTCACTATTAAAAAAGAACTCTGCAGTACATCAGAGTCAGTCAGCATGCCACATATCTGAGTTGACAGCAAAGTTGACAGGACATCTGATGAAGAAGAGTCCCCTTTGACCTGCCCCAAAGCATGTTTCCAAGGTGGGTATGCTGTAGAGAAGTTGAGCAAACAGTAATTGCAGCAGGTTCCTGGCCTTGGGGAGCTCCCAGCCCACAGGGGAGATAGCATCCAAATGGAGAACAACAATAGGCCGCAAAGGATGAATTTGAATGATATCTGCACGGCGATGCCATTGCTAGTTCACTAGCTCTGAAGCAGGAGTGTATTTAGGCAAGAATAGTCAGGTAGGACGCTGAGGCTGGGCACCTGGGACGGGGCTTCGGGCATCCCCACCACCACTGCACAGACTTGTCCCCTTCCTGTCTCTCTCTGTCCATCCCAGTTGCTCCATAGTCCTCTCACTGGGCTCCCCGGGCCTGGCCACATGGTTGGCTGCCCAGGGAGGCCCTGGCGTGGTTCCCAGTGCCAGAGTTGGGGGTGAAGATGTGTGGGCTGGCTGGAGTGTGGCCAGTCCCCAGGGCCCAGCTGCAGGGCTGGCAGAGATACAGTGGCAACTGCTGCTGCCTCCAAAATACCAGTTGAGGTTTTCTCCTAATTTGGGGTTTAGAAACAATCTCCAGTTCTATTATGCCGTTGTTTTGCCCTAGTTTTCCTTTTCTTTGTAATAATGTTTATTATTGTGCCTGGAGGTGAGACAGGGAGGGCAGACAGGAGCCAAAAGAACAGTGAAGTCAGCAGAATGTGCCCTGTGTGTGTGTGTGGGGGGGGGGGGCAACTTATCTTCCAGCACCCTGTCCTCCCATCCCTGGGGATGGCTTACTCTCAAGGATGAGAACCAACAAGGCTCTTCCCCTATCCCATTTCCCACCCCCCTCCTATCACAATTGCCCTAGACTGTAGCCCATTCTCTTAGCATCTAGTTCTCTGCTGGTAAACAAGACCAGTCACTCCATCCCAAACCACCTTCTCCTCTCATTGGACTTCCTCTTCCTGGATGGTCTCACCCATTCCATTGGCACAGTTATCACGTGTATGTCATAAACTCTACATTTATTTCTCCAGTCCCCAGCTCCCCTCTGAATCCCACATCTACATATCCAATTGCCCTCCCCACTTGGGTGGCTCACAGGCACCTCAAATTCCACAAGCCCACAACTGAATTCACCATCTGCACTCCACCCAGCCACCAAATAAACAACACAACCCTCCAGAAAAGAAAAAAAAATCTTTTCCTGTCCTGGTCTCAGTGAATGGCACTAGCATCCTTCTAGTTGTTCAAGCCAGAAAGCAGGGGGTCCTCCCAGACTCTGCCCTTTATTTCACCCACAGCCCACATCAACTCTCATCAATCCCACCTCCGAACTAGCTCTCAAATGTTTTCACATCTCTTCAGTGCCACTGCCCCTCTTCTAGTTAAGACCACGATCAGCTCATTCAGAGACAACTTAAATAAACTTTAATTTGTTTTTCTGCCTCAATATTTTCCTCCCGCCCATCCAAGAGACCACCAGGTGGCCACCAGCTTTTCCTTAAAATCAAATATGATCATGTCTCTCCCCTGCTTAAAAATCTCTACTGTGACTTCTGCGTCCAATCATGTTGAGGTAAATTGTATCAGACTTTTTCTCCTAACATGGAAAAAAACTAGAAAGTTAACCAAAAGATATGAAGAGATGTTTTTAGACTTTAAACAACAACCAGTGCAGAACGGTGATCCTTGAGAAAAGGGAAACAAATGAAGTGAAGTCTATGATAGCCTTTGGTTTCTGCCTGAAGGCACTTTCTGGACCAGGGTATGGGACAGGGAACCCCCAGGAAAGCTTAGCGGTCTCCCACAGTTAAAGAGAAAGACATGGGATTTGCAGGGCAGAATTCTGGAAAGGAGGGAGCAACACAGAAAGAGTTCCAGAAATCTACATAGGGATCCTCTTAATTGGGTTGCTGAGTACTAAGTTATACGCATGTAGGGCAAAACTCCACAAAACAGGCAAGAACTACCAGAAAGCTGTAAGCTGAAGTTCCCAGAACCCAGGGCATTCAGTAGAAGCCCCAAGAAAAGTTGTATCTTAACAGTAGGATAAACCACTCCTAGAATAAATGCTACTCTGGATCTGTTGTAATGAATCTTAAAAACAAGTCTGGAAAGGTTAATGGTGATAAGCAAGTAACTTAATTGCCTTCCAGAACATAGTTAAAGGAAGACAGAAACTCTAGATACTTAAGAATGAAACATTCACATTCACCTAGGATTTAATTTTTTTAAAAGGAAGCAAGAAAATGTGCTCTTCCATAACCAGGGGAGAAAAGTCACTCAAAAGGAACAGCCAGAAATGACAGAGATGATAAAATTAACAAACAAGGACTTTTAAAACAGCTATTATAAATATGCTCAAGGATTTAAAGGAAAACATGAGGGGCGCCTGGGTGGCTTAGTCGGTTAAGCGTCCGACTTCAGCTGAGGTCACGATCTCACGGTCAGTGAGTTCGAGCCCCGCGTCGGGCTCTGGGCTGATGGCTCAGAGCCTGGAGCCTGCTTCCGATTCTGTGTCTCCTTCTATCTCTGACCCTCCCCCGTTCATGCTCTGTCTCTGTCTCAAAAATAAATAAACGTTAAAAAAAAGTATGAATATAGTAGGGAAAGAAATTAATATATATCTATGTATATATTCACACCAAATAGAATTTTTAGAGGTGAAAAATATAATATTTGAAATAGTTTACAAGATGGGCTTTAACAGCAGATTAGATAATGCAGAAGAAAAGTTCAATGAGTTAGAAAAAATAACAACAGGGGTGCCTGGGTGGCTCAGTTGGTTGAGCGTCCAACTTCAGCTCAGGTCATGATCTCAAGGTTCCTGAGTTCAAGCCCTGCGTTGGGCTCTGTGCCGACAGCTCAGAGCCTGGAGCCTGTTTCAGATTCTGTGTCTCCCTCTCTCTCTGCCTCTCCCCCACTCGCACTCTGTCTCTCTCTCTCTCTCTCAAAAATAAACATTTAAAAATTTAAGCAAAAATAAAAAATAGCAATAGAAGCTATTTAAAATAACTCACATAGGGAAAAATGGCTGATCCAAAGTTAACAAAATGAATGGGTAAGCAAAGAGTGGTATACCAAGACACTGGAATATTATTTGTCCATAAAAAGGATCAAAGTTCTAATCCATGCTACCACATGGATGAACCTTGGAAACATTATGCTGAGTGAAAGAAGCCAGAAACAGAAGACCAGAATGTACATGATTCCACTTATGTGAAAATTCTAAAATAGGTGAAGCTATAGAAACAGAAAGTAGATTAACGGTTGCTTAAGAATGGGGCGATAGCTAAAGAGTGTGGGGTTTCTTTGGAGGTGATGAAAGTATTCTAAAATTGACTGTAGTAATGTTGTGCATATCTATGACTATACTAAAAGTCGTTGAATTGTACTCTTTAAATGGGCAAATTGTATGGGATGTGAATTATATCTCAATAAAACTGTTATTTTAAAAAAACATTAACAGGGGCGCCTGGGTGGCTCCGTTAGTTAAGTGTCTGACTTCAGCTCAGGTCGTGATCTTGCAGTTCGTGAGTTTGAGCCCCGCGTCAGGCTCTGTGCTGACAGCTCAGAGCCTGGAACCTGCTTCAGATTCTGTGTCTCCCTCTCTTTCTGCCCCTCCCCTGCTCGTGCTCTGTCTCTCTCTCTCTCTCTCTCAAAAATAAATAAACATTAAAAAAAAAACATTAACAGAGCCTCAGTGACCTGTGATTCAATATCACATGGTATAACATATGTGTAATTAGAGTTCCAGGAGGAACTGGAGGCAGAAAAAAAATATTTGAGCAAATAATGGCTAAATTTTTAACTATTAACTGTAGATCCAAGAAACTCAACAAACCTCGAGAATGGTAGAAATGAAGGAAACCAAACTGAGACACATCATAAGAAAATTGTTGAAAACCACAGATATAGAGAAAATGCTAATACCAGCACTAGAAAAAAAGATGCATTATATACAGGGGTGCCAAGCTAAAGATTATCACAGACTTCTCAACCAAAATGTTGCAAACCAAAAGATAATAAATTGACATCTTTAAAGTATTCAAAGACCTACACTACAATAAATATTAAAGGAAATTCTTCAAGTTGAAGGAGAATGATCCTGGATGGAAACTGAGATGCACAAAAAGCAATGATGGGTGCCATAAATGATAAACATGTAGACAAATATTAAAAGACTTCCTTTCCATTTTAAAATTTTTCTATAAAAGATAATTGACTACAAGAGGCACCTGCCTGGCTTAGTCAGTGGAGCATGCGACTCTTGATCTCAGGTTGTGAGTTCAAGTCCCACATTGGGTGTAGAGAGATTCCTTAAAAATAAAATATTTAGGGGTGCCTGGGTGACTCAGTCGGTTAAACTTCCAGCTTCAGCTCAAGTCATGATCTCATGGTTCGTGAGTTTGAGCCCCACATCAGACTCTCTGCTGCCTGCACAGAGCCCACTTTGGATACTCTGTTCCCCCCCTCTCTCTTCCCCTCCCCTGCTCATACACACACTCTCTCTCTCTCAAAAATAAATACTTAAAAATAAATAAATAAATAAATAAGATAAAATCTTTACAAGAAACCCAAAAGGGTAACTGGCTACTGAATGCCACTAATTGTTCAGTTTATTTTTTAATTTTTTTAATGTTTATTTATTTATTTATTTATTTTGAGAAAGAGAGAGAGACAGAGTGTGTGCAGGGAAGGGTCAGAGAGAGAGGGAGACACAGAATCTGAAGCAGGCTCCAGGCTCTGAGCTGTCAGCACAGACCTGGATGCAGAGTTCAAAGTCACAAACCACGAGATCATGACCTGAGCTGAAGTTAGACACTTAACCTTCTGAGCCACCCAGGGGCCTCAACTAATTGTTCATTTAAAATGGTTAATATTATGTTCTGTGGATTTCACCTTAATACATTATTTCAAAAAAATATAAGTGACTATATAAAGCAAAAATAACAATGTATTTGAGGGTTTATAATATATATAGAAGCAAAATGTATTACAACAATGCCACAAAGGACCAGAGGGGAGAAATCAAAGTATGCTGTTTTAAGGTTCTTGTACATGAAGTCACATAATTGTATTTGAAGTAGTTTGTGACATGTTAAAAAGGCTTTTTTTTAAGCCCTGGAGAGGGGTGCCTGAGTAGCTCAGTCAGTTGAGCGTCCGACTCTTGGTTTTTGCTATGAGGTCATTATCTCATAGTTTGTGGGATCGAGCCCTACATTGGACTGTACACTGACAGTCTGGAGTCTGCTTGAGATTCTTCTCTCCCCCTCTCTCTCTGCCCCTCCCCTGCTCACACTCTCTGTCTCTCCTTCTCAGTCTCTCACAAAATAAATAAATAAACTTAAAAAAAATAAAACCCTAGAGCAACTGTAAAAAAAAATACTAGCTATAGCTAAATAGCTAATGCTGGCGATAAAATAGAATATTAAAAGATTTCAATTATTCCTTGATACTTGTCCCTCCAGGAGGTGGAGCTTAATTTCATCCCATTGAGTGTGGGCTGATTTTAGTGACTTGCATATAACAATAGAATTTGAAAAGGGAAAAACAGTAGTTTACAGTGGAGAAATCTGAAAGGCATACCTTGACCAAGTAATCAAGGTTAACATCATCAGTAAGTCATGTTGATGTCACATACCCTCCTGATATGATGGATAACAAGGGCACATACCTCTATGGTATCCTTCCCCAAAATCTATAACCACAGACTAATCAAGAGAAAACACCAAACACTAATTGGGACATTTTACAAAATACCTGACTCATAGTTCCCAAAACTGTACAGGTCATCAAAAACCAGAAAAGTCTGAGAAACTGTCATAGCTAGGAGAAACCTAAGGAGACATGATGACTAATTGAAATGTGGTATCTTGGGGGCGCCTGGGTGGCTCAGCTAGTTAAGCATCCAACTTCAGCTCAGGTCATGATCTCACAGTGTGTGAGTTCGAGCCCCACATCAGACTCTGTGCTGACAGCTCAGAGCCTGGAGCCTGCTTCAGATTCTGTGTCTCCCTTTCTCTCTGCTAGTCCCTTGCTCATGCTCTGTCTCTCCCTCTCCTTTGAAAATAAATAAACACTAAAAAAAAAGAAAGAAATGTGGTATCCTGGGTGAGATTCTGAAACAGAAAAAGGCATTAATGAGAAAATTCAAATGAAGTCTATAGTTAGTCATATTATACCAATGTGAATTTCTTAGTTTTGATAAATATGCCATGTTTATGTAAAATGTTAACATTAAAGAAAATTGGATAAAAAGTATATAGGAACACTCTGTACTATCTTTGCAGCTCTTCTGTGAATCCAAAATTATTTCAAAATAGAAAGTTTCTAAAGAAAATACCCAATCCAAAAGAGGGCAGAAAAAGAGAAAACAGTTAGTGAGGTATAGATGGGAAGAATAGAAAACAAATAGAGAAATGGATGACATAAACCCAACTATATCAATAACTACGTTAAATGTAAATGTACTCTAAGCAGTACAGTTAAAAGTCAGAGATTATCCTAATGTATGAAAAACAAAATTGGTTTCATTTTTTTTTACTCTCTATGGGAAGCATCTTTTAAGTATAAAGACACAGATAGTTTAAAACAAAGATGATCAATAAAAGTACACCAGGGAAAGAGCCACCTGGTTGGCAGTCAGGAGAGCGTATGACTCATGATTTCAGGGTCATGAATTCAAGCCCCACGTTTGGTGTAGAGATTACTAAAAACAAACAAACAAACAAACAAACAAACTTAAAAAAAAAAAGATATACCAGGGATGGTTACATCAATTTCAAAGTAACCTTCAAGACACAGAATATTACCAAGAGTAAAGACATTTATAATCATAAAAGGGTCACTTCATCAGGACAATATAACAACCTTAAATGTGTATGTACCTAACAACAAGCTTCACAATACATGAAGCCCAAACTGGCAGAACTAAAAGAATAAATAGACAAAGTCACAATTGTAGTTGAAGAGTTCAACAGTTCTCTCTCAATAACTGATAAAACAAGTAAACAGAAAATCAATAAGACATAGGAGACTTGAACAACACTATCAATCAACTTGACCTAATTGACATGAATAGAACATTACACCCAACATCTGCAGAAAACACATTCTTCTCATGCGCACATGGAATATATTCACCAAAAGAAACCATATGCTGGGTCATAAAATGAGGCTCAGTAAATTTTAAAGGACTGAAATCATATAGAATATGTTTTCTGACCTCAACAGAATTAAATTAGAAATCAATAACAAAAAGATGTTGGAAAATCCTTAAGTAGTTGGAAATGAAATGACACACTTCTAAAGAATCCACGGGTCAAAGAATACGTCAAAAAGGAATTGGAAAATATTTTTAAATGAGAGAAAACAAAAACAACATATAAACATTTGTGATATGCCTCTAAAACAGTACTTATGGGGAAGCTTATAGCACTCAATATCTGTATTAGAAGAGCATGGTCTCAGATCAATGACTCAGCTTCCAATTTAAGCAACTAGAAAAAGAAGAGCAAATTAAGCCCAAAGTAAGTAGAAGGAAGGGAATAATAAAGGTAAGAGCAGAAATCAACGAAACAGCAAAACAGAGAGAGAGAGAGAGAGAGAGAATCAGTGAAACCAAAAGCTGGTGCTTTGAAAAGACCAAACTCATTGAATCGCATGCTTTTAATGGGTGCATTTTATTGTCTGTAAATTATACCCAAAGAATGGACACTTCACAAAGGATGACAGACAAATGGCCACTAAACACATGAAAAGATGTTGAACATCATTAGTCATTAGTGACATGCAAATTAAAACCATCATGAGATACTAGCACACACCCATAAGAAAAGCTGAAATTTTCGAAAATAACAATACCAAGGAGATACGAAGCAATAGGCACCAGCAATTGGTATATAAAACGGTACAACCATTGTGGAAATCAGTCTGTAGTTTCTCATAAAATTAAATATAAGCCAAAGTTTCAGCACAGTAATTTCACTCCTAGGTATTTTTACCCAAGAGAAATTAAAACATATGCCCCCAAAAAGCTTTGTACAAAAATATTCAGACCAATTGTATTTATAAAAACCTCAAACTAGAAATAGCCCCAGTGTCCAGGAATGGGTGAATAGATAAACAAACTGTGATATATCCATATAATGTACCAATGGTATGTTAATACAATAGTATAGCAAATATACATTATAATTAGTATCAATATGGAACATATACTATGGTATATTAATATAATGGATATTCAACAATAAACAGAAACAAACTACTGATACCTGCTACACCATGGAGAACCTCAAAAGCATTATGCTAATTGAAATAAACCAAACATAAAAGACTAGATACTGTAATATTTCATTTATTTGAAATTCTAGAATAGATAAAACTAACCTCAGAGTGACAGAAAGCAAGACAGTAGTAGTCAAGGGTGGGGAGTGGGAGTAAAATTAATTCCAAAACTCTTCAAGGAAAGTTTTTGCAGTGATGAAAATGGTGTAAATCTTGATTGCATGGGTGATCATACATACTCAACTACTCTTAGGGCTCAGAGCCTGGGAAAATGCATTTTACGTGGCCCCTGTTTATAGACACTATTTGAATCATCCAAAACCAGTGTGTCAGTATCATTCTGGTGGCCCAATTTCATGCATCTGTGTCAAAGAAATACTGCATTGCTCCACTGGCCTCACTACCCTCTCAGAACTAGGTACCAAGAGTCCCATAGGTGAGAATCCTGGAGTTCTTTGGGACACCTGGTGGGCCCCAAGCATGGTGGGGGAGAAGTCTAGAGACTCAAAAATTCCTTGAAGGGGAGAAACATGTTATCATGTCCCTTGTCAACCTGAGAACCTATTGTGTACTATGGGCAGCCCACCCTGATGATATTGCTGGCCATGTCTGCTCCCAGGAACTAAAAGGGAACTTTGAAAACGTTAAGGAAAGTGTTACAAAGCACAGAACTCCCCCCACTGCCATGGCAAGATGCAAGCCATAGGGCAGGGGCTCCATTTGCCCAGGTCCAAGGTGGTACTGATTACATGAGTATATGTATTTATCAAAACTCATTGAACTGTACACTTACATTGGGTGCATTTTATTGTATATAAATTATACCTCAGTAAAGCTGAGAATAATTACTAATGGTAAAAAAAAAAAACCCTCTATCTCAGATTCTCAGGACCCACTTCAGATAAAATCAGGTGGTTTTTTGTCTGGACACTCTGGGAAACCCTTATCTGTTGGTTCTCATTTGCCTATAGGATCAAATCCAAGTCCTTTAGGCTGACATACAATTGCACTTCCTCAGTCCTGACCTACCCTATCAGCCTTAGCTTCTGATACTCCTTTCCCTGCCCCATGCTCCAGACACTGAACTTCGAACCAATCCCTATTGCTGAACTTCGAACCAATCCCAATCACTCTTCTTTGCAATCTTGTGCCTCTACATACTAGGTTTCCCCTGCTTGAAATGTCCTTCTAGAGCCATGCCATCTCCAGCCCAGGAATTCCCACATATCTTTCAAGGCCATCTGGCATGTCATATTTTTCTGTGTAATTTTTTCCCTAACCCCCAAACAGAGTTGGATGATCCCTCCTCCCCAGTACCCCCATGAGTCTTGGGACACAATTTTTATGACTATGACACTTGTCAACAAGGAACTTTCAGTACCTGTCTTTGGGTTTTCCTATACCAAATTGCAAATTCCTCCAGGGCAGGGACCATACCTTCTTCAACTCAGCACCTAGCACAGTGCGTCTCAAACTGCTGAATAAATGAGTGGATCAGTGAGCCGATGACTATATCTGTTCCCTTTTGTGACTCTTTAATGGGAGGCTTTGTTGGAGAGTGTCTTCACCACAAAGAGTGACCCGTAAGCAAGAATTTTTATTTTTTTAACTTTTTTAAATGTTTATTTTTGAGAGAGAGAGAGGGAGAACAAGTGAGGGAGGGGCAGATGGAGGGAGAGAAAGAATCCCAAGCAGGATCCAGGCTCTGAGCTGTCAGAGCAGAGCCTGACATGGGGCTCAAACTCACAGACTGTGAGATCATGATCTGAGCCGAAGTCAGATGCTTAACTGACTGAGCCACCCAGGTGCCTCAAGCCAGAAATTTTAAGAGATGACCCAGCACAGAAAGGAGGGGTATTTGGCCAAGGGTCCATTTTAACCCCTCAGATGATGTCCCTGATGTATTTCAGCTTGTCCAGGATCTGTATTTGTGAGATGGTCAGGGCTAGGCCTCAATCTGTGGCCAGCACTTGTTAGATACCCACTGTCATCACCATCATCACTATCTTTTAGTGGACACTTACTATGTGTCAACTGTTGACACTTTTTTATATTACCTCATCTAATCTGCACAATAACCCTGGGAGAAAGGTTGAACCAACTGGATTGAACCAATATGAAATTGGCAATATTCAACCTTTCTTAACTTACAAAATGGCATTTTCTTTTTTTTTTTTTTTAATTTTTTTTCAACGTTTATTTATTTTTGGGACAGAGAGAGACAGAGCATGAATGGGGGAGGGGCAGAGAGAGAGGGAGACACAGAATTGGAAACAGGCTCCAGGCTCTGAGCCATGAGCCCAGAGCCTGACGCGGGGCTCGAACTCCCGGACCGCGAGATCGTGACCTGGCTGAAGTTGGACGCTTAACCGACTGCGCCACCCAGGCGCCCCCAAAATGGCATTTTCATAGGGTTCAATATAATATTACCATTCCCTTTTTGGAGCTGAGGAAACCGAGGTTCAAGGAGGTAAAGTCCCTGGCATACATTTGATCATCTAGTGAGTGGTTGAGCCCAGAGTTGAATGTTCATGCATCTGACTCCAGAGGTCAGGCTATTTCCTTCACACTGCTTGGCTTCCATCAGCTGATAATTTCTGCTATGTCAGTCCACAGAGGCCAAGAAGTTAGACAGGGGGGACCTGGCTAGGGTTCTAAACACTCTTTTGCAAGGGGGGGATGAGCTGTCTTGCCCTGCAAATGTTAGCCTTTAGGAGTCATGTTTCCTTTTTCTTCTTTTTTTTTCATTGGTTCTGTCCTTTAGAACCCATTTCCTTCACCCATGTGTGCACATGTGTGCCCTCCCTCTCTCTGGCTTGGAAAGGAAGAGCCAAGCAGCTGACTCACACACCACACCACAGTTGCCTTGACTTTGTTCACGTAGGCTCAGCCACTTAAGACTCTTGCCCTAGCCTCAGTGCTGTCAGTCAGCACCCAGAGAAGCCGCTGCATTTTCCCCACCACATGGAGATGACTGGACTAAGTGCTATTGCCCTGGGGAAAAACAGCCCTAAGAGGTTGGTAGCAACCGAAGTCCAAAGTCAAAGGTAACACCCGCATCTTAAAAAAGCATAGGCAGCAGTGGGGAAGTCCTACCAGCTGAGTCTTTGGGCCTTGGGAAGAACCAGCAGCAGGTGGTAAAGACCTCAATCCCATGAATATCTCCCCTGCTCACTTACCAATATCTGTGAGCCACTTGCTTGGACAACAGACTTGGCAGTGTTGGGGGCTGGGAAGAGAGGACATATGGAACAGGATGCAATGATACCCACCCTACCCCAAGAGAGGCTCGCAATGATCCCAATTCCTGGTGCGATGGCAATGACAGGGCATTGCCTGGGGCACAGCTGGGTAAAGAATGGAGACCATGGCAATGCAGACTTGGGCAGACCCTTAAGCATTAGGTGGGCATGAGGGGTCTGGCTGGGGAATGGAGGAAGAGACTAGGAGTTCAGGCAGACCCCCAGTATGTTCTGCCTTGAGATGAATGCTGGTAGTTGGTCGGAGGAGTCAGGCTGGCTGGGAGGTGGTCTGAGGCTACAAATCCTGGGCCACAGGAGGACAGAGGAATCCAGAAGGGCTACCTCCAAGAACTTTAGAAACCTCTGGCCTTTCCTGGCACAACTAGAAAGACAAGCAAATTCCCCTCAGGATCTTAATAAAATATAGTTCAAAGGCTTATCCTCCTGTTTCCTCTCTCATGAGGGGGCTCCCTGAGATGCCTCAAAGTATCCGGGGCAACAGTTAGGAGGCCAGGGTTCTAGTCCCGTCCTTGCTTCCTTGAGCCTTCTCCTTTCTAGGCTTCAGTGTCCCTATCTGTACAGGTGATAAGGCAGGATAGGTAGAGTGAAGTCATAGTTTTCAAACTTTTTCAGTTTGGAGCACTTTCTTTAGACACAATCTTTATGTGGCAGCTCAACATGTAACACACCTGAAAATAGAGCTGCTCAAGCCCCTTCTCCTCCCTAGGGGTTTTGCCAGAATCTTCATGGTACCTCCCATCCCTGGGTTAAAGGGTGTTAAAGATCACCGGGTTAGAGCAGTGGTCCTCAGTCTTGAGCATGCACCAGCATCCCCTGGAGGGCTTGTTAAACCATAGATTGTTGGGCCCCACCCTTGGGTTTCTGATTTTGCACATATGGGATGGGGCCAAGAATTTGCACTTCTAACAAGTTCCCAGGTGATGTTGATGTTACTTGTCCAAAGACCACACTGTGAGGACCACTGGGCCACATTACATCTACAGACTTTCTATGATTCATGCCAAATCATTGAATATTCACATTAATCCACAACAGATAAATTTTCTATGATATTCAAGCAAGGGAGAGCATGCGGCATTGTGCCTGGCACAGAGTGGACACTCAGAGCTGGTGGGATCTAATTCTAAATGCCCTGCTTATAAGTCTCTTTAGGTGTAAAGCCGTGCTAGTGGCTGCTCAAGGGATTGATGGAGGCATAAGCCTTTCCTTTAATGAACTTACAGTCTGTCGTGGCCACTCTATGCTCTGGGAAATATAAACCCCACTAATTCCACCAAAAGAGGTTATTTCATGTTAAGCATTATCCTTTCTAGACATTCTCTTTTTTCCAGGGGAAACTCCCTGGGAAGAGGGTAGCAGTTTGGTCCCTGACCACTCAGTGTTTCCCATGGGTAGGGAGCACAGCTTTTATCCTGTATGAGCTCTTCCAGGGCAAAGACCTTACCTGTACCATTCTTCCCATCACCCTCCATGGCTCCTAGCCCACTGGCTGGCCCAGAAGGCATTTGATACAAGTTTGCCAAGTAGAATAAAGGAAGCACTAGAGCCCAGGCTGGACTCAGCCCATGCAGGCCACCAATTCCCCTATCATTCCTGGCTCAAAGCCCCCATTCCCAGCCTCTGGTCACTGGGGACATTGGAAGAGCATTCAGGAAAGGGACATCTCCAGCCATACTCACTTGGGATTGCCACCCTGGGGGGTTTTGTGAACTAGCTCCAGAAATGTGTGGGGTCTCCCATTCCCAACATCCTCCTTCTCAGCCTCCATACTTTCTTAAATAAATTGGCACTGACCCTGATGACAGACTTGATCATTTCCTTTTGCTCCGTGATTGTGCTAAGTGACTGCCAAAGGCCCTGTTCCTGAATAGTCAGCACATTCCTCAGGACAGTGAGTGGGAGCCCATCTGCTCCCATGCTTCCTTTCCTTTATTGTGCTATTTTAGCTTCAATTTCCCATTTGGACAAGAGTATCTTCCAGACGCTGGGGAAGAGGAGAGGGTGGAGAGAAGCGTCACAGTTTTCCTTCATTTTTCATTCATCTTCCTGGTTTCTCTGGAAAGAAATCAACAATAATCATACGATGTACCCAGCACTACTCTAAGCTCTCTACACGTGTTCATGCACTTAATCCTGATAACACCACTGTGAGGATGGTACAAATATGATCTCCATTTCCCATATGGGGAAACTGAGGCACAGAGCAAAAAATGACTTGGCCAAGGTCTCACAATATGTGACAGAGCTGAGATTGAACCCAGGCAGGTCTGGCTCTGGAGGCTGAGCGCTTCCCCACTGGCTCTACCACCTTGCAGGACTTGGATTCTTGAGGCTCTAGACCTGGGCCCAGGGATATCTGAGGCCAAGCCCTCTTTCCCTCTTCACTGTCTGTCAGCAGGACCTAAGGTCACTTGCATTAAAAATGGAATTCCTTGGGGCGCCTGGGTGGCTTAGTCAGTTAAGCGTCCAACTTTGGCTCAGGTCATGATCTTGTGATTCGTGGGTTTGAGCCCCGTGTCAGGCTCTGTGCTGACAGCTTGGAGCCTGGCACCTGCTTCAGATTCTGCATCTCCCTCTCTCTCTGTTCCTCCCCTGCTCTCACTCTGTCTCTTTCTCTCTCAAAAATAATTAAAGACTAAAAAAAAAAATTTAATGAAATTCCTTGCATAGCTAAAGGTGCCCCCCATCCCTTGCCAATGACCCACTCATTTAATGTCTGAACTCCCAGATCCTAGGCCAACAGGAGAATGCGGACTCTACCTCAGGGTTAGTTGCATCGGGCTGATATAATAACGCAAAACCGCTTTGGGAATTGACTATTCATTGTGTGCTCTTCTTCTTATGCATTGCTTCAGAGTCTCACAGAAACCATAAAGCAGGTTTCAGGGAGGAACTGAAGCTCAGAGATCTCCCAGTAAACCACAGACCTAGCACCTGTGCACTTGTTGCTACACTAAATGTTAAATAAGTAGGCAGCATTCACTGAATGTCAGGTGGTATCTAAACATTCTCTTGCACCGAACCATTCAATCTTCACAAGAACCCTATTAAGTGGGTACTATTATTATCCCTATATCCCTATTTCAAGGATGAAGAAGCTGAGGCATGGAGAGGTCAAGTAACTTGTCCAAGGTCACACAGTCAGGAAGTCATAGATCTGGGATTTGAACCCAGACTATTGACTTAGACTGTTGGATCCCTGATGTATGCTATTAACCACTACACTATGCTACCTCTTGGCATTGAGGCCACCTCAGAGCCCTTGAGGTGCCAGGTTATCATAACCCCCTCCACTTCTTCTTCTCCTTTTCTCCCTGCTAGTCCAGATGTACTTCCAAATAACCATGACTGGAGGCTCTGGAGTCAGACAATCCAAGGTTCAAATTGCAGCTCTGTAATTCACTAGCCGCGTGAACTCTCTTTCTTTCTGTGCCTCAGTTTCTTGATCTATAAAGTAGGGATAGTAATGGCAGTGATCTCATAGGGTGGTTGTAAGCACTTAGGTCAAATAGGGTAGATTCCCCCATCACTACCACTGCCTCCTCTTCTCCAAGCCAGCTCCAGCATCCTACAGGGGGAAATGGTGCTTCACGCCCTTGCAGTTATCAGTTTCACCCTCCGTGTCTGTCTCTTCCTGTCCCAAATGAAAGACAGCCTTCAGCTACAGATTCCCTAGGCTTTTCAAAACTTGGTGATTACAATTCCTCCCAGGAGATCAGAGAAATCCATTTCCTTAGCATTCTAAGCAGGAATTCTATTGTCATTTGGTAACTCAAACATGGCCAAGGTGGCCCAGCCCATCTCCTTTCCTCTCCACCCTTAGTATAGGCAAAGAAGAGACACTTTGCTGAAGCATACTGAGTGGCGTGCCATGGCCAGAGTCTCCCAGAAAGAAATTCACAATAAAGAAAGACGCCCATTTCAAATATTTATTTGGAATATGAGAATTCCTTGCTACACCAGTAACTGTGGAAGCAAGCTTTTCCTTCTTGCCTTCTTTACAGAGAGCCTATAAGTACTGGATAGGGAATACGAATTATCTGGTATCTTTTTCCACCTTCCTCAATGTTTTTGTCCTATAATTCTAGTCTTCTCTAGTTGTCTAGTGCTTTGTGTCTTTAACTCAGTGGGTAGAGCACAGGGCTACCCAGGAGCAGGCAAGGCAGTCAGTATTAGACAAGGAAGGCCCCTTCACTTAGTTCTTCATTCACAGTCTGAGCCCTAACCCTGGCCTCTGACCATCCTTAATCTCCACAGGTTGAGTGTGCAATTGCAGGATGAGGTAACTCAAACCTAGAGAGGTAAAGCAACTTGTACTGCATCACACAGAAGCAACCCTCCCTCCCAGCCATACCCCGACCACGAACCTGCAGCCCATGTTTTTAGCCTCAAAGGAATAAACTACAAGCATCGGGATGTATCAGGGCAAAGGGATCCCTATGATTAAGGTTCCAAACTCAAGGACAGGTGAGTGGACAGCACATTTTTGTCCCTGAGGGAGAATCCACTGTTCCAGTCTTCCTAAAGTGAACCGGGGCTGTTAAAAAATTTTTTTACCCAGGAAGAGTGATTTGAATGATGAAAGAAATCAATAAATTGCTATTGAATGTAGTCCAACCTCACTTACTCAAACTAATGGAGGTAGCCCTTCAAATTAGTGAATCATTTGTATTGTAGGTTACGTGTAATGAAATGAAGCTTTATTGCTTTGAATAATTCACAGTAACTCCAAGTAGGCTGACAAATCGTAGCCTAATTGAGACTTGCCTTAATGTAAGGGAAAAAAAAAAGAATCCCCAGCATCAATCATTTATATGCAAATGGTGCTTCCAAAGGAGTGACAAAATTTGCTGCCTAGAGTATGGAAAAACCAGCACATGGAGTCCGTTTATTCAGATGGCTCTTTCTGCCAAGAGTGGGCAAAGTAAGGCCAGGTAGGGCCCAAGCCTACTCATTGTGCTCATGAAGTGTCTTCTAATGAGGTTTTACTGTAAAAGGAAACAATCGGAGAGTGACCTTAGAGGTAGCAGGTGCAATCCATCCACTCATGGAATAAAAGATGGTTTGGGAATACTGTCACTTCCTTTCATTTTTTTTTCCCTAAGAAGACGTTACACCAAAAAAAAAAGTCACCAAGGCAAGTCTAGTACCTCAGTGCTTTGTCAAAACCCGGAACAAACATTCAGGGAAAAAAAATCTGAAGGTCGAGGAAGGGAAATAAGCAAGAAGAGTAAGTAAAGCATGAATCATCCATTACCACCTGATGGCTCCTTAAAAATAAAAATAAAACCATGGAAGGAAATAGAGTCCATGCCACAGTTTGGCATTTTGCTAGAGGACCTGGCACAGACTCTGTACTCTTTTATTTCACAGAAGGAACTGAACTTTGGCTTCTGCCTTAGATTGCCTTTTCCTCAAGGCCTCTCAGAGTTCAGGGTTAGATGATGCTTGCCCAGCACTGGCACCCACTTCTCTCTTGGACACTGGGAGAGAAGATGGGAGAAGTGCATTTTATCTACATGTATTTAATTACTTTCGCCTTGTTTCCCAAAATCTTGGAAGTAGCTTACTACAATAAAATAATGATAAGATAAAAACAGAGAGTCACGACCAGGAGAAATATCAATAGAACTTTTAAAAATCAAGTGTTAAAAAAAAACAGCAAGGGACGTATAGTGGTGAACTACAAGGAACTAAAAAAACAAAAGCAGAACTGAGATTCAACCAAGCTTGGTCCAATGGACCATCTCCTGAAAGAGCACAGGCTCCCCAGATGGACCTATCTATAAAAGTGTGATCCTGGGCCAGATATCTAATTTCCCTGAGCCTCAGTTCCTCATCTGAATCATGGACCTAATAATAGATATTATCTATTCCATGGAGTTTTATGAGGATTCAATGTCTGTAAACCACTGATCCCCACTATCTGGCAGAGGACAAATGCTCAATAAATGGTAGATATGAGAATTGGTATGAAGACAACCTCACATTATGTGATGCAAAACATTTACCCATGATGGCATGTTGTTTGATCCTCACACCAACCAGAATTTGGGCCCAGGATTACAGGGAAAGGAGAGCAGAGGAAGGGGGCAGTCCTTACTGGAAAGTTCCATCAGGAGGTGGTATTCTAGCTGGATCTTTTGAAAGATAGGTAGGATTTGAGGAGATAGAACTGAAGTACAGATTAGGAAGAAGATGGCAGTTTATAGGAATGGTAAGAAGACCCTCCCTACTAGAGTATAGGGACAGGTAGGGAATAAGGGTAGGGAGGGGAAGATGAGGCAAGACTCTAGCCAGATGGTGAAGGAATTTGGACCCCATTGGACAGGAAATGGAGAGTCATTCAAGGATTTTGAGCAGGTTGAGCAGGGGAAGGATGTGACATGTTGAAAGGGATGTTTTCAAAGGTGGAGTCTGTCTGCTGCTGTCTGCTATGTGCAGGCTGGGGTGGGGGGTTGGGAGGAGGCAGGGACTGGTAAACCAGCTGCAGTGGCCCAAGGAAGAGACAGATGGTGAGAGCTCATGCTAAGGTGATAGGGATGGAGAAGACAGGAGATTCCACTTAGGGGAACCTGAGAGAGAGTGATTTGTAATCTACATGTTTTTCTTCTAGACTCAAAATTCCATGAAGACAGGGACCATGCATACCTTGTTCATCCCTGTGTCCCCCAGGATTTAGCATAGTGTTTGGCACATAGTAGGTGTCAGCAAGTGCAAAATGAATGACTGTATTCATGCATTCCTCCATACAAACACTGAATAAGAATGTTTGCTTGCTCAACAATAAGCAATAGCACAAGGAAAACAAAATAGAAGATGGCCCAAAAAATTTCATTGACTTAACTTTCTTTCACTTTTCCTGGACTTACACTGACAGTCTGGTGTAGGCAAGTAGCCCATAAAAGAGCCAGAGCAGGCTGGGGAAGATGCCACCTAAAGCAGAATTCACACAGGCCTGTATAGGAAGCAAACCAACCACACAATCCCACAGATGGTTCTCACAATATAGGAACATCACAAAGCAGGTAAATTATGGATGAGGGGAGGTTTTTTTTAATGGGGGTATTTACCTTACAAAAGAATTAACTGAAAATCTATTTAAAGTGACAAACTGCCTTGCTATTATATTTAATTTGGGACCGGAATTTGACTTACTGAAACTGCATTTCTGTGCAAGACAATGTAGAATAATGACAACAACCCTGATTTGGGAGTCTGGAGACCCAATCCTTGGTCTAAACTAGTAGCAGATTAAGGTGGTTAATAGCACAGGTGCTGGAGTCAGGCTGCCTGGGTTTGCATCCTGGCTGCACCTTGGACAAGTGTCTTAGTTTTTCTGAGCTTCAGTTTCATTATTTGTAAAATGTGATAATACAACATCTGGTTCTGCTTCATAAGGTTATTGTGAGGGCTAAGTGGGGTAATGTATGTAATGTGTCCGGCAGTACCTGTAAGCTTTCAGTAAGTGTTAACTTTTACTTTGAATCCTAATTTAGGTAAATCATTTCTCTTCCTCTGGGCCTTGGATTCCCCCATGAGACTGAGGCTTTTTTCATTCTTACCTTAGGGACATGTTCCTTACCTATACTACAAATTCATTATCTAACACACATAAGGGTATCTCCATCCTTGAGAGTCCCTAGTTGATAACTGTGCCCTTAGAAAGACCATTGGGATTCTGAGAAAAGAGAGAAGGCCCAAGCATACACAAGACTAAGATAGATGTGGTTTCTTTAATATACTTTGTAAATATCCCAACTCAGCTATCACCCCTAAAGTCTAGCCCCTTCTGCCCCTCCCAAGCTGCCCTACTTCCTTAATCACCTTCATCCCAAGCCCAAGAGTACTCCTCTTCTCTGAACAGCTTCCCCAGCCCGCCCTGAATTTAGAATTAAGACCCCAAGTTCTTTAGGTTTCTCTTCCCCACCCCCCACTCCAACCCAGGGAACTACAATCAGAACAACCTCTGCTGCCCTCTGCTGTCTGGCTCCAGATATGCTGGCTCCAGTTAAGTTAAGTCCGCTTCCAAGCACCTATCAGTTTCTCCAGCCCCTATCTGCCACCCTGACCTTGAGAATAAAATGCAGTGTCTTCAGCGACACCCACACGCTCCCCTAATCAACACAAATACACCCACAGTCTTCCCTTATGCAGACCCCACATACCCAAGCTATAGCTGGTGTGGTCCATGAGTTTGGAGCTGTTGTCTTCAGCAAAGAAAGTGAGCTACTAGAGCCAGCCATATTCTGAGTCTCCTTCTTAAACATTCCACCATCATTTGCTGAGCATTTGCTCTGTGCAGGGCACTATGCTAAGTGTTGCACATGCATTATCTTACTGAATCCTGGCAACAACCTTGCAAATAGGGGAAATTATTATTATCCCCATTTTACAGATGAACTGAGACTCAGAAAAATGAATGTCTTGCCTAAGGACTCAAAGCTAGTGTGTGTGAGAGATGTGGTAGTTGTTACAGACCCTACCTGGTTTGTCTGTCTCCATTCTCTTCTTACCAAACTAGCCCCCACACCATGGCCAGTGGTTAAGAACACAGACTTGGGAGTTAGATCTGGATGGTTCTAGAAGCTCACTTTTTTCAGTGAAGACAACAGCTCCAAATTCATGGACCACACTAGCTGTGACTTGGGTAAGGCAGGTCTGAATAGGAAAGGCTGTGTGTGCATTTGCATTGATTACGGAAGAATGTAGATATGGAAGACACTCACAATGATCTTTAGATACACTTAGGAGGTGGAGATGACATGACAAAATATGGCGATTGATTGCATGTGAAGGCAGGAGAGAAGAAAGCGTCTGAAATAAGTCTCAGGATTCCGGCTCAGACAAATGGGTGGATAAGGATGCCAATCATTGAGATAGGAACATTGGAGATGATTGGATGAGGAATGTGATGGGATGTAGGGGAAATGAAGAGATCCATTTTGGGCATGGTGAGTGTGAGATATCCAGGTGGAGGTGGGCAGTGGACAGTTAGTTTTATGAGTCTAGAGCTCGGGAAAGAGGTCTGGGCTGGCATCACTTTGTAGATGGGAGATTTTCTAGAGACAGTGAGATGCACGAGTAAAGAGATTGCTGAGGCCAGAGAATCAATATTGGAGGGGAAGGTGGAATAAAAGAAGTGTAGGTGGAGGACTAGGGAGCAGCAACCACGGATACAGGAAGGAAACCAGGAAAAACTATCAAGGAAGTCAAAGAAAGGGAAAGTTTCAAGGAAGGAAGAGTTCTACCGGATCAACTACCACAAAGAGATCAGGGCCCTTAAAACAGTCCTTTAGATTTTGTCATTAGAGGGCTGTTCTGGAAACAGAATCCTGAGGGCTATTGCTGTCTAAAAAGAAAAGTCACCTTAGGGACCCCTGGGTGGCTCAGTCGGTTAAGCATCCAACTTCAGCTCAGGTCATGATCTCACAGTTCGTCAGGTCGAGCCCCACATCAGGCTCTGTGCTGACAGCTCAAAGCCTGGAGCCTGCTTCAGATTCTGTGTCTCCCTCTCTCTCTGCCCCTCCCCGGTCACGCTCTGTCTGTCTATCTCTCTCAGAGACAGAGAGAGAGAGAGTTAAATAAAATTAACATTAAAATAAATAAATAAACATAATAATAAAATAACATTAAAATAAATAAGTAAATAAGTCACCTTAAAACCTAGTAGCTTAAAACAACAAAAATCATTGTATTAGCCTATTATCTCTCATGGTTTCTATGGGTTAGGAATTCTGGGGACTAAGTGGTCTGGCTCAGGGTCTCTCGTATAGTCACAATCAGAGTGGCTGGAGCTGGAACTCTGTGGGGAAGAAGGTGGCTGGAGCAGCTGGGAGCTGGCTGAGCATCTCTCTCTCTTCATATGGTCTCAGGGTCTCTCCAAAATGCCTCCTGAATGGGCTACCTTGAGCTTCCTCGTAACCTGGAGGTCTCAGGGTAGGCGGACCACTTACATGGCAGCTGAAGGCTTTGAAAGTGAGGACCTCATGTTTCCATACACCAACAAAAACAATCCACAAAGAACTTAAGAAAACAATTTCATTTATAATAACATGCAAAAGAATAGCTATCAATAAATATCACCAAGGAAGGGAAAGTCTTATATACTGAAAAGTACAAAACATTGCTTACTGAAATTAAAGAAGGTCTTGGAAAGATATCCTGTGCTCATGGACTGGAAGACACAATATTGTTAAGATGGCAGTATTCCCCCAAAGTGAGCTAAAAATTCAATGCAATCCCTATCAAAATTCCAATGGAGTTATTGTGCAGAAGTGGAAGCTGAGCATCAAATTCATGTGAAATTACAAGTGGTCTTGATGGCCAAAACAATCTTGAAAAAGAAGAATAAAGCTGTAGAACTCACACTTTCTGGTTTCAAAATGTAAGTGTTTTCAAATTATAAAATTATAAAACCCATAGAAGAAAATA